>NC_047038.1:95841725-96441725 GCF_011762595.2 Tursiops truncatus
AAAAAAAAAAAAAAAAAAAAAAAAAAAAAAAAAAAAAAAAAAAAAAAAAAAAAAAAAAAAAAAAAAAAAAAAAAAAAAAAAAAAAAAAAAAAAAAAAAAAAAAAAAAAAAAAAAAAAAAAAAAAAAAAAAAAAAAAAAAAAAAAAAAAAAAAAAAAAAAAAAAAAAAAAAAAAAAAAAAAAAAAAAAAAAAAAAAAAAAAAAAAAAAAAAAAAAAAAAAAAAAAAAAAAAAAAAAAAAAAAAAAAAAAAAAAAAAAAAAAAAAAAAAAAAAAAAAAAAAAAAAAAAAAAAAAAAAAAAAAAAAAAAAAAAAAAAAAAAAAAAAAAAAAAAAAAAAAAAAAAAAAAAAAAAAAAAAAAAAAAAAAAAAAAAAAAAAAAAAAAAAAAAAAAAAAAAAAAAAAAAAAAAAAAAAAAAAAAAAAAAAAAAAAAAAAAAAAAAAAAAAAAAAAAAAAAAAAAAAAAAAAAAAAAAAAAAAAAAAAAAAAAAAAAAAAAAAAAAAAAAAAAAAAAAAAAAAAAAAAAAAAAAAAAAAAAAAAAAAAAAAAAAAAAAAAAAAAAAAAAAAAAAAAAAAAAAAAAAAAAAAAAAAAAAAAAAAAAAAAAAAAAAAAAAAAAAAAAAAAAAAAAAAAAAAAAAAAAAAAAAAAAAAAAAAAAAAAAAAAAAAAAAAAAAAAAAAAAAAAAAAAAAAAAAAAAAAAAAAAAAAAAAAAAAAAAAAAAAAAAAAAAAAAAAAAAAAAAAAAAAAAAAAAAAAAAAAAAAAAAAAAAAAAAAAAAAAAAAAAAAAAAAAAAAAAAAAAAAAAAAAAAAAAAAAAAAAAAAAAAAAAAAAAAAAAAAAAAAAAAAAAAAAAAAAAAAAAAAAAAAAAAAAAAAAAAAAAAAAAAAAAAAAAAAAAAAAAAAAAAAAAAAAAAAAAAAAAAAAAAAAAAAAAAAAAAAAAAAAAAAAAAAAAAAAAAAAAAAAAAAAAAAAAAAAAAAAAAAAAAAAAAAAAAAAAAAAAAAAAAAAAAAAAAAAAAAAAAAAAAAAAAAAAAAAAAAAAAAAAAAAAAAAAAAAAAAAAAAAAAAAAAAAAAAAAAAAAAAAAAAAAAAAAAAAAAAAAAAAAAAAAAAAAAAAAAAAAAAAAAAAAAAAAAAAAAAAAAAAAAAAAAAAAAAAAAAAAAAAAAAAAAAAAAAAAAAAAAAAAAAAAAAAAAAAAAAAAAAAAAAAAAAAAAAAAAAAAAAAAAAAAAAAAAAAAAAAAAAAAAAAAAAAAAAAAAAAAAAAAAAAAAAAAAAAAAAAAAAAAAAAAAAAAAAAAAAAAAAAAAAAAAAAAAAAAAAAAAAAAAAAAAAAAAAAAAAAAAAAAAAAAAAAAAAAAAAAAAAAAAAAAAAAAAAAAAAAAAAAAAAAAAAAAAAAAAAAAAAAAAAAAAAAAAAAAAAAAAAAAAAAAAAAAAAAAAAAAAAAAAAAAAAAAAAAAAAAAAAAAAAAAAAAAAAAAAAAAAAAAAAAAAAAAAAAAAAAAAAAAAAAAAAAAAAAAAAAAAAAAAAAAAAAAAAAAAAAAAAAAAAAAAAAAAAAAAAAAAAAAAAAAAAAAAAAAAAAAAAAAAAAAAAAAAAAAAAAAAAAAAAAAAAAAAAAAAAAAAAAAAAAAAAAAAAAAAAAAAAAAAAAAAAAAAAAAAAAAAAAAAAAAAAAAAAAAAAAAAAAAAAAAAAAAAAAAAAAAAAAAAAAAAAAAAAAAAAAAAAAAAAAAAAAAAAAAAAAAAAAAAAAAAAAAAAAAAAAAAAAAAAAAAAAAAAAAAAAAAAAAAAAAAAAAAAAAAAAAAAAAAAAAAAAAAAAAAAAAAAAAAAAAAAAAAAAAAAAAAAAAAAAAAAAAAAAAAAAAAAAAAAAAAAAAAAAAAAAAAAAAAAAAAAAAAAAAAAAAAAAAAAAAAAAAAAAAAAAAAAAAAAAAAAAAAAAAAAAAAAAAAAAAAAAAAAAAAAAAAAAAAAAAAAAAAAAAAAAAAAAAAAAAAAAAAAAAAAAAAAAAGAAAAAAAAAAAAAAAAAAAAAAAAAAAAAAAAAAAAAAAAAAAAAAAAAAAAAAAAAAAAAAAAAAAAAAAAAAAAAAAAAAAAAAAAAAAAAAAAAAAAAAAAAAAAAAAAAAAAAAAAAAAAAAAAAAAAAAAAAAAAAAAAAAAAAAAAAAAAAAAAAAAAAAAAAAAAAAAAAAAAAAAAAAAAAAAAAAAAAAAAAAAAAAAAAAAAAAAAAAAAAAAAAAAAAAAAAAAAAAAAAAAAAAAAAAAAAAAAAAAAAAAAAAAAAAAAAAAAAAAAAAAAAAAAAAAAAAAAAAAAAAAAAAAAAAAAAAAAAAAAAAAAAAAAAAAAAAAAAAAAAAAAAAAAAAAAAAAAAAAAAAAAAAAAAAAAAAAAAAAAAAAAAAAAAAAAAAAAAAAAAAAAAAAAAAAAAAAAAAAAAAAAAAAAAAAAAAAAAAAAAAAAAAAAAAAAAAAAAAAAAAAAAAAAAAAAAAAAAAAAAAAAAAAAAAAAAAAAAAAAAAAAAAAAAAAAAAAAAAAAAAAAAAAAAAAAAAAAAAAAAAAAAAAAAAAAAAAAAAAAAAAAAAAAAAAAAAAAAAAAAAAAAAAAAAAAAAAAAAAAAAAAAAAAAAAAAAAAAAAAAAAAAAAAAAAAAAAAAAAAAAAAAAAAAAAAAAAAAAAAAAAAAAAAAAAAAAAAAAAAAAAAAAAAAAAAAAAAAAAAAAAAAAAAAAAAAAAAAAAAAAAAAAAAAAAAAAAAAAAAAAAAAAAAAAAAAAAAAAAAAAAAAAAAAAAAAAAAAAAAAAAAAAAAAAAAAAAAAAAAAAAAAAAAAAAAAAAAAAAAAAAAAAAAAAAAAAAAAAAAAAAAAAAAAAAAAAAAAAAAAAAAAAAAAAAAAAAAAAAAAAAAAAAAAAAAAAAAAAAAAAAAAAAAAAAAAAAAAAAAAAAAAAAAAAAAAAAAAAAAAAAAAAAAAAAAAAAAAAAAAAAAAAAAAAAAAAAAAAAAAAAAAAAAAAAAAAAAAAAAAAAAAAAAAAAAAAAAAAAAAAAAAAAAAAAAAAAAAAAAAAAAAAAAAAAAAAAAAAAAAAAAAAAAAAAAAAAAAAAAAAAAAAAAAAAAAAAAAAAAAAAAAAAAAAAAAAAAAAAAAAAAAAAAAAAAAAAAAAAAAAAAAAAAAAAAAAAAAAAAAAAAAAAAAAAAAAAAAAAAAAAAAAAAAAAAAAAAAAAAAAAAAAAAAAAAAAAAAAAAAAAAAAAAAAAAAAAAAAAAAAAAAAAAAAAAAAAAAAAAAAAAAAAAAAAAAAAAAAAAAAAAAAAAAAAAAAAAAAAAAAAAAAAAAAAAAAAAAAAAAAAAAAAAAAAAAAAAAAAAAAAAAAAAAAAAAAAAAAAAAAAAAAAAAAAAAAAAAAAAAAAAAAAAAAAAAAAAAAAAAAAAAAAAAAAAAAAAAAAAAAAAAAAAAAAAAAAAAAAAAAAAAAAAAAAAAAAAAAAAAAAAAAAAAAAAAAAAAAAAAAAAAAAAAAAAAAAAAAAAAAAAAAAAAAAAAAAAAAAAAAAAAAAAAAAAAAAAAAAAAAAAAAAAAAAAAAAAAAAAAAAAAAAAAAAAAAAAAAAAAAAAAAAAAAAAAAAAAAAAAAAAAAAAAAAAAAAAAAAAAAAAAAAAAAAAAAAAAAAAAAAAAAAAAAAAAAAAAAAAAAAAAAAAAAAAAAAAAAAAAAAAAAAAAAAAAAAAAAAAAAAAAAAAAAAAAAAAAAAAAAAAAAAAAAAAAAAAAAAAAAAAAAAAAAAAAAAAAAAAAAAAAAAAAAAAAAAAAAAAAAAAAAAAAAAAAAAAAAAAAAAAAAAAAAAAAAAAAAAAAAAAAAAAAAAAAAAAAAAAAAAAAAAAAAAAAAAAAAAAAAAAAAAAAAAAAATAAAAAAAAAAAAAAAAAAAAAAAAAAAAAAAAAAAAAAAAAAAAAAAAAAAAAAAAAAAAAAAAAAAAAAAAAAAAAAAAAAAAAAAAAAAAAAAAAAAAAAAAAAAAAAAAAAAAAAAAAAAAAAAAAAAAAAAAAAAAAAAAAAAAAAAAAAAAAAAAAAAAAAAAAAAAAAAAAAAAAAAAAAAAAAAAAAAAAAAAAAAAAAAAAAAAAAAAAAAAAAAAAAAAAAAAAAAAAAAAAAAAAAAAAAAAAAAAAAAAAAAAAAAAAAAAAAAAAAAAAAAAAAAAAAAAAAAAAAAAAAAAAAAAAAAAAAAAAAAAAAAAAAAAAAAAAAAAAAAAAAAAAAAAAAAAAAAAAAAAAAAAAAAAAAAAAAAAAAAAAAAAAAAAAAAAAAAAAAAAAAAAAAAAAAAAAAAAAAAAAAAAAAAAAAAAAAAAAAAAATAAAAAAAAAAAAAAAAAAAAAAAAAAAAAAAAAAAAAAAAAAAAAAAAAAAAAAAAAAAAAAAAAAAAAAAAAAAAAAAAAAAAAAAAAAAAAAAAAAAAAAAAAAAAAAAAAAAAAAAAAAAAAAAAAAAAAAAAAAAAAAAAAAAAAAAAAAAAAAAAAAAAAAAAAAAAAAAAAAAAAAAAAAAAAAAAAAAAAAAAAAAAAAAAAAAAAAAAAAAAAAAAAAAAAAAAAAAAAAAAAAAAAAAAAAAAAAAAAAAAAAAAAAAAAAAAAAAAAAAAAAAAAAAAAAAAAAAAAAAAAAAAAAAAAAAAAAAAAAAAAAAAAAAAAAAAAAAAAAAAAAAAAAAAAAAAAAAAAAAAAAAAAAAAAAAAAAAAAAAAAAAAAAAAAAAAAAAAAAAAAAAAAAAAAAAAAAAAAAAAAAAAAAAAAAAAAAAAAAAAAAAAAAAAAAAAAAAAAAAAAAAAAAAAAAAAAAAAAAAAAAAAAAAAAAAAAAAAAAAAAAAAAAAAAAAAAAAAAAAAAAATAAAAAAAAAAAAAAAAAAAAAAAAAAAAAAAAAAAAAAAAAAAAAAAAAAAAAAAAAAAAAAAAAAAAAAAAAAAAAAAAAAAAAAAAAAAAAAAAAAAAAAAAAAAAAAAAAAAAAAAAAAAAAAAAAAAAAAAAAAAAAAAAAAAAAAAAAAAAAAAAAAAAAAAAAAAAAAAAAAAAAAAAAAAAAAAAAAAAAAAAAAAAAATAAAAAAAAAAAAAAAAAAAAAAAAAAAAAAAAAAAAAAAAAAAAAAAAAAAAAAAAAAAAAAAAAAAAAAAAAAAAAAAAAAAAAAAAAAAAAAAAAAAAAAAAAAAAAAAAAAAAAAAAAAAAAAAAAAAAAAAAAAAAAAAAAAAAAAAAAAAAAAAAAAAAAAAAAAAAAAAAAAAAAAAAAAAAAAAAAAAAAAAAAAAAAAAAAAAAAAAAAAAAAAAAAAAAAAAAAAAAAAAAAAAAAAAAAAAAAAAAAAAAAAAAAAAAAAAAAAAAAAAAAAAAAAAAAAAAAAAAAAATAAAAAAAAAAAAAAAAAAAAAAAAAAAAAAAAAAAAAAAAAAAAAAAAAAAAAAAAAAAAAAAAAAAAAAAAAAAAAAAAAAAAAAAAAAAAAAAAAAAAAAAAAAAAAAAAAAAAAAAAAAATAAAAAAAAAAAAAAAAAAAAAAAAAAAAAAAAAAAAAAAAAAAAAAAAAAAAAAAAAAAAAAAAAAAAAAAAAAAAAAAAAAAAAAAAAAAAAAAAAAAAAAAAAAAAAAAAAAAAAAAAAAAAAAAAAAAAAAAAAAAAAAAAAAAAATAAAAAAAAAAAAAAAAAAAAAAAAAAAAAAAAAAAAAAAAAAAAAAAAAAAAAAAAAAAAAAAAAAAAAAAAAAAAAAAAAAAAAAAAAAAAAAAAAAAAAAAAAAAAAAAAAAAAAAAAAAAAAAAAAAAAAAAAAAAAAAAAAAAAAAAAAAAAAAAAAAAAAAAAAAAAAAAAAAAAAAAAAAAAAAAAAAAAAAAAAAAAAAAAAAAAAAAAAAAAAAAAAAAAAAAAAAAAAAAAAAAAAAAAAAAAAAAAAAAAAAAAAAAAAAAAAAAAAAAAAAAAAAAAAAAAAAAAAAAAAAAAAAAAAAAAAAAAAAAAAAAAAAAAAAAAAAAAAAAAAAAAAAAAAAAAAAAAAAAAAAAAAAAAAAAAAAAAAAAAAAAAAAAAAAAAAAAAAAAAAAAAAAAAAAAAAAAAAAAAAAAAAAAAAAAAAAAAAAAAAAAAAAAAAAAAAAAAAAAAAAAAAAAAAAAAAAAAAAAAAAAAAAAAAAAAAAAAAAAAAAAAAAAAAAAAAAAAAAAAAAAAAAAAAAAAAAAAAAAAAAAAAAAAAAAAAAAAAAAAAAAAAAAAAAAAAAAAAAAAAAAAAAAAAAAAAAAAAAAAAAAAAAAAAAAAAAAAAAAAAAAAAAAAAAAAAAAAAAAAAAAAAAAAAAAAAAAAAAAAAAAAAAAAAAAAAAAAAAAAAAAAAAAAAAAAAAAAAAAAAAAAAAAAAAAAAAAAAAAAAAAAAAAAAAAAAAAAAAAAAAAAAAAAAAAAAAAAAAAAAAAAAAAAAAAAAAAAAAAAAAAAAAAAAAAAAAAAAAAAAAAAAAAAAAAAAAAAAAAAAAAAAAAAAAAAAAAAAAAAAAAAAAATAAAAAAAAAAAAAAAAAAAAAAAAAAAAAAAAAAAAAAAAAAAAAAAAAAAAAAAAAAAAAAAAAAAAAAAAAAAAAAAAAAAAAAAAAAAAAAAAAAAAAAAAAAAAAAAAAAAAAAAAAAAAAAAAAAAAAAAAAAAAAAAAAAAAAAAAAAAAAAAAAAAAAAAAAAAAAAAAAAAAAAAAAAAAAAAAAAAAAAAAAAAAAAAAAAAAAAAAAAAAAAAAAAAAAAAAAAAAAAAAAAAAAAAAAAAAAAAAAAAAAAAAAAAAAAAAAAAAAAAAAAAAAAATAAAAAAAAAAAAAAAAAAAAAAAAAAAAAAAAAAAAAAAAAAAAAAAAAAAAAAAAAAAAAAAAAAAAAAAAAAAAAAAAAAAAAAAAAAAAAAAAAAAAAAAAAAAAAAAAAAAAAAAAAAAAAAAAAAAAAAAAAAAAAAAAAAAAAAAAAAAAAAAAAAAAAAAAAAAAAAAAAAAAAAAAAAAAAAAAAAAAAAAAAAAAAAAAAAAAAAAAAAAAAAAAAAAAAAAAAAAAAAAAAAAAAAAAAAAAAAAAAAAAAAAAAAAAAAAAAAAAAAAAAAAAAAAAAAAAAAAAAAAAAAAAAAAAAAAAAAAAAAAAAAAAAAAAAAAAAAAAAAAAAAAAAAAAAAAAAAAAAAAAAAAAAAAAAAAAAAAAAAAAAAAAAAAAAAAAAAAAAAAAAAAAAAAAAAAAAAAAAAAAAAAAAAAAAAAAAAAAAAAAAAAAAAAAAAAAAAAAAAAAAAAAAAAAAAAAAAAAAAAAAAAAAAAAAAAAAAAAAAAAAAAAAAAAAAAAAAAAAAAAAAAAAAAAAAAAAAAAAAAAAAAAAAAAAAAAAAAAAAAAAAAAAAAAAAAAAAAAAAAAAAAAAAAAAAAAAAAAAAAAAAAAAAAAAAAAAAAAAAAAAAAAAAAAAAAAAAAAAAAAAATAAAAAAAAAAAAAAAAAAAAAAAAAAAAAAAAAAAAAAAAAAAAAAAAAAAAAAAAAAAAAAAAAAAAAAAAAAAAAAAAAAAAAAAAAAAAAAAAAAAAAAAAAAAAAAAAAAAAAAAAAAAAAAAAAAAAAAAAAAAAAAAAAAAAAAAAAAAAAAAAAAAAAAAAAAAAAAAAAAAAAAAAAAAAAAAAAAAAAAAAAAAAAAAAAAAAAAAAAAAAAAAAAAAAAAAAAAAAAAAAAAAAAAAAAAAAAAAAAAAAAAAAAAAAAAAAAAAAAAAAAAAAAAAAAAAAAAAAAAAAAAAAAAAAAAAAAAAAAAAAAAAAAAAAAAAAAAAAAAAAAAAAAAAAAAAAAAAAAAAAAAAAAAAAAAAAAAAAAAAAAAAAAAAAAAAAAAAAAAAAAAAAAAAAAAAAAAAAAAAAAAAAAAAAAAAAAAAAAAAAAAAAAAAAAAAAAAAAAAAAAAAAAAAAAAAAAAAAAAAAAAAAAAAAAAAAAAAAAAAAAAAAAAAAAAAAAAAAAAAAAAAAAAAAAAAAAAAAAAAAAAAAAAAAAAAAAAAAAAAAAAAAAAAAAAAAAAAAAAAAAAAAAAAAAAAAAAAAAAAAAAAAAAAAAAAAAAAAAAAAAAAAAAAAAAAAAAAAAAAAAAAAAAAAAAAAAAAAAAAAAAAAAAAAAAAAAAAAAAAAAAAAAAAAAAAAAAAAAAAAAAAAAAAAAAAAAAAAAAAAAAAAAAAAAAAAAAAAAAAAAAAAAAAAAAAAAAAAAAAAAAAAAAAAAAAAAAAAAAAAAAAAAAAAAAAAAAAAAAAAAAAAAAAAAAAAAAAAAAAAAAAAAAAAAAAAAAAAAAAAAAAAAAAAAAAAAAAAAAAAAAAAAAAAAAAAAAAAAAAAAAAAAAAAAAAAAAAAAAAAAAAAAAAAAAAAAAAAAAAAAAAAAAAAAAAAAAAAAAAAAAAAAAAAAAAAAAAAAAAAAAAATAAAAAAAAAAAAAAAAAAAAAAAAAAAAAAAAAAAAAAAAAAAAAAAAAAAAAAAAAAAAAAAAAAAAAAAAAAAAAAAAAAAAAAAAAAAAAAAAAAAAAAAAAAAAAAAAAAAAAAAAAAAAAAAAAAAAAAAAAAAAAAAAAAAAAAAAAAAAAAAAAAAAAAAAAAAAAAAAAAAAAAAAAAAAAAAAAAAAAAAAAAAAAAAAAAAAAAAAAAAAAAAAAAAAAAAAAAAAAAAAAAAAAAAAAAAAAAAAAAAAAAAAAAAAAAAAAAAAAAAAAAAAAAAAAAAAAAAAAAAAAAAAAAAAAAAAAAAAAAAAAAAAAAAAAAAAAAAAAAAAAAAAAAAAAAAAAAAAAAAAAAAAAAAAAAAAAAAAAAAAAAAAAAAAAAAAAAAAAAAAAAAAAAAAAAAAAAAAAAAAAAAAAAAAAAAAAAAAAAAAAAAAAAAAAAAAAAAAAAAAAAAAAAAAAAAAAAAAAAAAAAAAAAAAAAAAAAAAAAAAAAAAAAAAAAAAAAAAAAAAAAAAAAAAAAAAAAAAAAAAAAAAAAAAAAAAAAAAAAAAAAAAAAAAAAAAAAAAAAAAAAAAAAAAAAAAAAAAAAAAAAAAAAAAAAAAAAAAAAAAAAAAAAAAAAAAAAAAAAAAAAAAAAAAAAAAAAAAAAAAAAAAAAAAAAAAAAAAAAAAAAAAAAAAAAAAAAAAAAAAAAAAAAAAAAAAAAAAAAAAAAAAAAAAAAAAAAAAAAAAAAAAAAAAAAAAAAAAAAAAAAAAAAAAAAAAAAAAAAAAAAAAAAAAAAAAAAAAAAAAAAAAAAAAAAAAAAAAAAAAAAAAAAAAAAAAAAAAAAAAAAATAAAAAAAAAAAAAAAAAAAAAAAAAAAAAAAAAAAAAAAAAAAAAAAAAAAAAAAAAAAAAAAAAAAAAAAAAAAAAAAAAAAAAAAAAAAAAAAAAAAAAAAAAAAAAAAAAAAAAAAAAAAAAAAAAAAAAAAAAAAAAAAAAAAAAAAAAAAAAAAAAAAAAAAAAAAAAAAAAAAAAAAAAAAAAAAAAAAAAAAAAAAAAAAAAAAAAAAAAAAAAAAAAAAAAAAAAAAAAAAAAAAAAAAAAAAAAAAAAAAAAAAAAAAAAAAAAAAAAAAAAAAAAAAAAAAAAAAAAAAAAAAAAAAAAAAAAAAAAAAAAAAAAAAAAAAAAAAAAAAAAAAAAAAAAAAAAAAAAAAAAAAAAAAAAAAAAAAAAAAAAAAAAAAAAAAAAAAAAAAAAAAAAAAAAAAAAAAAAAAAAAAAAAAAAAAAAAAAAAAAAAAAAAAAAAAAAAAAAAAAAAAAAAAAAAAAAAAAAAAAAAAAAAAAAAAAAAAAAAAAAAAAAAAAAAAAAAAAAAAAAAAAAAAAAAAAAAAAAAAAAAAAAAAAAAAAAAAAAAAAAAAAAAAAAAAAAAAAAAAAAAAAAAAAAAAAAAAAAAAAAAAAAAAAAAAAAAAAAAAAAAAAAAAAAAAAAAAAAAAAAAAAAAAAAAAAAAAAAAAAAAAAAAAAAAAAAAAAAAAAAAAAAAAAAAAAAAAAAAAAAAAAAAAAAAAAAAAAAAAAAAAAAAAAAAAAAAAAAAAAAAAAAAAAAAAAAAAAAAAAAAATAAAAAAAAAAAAAAAAAAAAAAAAAAAAAAAAAAAAAAAAAAAAAAAAAAAAAAAAAAAAAAAATAAAAAAAAAAAAAAAAAAAAAAAAAAAAAAAAAAAAAAAAAAAAAAAAAAAAAAAAAAAAAAAAAAAAAAAAAAAAAAAAAAAAAAAAAAAAAAAAAAAAAAAAAAAAAAAAAAAAAAAAAAAAAAAAAAAAAAAAAAAAAAAAAAAAAAAAAAAAAAAAAAAAAAAAAAAAAAAAAAAAAAAAAAAAAAAAAAAAAAAAAAAAAAAAAAAAAAAAAAAAAAAAAAAAAAAAAAAAAAAAAAAAAAAAAAAAAAAAAAAAAAAAAAAAAAAAAAAAAAAAAAAAAAAAAAAAAAAAAAAAAAAAAAAAAAAAAAAAAAAAAAAAAAAAAAAAAAAAAAAAAAAAAAAAAAAAAAAAAAAAAAAAAAAAAAAAAAAAAAAAAAAAAAAAAAAAAAAAAAAAAAAAAAAAAAAAAAATAAAAAAAAAAAAAAAAAAAAAAAAAAAAAAAAAAAAAAAAAAAAAAAAAAAAAAAAAAAAAAAAAAAAAAAAAAAAAAAAAAAAAAAAAAAAAAAAAAAAAAAAAAAAAAAAAAAAAAAAAAAAAAAAAAAAAAAAAAAAAAAAAAAAAAAAAAAAATAAAAATATAGTCTGAGCAACAGAGGAAAACAAGGTCTCTGACCAGATCAGTACAAACACATGTGGAATAAGTGAGGTGCCAAAGAACTTTCAGACTGTAGATATACATTTTGCCCCAGAGAAAATTTCTCCCAGGCCAGACTCCTCTGCTGGCCCTCCTTCCTTCTGGCCTCCTGAGTGAGAGCCTGCTCTCTAGAGCGGGTTCTTTGTCTGCAAAAGTTGACAACCTGTCTGTAATTCAGAACAGCTGTGTTCTGCCTTTCCCAAATTCCAGGCTTTGCCCTTTCACTGATTCCAATTAGATAGTTTCTGGGCTATCACACCCATGTGGGCTGGAAGAGTGTGGAGCAAAACCCCATGGCCTGAGTCAGGAATGAAGGCTTGGAGCTGATGACATACTCTCCCCTGCTAACGCATTTGTAATCAAATTCAACTCGAGGACATCATCCACAGCTTGGCAGGTGCGGGCCTGACCACTGCAGATTTCATTCACAGACACGGCAGCTTGAATTTTTCTGATTTCTAGCCCCTACAGCCAATCTGTCCTCCCAGGGAGAGAGACCCCTGGCGTTCTGCCATGAGATGAGAAATACCCATGTAGCTTTAGCCAAGCCGTATGCTTTTGCCTCCCCTCACCACCATAAAAGAGATGGAAAACAGAGATTTCAGATGAAAATGATTGAGCCATTGTTGCTGACAGAGGTCCAAGGGAACCAGCAAGGATTGGAGGAGTGAAGGACTTTTTTCATGGAATGGTGCTAAGGCTGGGAATAGCAAAGACACAGAATTAGGGAGCAAGGAAGCTAAACACTTTGAACCAAGCACCCTATATAAAGAAGAAATTCACATGGATGAGGTCAAAATGATGTGCCCTCAATTAATTTCCTGAGGTTTCCAGTTCCAATCTCTGATCATGAAGATGAACTCTAAAAATCCTAAATCTTGATGTACCGAGTTACCTAAGCAAAAAAAAAAAAAAAAAAAAAAAAATGACCTAAACAGATGTCAATGTCATGTTTCACCTTCAATAAAAAGGGAGACTGGGGAGAAAAACAACACAGGTTTGCATTTGCCATCACTAGGTTTCTTAAGCTACGTAAAGAGGGTCCTGAGAAATGTAATCGGAGCTCAAAAACAAACAAAAATGATAAACTGGCAAATGCTCCACACTAGCAAATGACCGCATGGATCTTTTGTGCATGATATAATTATTCCTGGTCACGGCAGCTTGATCAGAGAACTTCACAGTGAGAAAAAAGGGGACAACTCCCTCGAAAACTGAGAGGTTGCTGATAAGACACACCAGCAGGGAATCAAGGGCTTGCACCTGGATTCCAGTGAGCCCACCAGAGACAGCTCATAGTTTCTGAATCTATCATTTGTGAGTTAGAGCTTAAAAAAAAAAAAAAAAAAGACAGGAATTTTCCTAGGGAACACCCATGAATATTTTCCATATCTGCGCCAGGTCATTTGCTCAGAACCTTTCATTTTTGTTGATGGGAATTATTTCCACAGAAATAGGTACAGTGGAGGGTATGTTATTATTTATAAGTATTTCATCCATTTGGCAAGTATTATTTCAGTGCCTAGAAAGCCTGCTCTGCTTCAGGCACTGAGGACCAGCCATGCACAGCAGGATTTATGGATCAAGTCCTCGTCTACTTAAATAGATCTACTTTATATGAAAATTAAATAGTATAGGAGTCAGTAAAACATTAACAATAACAGAATATTGTCATAAAATCTATGGTTTTTAAAAAATCCTTTGGGGCATTATCATATGCTGTTTGGATGATTGAATCTTAAAAATGAATTAATAGAGAAAAGTGTAGCTGCAAAAGTTTTCTTTAGAAATCACCAATACTAATGAAATAGCAAACAGTGGCCATTGAGCCCTGTTGTACAATATGGATTGCAGTTTGTCAGTTACACAGATAGTATTGTTGCCACAGGGCACATGATATGCAAAATAGAGCAACATAGACTTCTTATCCTTAAGGAGAGAGAACACCTTTCTTTGCAATGCTACTTAATTGTAAGTTAACTACTCTTCTTAACATACACTTAAAATATCTAGGAAGAAAGAGTAAATAAGGCAGCTGGCCATCATCAGACTAATTTTAAAATAATTTATGCCTGTTAGCAATAATGTTGAAGTCTAATGTATGGATAATTTTTTTCACTAAGACTGAAAGATGAGATGAGACAAATCAGATTTGCCCTTTTTCTGCCCCCCTCCCCCCACTCCTATTTTTTTTTTACACTGTGCCAGCTTTCTATATTATTTGCTTCTTCCTTGGCTTGTATATACCCTTAATCTTTTAACTTGTTGCAGTTTCCCATACTGGGAGTTTTAGGTGTGTGAAATTAGAATACCAATTAATTCACTGGGGGCAGAGGTGCCTCTGAAACATGGCTCAAAATCTTGACATTAGAAAACCAGAGTTTTGGCCTACATTCCACACCTGAATTGACACATGATCCCTGGCAAGTTACCAAATTCCTGTTTTTAAATTTGTTTGAAACAAAACTGGTTTCATCTGCTTAAAAGAGACATTGGGGAGAACTAATGTTGAAAATTGTGGCACCGCTCATGAAGAAGTTCTTACCACTCTGGCAATACCTAAGCATTCTGGGCTTGGAAGAGTGACCAGTCTTCAATGCTTAGCAGAGCTGGATGATACTCTCTAGATAAAACCACATGTCTCCCGTGGACGTTAATGATTCCATTTGGCATTTCTGGGGAACAGCTTTTACCCAGGTTTCTTTGGTCAAACTTCTGACAGCCATGGGATAACCTCAGGCCCTCTAGATTATTCCCTGAGGATATGCCCCAGACTTAGAAGACGCTACAACCTTTAAGTCTGAACCCATTGAGCAACAGTGACCCCCAGTGGCCAATTGTGTAATCACCATCAATTCATCCTGGTGGTAATCATTAAACAAAGTATAACAAAGTATAAATTTGTTTATACATTTGCAAAATGTATCTGTATTTTGTATATGTATTTGTATATAAATTTGCAAAACAAAGTATAAATTTCGCTATAGCAGTGGCAAAAATATCTATGTTAAATAGGTTCTTGTTAAGGGTTCTTTATGATTAGCATAGGATCAAGATCAAATTGTTTCCGTTGCAAACCTGTTATACAGAACAACCTAGGGTGTATTAATTCTCTGGGGAGTAAGTCATTTTTAATTAAACAATTCTTGCTTTAAAAACTGGATTAAAATCCTCACTCTACATGTCTACATGACTTTAGACATGTCGTTTAAGCTTTCTGAGTCTATGTCTCTACCTGTAAAATGTACGAGGTGGCTGTTTTGTTGTAAGGATTAGAAATATTACACAGAACATGCCTGGCACTGAGCCGGCACTTAGTAAATGACAAATCACCGTTTTCGTGATGGTGATATTGGAGGTTGGGTTGAATGTGTAACGATGCCAGGGCTTTAGTAAGCTGTTGAAACAGATTCATAATATATACATTTTAGTGATGAGGGCTGGAGAGCGGAAAAGCAGTTCCACCTAACTGGTGTTCTCTCTTTTCTTTTCCAGTCTTTGAAGCCATCAAATCATGCTACCATCCAGAGTATAGTGAGAGCTGTGGGCGTCGTTCCTGGGATTCCTGAGCCTTGCTGTGTGCCAGAAAAGATGTCCTCACTCAGCATCTTATTCTTTGATGAAAATAAGAATGTGGTACTTAAGGTATATCCAAACATGACGGTAGAGTCTTGCGCTTGCAGATAACCCAGCAAAGAACTCATCTGAATGCTTAATTCAATCATTAGTTTATTTTTATGGACTTTTTTTTTTTTTTTTGCACTGCCGATGCCTTTCATTTCAAAAGATTTTTTAATGGTCAAAAAAGAATGAGTAAATAGACTGATGATTTCCACCAGGGAGAACTGGACTGTATCTGTTTCTGAATGTAATTCAAAGCAAGATTTTAGAAAATATGGACATCTCTTTCTTTAAAAAAAAAAAAATCACGCAAGACAAGTGAGCAAACTGTTTTTAGAACTATTAGAGAACAAACTGATTTATTTTTGTAATGGGCTTTGAAAATAGATTGGAAAAACCCAATAGCTTATCATTGATCTCTGCTCATAGAGAATAGAATCATTTCATATCTTAAAGTAGGCTTATTGCCTTAGATTCCTGAGCAATACATCAAGTGCTAAATAATCCTATCAGCTCTGATGTTTGTCTTAAAATTTGTGGAGACTAGTTTACCTGTGTTTGTCTCTACAGGTCATTGTGTGACTAGCTGAGTGCAGAGTGTGTGCTCTGTGTAGATGGATGTGAGCACATTGCCAGGGGCCTGTGCCCTCTTTAGGAAGGTTTGCTTAACATGGCTTTATAATTCAGTCTGCACAGGATTCTTGTTTTGTTTCATTTCATGTTCTGGCAAGTTCCATTCAGTTACGAGAACTTTACCAAAAAGAATAGACTGATCCAAAAGCATATGCAGAGAGTTACCACTTGGCTCAGCCATTTATTTGGAAATACTGATGTTTTCATTTCATGGCCTCCCCGGAAAGGGAACCAGCAACCCAATTTTCAAAAACCCAGACGTAATTCTTCTTCCATATCTATTTTCCATGAGTGCTTTCATTTGTTCTTTAAAATGGAACTTAAAACTTCAGTTAAATGTTTAATTCTCTTGATATGCCTTTACTTCCTATGAAGTAATCAATAGATACCGAGGCTCAGAAGTGAAGGGAATATTGGAGATTTCTTTAAGTGACCAATCTAATCACAATCACACGTTTAATATCGTTGTTCAGCCACATCCAGGTCCAGGCACTTTTTCACGTGGATCAAGGCCTTTGGCTCAGACGGGGAATCTACATTTTAGCAAAACTCACTGAAAATTATCCAACAAGAATGGGAGTCAAATATAGACACTTCTTGGTGTTTTCCCATTTCTATTTGTCATAAATATCTCCTCTTACACTTTTGCCTTCAAGAAATTGTTTCAAAAATCTTTTCCTCACTATATTTATGTGTGTGACAGAAATGTTGTCAGACCATGGATTGTTGCTGATATTCTATCTGTGGTTAATCCTTATTTCAGTTCAGTCTGACCTGAATAGAGTCCACTAAGCCATTTCAGAGGCTGTGAAGTATCAGAAGACACGGGGTTTTGTTCTGTCCCTGCCTATAGCTATCTATGGTGGTTCATAACTTAATAATACTAATTGAGCATCTACTTTCTGAAAGACACCTGTTAACTTCAGTGTCTTCACTGGTAAAATAAAGAGGCTGACTAGTTGAGCTGGAAGTTCCTTCTGCTACCGAAAGCTTGGGTTTACAATACAGTACTCGCTAGGTCACACACATCTTCCTTGAATGGATGGTAGCAATAGAGCTTAAAAACACTGCAAATATAGCTATTCATAAACCAAAGGAAAAAACATCCTACTCTTTGGTGTTTATGAGTGAGTATGGCATCCTCCATGGTTTAAGTAGTATTTCTATCTTACTGGAAACCCATTAAAAAAGTGCCATGAAAAGAAGTTTTTGACACTTCTGGAGTGTGTGTTGACGCCATGAATGAGACACACCTGTTCTAAATAATGAATTAAGTCTTGGTGCCTGAGTTACTATGGTTTCTTCCAGTCATTTTCTGCTCTGGTAGCATAAAGTTAAAGATTCAAAATGAGACAAGGGATGAAATTATTTTTTACTAAATTTTGTCAAAAATTTGAAAGCAAAATTATGTAGTAGAAGTGAGGCAGTGTGTGGCTGCCCTATCCTGGTCATAGTGTCTTTCAATAAAGAAAACTTTTCTTTCATTGGCAGATTGAAATGAAATTCTTAATTTAGTTTTTTCTAGAAATGTATCAACCAAAACCTCTAGCAATGTCCAGTTGTACTTCTCAGCCTTTTTCTATCGTGATGTCTGTCTGTTACCTTTCTTCATTTAAACTGATGCCCACTTGTTACAGATTAAATCCTACAATGGCCAAAAAAAAAATTATCTAAATAATATTTTATTTTTAAGAACAATTGATATGACAAAATTACAACATAATGAAAGAGTTTGAGCAGTAGTTATTTCTCAGTGACCTTGTAACCATCATTTTCTACCGTATTGAGTAAATATTACAGTTTAAATGGGAAAATGTTTAGTCCCCCAAAGTAAAGGAAGATTACTTTTCAAGGGGTTGAAGTGGTTGAAATAAATGAGTTAATATTTTAATTAATAAAAATTTACATGAAATAGTTGGAAAATTGATTATTTCACAATTTGTTAGGTACTAGTATCTATATAGTTACTATATAAACTTTTTATAAATGTCTTGATATTAAAGTGGCATTAATGAGAAGGGAAATTATATTTATAATGCCATTTCCTAAATCATGCCTCTTTCTCTTCCAACCACCCTCCCACCCCCATTCCTACATATGAGACACACACACACAGTTAGTTAAAAATGAATTTTTTTTCAGTAACTGTTCTCTTGAATTCAAATTCAGGGACTGCTGATGTTGATATAGTATTTTCAAAGGTTTTTGTTGTAACCTGTGTAAGTAATATGCAGTTTACAGGATTTGGGGTTGTAGAATTTAAACTGGAAGATTGGACTCCCCAGATTTCAGGACTACAATATTCCAGATCAATTTTGACACTCACCTAGCTATATATTAACTGATGATCATTTATTCATTAAGCTAAGATTTTTTACTTTAACATTTCTGGAAAAAAAAACCCTTTTTGCCCATTTATTATTTTCATAGACAATCATATGTGTATAATACTATTATCAGTCTGGCTTATAAAAATTGTTTATATAATTACATTATTCAGTTTTAGTCTTTCACTTTTCTCTGTGCTAGCAAGTAAGAAATGCCTGAATATTGATTTGGTTGAATCAAGGCTGGGTTAAAAAATAGTTTTGCACACCTGATGTGTAAGATTAAATATGAGATTAAATACGATACCTTGGTTAAGTCTGACTTCTCTGTATATCTTTTTTCCCTTGAGAATTGTATTTTAATGTAGTTTATAGGTGCTTAAATGATCCCCTTTTCCTAAAAACCAAGCTTTCCCTTCGGCTTTCTACAGTAGTTTCTGTAAATGTTTTAGTTGAGAACTGAATGCTTGTACAGTCGATGGCAATTTTGAAAATATATATTATATATGTATATGGAAAAACTTTAAAGATGCTTTTAATTTATTTAATGACTATTGCCTTCCTATCTACAATGGTAATAATTTTCGTACTTAGATGGTGAGAAAAGGTTCTCTTTACTACAATTATTATGTGCAAAATGACATTTGGTTCTTCAGTACATTTGCTAAAGGGGCGTATTGCAGTGAAACTGTGAAGGATGCTTCACTACTGATGTGTAAGCTTTGCTGGCTTTGTATCACTTTCCTCCAGTAATGGAGAGCTTTTCACTATACAGTTTGGAAATAAAATTGCTTAACTGAACTCCTCCCCATTCTCCTCTACTTATCATTGGGAAAGACTACATTTTCAAAACTTGAAAAAGTTGAAAAACTGTGGTGCATTTGAAAAGAGATAAAGTTTGGGCACAGAGTTGAACATTTTCAAATGGTATCATGAATGGAGCATCATAACCTACAAACAACATAACATGAAATATAATTAACACTGTGAGACAATATTGAAATATACCCATAAGGAGAAAACTCTTATGTCTTCCAAACTTGAGAAACTCAATTTGAATTGTTTCATATTTTCCTTCTCTTTCTCTTTCTCTCTCTCTCTTTCTCTTTCTCTCTCCCTCTCTCGGCATTTCTTGTTTAACCACAAACTCCACTTAGAAAAATTTTTTCTGGATGCCTGCTATTTGACAATAACTTTATTTCATCTGTCATTGTTACCATGTCCTGTCCATTTTAGGATGATAAGCATCTAATTTAATTAATCGGATCATTGTGATGTAGTTCACCATTTTTGTTTAGCCTATACCTTTCTCTTTAAGAAGAAAAATGACCTGAGGTTAAGAAACAAAATATACTTTCATATTATTTTCACTCATTTAATCTATCTCTGTTACATTTATTCAGACTGTGTTGTTTAATTAAAAACCATAGCATTTTGTAACTACCAGGCACTCTGAAGATCACGTTGAACAAGTTCCTTAATCCCTCCATGCCTCACTTATCTAAAATAAACTTCTTGCCTTATAAGGTTGTTACAAGGTTTAAAGAGATTATACACATAAATTATGTTAGGGTTGTTACAAGGTTTAAAGAGATTATACACATAAATTATGTTGCCAAGCGCCTGAAGCAGAATAAAGATTTAGTTACTATCAATTATTATTATTATCTAATCCAGTCTTCTCATTTTTCAAATAAGGAAATGTAGACATGCTGTGGTTTACACCTATTTGGTTGTCTACTCATCATGCCCTCTTCTGAAAACTGGCTCCCACCAACAGACATGGGTTCCTTGACACTAACAAAGATGGGCATCTGACAATTCAGAGGGAGAAGAATGAATCTGGCGCAGGTAGAACACTGAGTCTTACAGAGTAAGGAGAATAGCTGCCTTGTTCCTGATGATATTCCTGTTTCTGATCCTGTCTCTCAGAAACTGCAGTTTCTGTCCTTGGATGACATGAGATATCCCTGCAAACTCAGTAACGGGCTAACTCTTACATAAGCAGGTTTGAGCCCCTGTCTAAATTGCAGCCAAAAGAATCTTGACTACACTGTATCGAGTTGTTGAGTATGCTCAGTGACATCTGACAAACTACTAGGAAAACTGGTATTAGGATCCTTCATAACATCATGAATGAGAGAGAGAGCATCATGAGAGAGCAATGTCTTTGAGGTCAAAAAAACTTTACATTAGAATCCTGGCACTGCCAGTTAATATCAGGGTGACATGTGCCCTTGAGGAATAATAACCAGGTCATCATGCCATCAGGGTGGCCAGTTCTGTGACTCATGAAGACTTCCAAAAGGGTCACTGCTGTAATTCATTGACTCAGTTCTCATGCCAGAGGAATTGCCTTGAAATACCTCTTAGGATAAGACTTTGTAGCTATCAGCAGAAGATATGGTGGAGGTAAGGGTTGAGAATAAGAACTCTGAGTACAAATCCATATCATCCTATAAATCACTTAGTACAGGCACACCTCAGAGACGGGGTAGGTTCCAGAGTACCACGATAAAGCAAATACTGCAATAAAGTGAGTCATACAAATTTTTTGGCGTTCCAGTACATATAAAAGTTATGTTTACATTCTACTGTAGTCTATTAAGTGTGCACTGGTATTATTTCTAAAAAAATGTACAGACCTTAATTAAAAAATACTTTATTGCTAAAAAATGCTAACTGTCATCTGAGCCTTCATCGAGTCGTGATCTTTTTGCAGCAGTAACATCAAAGTTGACTGATCACGGATCACCATAACAAACATAATAAGAATGAAAAACTTTGAAATATTGTTAGAATCACCAAAATGTGACACAGAGACACAGAGTAAACAGAAGCTATTGGGAAAATGGTGCCGACAGACTTTCTTGATATGGTTGCCCAAAATTTCAATTTGTAAAAAACACAGTATCTGCGAATCGTAAAGACATGGGATGTTTGTATTCCTAAAGACTGTTCAGCTTGTACAAAACCGTATCTTAAGCCGCATGAGCTGTTTTTAAATTTTGGAGACTAATCCCTTGGGTGGCAGCCTGGATGGGAAGGGAGTTTGAAGGAGAATGGATACATGTACATGTAGGGCTGAGTTGCTTTGCTGTGCAGCTGAAACTATCACAACATTGTTAATCGGCTCTACTCCAATATAAAATAAAAAGTTTTTAAAAAGGGGGTCACGGAAGAGAAAGAATCAAGTCCACGTGTGGACAACTGCCACACCCAGGGAGGGGCCGTAACACCAGATTACACCTGTGCCTAACAAGAGAGACCTTTCCTTGGCCTTCTTATCTCTTTTTCCTTCCGTTTACCTGACTTTGGAGAGGCCAGAAACGGTCAGTGTCGAAGAAGGCAAAGAGAAACCAGAGCTGAACTGTCCATGCTCCTACAACTCCCCGATGTAGGTTTTTGAGCCTGGCACTAACCCAAGCTCGGGGAGGGGAGAAATTAGATGTTGAATGAGGGTTTGAAACTTTAATATTAGACTGGACTGGGACTTTCAAAATCTTGAAGTGGTGGGGAAAGCTACAAGAACTCTCTGGGATTTTATCCAGCGACAGAGAAGACTGATTCTACGGTGTTAGGTTTAAAGGGACAGTGGTGAGTTGGAATAAAGTTACTTTTGGCTTGCTTGCTGCCAAGTCACAAAACCAGTTACCTTTGTAATGTTGCAGGAATCAAAGAAGCTAATGGGTGGGAGAGCTCTCTGAACATTGTAAAATGTTATACATATTTGGCAATATTGCTTATTCATTTATATGCATATAGATATAACTGAAAAAATAAAACAGAAAACACCTAGTAAGCATCTATTCAGTGCGAAGAAGGTCCTATGCCAGATGTTTAGAGGATGTAAAAATAAATATGACATTGTCCCTGCAAAAACAAACAAACAAACAACAACAACAAAAAAAAACCCTATCTTAGTTAGCGGAGATGTGCTTGATGATATAGAACATCAATGTCTAAGTTGTCCACAGTCTCAGAACTGGAAATTAGGTATATGTAACTATTATCAAATGAATATCAACAAGTAATGCTAAAACATTATCACAGTGGGCAAAACCACAATGCCACAGGGTTATACATTTAGATCCACAACACAAAATTTAAGGATCCACAGGTCTTCTCTTCATGCACTTATGTTCACAAAAAAAGAATCTTCTCATGGTATGAGTTTTCACACTTAAATTGGGTTACAATGTTCATTTTTTTTGGCTGTGTTTGGTGTAACCCTGGATTCTGGCCCTGGCATTGCTAAGCTCTGGGCTCGTGTGCTTTGTTATGTTCCTTCACCACCTGGTGACCTTAATTTTCTCTTCAGTGGAGACCCCTCCTTCTCAAGTGTACCAGATTCTATGATCCAGACATTCTTACTAAATCACAACTTCCAAGAATTTTTGTCCTGATCATGTCTTAGGAAGAAACAGCCAAAGTACTGATGAAAGGGAGAGTGGAAAGCAGGTGAGAAAGGACTAGGAAAGGGGGTCAACCTGCCCTCAACTTAGGTGATCAGGGATTCTATTGCACTTCTATCATATGATGGTGCTTTTGAGATGCCTCTACCTTTCATGCCTGTATTTAACTTAAAGCACTCATTCTCTCATTTTAATAGGAAAATAATTTTTTTAAACTAGATTCATCTGTCATTAATTAGAGAGGATAGCATGGGAGTTAGGGGCTCAGGCTTGGAGCCAGACTATTTGCATTAGAATCCCAACTCTGTCTCTTATTAGCTGTGTGCCCTGGGACAAGTTATTAACCCTCTCTGTGCTTCATGTCCTCACGTGTAAAACAAGAACAAAACACAGAACCTACCTCACAGAGTTGTGAGGATTACTTGAGTTATTACACATGCAACACTTAGAAATGTTGACAGCACAAAGTAAATGTCCTATAATATTAGCTTTTTGATTTATTAAATGCATTTTATACATTTCCATGAATGAGTCTTCATTTGAACCTGAGATGTAGGATTGCAGGGATTATCCTCATTTTACTGATCAAGGGGAATCACTGGTTTAACTGAAGTCAGAACCATGGTAGCTTCAGAGCTGAGATTCAAGCAGTGGTTGACTCACCCTGTCCTTTTCTTTTCCACTTTGCTTCAGACGCCTCTACTTTAAAAAAGCCATCAGAATATGTATTCCCTTGGAGTTCTGAAAAATTTGGGGGAAATAAGGGGATTGGATAGGGAGCAAAAAATAAGTTTTGCTTGACTAGTGTTTGGATCTGAGGCCTTTCCCCTGGAGCTGAACTTCCCTGCCCAGCTCCAAGTGGTGTAGAGACTGTCCCATGAGCTGAGATCCTGGAACATGGAAAACTGTGTATTTCAAACAGATAATTCTGAAAACGGGAAAGTCAGAGAAGGGCTGAACTGTGTACTTTCAGTCTCCATTTCTTCACAACATCAATTAGATCAGTTGCTCCCTTTACAAAGAAAAGATGGAGACAGGAACTAAAAAGGGTGCTCCCACACTGTTCCCTCACAGAGAGGACAAAGGACCCATCACTGCCTGTGTGGGATACAAGAGGGAGGTGGGGTGTTACTCAGAGCCTCCTTCTCCAATCCCCATAATGCGGTCACGTGGGAAGTGAGGCACTTCCTTACATCCCATTCAGCTCAGAGAGCCCAAGAGAACAAGAGCACAAGTGACTGGAATCTTTAATCTTACCATGTCCCCACTGAGAAATAGGGACCAATTGGCGAATGGCTGGTTCTGAGTCTGTCACCACTAGGATCATTACTCCTCTTCCCCTGGGGAAGCCACTCCTTCCCAAGACGTGTTTTCTGCTATGTTCCCTCTTGCCAAGTGGGGTAGAAGTAAAGCCCCATTTATGGAAAGGTGAGGAATGGGGGGGGGGGGGGTAAAGTGCCTCTTCTAACATACCTTGTGATCCAAACTGTCTTCTATCACTTTTTCAATTATAATGAACGTTTGTCATCAACCTAAAAGGAGCAAACACAATATACAGCAATCATTTCAGGTAGCTGTTAGGATTTGCTTTTTAAGAATCCCCATGGGGACTTCCCTGGTGGCACAGTAGTTAAGAATCCGCCTGCCAATGCAGGGGACACGGGTTCGAGCCCTGGTCCGGGAAGATCCCACATTCCGCGGAGCAACTAAGTCCGTGCACCACAACTACTGAGCCCGCGTGCTGCAACTACTGAAGCCCGTGCGCCTAGAGCCCATGCTCCGCAGCAAGAGAAGCCACCGCGATGAAAAGCCCGCGCACTGCAATGAAGAGTAGACGCCGAAACTAGAGAAAGCCATGTGCAGCAACAAAGACCCAACGCAGCCAGAAAAAAAAAAAAAGAAAAAGAATGCCCCTACCCTGTTTATTATGCCGATTTTTTCCAGGCCCATCAGAGGATGTCAAAAGAAAACCCATCTTTGATTTGCCTCAAGGCCAAGGTTGTCTGGGTATTTGAGCTCTAGCCTTGTAGGGAGAGAGACGTCTATCCTGTGAGACAATTGGAGGCTGCTGATAATTGACAAGGTGAGAATATGAAACATACTCCTCCCCCCACCCTTAAGGGTGTCGATTTTAGTGTGTGACAACTTGGTTTTCATTTTGTCCTCATTTTCATCTGGGGCATTGAAACACTGCTGTGAGGGCAATAAGAAATCCAGTCCCAGAGAAAGTTGAATTGGAGAATAGCAGGTGTTTTTCCTCCCCCCACATTCCCTTCATCCCAGCCCTTGCCCAGTATCTTTTGCTCTCTCTCGCTCTCTCTCTCACACACACACACACACACACACACACACACACACACACACACACACAGAGAGAGAGAGATGCTAGGTCCACTGCAGTGTCGCTGAAGCAGGGAGGGAGGTATGGTTATATTCCAACCCCTTGACTCAAAATGGTAGCCAACTGCATTTTCAGGTTCAGAACACAGGCAAACTGCCATCAGGTTCCAGTCAAAACCAAGCCCCACCTCATGGGGGCTCAGGCCAGATGTGAAGGCAGCAGTTCAGAGGTGAGGCAGTTATGTGCAAGAACCATGTGACAGAGCTTTTCCCAAAATGGACTTACTTAAGAGAAACATTTTGGTGTTTATAGGACTTCAGCTCTGCTTTCTGGAGATTTTCCATCACTATAAACACTGACATACATACATATGAACGTGCATGGACTTTTAAAATTGGGTCCAGCCTATGTAATTTCATTAAGTCATCTTATTTGTTAGAAATGGGAGAAATTAATGACACAATATCAAAATTTTGGCAGTCGAAACAGTCACATAGACAAACGCTATATGGAAACTGGAGCCCACGCTCTGGTGTCAATAACATGAGTTGGGAAACTTGGAGCTGTTGGTAGTGTTTGGAGGAGTTTACAGTGCAGAGGTGGCTAGCCTGCCTGGCAAGTGAACATGCATCAGGAGATAACTGAGCCCTTTGGAGCTGTGCTTTCTACTTCCTTTGATCTGAAGCTCACTTTGTAACACTTCCAAGGGACAACAACAAATATTACGAAGTTTAAGATTTGATAGATTGGGCTGAGAGCACTTTGAAGTTGCTAAAGTCATCAGTAGTTCCCATTCTGCTAGCAGAGTGGTATAGGAGTTGCTTTTTGTTTGTTGGTTTGGTTTTTTGTTTTTGTTTTTATTAAAGTATAGTTGGGGGCTTCCCTGGTGGCGCAGTGGTAGAGAGTCCGCCTGCCGATGCAGGGGACGCGGGTTCGTGCCCCGGTCCGGGAAGATCCCACATGCCGCAGAGTGGCTGGGCCCGTGAGCCAGTGAGAGGCCCGCATACCGCAAAAAAAAAAAAAAAAAAGTATAGTTGATTTACAATGTTGTGTCAATTTCTGCTGTACAGCAAAGTGATTCAGTTATACATACATATACATTCTTTTTTATATTCTTTTCCATTATGGCTTACCCCAGGATATTAAGTATAGTTCCTTGGGCTACGCAGTAGGACTTTGTTGTTTATCCATTCTATATTAGAAGTTTGGGATTAGCAGATGCAAATTATTATGTATAGGAGTTGTTTTGAATTCTATCCCACTCCAACTAGTTACAGAATTAAGGTCTAGAACTCATCATCGAGATGAGATATTTCCGTCTTGCAGAAGGCAGACTCCTCTACTACATTCTGCTTTGAACTACCAATTAGACATGGAAGAAAATGACCCCATGGTTTGAGAACAAGGGAGAAATCACCCAAACATGAGTATATTGATTTAAATTAAAATGTTGTATTTTATTTATATTTTTAAAAAGCTTAAAGAATATTGGACTGTGTTATTATTCTTTCTTAGGCCACTTGCAGCTTTCTGGAATAAAATCTGAATTTGTGAGAAGGCTCAATAGCCCCAAGAATTGTTACCAGGCACATATAGATGATGGTCTACAAACCTGAATTAGGATACACAGAAAAAAATAAGTGCAAAATGGAATGATTGAATCTACACTTTCAATATTTACTGATTGAAAGGATTTTGTTTTACATTTATTGTATTTCTGGGAAAATGACAGCATCAACTCCTAGACATTTATGACTGATGAAAAATAATTATTTTGCTTATAAAGCCACTTACTCAAAAAAAGAAAAGAAAAATGTCTGTTTTGAACCACTGGGAATTCGAAGAGTGTTACATGACCAATGACAAGCAGTCTTCAGTAGTAATGTATTCATTAATCCACATAAATAGTAGTGGCTGAAAGTGGAGGGACCCTTAACAAGAGACTCTTCAGTAGTTTGAATGATAGGAAACTTAAATTTTAGTTTTGGTCCAGGTTTTAAAGGTCTAGCATCTGATACTAAACCATTCAGAAAAATTCCCTCAGTGGACCAAAGAGTTAGGAGAGCTTGACTCTAAGGCTGCACAAATACGGTGGTCACTAGCCATACGGGGCTGCTTAACTTCAAGTTAATTAAAACTGAATAAAATTAAAAATTCAGTTCCTCAATCCAACAAACCACATTTCAAGTGCCCAATAGTCACATGTGACTGGTGGCTACTTTATTGAACAGCACAGATATAGAACATTTTCATCATCACAGAAAGTTCTCTTGGATAGCGCTAATCTAAGGGATAAACAGGAAGTAGTTTCACTTTGACTCTTCAGAAAAATGTTATCTGTTTTATGTCTCTCATTTGGACAAGGTGCACTATCAAAGACAGAGATCCTCGGCCAATATGCAGGCTCTGAAACGTGGTAAAAGATGCAGGGCCCTCCTGGCTAACTAACATTAAAAAAAAACAAACTATTACAATGTGTAGTTTATAACCCGTACTTATTTAAGATTCTATGTTAATCACCCTCTAACCTAAAATCTGCCTCAGGTCATTTCTCCTGGCACTGGATCCAGTTTTTACTCACCTGCTATTTATGATACAGATGTTAATTACCAAACCCAGCTGTGCTACTCTTTCCGGCCTTACACTACTCCCCACAAAAAAATCACAGTATTGTTAAAATTATATATTTACATCTTATAAAAAGGTGAAATGGTTCTCCAAATTTCTTGTCTGTCCTCCTTCCTTTGAGACAGATTGATTGCTATTAAAATGAGTAATAAATATTTAAAAATAATTATGTCCTAAAGGTAGCCATTTTCCAGGCTAAAATAGAAAGTTGTGGGTATAAACTAGACAAAAGCAGTCAGTTTCAGACTTGCCAGTTTCTTTTCTGTGTGATGTTGGGTCTTTGCCCAGAGAAGCTGAGGGGAAATCTTCAGTCTCTATAACCCAGAGAGAATATACTTGCTTTCTGTTTTCTGAAGGACTTATGTCCCTCTAAAACCCTTTTTAAAAATTGTTTTTAACTTTCCAGGGTACACAAGCCTGTGTCAACTGACTGCAAGTGTTAATGTTTCTGGACTAAGAATGGGATCATGTGTGTAAAATATATCTTAGTTATGTTTTCAAAATGTGTGGGTAGCTCTAGAATTTTTTCCTCAGCATCCCATCTACAGAGATGAATGGATAAATGAAGATGAGCACTGAATTTTTTCATTCTTGCTTACAAGTCAGTTTAGAGAAAAAGTTCATAACTGAAGGAAGATTTTTGGAGTGGAAGCTGAGCAATGATAGGTAATCAAGATGATAATATAATAACATGGATAGATAAAGTGTTAAGGTTGAGAAGTGTTCATAAATTCTGGTTGAGAAATCCATAAATTAGTATACTTATTTACTTACAAAGCTGAGTAGATTTAAATGAGAGTTTTAGAAAGACTGGAGAGGAAAGAACTTGCTATGAAATTCTTCCATGGCTCAGAACAAATCTGTTATGCTTCTCTTTATCATAGTCTCTCTCATTTCATGCAGGAAGAGCTCTTCCCCTGCCGTTATTCTTTCTCTTTTGTGGTGTGTAGACAGAGTGTGTTTATGCACACATACACACCCACACACATACAGTTACAAAAAAGTGTTTTTCCAACTACTCTCCCCCACTCAACAAATCTACATTAAACTCTCTCCCGTCTCTCTGATGCACCTGCATTCTGACTTTCTGGCTAGGAAAGAGAGAGTGGAAACTTTCGGAAACTATCAGACGCCTCTTAAAT
The DNA here is from genome assembly GCF_011762595.2 of Tursiops truncatus. NCBI lineage: Eukaryota > Metazoa > Chordata > Mammalia > Artiodactyla > Delphinidae > Tursiops > Tursiops truncatus. The sequence goes on from NC_047038.1 coordinate 95,869,510, forward strand.
CAGCCAGGTAAATGAGTTACACATGGCTTTTAGTGTTCATGGGAATTCCCAAATAATATGGAGAAGAATAAATGCAATCCACAGTAATTCATGGAAACCTATCAACAGCCCATAGTTTATTCCAGCGTTGTGAATCTTTTTATTGTGGAATACTTTGTGCACCATAAAATACAATATAACTTTTAGCTATTATTGGTTTCTATGCATTGTATCTATCAATTCATTCTCAATTCCCAATAACCTAAACCTAATAAATCTTCCTGACTTTCTAAGTGTGAATAAGAATGCTAAGAATACTCTTTTATTTTACAGGTGTTACATAGATGATAGAAACAAAAGTCATAAAATTCTAAGATCCTCAGTATGAATAATAATATTCATAGTATCTTTCATTTTTTAAGCAATGGACAATACTAATTTCTTTTCGTCACATCTAGTTTAATCTTTACAACAGCAGAACCCAAGACTTGGAAAAGGTAAGTAAATGTTAAAGATCTTACAGTTAAGAAAAGGTAGATAGATTCCATTTGAACTCTGATTTAATCTGAAGGCAAAGCTAACAGCATAGCCATTATGACTGACAGACTTGCTCTATTAATAGTGTTTCCAACTTATGACAACTGACAAAGAGGATGCCATTCTATGAGATACGATTACTTCAATTCTATAAATAGTAGAAGTGAGACTCAAAGATAATACTTTCTAAATGTATATGGCAAGTTATGATACTCTTTCCACCTTTTAGTTTTCGATTCTCTTACTTTGTAATTATTTCATTATTACCATATTTATTTATCTATTCCCCAGTTATTTAGTGAGCATTGTGCCAGGCACTCTGTCAAAGTTGGGAATACAAGCTTAGACAAGATTATCTTGGTGCTTGATCTCAAAGTGCCCACAGTCCAGTGGGCAGGTGATTCAGCCGGCAAAGCAGAAGGACATGCCAGGATGCCAAGAAGACCAGGTGGTGTCCTGCCCCCTCAAAAATTCCTAGCACATCATATGGAGAGCAGCAGTCAGCAACCTCTATTCTTGACCTGACAGGCAGTAGAGATGATTGTTGCTGCCTCAGGCTGGCCATCACAGTACAATTATCCAACTGCTAGAAAGCTGGGCTTACAGCCAAGAACCACCCAGAAAATGCAGAAGCCATTTCCTGGCATCTGAGACTAATTGTTCCAGGGCATCTGGTCATAAATTCAATAAACATTTATTGAGCATGTACAATATGCTAGGCACCAGGGATGAAAAGTCACATAATACATCACGGGAACACTGACGTGCAAGCAAATGATAAGAATGCGGCATCCGTGCACCATAGATGTGGACTCAGAGCACCATCGGATTCTCCCAACCCATGTCCCATAAGGAAACCATGCAGATTCGGTGCTGATAATAAAACACCAGCCATTGTGAATGCTGTACCGTTCGAGGGAATCAAATTAAGAACCTTATAACCAGAATGATCATCCATCTTAATTTGCCCAGTTCAGTTCCCAAATTACATCTTGCATTGGCTTAATTAAGCACCTCCTTTTACTCTCATAAATTATATGGTTGCCCACCTTATGTCTAATGGAGGTTAATATTTGTTTCGTTTTAATACACAGTGAATGGCTTAATTTTCATTTCTGGAACACTGACTATGTGCAGTCATAGTTCTTGCAGCTATCGCCACCTAACCCATCACAAGAATTAGATGCAGTGGTATTACCCCTGCTCTCCAGATGAGAAAACTAAAATTTTGGAGAGTTCAGTTACTTGTCCAAGCATCACAGAGATATTAAATGGTAATGCCAGGATTTAAACACAAGTGCTGTTGGGCTCATTGTAGCAGCCGATGGAGTAAGTTTGACAGCAATATTAAGGGCTAAAGAGGAAGACTGTCCTCAGAGAAGCTTAGGTGGGAGACAATCGGGACCTGGCCCATAAGTATAGAGACAGGATGGTCACCACTGTGGTCACCGGTGAGCCCAGGAAAGGCCTGTATCCTCAGTCATCCCCACCACCCCCTTGTCTACGCTCATCTCTCACTGGCCATTTCTTCAGCTCTGACACCTGATTCAGACCACAGCACACACACCACCATGTGGGGTGATGACTGCGGGCAGAAGGGATGTGTCCTGACCATGCAAGCTCTTTGTTACCCTGCCTCCTGCAGAGACCGTCTTTCTGTCTTTGCAAGTTTCCTTTTTACCTCCTTCCATATGGAGCCTTAATATCGTGCCTAAGGGATATGAGAAGAGAGAATTTTTTTATCGGTGAAATGGAACTTTTATGGTCTGTGAAAGATACATCTCTCTTGTTAGTTCCTTTATTTAGCTCTGTAGTGCAATAAACTGAAACAGGAAATTATACATTGAGATTAGGAAACACTGTGGAAGGCGTAGTTAGAGATTTTTGTGGAAATTTGCCCCAGTTGCTCAGGCTTTATTCCCATCTTCAATAAAAGTTGCTTAATCTATCTGATAATAGAAGTAATTTATCATACTTGTGAGAAATACAAACAACAGAGAAAGGTATAAAAAGAAAGTGAAAATTGTCTGTAATTTCACCACCAAACGACAACTACTAGTAGTGTTTTAATTTATATCTTGCTGGATATTTTTCCATGGTAATTCATGTGCATAGACAATTCACTATTTTAATAAAATTGTGACATACATATATTCTTTTGTAAGCTAGATGTCCTTAATGTATTATAAATATTTTATGTTATAAATGTAGATCTATAAAAATTTTCATTATAGTATAACAGTTTAATATGTGGCTCTAACCCAATTATTTAACCATTCCTAAATAGCAAAATATTTAGGGTTGGTTGCTTGTTGCTGGTTCTTTTCTATTTCCTTTGCTATTATACAAAATGCTACAACGAAGGTTATTAGAAATACATTTCTGTGTAGCTGTCCATCCAGTTGTTTCTTTTAGATATACTAAAAGTGGAATCTTTTCCATCTTGATTGAAAGCACAAAGTCTTATAATAAAAGATAATAAAAGATTGTTATTAACAGTTAACTTTAGTTAACTGCATAATTAAATAATAATTAAAACTAATTTCACTACTTAAAAGTTGATTTAATTTATCTATTTGCTTGGTAAACTTAAATGCATTTTTAATGGATTTTTGACTATCTGTAGTTCTCGTCTGAGAATGACCTGTTTATGTACTTTGCTCCTCTTTTCTCTAAGGAGGTTTTTTTTTTTATTGCTATTCATTGGTAAAAATTCTTCATACATGAATGATATAAAATTTTTATGTTGTTCATGTTCCAAATGTTTTCCCTGAGTGGTCATCTGTCTTTGGCTGATTGTGAATTTTTAAAATCGACTGTGAGGACTTCCCTGGCGGCGCAGCGGTTGAGAGTCCGCCTGCCGATGCAGGGGACGCGGGTTCGTGCCCCGGTATGGGAAGATCCCACACGCCGCGGAGCGGCTGGGCCCGTGAGCCATTGCCGCTGAGCCTGCGTGTCCGGAGCCTGTGCTCCGCAACGGGAGAGGCCACAACAGTGAGAAGCCCGCGTACCGCAAAAAAAAAAAAAAAAAAAAAATCGACTGTGAGGTATGTGTGTATATATTTATATGTGTATATATTTACATATGTATACACACACAGAGAACAGATATGGACAAGGATATAGCCAAGCACAGTCACAGACACAGATACAGTTTAATATTCTATGGCACCTCCTCATTCCTACCCCTATGAGTAATTATCTAACCCTCAGACATCTACATGGAACTCTCTTGTGGCCTTCTGCTATGGAATTTAGTACCTTCTAGAATGTATTTTCAATATTTACTTTAAACACTTATTTCTTTCTTGAACTTTAAAATTTTTGAGTCCCACAGAGTACTCAGCAGAGGATCTGGCTGGTACTAAACAGACGAATGGAGAAAAGCTGTGCATCTCACGCTGTCACCCTAGACTTGCAGAATCTGTCCCACAGAGGTTTAGCCCCAGGATCTGCCTGAAGTCACATAGCAGAAATGATGCTCCTGACGCTTCACCCAGTACTGTGCCCCCCAACCTCCCATGTTTCACATAATAATAAAATACGTCACACAAACCATCAGAGGGAGGAAAAGCGCTGCATGGCCAACAGGGCCTCAGCCACACGGTCTCCTACCTGCAAAAGGAGGGTAGCAGAATGTCTGACACAGAGGCCTAAGGCTGTGTGCTTTGTGTGTTGACGTTGTTTTATTCGGTCATGACAGCCCCCTCGGACAACAGCAGCAAGTCAAATCTCAAGATGAGCACTGATTTGCTTTGGTGTAAAGTCTCTTTCTGGAAGCAGCTAGATCCCGGTTTGTTATTATGACCACTAGATGGAGTCCAGTTATTAGTCTGAACGAGACAACACTGCATGTTGAAGGGCATCCCAGCTTCCATGGTCACCCAGAAGGTGACCCGCCACCGTGCAGAAGGCTCTGTGACAGCCCTTGCTTCCGAAGGGGACAATTCTAGATAAGTCCGGAGATCAAAGTGTTTTGTCTTTCTCTTTGTTGTGAATTAATTATCCTTTTGTGAGGCTCTTCAGCAGAATTTCGAGTTTGCATTTAAATGTTCCTAGACTCCCACTTCCTCTCCCTCTCCTCCTCCTTCTCTCTCCTTTCTTTTTTATTGTTTTTAAAGAGAAAGAGTATTTTGTGCATCCCTCAGGCACATATCTGTCCTCGGTCAAATGTTTCTGCTCCCAAAGCATTCTGAGTTATTAGATTTGCCTGGTGAGATAATATTGCTGCACTGAAACAAGAAAAAAAAAAATCAAGAAATAGTTTCACCTCCTCATTGAATCTAAAGGATTAAATGCCACATGATCTGGAATGGAATTCCTCTTGAGCACATGTTCAATTACAACTTTTTCAGAAAATGATACTTAGGAGTGCCTTTTGTCACATTATTGTTTGATCAGTTTTCAGAGAGGACATGGCAAATTTTGCAATTGTCATCCTTTTGTAAGCTTTGAATACTGCTTAAATTTGCAGAGTTTTTAAAAGCCACCTGCATTTCCCTGACCTATCAAATATAAACACAAATCAGACGTGGCTGAAAGTAGGGCAAACAAAACCCCAAGTGGCAGTTCTAACCCTGAGCACTCGCGCTTTTTAAAATTCAAAATCATTCCACTTCATTTGTATGAAAACGAATTGCCCCAGCTTCCCTAGGAGGCTTACCATCAGTTAACTTAATCCTCATTTAGAAATAGAGAAAATAACTCCTTACAGGTTTATACTAGTATGTCTAATATTGTTCCCCTCTAAACAGCTCAAACTGGGTAACAAATGTGACAGAGCCGCCCCTTCATCAACATTCACATTACTTACCTTGAGAATGATTGAGACATTTAAAAGAGGCTTTGGAAAATAATCAACCTTTTAACCAGACAGTAATAGAGCACCATAAATATGACTTACAAGACAGAGGAAGATTTCAGGTTAAACAAAACTCCCTGGTATATTTTTGATACTTTAAAATATATATATTATTAAAAATATATATATATTTATATATAATATATATTATTTCCTATCTCTGTAGGTTTTCTCTTAATGTACAATATACCGTTCAGGCAGAAAAGTAATGTAATATCTATTTTCTCTCTTCCTAGTTCTCTGACAAACACTAACATTCTGAAGCAAAAATGTATGAGGATGGATTAGGTCTTGCAGCTTGATGTGAAGGTCAGAACGTTTAATGTCCATAAAAATTTAAAGATGACATCCCCTGAATTTACTATAAATGTTGGCATTTCTGGATAATGTATCAACATCTCATTGCATTCATAAAAATAGAATTTGGCATATTTGTACAACTCTGTCTAATATGCTCTTTTATTTAACATACTAATCTGAACATTTTAGGATCTGTGTTAGGTTATAGCTTTGGTTTTTTTTAAAAAGCAGTTAAATTCTAAAAAGAAAATATTTGTGAAATCAACAGATTCAAGCCATGCTTTAAATTCTGAGATTTTTGTGAATGAAAACAAACCCTATTCATTGGGAAGTATTTAAAGGTAACGGACAACCAAACAAATTCAAATTTAATTCAATATATGAATATCATAGTGGTAAAAGAGTATACTGGAAAAATATATTGGATTAGGGAATCAGAAGACTGAGGCACTAATAGTTTCACTGACACCAGTGAAGTTACATAAATCTTCTGGGCTCAGTTACCTCACCCACAATTCATTCATTCATTCATTCATTCATCCAAGAAATGCCTACATATGCCAAGCACTATTCTAGACACCAGGTAGAGCACTCTGTCTTCATCAAGTTTATATTCTACTGGAGGAAAACAGAAAATCAGCAAAATACATAGGTAAATATATTAAATATAGATTATATTAGAGAATGGTAAGTGCTGTGGAATAAAGTACCAAGAGGAATAGGGATAAACAATAGCAAGGCATTTGCAATGCTAAGTAGGGTCATCAAGAAAAAGCACACTGGAAGGTGAGATTTGAGTCAAAATCAAAGAAGGCAAATGTGGGGGGGAAAGACATTCCCAGCAGAGGGAGGAGCCAGTGCAAAGAGCGCGAGGTGGGAGTGGAACTGCCATGTTTGAGGAAGAGCAAGAAGGCTGGTGTGACTGGAGTGGAGTGAGTGGGAGAAAGAAGTGGGGCTGGAAGTCAGGGAGATTGCAGAGATGGAGGTGGAGTGAGTTAGACTATAGGAAATGAGTGATTTGGGTTCTTCCCCTGAATGTGATGAGAAGTCATCATGGGGTTTTGCAGAGAGAAGTGATATTGTCTGGCTTATATTTGACTGGATCGCTTGGGCTGCCATATTGGGAATTAATAAAATGGGGGCAGAAGTAGAAACTGTGAGACCAGCAAGGTGACTATTTCAATAATCTATGTAAAAGATAATGGTGGCTTGAACGGGGAGGGCAGCAGTACCTGTGCTATCGGCATCTCAAATCAATCAAATTTAATAATTCAGATGACAATGATTGGGAAGTTGTAAATTTCTTCACAAATATATGATAGGTATCATGTTCTTGTTTTTAAAGTTTTTGACTATTCTTTTTCATATACTATTCCAGATCAACTTCAGAAACATTTTGTCAAGTTCATTAGAAATATATATAGCTTCTCTTACAAACAGATTTTTCCAAATTGGATCTTAAATTTTATCTTTATAAAATGATTTATCAGTATGATTAAATATATTTTCCTTAATCTATTTACCTTATAAATTCCATTAATGCTTTTCCAAATAGTTAAGAGTTAAACTCTACCTGGTTACAGTGAATGAATCTTGTGATATAGTTTTGGATTTGATTTGCTGATGTTTGTAAGACTTTGCAACTATTTTTATAAATAGGATTGGTGCACTTTTTTTGTTGTTGTTATATAGTATTGATAGAATTGGATATCATGGTTTTACTAGCTAAGAGAATGAATTTGGAAGTACTTTTCTTTCTTTGTGCAGAAAGAGTTTAAGTATCAAAAGAATGGTCTGAACGCTAGTAAAGGATCTGGGCTGATTTCTTTGTGGGTGTAGGGAGTTATTTCATTTCGATCTATTCAGATGTTATAACTCTACATGAGTTGATTTTTAGTGATTTATATGCTCTTGGAAATTATCCTTTTATCTACATTTGTAATTTATTTATTTTTTCTTTTCTTTTTTTTTTTTTTGCGGTATGCGGGCCTTTCGCTGTTGTGGCCTCTCCCGTTGCGGAGCACAGGCTCCAGACGCGCAGGCCCAGCGGCCACGGCTCATGGGCCCAGCCACTCCGTGGCATGTGGGATCCTCCCGGACTGGGGCACGAACCGGTGTCCCCTGCATTGGCAGGCGGACCCTCAACCACTGCGCCACCAGGGAAGCCCTGTAATTTATTTTATCATTTAAATTAATCCACATCTGTAGTTTTTCCTTTTCTTATTCCTACCATCATTTATTTATGTTTTCTCTCTTTCCCCCATGTTGATCTTACATATTTTTCCTATTATAATGATCTTTTTAAAAATATCAGCTTTTTTCCCCTTTCATTAGGTAGTGCTTTAATCAACAAAATATTTTCTTCTAATTTCCTTGGATTTATTTATTTATTTTTCTACCCTCTTATGGGGAATATGGAGTTTACTTATTTTCAGTTCTTACAGTGGTTTAGTAAGCTCACGTAAGAATAAACATTTTCCTCTGAGTACTATTTAACTATATCTCACAAGTTTTTGAAATTTATTGCTCATGTTCTTCTTAATTTCTACCTTGAAATTTTATATTTTAAAGTCACCTTTAAAACATAGAGTCATTTGGAAAACAAGTAATTTCCTACTCGATAGTTGTGTGGGAGCTATCCTATTATTGGTTCTAGTTTTATTGCCTTGCATGATTGGTTGTTTTTTCTGATCTACTTTTTTTTTTTTTTTTTTTTCGGTACGCGGGCCTCTCACTGTTGTGGCGTCTCCCGTTGTGGAGCACATGCTCCAGACGCGCAGGCTCAGCGGCCACAGCTCACAGGCCCAGCCGCTCCGTGGCATGTGGGATCTTCCCAGACCGGGGCACGAACCCCCGTCCCCTGCATCGGCAGGCGGACTCTCAACCACTGTGCCACCAGGGAAGTCCCCCGATCTACTTTTGAACACAATAAGTACATCTTTGATAAATCTAAAGACCCTTTATCTCAAAGTTAATTTAATATATAACAATTTTAATTTGGATGTAGTGTTTTTAAGAAAAATGAATTTAGACAAAGTAATTTTCTGTCATTAAATTTGTGCCTTGGAAAAAAATACTCTAACAGAAGTACAAATGGTTACTGATACAGATGTAGAGTGGAAGAAAGGAGAACAATCCTAAAGAGTTCAAATAATCTCAGCAAGAGATGAGATTTAACAAGGCTGAACAGAGATGAGAGATGTAGAATGAGGAGTTATGTTTTGAACTGAGTTTGTGATAGCTAGAAAATTTAGGGGATATGATCAGAGTCCTGTTGGCCTGCAGCTCAGCTGTAAGGTCTGGTCTAGAGGTAGGAAATTGGAGTTACAGTTACACAGATAATAGTAAAAAATAAAGTAGGAAGTGGAGCCATTTGTACGGAGTGAGGGGCCAAAGGAATTGAGAAAAGTGGCGAAGATTTGATTTGATAGAGAGCAGTTGTGAGGAATGAAGAGAAAGTGAATACCAGAGTCCTGAATAGAGGATTAAGTCCAAAGTGTTGAATTGATAGTTGTATCTTTATATAGGCTAGTTGGCCTGTATAGGCCATGGAGGCCGCGTCTGACAGCTCTTTGACCCTCTCTTGAGAGATGTGGGAAGAAGAGCAGGATTTGGGGGATGAAAGAAGAGGAATTGTGTTTTAGATATGTTCAGCAACCAATACAAAAACTAATACAGTAAATAAATGTCCAGAGTCTGACTAAAGAGTAGAAGTAGCAGTGAGCTTTAATTGGGGTAGTAAGAAAAATTAAAAGATGAATAAAACCTGGCAAGTGGAAGAGGAAGGTGTGAATAAGGTGGTATGACCTAATATTTAGCAAGCATATTAGAACTTTACTCCATGCCTAAAGACACTTCCTTGGGAGGCTACACACTCCAAAAATTTTGGCAATCTCCTGGGTTACAAGAAAGTACATTTCTTCTCTTGATAGCAACACATTATTCTGAACCAAAATGGTATTGCTTATCATTCCTATTAGTTTATATTTTTACACTTGGCTGGCATGGATTTCTGATGTGTTTCCATATATCTTTAGGTTGCCTTTTCCATCTAGAGAGAAGTTGGAGTAAAGGATAAATTGATTCATAGCATGATTCTATAGGTGACTTCCCTGAGTAGCCAAGAATCATTTGAATATATACTTCTTCCCACTAAAGATAATCTTGTTCCTTATTTTCATACTTGCGTATCATGAATGCAAGTCATAGAAGCAAAAAAATAATAATAATAAAGTCTTATGTGAAAGCTAGAAGATAAATTTAATGGGACAACCCTGCTAGGAATAACCAGATTTGAGCTTGAGTTGGAAAAAAATTAGAAAACTAACCAAGGAGAACTAAGAAAGCTGCATTGGAATCTGTGAATTGGATCTATTCCATAGAAGAGAGGAATGTAGACTCCTACAAAAGAAAGAAGTGATGAATCCAAGAAGTGAAGAGGATTGTTAGAGCAGCTGGAAGCCCAACTCTGCTTCGTTCCAAGAAAAACTAAAAAGATAGTAGAAATTGAAGTTAGCATGAAGAGGGATAAAAAGCTGAAACACGCCGCCATCTAAAACCACTACAACATTACTTGTATATAATATACATATTTTGACTGACACCCTGGAATAGCATATGCTTGATAGTATTTGTGAGCACTACTGTTATGTCTGGTTTAAATTAGTACATGAAAGGCAAGGTCTTTCATTTTAACTAGTTTTGCACCCAGAAAATATACCACACAATGAGTAGGATTTAAGACCTTTTTTTTCCCCTAGTAAATGGTCAGAGTAATGGGAATACTGTTATTTATCCATACTGAGCTTCAACTATGAATAAAATGCACACAGAAGTTTCTTTAAAAATGTTGGTTGAATACATGTTTGAAGTGTGTAAGTTTCTTTTCCCTCCAGAGTAAAATATCCTCGTCTATTAAGTAGTAGAAACTATTACTTCATAAAGTTGAGGCATAAAGTTCAACTGAGATAAAATTTGTAATGGACTTAGCACACTGCCTGTCACATAAGTGCTTAAGATGTTAATCTCTTTCCTTTTTTTTTATTTTTAACTTGAACAATGTAATCACCAGTATCTGGCAACACTACTTGAAAAATAACTGAGACCACAAGCAGTTCTTAGAAGAAGAAAGAATATTTTTTAAAAAATTACATATACATATACACATATACTTACATATACATATATACACACATATAGATATACCGGTATACATCTATTTACTCACCTAGAATGTTGAAAATCCCAAGAATCATTCTTGTTGCTTCTTCTCATTATCTCATTCTTTGCATCCAGTCCTTTCACCTGTCACCTCTTTCCAAAACACAACCTCAGTATCACTCCTTGTTTGTGACCCATTTGACGTTCTAGTCTGAACCAGTTCCCATTAGTTTTCCTCTGAATTAAACACTTCAACTGCCTGCTAACTGATCTGCCTGCTTCCTTTACTCCCCCATCTATGCTATGTGCTATGAAGATAGCACAGTCACCAGAGTGATCTTTTGAAAACATAGATCAGCGCAAGTCATTCTCCTGCTCTACAGGAAAAAAAAAAAAGGCTTCACGTTTCTCTTGGGATAAAAAGCAAACACTTGCCTGTGGTCCATGAGGTTCTCCTACTCTGGCCCTGCCTACCTTTCTAAGCTGTCACTATTCTGGAAACTTACAAGACTTCTGTTTCTCCAACATGCCAAATTCATTAATACCCCCAACAGCTTTTGCATTTAATTTCTTTGCCTGGAACAATTTTTCCTAGACAGTCTCAAGGTTGTTTCCTTTGTACCATTCAAATCTCATCTCAAATGTCACTTACTCAGGAAAGCATTTCCTTACCACTTATTCAAAGCCATTCTCACCTCTCTTCAGCCTCACTCTGTCATATTAACCTACTTAATTGTATTAATAGAGTTTATTGCTGTGATGAAAATTTCTAATTTATTTTTGCAAAGAGGGAATAATTCTACTTTTGAATTATTAATGTGATCTTGTTTTTGGCTTCATGAGAATACATCTTGGTTCTTTTCTAGAATCATCCACCTGCTGATTAGGATTAGTTCCAGTAGGGTAGAACTGAGAAAGTCTTAGGTGACATTATGCTTTTGGAATTCAAAAGCCAAGCTTTGGTTCTGAGAAAGGATTATCTAAATTCCTCTATGTCCTTTAGCTTATAAAGGATCAGGCTTTGTGGAAGAGACCAGAGAATTTTATGTACGTAAGGAAAGTCCAACAGAAGAGAAAGAGGAGGAAGCCTGCCCTTTTCTAGCCTCAGGGAACTGTGGAAGGAAAGAGGGAGGAGAGGAAGGTGCTCCTTCCCATGTTTGGGACTCATGACAGGCTGCTCTAGAATAAACGTCAGCATAGTAACTTTGGGGACACAGCATAGCCTGCAGTACGAGACTCTGAGCTATTTCATCCTAAGTCCCCTTGGCCTCTGCATTGTAAAAACAGGACGTATAATCTGAAGGTCTGCTAGGTCGCTCATCAGAGGGCATCACCTTAGTAGGGAGTAGGTGGCTTTGCAGTGAGCAGGTCTCAGCTAGAGCTGGAAGGGACCACAGGCAATCCCCAAAGGTCTTTAGTGCCAGTAGTAACCACGGGGAAGCTGAGTCATCGAGGGAGGGCTTGGGCCCTGTCTCAGCCCAGAGAGGACAAGTGATGAGCTTCTCCAGCCATAAACTTCTGCCATGAACATCAGTCAAACACACAGCAACCAAGTAGATATCTGGCCTTAGAGCTTTGACTCATCCTCCATCTTGCTCAGGGACGTAATTAGATTCTCTCTAAAGGAGAATCTGAGAAATTTTGTCTAAGAGTGACTGAACCTTTTGTAGAGCAATAGTTCTCAAACTCTGTGGTTTATCAGAACCTCCTGGGGAGCTTAAAAAGCCCACAGTGACCCAGGCTCCTTGAAGTGGAGTGAGGCCCAGGCCTTTATGCTTGTATTAGTTCCCATCAAAAGTTGATATCCACCAAAACTTGAGAACCACTGCCTTAAAAGGACGGTTTAAATTACTTCATTGGATTAACTTTAAACTGGATGAGACTTTTCATGTCTCTCCCTCTAACCAGTAGGTGGAAGCCCAAAGGAGATGAGATAAACATCATCATTTTTTAAGTTATATTTTATCTATGCACATCCAGATTTTATGTTGAGTTAAATTTTTTAATGACCTCCATTTGTTTAACAATTTCCTGTCATCCTCTTGCAATTAGAACATATGTTTCACGATGGAAGGGGTCTTTATGTTGTTCACTGCTAAACGCCAGGTCTGGTACAGAGTAGTCACACAAATATTTGTGGAGGGAATCAATCAATCAGTTGGTTAATTAGCTAGTTAATGAATTTATGCATATGCATGTAGTGGAGAGAATTTGGTGTCAGAAGACGCTCTGCCTGGGGATGATAGAGAAGATGGGGGAACAAGGCATAGGAGATCTGGCAGAAGCAGAACTAGATATTTTTCAAAAACAGCTAAAAACACCCAGTGAAGTAAATCACCTATTGCTAACAAGTGAAAGCCTTAATTTGGATCTGTAGAAATAGGTCAGAATTTAGAGGTAAGGAACAAAGAGTCTGTAAAAGTTTGATGCAAAGATTTATGTAAATAAGAGCTTAATGCTGGAGAGGCCTGAGAGGGTATATCTGTCACCTGCCTTTAAAGTGATTTGATACAGTGAAATCTGTACTTGATGTTCCCCAGTCCCTCTTTTTTTCCCAATAATTTTTCTGGTATCTATCCTATCTCTCTGATGCAAGTATATGTTTTAAAGTGAATGTTCTTTATTATAAGATATAAGTTCAATGTATAAAACTTAGAGATAGAAGAAAATATCCATGATCACACCACCTGGAGGTCATCACCTAGTCATCCAATAAGTATGAATATATATTAGGACTGTGATTTTTGTCCTCCTGCTGTATCCTCAGCACTTAGAAGAGTGCCTGGAACAGTGTTCAATTAATAATTGTTGAATGAACCTACTAAGACATGCATTAAATATTTTTCTTCACATTCACTATTCCTTAGAATGATTCCACTTACTCCCTTTGATAAAGAAAAAAAATATATATATATATTAATATTTTTACTAGCCTTTCTTTTCTTTTTTTGGCCTTGACTCATGGTTCGAATTTTTAAGTATTTCTAGGCATACCTTAATATTTTAACTCTCCTTGCCCCATTTGCTCTACTTGGTTTCAAGGATTGATGCATTGCTGGTATTCTTCCTTGATCTCATCATATTTTCTTCTGCTTTTTATTTTCCCAATGCATGCCCACTTGGTTTTTCCTCACTGAGGAAGTTTGTATTTGTCAAAACAAATTTCATGTTACTTTTTATTACACCATTTTAAATTTATAACAAACAATTAAATAAACAAAAATATCTTGGTTTTGTACTTTCCAAAACTGAACATGCTCGAGCTCTAACTCAATTTAGAGCTTGCCTGTAAATCACCTGAGATAAATTGATACTGCTGGTTTCAGTTGAGTAATGTGGCCTGTGCTCTAGGTGCACTTTGATAAGTGAAAGTGGGTAGAAAGACAGGAAGCAAATCTCATTAGTTAAAATTTCTAAGTAAACTACATAAAAATAATGACATATATAGGTTTGAAATTGAGTGACTTGGTACTGTGTCAATTCAGCTAAGCCAGAAATATGTTCCCAGATTTTCCTTCTCTGTGTGGTTCTGAGTTTGGCCTTGCCACAAGAGAAATCTGCATAAGACCTGAAATGCCAAAGTGAATAGCAGCCATATTTATACTCCAGACGTCGGCACAAGACCAAGCACAGTTGGAGCTCATGCACATTTTTGTTGATTTGCTGCCTCACCTTGGTGGTGAAGGGCAGCATTCAGGCTTGTGGTTCCTTTAGCTCCAGCCGGATTGCTCCTTTGGCATCTGCACATCCCGAGCCAGGTACACGTAAAAGGTGTCAGCTTATCCTGCAAGCCACCCATATGGCCAAGGTTGGCAACCATGAAAGACACAGATTCAAAAGTTTGTCTTCTTGGGTCCTGGCTTGCCAGTTTGTTCTCTTGTGTCCATTTTGTTCTTGTTTCCCTTACTTCATGTCCGTCTTTCCTTCCCAACCTAGTACTTTAATTCAACACGCATTTCTTATCTTACAGTCTCTGCAGGTCAGGAATCTGGGAGTTGTTTATCTGGCTCCTTTGGCTCATGGATTCTCACTGGGCTTTGACCAAGTATTGGCTAAGGTTACAGTCTCATCTGGAGGCTCAAGTGAAGGAGGATCTACTTCCAAGCTCACTCCTGCGGTTGTTGGCAGGATTCAGTTCATCACAGGTTGTGGGACTGGGGGCCTCATTTCCTCATTGGCTGTTGGCTAGAGGTTCCTTTAGTTATTTGCCACATGAGCCTCTCCATAGAGAAGTTCACATCATGGCAGCTGGCTTCTATCAGAGCAAGCAAATGAGAGAGCAAGAGAAGGTGAACAGGACAGAAGCAGATTCACTTTGTAACATAATCTCAGAAGTGACTTCCCATCACTTTTATTATATTCTATTTGCTAGAAGGAAGTCACTAGATTCAGTCAACACTCAAGAGGAGAGGATTATAAAAGGGCATGGACACCATAAGCAAGGATCACTGGAAGGCATCTTTGAAACTGACTACCAGAGCCTTTCAAAAGGCAAAAGACCTTCCAAGCATCTTAAGCATGTGCTGTACACACCCTCACTTTTAAGAAAATAGAACTTCTAAGAATCATTATTTCCACAGCATCTTCACAGAAAAGATTTGTGAGTGTAGCTTTTGCCTAATGGAGTGGATCATGAATTTATACATTGGAAATTCACAAAGTTTTTAAAAGAAATGTATCAGCTTGCAATGGAGGGAGAGACAAATTTTAAAAAGGCATCTCTACCACCAAACATTTACAGGCAGGAAACAGGCTAAGAAGGCTACTCAGTTGCAAATACCAGCCATATCTTATAGAAAAAACAAACAAACAAAAAGGCTAACTCAGAGGCAGAACCCAGATTCTACATGGTGGGGCCAAGAGCTGCAGAGAACAGCTCACAGGGAGTAGGACTGAGCCGTGAGCAGTGAAATGGTAACACGAGTCACACCAAATTTCAGAATTCTATGGACCAGTGCTGCTTTGTGCCTCTCATCTTCTCCCTCTCAGAATGCAAGAATCTGTTGTGGTTATCCACTGGTCATCTCACCATTCAGTGTTGTGAGTGTGGTGACAGATGACTTGTTAACTAAGTTTACAGGCTTTCTGACCTAAAAGAATGTATCCAAGGAATTACACCCGAGGAGTCTTTATCCATACCTGAATTGAACTTAGATGACAAGATCCCGGACCTTGACCCTGAGTCTGATGTAATGAGATGATATTTTTAGGGAGACTCTTGAGAGGGAATGAATTTATTTTGCATATGGCAATAATGTAAGTAGTCTGTGGACAGAAAGTGGGTTGTGGCAGTTTTAAAACTTGCTTGCAAATTCTTTGAAACTCTCTTCATTGAGAAATGGAGCCTATGTTCCCTCCCCACAAATCTGGGTGGGCTTGTGCTTCTACCCACAGAGTATGGCAGAAGCGAAGTGATGTGATTCCAAGGCTGGTTCATAAAGTTTAGTGCAGCTTCTCCCTGTTGGCTGAAATACTTGCTCTTGAAGTCCCAAGCCACCATGAAAGGAGTCTGACTACTTTAACGATGCCATAATGTGAGGAATTCAAACCATGTTGAGAACACGTGTGGGCACACTGAACAGCAGTCCTAGTCCTTGAGTTGTCCCAGCCCAGGCTCCAGATACATGAGTGAACAAGGCTTCAGGTGATTCTAGCTCCCAGCCGTTGAGTCACCCCAGTCTTTGAATCTTTCCACCTGATGCCCCAGATTCTGTGGTGCAGAGACAAGCCATCTTTGCCATGTGCTGTCTGAATTCCTGACCCACAGAATCCTGAAGAATAAAGTGGTGTTCCAAGCAACTAAGTTGTGGGTTAATTTGTTATATTGTTATAGCAACTGGATCTAAGCTATGTAAAACCAGCACAGCTAAATTGAGAATGAAAGGCATATTTGAGGCCAATATTTAGCTTTGAAGGCAGTCAATAGTCAGTGTGTTTATAATTATTTTAGAATCTTGTGTGTATGAGATAATGGATGCAAATGCTCCTAGTACAATACCTGGTAATAAAAAAAACAAGGATTTATTATTATACCAAAAAGAAACAGATGTATTTCCAAATGATTATTATCAATGACCTACAAGTAATAATATTCTGGCCCAGTGTTCCAAAGCTTTATCTGTACCATCTCTAAGTTATAGGTGAATAAAGATGTGGTTTGTTATTCAATGTCACACAAACCTGGACAGAGCAAGAATTCAAACTCATAATTTTTGACTCCAAGTCTTACTTTTCACCACTACATGCTCCTCCCTCCAGACATTTTAATAGAGAACATATTAGGAAACTACCATCATGAAAAGTTGGCCCTGCAGAGAAGAGGCTCAAGAATGAAAAATTAACTTTGCACCCAGAAAAGACAGATTAGGAATGACTTAATGATTAGGAATATGATGGGTCTGTATATAGGGGGATAATTTTCTGTATTTTCTAAGAATATATATATGTACATATACATATATATCCTTAATTTATAAAAAGTTAAAACTTAGAAGCTTAGGTGAGCAGTGAACTCTTTTTTTTTTTTTTTTTTTTTTTTTGCGGTACACAGGCCTCTCACAGTTGTGGCCTCTCCCATTGCAGAGCACAGGCTCCGGATGTGCAGGCTCAGCGGCCATGGCTCACGAGCCCAGCCGCTCAGCGGCATGTGGGATCTTCCCGGACCGGGGCACGAACCTGCGTCCCCTGCATCGGCAGGCGGACTCTCAACCACTGCGCCACCAGGGAAGCCCGAGCAGTGAACTCTTAATAAAGCACTTCATTTTGGTGAGGGTTAATTCTTCATCACATGCATTAAAATTTGATTAACCATCTTTACTTCATGATTTAAAAGAAAAAGAAAAGATTGATACTGGATTTAATTGGTACAATTGTGCATACAGATACCAATGATACATAAGGTCCAGGACTAAACGGTTATTAAGGCCCCTTTAATTCTAATAGAGATAGTAACAGTAGCTCCCATCTATGCAGCATTGATTATTTCATTGAAATTGGCAAAGGACTGTCTAGGTATCAATTTACTCCCCAAAACAGGTGCCTAAAGTAGGTATTGTTTTACTGTGCTTTTTCTACAGGTGAGAAAGCTAGTACTCAAAAAAAG
This sequence comes from Tursiops truncatus, assembly GCF_011762595.2. Classification (NCBI taxonomy): domain Eukaryota; kingdom Metazoa; phylum Chordata; class Mammalia; order Artiodactyla; family Delphinidae; genus Tursiops; species Tursiops truncatus. Next base: position 95,887,449 of record NC_047038.1, read on the forward strand.
TGAAGTCATTTTTCCAAAGTCACCCAGATACAAAATAGAAATGGGATTGTATTAATGGTTCAGTCTCTCATTTCTCCATCTTTATAAAGTACTCCAAAGTAAACACAATAAAATCACATGTGGAGATTATATATTGACATGGCCAGTCATAGCCAAAATAAACTTGTAGTACCCTAAGTTGGTTTTTATTTGTATATATGTAAGTCTTTTTTGAATTACAACTATTGATCACCTTTGAGAATATCATTGCTAGTATAACTGTACAGTTCTAATATCCACCCAATACATAAATTCCCTACATTTATAGGTGGGTAATTTAAAAATATATACATGGAAAAACATACAGTGCTTACAAACCAAATTCAAATAAAAATCTTTAAAAAATCTTAGAAATTCATTAAGCAGGTTATGTTGATCCTATTAAAAATGGTTCTTCTATGTACAATACATAAACTTTAAAAATACTACTACAGGAAACAAAAATTCTTTGGTTCAGCAAAAGGATTCTAAATGTGGAAATTTAATTTGTTAAGGATGCACCTTCCTGGGTTGGGCCTCACTTATCTGGTTTAACACTTCAGAAGCAGATAGATGACTCTCTGAATGCTGAAAATATGGGTGGATGTGGATAGCGATGCTTTTCCTATAGAACATTAGCATGTGAAAGTATAACCAGAAGCTTGAATAATGCAGGAACTTTGATGTTATTTTTACTCTGCCAGATCAAAAAGATAAAAAGAAAATCTGTTTCCCATCCATTTGGGAAGGAGGGTGGGAGAATGATCATGATCGGTACATAAAACATTCTACTAGTGAAGTTCTTGGTTACTGGTGTCCAATGCTATTGAAACAAATCTATTTGTTATTTGGAAGACTGCAGGGAGGAGCCAGGAGGGGGACAGATGCTGGATGTCCCTTTTACCGTCCCATCCCTTCTCTAGTGGCTTGCCTGCCTTAACAATCTAAAATTATAAACACTCCCATGACTCAAATGTCTCCTTAAAGTAATTAATGCAGCAGTGATTAGGCGTGCATCAATATTTGCCAATGGGATTTCCATTAAAAATTAACTGTGGTTATTTCTATACTCTTGGTTTATTAATAGCAACAATCACAGAACTGGCCAAAATATCTCAGAGTTTCAAAGAGTCAGCATTTATACCTTTTAGAATTTTTTCTCCTCCATATGTAATGGGAAGGAAAAGCCTTCACAATGTAGTTCCTGCGTGTTTTCTAATTTGATTGTGAAAATATTTAATATATAAGATAAAACCTTTCCAAAGGCCCATCAATTAACCACACATTATAACCATCTTTAACAAGACTTTTGAAAAGTCTCTGAGGTATCACAGCTGGTCACAGGAGAATAAAAATATTTTTTGCTTTGTTTATTGTTTCTAAGTTCCCCAATAGAATATAATTACCTGGCTAGATTCATTAACTCATCTGTGTTAGAAAGTGGTACCAATGACTAATACTCAAATTTGCCTTTCCCCAGACTAGGTTCAGAAGCCTATCAATATATTTCTAGGTTGAACACAGGTGAAAATCAAGAACTTCTGCTGACTACCAAGTTTACGGCAAGCCATGACTTCAAGATGCCATAATGCTTACGTGGGATTGTTGAGAATGGGGGAAATCTTCCAAAATTCACCCTTGTTCTTTCTTCTATTTGAATGACTTAGTTGCTCAAGGGCAAGACACTTTTTAAACCTTACTAGGACTCAAAGGAGACAAATATGATTGGGACGGAGCAACAGACTGCAGAGAAAATGATGTCCCTTTGACAAAAATGGTTCTGACTTTGAAGAGGGGAATAGGATAGCCTTCAACATTTGAGAAAAGCAAAGAACAGAACACACGAATAATTCACAGCATCTAAATGAGACATTATCATTCAGAACCACCTCCGCACCTACTATTTCCCACCCCCAGCTCATGGGCAGGGATTTCTTTTCTCTAATGGTCTTCTAAAAGATAGTATAATACTCTGAAGAGAAATAATCAGTGTTGGATTGTTGGTCCTTATAGTCCTTTTGTGTATGTAGGGCAGTAATCATCTTTTCTTCTGTCAGAAGTCTTTATCCCAGCCTGACAGCTCATCAGGAGGCACCCCCTTCTCGGGAGGATACTTGTCAAAGTAGCTGTGATCTGTGGGTCCACTTAGCTAGTAGAAAAAGGATGAAACCAAAGGTGAGGATAACGTTGACGAAGCATGCTAGAACATATGGGGAATGCTTTCTGTATCTGAACACTGATTTTCTACTGCAACCACTTGTAATGTACATATAAGGAAAATAGAACCAGTTATGATTTTTGAGTCACACTCTCAGCCTCATGAGATCTCCCCGTTAGAACAAATGGATCGGGTCCCAGAATTACATGCAGTAGGAGCTACCTGGCTTAAGGAGTTATTTCTGAAAGAAAAGGTGACAGAAATGATGTCTCTTTTTTTTTTTTCAAATTGGAAAATATTTTAAAAGGAAATATTAAAAATATCAAAATTTGCCAGAATCCTTCTTCCACTTTATAATAAAGTTTCTCACTGATCTTGAATTTTTATAGGGTTAATTGACCCATATAAATTCTCCAGAATGTCAAACAAAGGGACAATTCAAAATACTAGTGACCTTGTTGAAAGAGTGAAATGACTCTGGTATTAAATTACTTTGCAAATCAAGTGGTTTTCAATTCTTTGCTTTCAAACAATCTTCATTAGTACCTAATTGAATTATCAGCTAAAAATACTATTTATGATCCATCATAATGAGTTTTTTGGGGGCATAAGGAGACTACTCAGAAGGTGCTCAAAGTGACATTGCTATTATAAAATCCTCCACTCTCATTTACTTATTTATGTGAACACAACTCTTAGCACTTTCATCTACAGAAAAATAATTTTAAAAAGAAATAGAATTGATGTGGAATCTGATCCCATTTTTTAGTAAATAATATTCAACCACAAGTACATTAATAATTTCTTTTCAAAACATTTTTGTTTAATAATTATTTAAAAATTTATAATATATGTATGTTGTTTGATACTGCATGCTACAAAAATGTAATTATAACTGAATCCAGAAGAAATATTTGTATTGCCAGCGAAATTTTTATCCTCACAAAAATTTTTAATTTTATAAAAACTAAAATTGAAAGGCACTTAAAGAATGATTAATAGAAGACCATCCAGTATAAAAATCTTTTACATTAGGATGAAATTTTATAGAGAAGATCTAATGGAAACATGAAAATAGGAGTTTAGAGAGAAAAAGTAGTCATGTAATATTTCTGTCTATTTTTTAAATGGCTGATGGGTTTCATATCTCAATGGCATTTAGATTACACTGGATATATTTAAAGGGGCAAAGTGAGAGTAGTGTTTTACTATAAAATGTCAATATTTACAACATACTCGAAATTACATTTTCCACAATGACTTAGACGAGTAATGAAAAAATTCAGATGTCAATCTAAAAAGGTACAAAGAAAGACAAAGATCCTCAAAATTCCTTTACAGAGAACACAACATAACATTTGTAGGATGTTGACTAGATTATTCCTGAGTCATCCCCCTCCCTCCCCAACTTAGCAGATGTTCTGCTTTCTCTGGAGCTGTGCTGTCCAACCAGCAATGGGGACTGAGCACTGGAAATATAGCTAGTCGGAACTGAGATGGCTGAAAGTGGAAAAACCACTTGGGATTTTTGAAAATTCAGTATGAAAAAAATAAATGTAACATCTTTATTAATATATTAATATTCTGTGTTTGTTACATGTTGAAATAATATTTTAATGTATTATGATAATTAAAATTAATTTCACCCATTTCTTTTTACCTTTTTTAATACGGCTACTAGAAAATTTTAAATTACATATAGGTTCATATTATATTTTTAGAACCATCTGTCAGCCTGACCAACACTGGCTACCTTGGGATTTAGATTTACATGTAATCCATTCTTAAGAGCTGAGCTAAGGTCCATTGAATACGTAATACTATTTAGACCATATAGTCACAATTGCAAAGACATTTTCACTTAAATTTAAAAACTGTTAAAAAATGTTTTAATCTATTCTACACACACATACACACACACACACACACACCCCTAAAACCTGTTTACAAAAACAAATACTTGGAAAAAAATCAAGAGAGTAATATAGTAGATACCATACCTCTCTTTGTAAAGGTGATGGAAGGTTCCGTGCTTTCAGTCCTTCCCAATTAAAACCATTTAACCACCTGAGAAATCAGAAAAGTACAGAGAAATATTACTTATCTGATAAACTATTAGCATGTCAAGTCATCTGTCTACCCATTTTGTTGCCTGCTCCCTGCCTGCAACAGTATAGCTGCAAGTGATCAGAGGAAAATACCAACCATGCCCACACACATGTGTGTCTCTCACATTAAATCCATGCCCACTACCCTCAGGGGGGCCTTTAATGCTGCCCAGCAGTCAGTCTAGGTTTCCCTGTTGTTCCCCTCGTCACACTCCCTTAGACTCATAATCCATTCTTCGTCCTCTCTCCTCAGACTTTCAGACCTCCTATCCATCTTCCCTCCCAAATGATGGCCTGACTTCCTATTTCACTAAGAAACAGGAGCAGAAAAGAGAACTTCTACAATTTTCCACCAGCAAACCTGCCTGTGTAGGCACATCTGTGTGTTCCCTTTCTCTACTGCACCATGAATGAACTGCCCTTGCTCCTCTCTAAGGTCAGCTCCTCTGCTGTGTATTTGATCTTGTAGACATTCTCTATTCAGACATGCTCCTTAAATTCTCCTCTCTCCTGAATCTTTAACATCGTCTCTCCTGGGGCATTCGAATCAGTATGGAAACATTTAAATTCTTCCAACCACAAAGCAATCTCCCTTGACCCGAACTCCCCTCCAACTCTCATTCCATTTCTCTCTTCCCATTGGAGGAAAACTTGAAAGAGTAAACTAATCACTGTATCAACTGCGGACAAAAAAAACTGTTGCCTGCCACTCCAGTAAACACTAAGTGTTGCCTGCCCTGAAGCCCTCAGCCATTGCAGCCACCTGATGGGGGATTCAGGATGGAGAAAAACTGAATACTGGTCCTAGATAGTTAAGATGCATATCTAAGGGGTAATTTCAAGGAGCCCAAACTCTTACATCTTCCCATATATAGAAAAGCAGTAAAATCGTTGACTTGAGATGTCTTCTATTTGTGATTAGTGGTAAATTTTTTTCTTTTTCTTTTTAAAATTGAAGTATAGTTGCTGTACAGCAGTATGTAAGTTACAGGTGTACAATATAGTGATGCACAATTTTTAAAACTTATACTCCATTTATAGTTATTACAAAATATTGGCTATATTTCCTGTGTTGTACAATATATCCTCGTAGCTCATTCTATACCTAATAGTTTGTACCTCTTACTCCCCAACCCCTATATGGCCCTTCCCCACTTCAGCAGTAATCTTCCAATGTTGTACTACATGTTTTTGTTTTTAAAGCAAAAACTCTTATATATCCTGATTCCTCCTTTACCTCTTTGCAGCAGTTCCTCAGAGCTGAGAGGTTGTCTCCTGGGCTATAGTCCTCAGTAAGGTCTCCAAATAAAACATAACTTGCAACTTTTAGGTTGTTGTGTTTTTCTTCAGTCGACACTACCCATTTTCTCCTAGGCACACCGCAATCAGGCTTCACCCTCTCCACTCCAGCGAATTCCCTTAATTCTCAGTTTTCATCTTACTCTTAGCACAGCTCATCACTCACACTTCCCAAAACACTTTCTTCACTTGGCGCCAGAGACATGCCCTTGTCCTGGCTTTCTTCTTACCATCTTGGGTGCTTTCTCTCATTTTCCGTTGCTATTTCCATAGGAAGTTGGCATGCTCTGGGGCTCAGTCCTTGGACCTCTTCTTCCAACTACTCCCACTTTCTAGGAAATCTCATTCAGTCTTGTGGCTTTAAATAGCATGTATAAACTGATTACTCCCAAACTGCTATTTCCACCACCACCCTGCCCCCCTCCACACACACACACACACACACACACACACACTGCTTAACAGGCTGCTAGCTACAAGTGCTATTCACCATCTCCCCACTGGATGTCTAACGGGCATCTAGCTGTATCAGGTCCACACTGAAGCTCCAAATTTTCCGCAACGAACTTCCCTCAACTCTTCCAGTTGCTCAAACCAAAGACTTTGGAGTTATCCTTTCTCTCACATCCTATCTCACTCCATATGTAAATCTAGTCTGTTACGTTCAAAATACGTTGGTATTCAGAACCTGGCCAATACTCAACACCTCTACTCTACCAGCATGGGCCAAGCCACAGTTATTTCTTGCCTGTATTAGTATAATAACATCCTAACGGGTCCTCCTGCTTTTGTCCATGGGAAACAGCCCAGCAAGGGTGATCATTTAAAATGAAAGTCATTTGGAGGAAATGTTTCCTCCAACATTTTAAGTTTGGAGGAAAACTTGAAAGAGTAATCTAATCACTGTATCAACTGCAGACAAAAAAAACTGTTGCCTGTCATTCCAGTAAACACTAAATGTTGCCTGCCTGAAGCCATCAGCCATTGCAGCCTTTGTTCACATCATGCCTTTGTTCAAAACTGTCCAATGCTTCCAATTTCACTCAGTGTAAAAGGCAAAGTCATTACCATGTCTTTATTAAAACCCAGAGGCCTTATCACCCTTTCCACCACCACCCTTCCCCCACCCTGCCACTGCCCTACCTTTCTCTTTCTCTCTCTCTTTGCTCCTTTGTCTCCTCAACATTCTTCCAACAAGCATGGGATGTTCCCACTTCAAGACCTTTGCACTTGAGCCCCTGTAGCTGAATTGTCCTTTCCCCAGATTTCCACATGGTCTGTCTCCTCAACACCATCAGGTATTTTCTCGAAGGTCATCTTCTTAGAGAGGCCTTCATTGGCCATCCAGTCTAACATGGCAACCCCTCCCCAACCCCACCCCCATGTACTTCCCATCCTCCTTCCATACTTTATTTTCTCTCCTTATAAGTTACTGCCTTCTAATATACCTACTATACACTTAATTATTTTCTTTATTTTCTTTCTCTCCAACTAGAATGCAAGCTCCATGAGAGTAGGGGTTTTTGTCTGTTTCCTTTCCTTCTGTGTCCCTAACACTTGCAACAGTACTTGACACAAAACAGGGGCTCCAATAAATGTCTGTTGAATAACTGAATGACTCTACAAGAGAACACCCTTACATAGGACCTCTAACTATCATGTCTTACAGTAACACACTGCCATGGTGGTGATGCTATTGGTGAAATGTATATAAGAGGCTCCAAGATAAAAAGTATTTTACAGTTATCTGTAATGAGAGAAGGCTGATGGCCAGATGAAGTTCTTTCATTTATTGCTTCCAAACTATTAATCTAAAAGGAAGGACTGATCTGGTCTTTAGGATACGTATCAGGCTTGGTGAGCTGGAAATGCAACACCAGAAATGAGGAGGACTTGCTCCTCTCAGACAGAAACAATGTACTGTGTCTCTCAGAATCTTATAAAGAACCTGGAATAATACTGTTTAAATCCACTGATCTTTTCTATTGGGACACTGAGGTCAGGTCTGCCAGCCAACAAAAATTTATGGAAAGTCAACTTGGTCCCAGGCATCAAAAACAACAAAGACCCTGCTTTCAAGATATTTTTATTTTGGCAGGAGGTGACAAGTAATCAAACAAAAAAGTAAACAATACGAACATTTACATTAATTTCATATACTAATACGTACTAGGAAGATAAAAGAGAATAAAATGGTGGATGATGACTGGGATATGGATGGCTTGGGAGGTGCTGCTTTTAGCTAGGGTGCTATCTGAAGAAGTGATATTTGAATTGAGGCCAGAATGAAGAGAAGGGAGAAGCCATGGGAAGATTTGTGGCAATGACCTTCTGAATGGAAGAAAGTGATAGGAATGAGCTGAAGTGTGGTGAGTGGAGGGGAAACGAGAGAAAAATATGATGTCTGAGAACCAGCCAGAGGCCAGATCTTATAGGGTCTTGTAGAACACAACAAGGAATCAAGATTTTATGCTTATCGGGAAGCCAGTAGAAAGTTATAAGGAAGTGATACAATCTAAATATGTTTTCAGAAGACGATTCTGGCTGCTATGTGAAGAATGATCGCAGTGGGGGGCGTGATAGGTCAGGGTGGTGGTGGGAGGTATCAGAATGAAGGCTGGGAGATTTTAGGAGGCCCTCGTATTCATCGGTCTGTCAACTGTATCCGAAGTTACCCTTTTCTACCTTTTTCAATCTCCTCCCTCTCGTGGAGTTGGTTTTGGGTCACTCCTTGACTGGATTTCTCATTCCAAGTCTAAGCTTAGCAAGAGAAAAAGTACTAAAAACAGAGAGGGCGGGCTCTTAGTACATTCCATTTCAGATGCCATTCTTAACCCAAAGTGACATTTTGGTCTACACTGTTGAGTCTCTAAGCAAAGAGTGTGAGTCAGACAGCAATCCTAGATGTATGACTTCCATTGTCCTTGCTGCAAAACCACAGAAGTCCTCTCCATGATCCACCCATCACCTTCTTTGCACAGACCGAGGCTCCATTTTTAGGGATTTCTAGGCACACAGTTCTGTGGATTCTTTTCTTTTGCCACCGATGACTGACACAATTCCTTTTCACATATTTTACAATGCTCTCTACCCAGATGCTACTCCATAAATATTAATAAAAATCATTACTGTTACTCTACTGAATCAAAGAGCCTATGCATTTCTTGCTGAGTACTTGCTACAATTTGACTTATGGCAATATTTACTTAACATGAGTGGTTATTCACTTAACACCTGGCCTTTTTGACACTAACCACATTTTAAGTAATCCAAGTGCCAGCATGCAGTCGTGTGTGAAAAATATTCACTAAAGAAATATTAGCAGCAACTGTACATAAATTGCTTCTTCATTTTTAAAAGAGTAGTAGCTATTCTTGAGAGTAAAATTCTAGAGACTGGAAATATTAAAGGTAACATTAAGAGACCTGAAACAAATTACTCCTCTACCTAGCAGGAAAGATTTAATTGTACCCTACAACTATATTATCCCTCTTTTCAGAGAGGTGTTGGGAGACATGATTGGTACCTGGTTTATAAGTTAACTTATAAATAGGAGAGGGAGGAACTCTATTTTTAAGAAAGATGATTTAACACAGACTGAACAAACATATAACAATATGCCACGTTTAAGTGTATTGTTGTTAAATACAAAATTGAAGTAAATGGCTCTCCAAGGAAAAAAGATGTTTTACTTTAGAGAGGAGTGGGAAAATCTGATGGCAAATTTTAGAAAGAATGCTTTTTTAAAAAAACATTACAAGAATATACTGGGTAGTGAAGCTATATGTGCCTTGGAGACTTACGCAAGGCTATAGAACACTCCTATTTGAAAGCAAAGAGAGTTCTATTTTTCAGACCCCCGTGCCCCATCTTTGTATGCTAAGAAGCACTATGAAAATCAGATGAAATAATGTTTTTGATCTCCCTGAGCTCACCGGAAGGCACTGTGTAAATTTGGTACATCTTATTAGTGAACTCTGCCCTACACACAGCAGCTTCAGCTGTATGCTTCAGCTACTTGGCAAAGAACACCCTGTTAAGAAGAGTGGGCAAATTAATCCCTATGGGGAAGGAAATTCAAAATTCTTCATTACCATGCTGAAGTGAGAAAATCCTTCAGCATGAATCTGCATGTACATCTAATCACAACTTGACAGCTATATTTAAATGAGCCTCAGGTAAATAAGCAGTAAGAGATAAAACGGGAACCTGTTAACAATTATATCACTTCTATTTCCCACCTACCCCAGAGCAAACATGAAGATGCTTCTTTAATGAGATAAAAGAGGAAATACATTGGAAGGGGGGACTTTTACTGACTGGACACTTGTTTGTTCAATATGAATGGTGTGTTTATGTGTCATTTTATCATGAGAAAAGAAACTGTGATAACAGCACATAGGAAGAGAGATAAATTGGAGTCTAAGACAAATAATAAGCTTTACACGAAAGACAATCCAAAAGATGACAAAGAACAATAAAATACGTATTTTGATGTCTATAAAATCCACAGATGTGTCTGTCTCCATCTCTTCCTCCCTCCCTGCTTCCCCATCCCCGTCCTGATATATCCTTATGGCAGAGCCCGATATGAATTTACAATGTTGAATACATGGCTTTATTTCAAGAAAGTTCATGAATAGATAGAGCAGGGTTGGCAGCTTGGGGATTTTTTTTTTTTTTTTTTTGAGCTGCACCACTACTGTTCAGAAAAACGGATAGTGTTTCTATTCAGCAGCATCTCTCCCTTTATTTTCACACTGTGTTGATGTGCCCCTAATTCTTCAGTAAAAATATCCAGAGAAGAATAAAATGTTGAGAGGTGTTTTTCTTTCTGAAAGTGAACACAGTAGTGTGCTCAAAGGTTTTCAGTAATGAAATTCTCAAATTTATTTTTTGTACTATCAATAGGTGATGTTTCACTTCTGTAAATCATAAGCAAAATCAAAACATCTCAAGGATTGCAGGATTTAGCTAGGCATAGATTTAAAAAAAAAAAACAAAAAAACTCCAAGGCCTGAACTTCCACATATGGAACGAAATCAGAGAGTTTATATTATGGAAGTTATTGATGGTTTTAAAGACCAGCTTTAGAAATTCACAGACCTGAAAAAGGTGCTTTTTAGACTATTACATAAGGATAAAACACTGTTTGAGGTTTTGTGGAAATCAATGTACTTTACCCCAAAAGTAAAATACGATAGGAAGCTTCAAAATGTGGAGAGCTGGTCAAAGGAAAATTATATTTTAAATAAATATATAATATTAGTTAAAACTGAAGTAGAATACTATTTAACAGTTGGTTTAGCTGACCCATTCTCTAGAATATTGAGAACAATAACTACCCTACTTTAACTGTAAATGAAACGTCAAAATTAGAACTTGATTCCTTTATAGAATCCAAGTTAATATTAAAAAATAATGGAGATTACAGCAGATAAAAAGCCAAGTTGCTATAACTTGAATATGTGATTTTGTAATTTGTTTTATAACTTCATCGCAGCTAGTAAAACACAAATTAAAAATAAAGCACCAAAAAGGAAAACTTGATCATCTGTGTAGGGATCTTTACAGACTGAGAGAAGCTTCAAGATTACCACACTTTAAAAATAAATTTCTAGATTTTTCTGGGCAAAGAAGTAACTATGTACCTGTGTTTCTTAATGTCATTGATTCCATTCTTCAGATTTCCTAGTCTTTCTGTTGGATTTTGCCTAAAATAAAAATTTTAAGTCAATTTATAATAATTATGTTTGAGTGAATTTTACATTAAAATTTAACAATTTTTCTTTATTCATTCATTCATTTTGTCAACAATATTCATAGACCAGGCACATCTGAGAATAAAGGAGATGGAAAACACATGCCCCCTCTGGGGGAGCCACAGTCAAATTACAGTCAGGAATATGAATATATGTATTCAATATCTATATATCCCAATATATAGATATAGGTATATACATACGGATATATAGATATAGGTATCTCCCAGTGCTTTAAATGAGCTATGAATAAATGCTTAAAAGAACAGGACAATGCCACCTTACCAAGTCTGCTAAGGGAACCATGGAAAGCTTCAGAGAACCATTTACAACAGAGCTGAAATTTTAGAAGCATGCAGAAATTTCTGTGGGCAACTCACAGCTAGGTTTCATGTTCTAAATTTACTAAATTTCAAAGCTTTTAAAAAAGTTCAAGTGTGCAAGAAAACTGCAACAAAATGAAGCTTAAACAAAATTCTAGAAGTCTTCTGTTCTCCAATAAATTATTTTTAGTGGTAAGTAGAAAATTGGAGTAATTTAAAATAGGAGTACTTTTTTTTTTAATGAAGATTGAAAGAGGACATACAGTAACACTTTATCATCGCCACTAATTTTCTCTCAAAATAACAATGCTGTAAACTACTCTTTTATTAAGCTAAGTTTTGTGGTTCTATTTTCCTCTAACAAAGATGATTCTCAAAGATAATCTGAACAATCTGCATCTCTTTTAAACTATGAGTAGGTACTGTGTATTACATGAAGGAAACTCAAACTTCTAGCACAGACGGCAAAATAGAAAATGATTTTCATTAAATATAATTTAACTACATAGAAAAGTACAAAAAGTAAATATACACCTAACTTTAAAATGTGTGGCAGCAGAAATAAGAAGCCTTCACACCTTCCCCCAAGAACAAGGGGTTTTTAATAGTCATTCTCACCTGCAAAGCCTCCGAATCAAATCCTCAGGTCGTCTGGTTATCTTTCTGGGAAAATCCATTTTTTCAATTCCTTTGAGAATCAAATTGTAGGTCATCATTTGGTCAACCCCAGAAAAGGGCGGGCTAGAGAAAAGCCAAAATAGGACACTAGGACCAGCATCTGAGACACATTTACAACTAAATTTCTTTTCTTTTTTTCCCTCCCTCCCTCCCTCTCATGAGTTGTTTTATAGCAAATCTGGATATATGCTAGAAAATAATTTCATATCACTTAACAAAGTACACACACACACGCGCACACACATACACACAGAGGTAATCTGTCAAGTGGTGATAATCACTAAAAAGAAAAATAAAGGGGAGGGCAGAGAGTGAGAGAGAGGAGGTGTGGTTTTATTTAGACACAGTGGATAGGAAAAGCATCTCTCATATGTTGGCAGTTGAGCAGAGGTGGGAGTGAATGAGCCAAACAGGCAAGGGATTCCAAGACAGCAAGTACAAAGGCCAGGAGTCAGGAGTGGACATGGGTCGTTCTTGGAACAGAAAGGAGGGCAGTGTTGCTGGTGGAGTGAGGAAGCAGGAGAGAGTGTAAGAGGTGAGGGCAGCATGGTCATCTCGATCTAGCGGGCTACGGGAAGGACCTGGGAATACTCTCAGGTCAGGTGATCTAATTTACAGAAGTCAGAGTAAGCTTTTTAAAAATGTGTTGAAAATAAACTGTGATGGTACTAGCGGTGGGGGAAGGCAGGCCTGGTAGCCTGGACTCGAACGGTAGTGGTGAAGGTGGTGAGAAATGGTGGGATTCTGGATTATTTCGATGGCATAAAGTCAACAGGATTTGCTACTGGGGTGAATGTGGTATGCAGGAGAAAGAAAGGATTCAAGAAGGATACTGAAGTGTTTTGACCTATGGAACGGAGATACTGTTTACTAAGACTGGTGTGGAGGTTAGGCTGGGGGTGCGCAGTTTCAGAGCAGGTTCTGAGGAAGAGAATCGAGTTGCATCTTGAACATCCAAATAGAGATGCTAAGCAGACAGTTACATTTATGAGTCTGACATTCAGGGAAGAGGTTAGGGCTGGAGGTATGATTCCGGGGAGTCATCAGACAGTATCTACAGGGCATAGGGCTTGATGTTATCACCCAAGGAGTGAGTGGGTAGGAAAGAGGTCAAGGACTGAAGTGGCCCGATGACCACTGAAGAAGGTCAGGATGACAAGAAGAATCCAGCAACAGACACTGAGCTGGAGCCTCTAGCATGGGAAGAGAAATGAGAGAAAGGGAGGTCCTAGAAACCACGAAGAGAGAATTTCAAGGCAACTGTTGCTAAGACGAGTAAGAAAGCACTGGAAATTAACCACTGGGTTTGGATAACACGTTCATGCATGGACTCTGCTTTTAAAAACACTTTCATACCTATTCTATTGTATCATTTAATTTTTGAAAATTAAAGATGATTTTCATGAATGACTCTGTTGTACCTTGGTCACGCTTGAGACCTTTGGATACCGAGAGTTCCCACTCTTGGTAATGAACCTGAAACAAGTCCGTTGCACCAACTTTTCAATAATCTATGTTTCACTTGAAAAGAAAATGAGGTAGAAAACAAAAACCATTGCTACAATTCCTTCAACTTATTTATATATTTACAAGTAGGTTGTGTTTTGTTTTGTTTTGGTTTTTTAGTTCTTTTGTTTTACCTCCTGACTTTAGGGCATTTAAAATGAACTTTTCTCACGCTCTACCCCGAAAGCCTTTATAACAGCAATTTTGCACCTTCTTCAATGACAGCTCAAGGTCACTTCAGCAACTCCAAGTTATTGAGGATTTTTTTCCCTTCCTTATTCTCTCACTTTATTTCCCTACTTCTTGTGACAATTTATTCCAGCTGATGAAGACTGAAATGCATATTCTCCAGTTACCTACAAGAGCCATCATGAATGTCTTAGAAATGCAGCTGACAAATTTTCCAGGGATGAGGAAACAAACTCTTGAAATAGAAATCCTTGTGTCCTGAGACCTTAATCAACTTTATCTCTGAATGACTACCTGGAAATTTTTCTCTTTTTTACTTCAAAATCTTAAGCAATGAATATTTGAAAATGATTACAGATATCAAATAATCTTTTTTTTTTTTTTTTTTTTTTTTTTGGTACACAGGCCTCTCACTGTTGTGGCCTCTCCCGTTGCGGAGCACAGGCTCCGGATGCGCAGGCTCAGCGGCCGTGGCTCATGGGCCCAGCCGCTCCGCGGCATGTGGGATCTTCCCGGCTCCGCGGCATGTGGGATCTTCCCGGACCAGGGCACGAACCCATGTCCCCTGCATCGGCAGGTGGACTCTCAACCACTGCGCCACCAGGGAAGTCCTCAAATAATCTTTCATGTGGACAAGGAAAAAGAATGGAGCCATGGGTAACCCAACATTGAAATCTGCAGTGTAAAAAGTTCAAGAAGATTCTACAAAACTCTCCTTTTGTAACGCAGGTGTTGAGACTGGAATCCCCGTCACTGGGCTCATTCCAGCATTTCTTATGCCATTTCAAATGCAAATCCTCCCTGACATCAAGACTGAGAATATTTGGTTGTAAAGGCTTAAAAGAATGACCAAATCAGTTAATGAGAAATGGAGGTAGAAAACCAGAAAGAAAACTACCTGATCTGAATCCTGTCTATACAGCCATGCATTATATTAAAAAACTCTTATGTATAAGGCACACGTGTTTAATGAAAAGTGTGTCATATTTAGAGTCAGAAGACCTGAGATTAAATCCTTGATCTTAGGCAAGTAGCTCTCTGACCCCGTTTTCTAATCTATAAGATTTAAATCATAAAATAATCATAATACAAATTTAAATCATAAGATAATAAACAATTCCTGCTTTAACTTCCATACAAGCTTGTGAAAACAAAATTAGATAATACACATGTAAGTGCTTTGTAAGCTGTCAAGGGCTTTACAGATGTGAGGTAATATGTGTGTGTACGTGTGTGTGTATAAGTGTGTATGTGTGTGCAGGCAGGTTGAATATTTGGGATCCTGGATTCATTAATACAGCCCTTTAATCGCTTCAGGAATGGCAATCCAATTTTAACTTGTAAAACTCCTGCTGTGTCTTGTCTCTGTTCATTAGCACCTCTAGAAAGCAGTTGACAAGGGGATTAAAATTTAAATCCAGCAATGTTGCCTTCTTTCAGCATTTCTGGTTAATGATTTATTGGGAAAATGGAAGAACACGGCTAAATTTAATTGATCAATGGATTTAATGGAATTATGATTGCTATTTTCTCAACTACAAAAAAAAAATACAAGGAAATAATAACAGCCCACAACTTCA
This sequence comes from Tursiops truncatus, assembly GCF_011762595.2. NCBI lineage: Eukaryota > Metazoa > Chordata > Mammalia > Artiodactyla > Delphinidae > Tursiops > Tursiops truncatus. Next base: position 95,903,070 of record NC_047038.1, read on the forward strand.
ATTTCCTTTCTTATTTTTATGATGGATTCCCCAAACCTTCACACACTTGATATATTAACTATAATAACAGGCCTTGCCACTCTAGGTAAACCATAGCAATTTTGTACTCCTTTCCTGCACCTTCCTGAATCTTTTCACCATGTTACAAGCTAGAAAGCATGTTATATATGACATAATGTGAGGAGGAAAAGGCATCATGCTTAATCAAAAACACTTCCAAAATGTTAAATTCTTAAATTATATATTTTTTATCATTAGTAAGTTATTTTTGCACTTCTCTAAAGAAGAGACAAAACACAAGGTACTTACTTGCCCGTGAGGAGCTCATATACTAGAATTCCCAGGGACCAAAAATCCACACTGAAGTCATGTCCTTTGTTGAGAATGACTTCAGGAGCTACGTACTCGGGAGTTCCACAGAATGTCCATGTTTTCTGTCCAGATCCTATTTTCTTAGCAAATCCAAAGTCAACCTGGAAAAGAAGATCAAAGAAATTTTCAGAGACCGTAAAACTCACATTCTTCTTTGTCTTCCTCTAACTTCTTCAATCTTCTTTCAACACCTCCACCCTGCCCTTCACACCACACACACACACACACACACACACACACACACACACACACACACACTCTCCACTGACCCTCTCATTTATTCTTTTGCAGGGCCAGGTGTAAATCTCGTTACATTGGAGAAAATTCCATGCACACACCTCTACGCCCACGAGGATGAGAGGGATGTTTTAGCAAGGAGAGACCCTTATAACCAAGGTGAAGTTCAGGGCAAGCAGACAAGTAACTTGCAAATCAATAGTGGTATTCATTGGCAAGAAGAGAGAAGGGGGAAGTGATAGACACTTGCACCCTTTGAGCTTCATCATAAAAGGAAGAATGATAGCAGAATTGAGAGTTTGGGAAAGGGACCGTCGTTGAGAAGAAGAGGGGCTTAAAATTCTGGACAGTCTTTAAAAACCTTTATGTACAATGTCTGCACCCTCTAAATGTTGGCAGTCCAAAGTAAAAGCAAGGATCATCCCATCTCAACTTTGGCTGAACTCTGTACACCCTCAGTCTCTCTCAGGGTGGCAGCACTTGCGTTAACTTATTTATTCTGCAAAAATACTGTCAGCACTCACAATAGGCCAGGCTCTGTGCTACAGATACAGTGTTGACTAGGAGAAGCTCAGAGTACTGGGAATACTTAAACAGATGTGATTAAAAAACTGCCATGTGAGACAGGATATAGTAGAAGATTATGCTAAGTATAAACTCAAAGAGCCAAAAGACATAGAATTCTGGAACATTAGGGAGAAGATGGTGGGGAAAGACGTCATTAAGAAGTGACATCTGGGGCTTCCCTGGTGGCGCAGTGGTTGAGAGTCCTCCTGCCGATGCAGGGGACACGGGTTCGTGCCCCGGTCCGGGAAGATCCCACATGCTGCGGAGCGGCTGGGCCCGCTGAGCCTGCGCGTCCGGAGCCTGTGCTCCGCAACGGGAGAGGCCACAGCGGTGAGAGGCCCGCGTACCGCAAAAAAAAAAAAAAAAAGAAGTGACATCTGAGCTCAGCACTGACTGAGGATTAGGAGCTCTCCCAGCGTGATGAATGGGTGCTACCCTCTTCTGTCTTTTCAGGATAGGCTCTTCCACTTCTCTGAGACTCTATTCAATGAACTCCGTGAACTGAATAAAGACAGGAAAGAAAGCTGGAGCAACAGAAGACCCGCTCATTAAATCGAGGCAGTGTATATGACTGAAGTCCTGCCCTGCAAAACAAAGTTGGTTTCCTTCCACAGGGGCGATTTAGCATGTACTTTTCATCTCCAATACATAAAGATATTATTTTAGTAAAACCACCCTCCACCTCCAAGTAAACAGAAACATAAATTATAGCTGGGCTTCAACATGCACATTTTAATAGATTCATTATACATGGACTATCTCAATAATATGGCAATAATCATGGCTAAAAAAATTAAATAAATCAGGTTAACACATCAAAATAGACCCTCACTTAAAAAATTATGAATCAGTGAACTATAAAATCTAGCCCTCATTTATTTATTCAAATATTAATATTTAAAACATTTGTCATATGTTTAAAAATCTCTTAGAAATTTACCTTTTTACTAAGCCTTTTTGGTATTTATCACATAACAGCAAGGATATCCTTATTAGAAAAAAGGGAATTTAAACAACCTAATTTGAAGTGGGCTTTTGTTCTTTTCTTTTATCTACACAGAATGACTCGCAAAGATTGTACCTAAGAGATGGCTGGGAATATTATGAAATTAAAATTTGTAACTAGCTGAAATTAGCATATCTACTTATTCCTCAGGTAAAGAACCAATATGAAAATCTTAGCTAATTTTATAAAGACTGAAATTTAAGAAACAAGAAAGCAATGCTTATAATTTCATTTGCATCCATGCATGTATGGAAATATTATATTTTGTAGTTCTGTAACAGCCCTTCAACTCATTTTTTAAACTGCACTTAAGTTTCCCATGTAAGGATGACTGGAAGTTCATTAGATGTTTAGGAGAGCTTTTCTAGTTCTGAAAGTAAGAAATTTTAATTTGAGTACCTGATTTTGCTTTTGTATTTACATATTGACCCAAAGAGATGGCAATAATTATATTAAGATTTTAAGATTTATGAAAACTTACCACTTCCTTTATCTCCTTTGATCTTATCAACTTTAGTCTAATCCATTTGGTTGGAGGAAATTGATGCTCAGACCTATTCAAAGTCATGTGCCAAATATAGAAGGTCCCAGATCTTCTAATGTGAAGTTCTGTGTATTTTCTATAAAAATTCACACTACCTCTGTCTTGTACCAGCATGGATACCACCACGAAGCCTCAATCTTTTCTTTAACCCTTTATCTTCTAGTCAATAGAAATGTAAGTTCTTTCCTTTGTTCATTCAATGAATATTTATTGAAAACCATTATGTAACAATCACCAGGGTACAGACAAAGTCCCCAGTCTTCTTAGAGCTTACATTTAAGAGAAAGAGGAGAACATGCATAAAAAATATAATATCATATAACCAACAAGGACCTACTGTGTAGCACAGGGAACTATACTCGATATTATGTAATAACCCATGGGGAAAAGAATCTGAAAAAGAATGTATATATATATATATATATGTGTGTGTGTGTGTGTGTATATATACATGTATACCTATGTATATATATAACTGAATGACTTTGTTGTACACCTGAAAGTAACACATCGTAAATCAACTATACTTCAATAAAAAAGTAAAAAAATATATCATAGCATATGTAATATTGCCAAATAGTGATATATGCAATGGAGAAACATACAGCAGTTAGGTACTGAGATCAACAGGAATTATACTTTAAATGGGGTGATCAGAAAAGTCTTTCTGAGGAGGTAGCATTTGAGCAGATTGGAGCAGAAATCTGCATGAAATAAGAATGAGAGCTCTGTAAAAATCTGAGCAAGGATGATTCTGACAGATAAAGAGCTAGCACAAAGGCCCTAACCTTTGGGAACGTGCGAGGTGAAGATCAAGGATTGGCAAGAAGGCCACTGCGTCTGGGCCCTAGTGTATGACGGGAAGTGGCAGGAAGTGAGGGCAGATTGTGGAGTGGTCTAGTAAACCATAGAAAGAGTTTCAGATTTGTTTTCTAGGAGGCCATTGGAGGGGTAGCCTCCAGCGGTAGAGAAGGGGTATGCATGGCTTGGCTAATGTTTCAAAGGGCTCATTCTAGAAGATAAGAAAATAGACACCTTCCCTTTAAAAAATTTTTTTCCTAGAAGGACTGAGCTTTCAAGAAGAATCTCTGGAGAAGCTGAACACAGGTTTTCCCTTGTCTCTATTAAATTCCCATTATGAAAGACAGCTTACATTATGCTGAAAGCTTAAAAACATTGTCTCCAAAGATTTTAACACACCAGAAGGTTGTAAGATGCTTCTATATCTGAAGCAATGATTGGTTCATTCAGAAAGAAAAATTAGCGCTGTGGCTTGCTGGAGCTGGTATCCGGTAAGTATTAGCTTTTTCCCAGAAGTTTCTCTCTGGGTCAGTAAATTTGTCAGCTACTGGTTCTCTTGGTCACATAAAAAAGGATACAAAAGGACCAGTCTAATTAAGCCAGATGATTCATGGAGACATAACATTCCCCAAAAAAATATTTATGTGGCATTTTTAGGGCCCTTACTTTGCCCGAGTCTAGACAAAGGTAAAGTGGAATCTATTTATCCTATCCACCAACAACTAAGGAGGATTTCATGTCCCTGTGATACTAAGGTCCATCTACTAAAACGGACAACTGTGGATGGCTTCCACTGGAGGCAAGAGCAAGTGAGACAGGCAAAGGTATGGTACAGACGAGGCCTTCACAGCCACACACCATTCTTTAGGTGACTGTGGTGACTCACCTGAAATACTTAGAGTGTTTAGTGGAAAGTGGGAACGATGATGGGGAGCTTTGCATACACGAGAGCAAACAAAAAAAATCAGATCACTGGGGGCTCAACTCACAGGCCGCCGCCTCCTTGAAGCCTCCCTTGAATTTACAGAACCAATTCCTTTCTCTTTGAGCTTCTTTAACAGTTTCTATTCCACAATGACCTCCCCTACGGTAGCACTGTCTAGTTGTGTGTGAATAAATCTAGCTCCTGGAGGAGAGGTATTACATCCTATTCATTTTGTACCCCCTACAGCATCTGTAGCACAGCAGATGGTCAACATGTGTTTGATGAAAGAATCTGAATGAAGACATAACTGTTAACATCCGTTTCAATAAGATGTACATGTATAATCTTCACAACAACTTCATGAGTTAGGGACTATATCTCAATGTTGAAGATGACAAAATTAAAGCCTAGCAAGGTCATGGAGACTTAAGATGAGACTGAAACCAGGTTCCAAAGGAACCTTCACATTACAGGTAAATTCATTAGTAAGTAGATTTTTAAGGGAAAAGGCAACATAAAAAGCATGTTAGTGGGAAAAGTTTAATTGTCACTTAATAAGTACAGCTAATAACGGTCTGTCAAAAAGAATATAGTTAGAGTCAATGATTACTTTTATTTTTCAAGTTAAGAAATACTTGACACATGTAAAATAATGTGACATACATTCAAGTTATAAAGTATGAGAATAAAAACACCCCAGTATCCACCACCAGTTTAATAATTAGAACAGAACCAATGCAGAAGCCCTCTGTGCTCCTTCCACACTGTCCTTCTACCCCTTGCCAAGAGGTCACCATTACCCTGACTTTTTGTGTTTATCATTTGCTTGCCTTCATTTCTAATTTTCCCGCATATCTAATATCCTTACATGATATATAGTTCTCATTTTTAAAATTTTTAGATAAATCTTATCTATTCTTGGGCAAACTGCCTTTTTTCACTTAAAATCATATTTTTGAATTTAATCCATTTTGCAGTACACTTACATTGCTGTATCATACACCACTGAAAGAACATGCTGTAAATGGTGTGAAGTTTTTGTCCTTTACGCCGTTGATGGAAATTTGTCTTATATCCAATAGCGTGTTATCACACAAAAAGCTTCTATTAACATCATTTCCCATCTTGCCTACTGGACATGTGTAAGAAGGTAGAATTTCTGGGTCAAAGACATGGTATGTTCAACCTCACTGCTTATTGTCAAATTATTTTCCTTAGGTCCTATATTACCTACCCCTTTACCAACAGCAGTGGTAAAGAGTTCCTACTGTTCTACATCCTCACCATCCTTTAGTGACATCAACTTTTATTTTTTGCCATCTGTAAGTATAAAATCACTGTGGTTTTAACTTGCAACCTCCCATTAGCAATTATTTTGAGCTACAGCATTATAATTAGTTCTGATATCTGAGAGAGTTCCCTCCCATGTTCTTGTTTGCCCTCAGAAATGTCTTGGCTATTCTTGGCCTTTGATCAGTCTGTATAAACTTTAGAATCAGCTTGCCAAGCTTCATGGAAAGCTCTGCTGGAATTCCACTGGAAATGGATCAAATCTGCAGATCATTTTGCAAAGTATCGATACCTTTAGGATGTTGAGTCTTTCTATTTTTAAACCTAATACATTTTTCTGAGTTAATTAGAGTAATGCTAGCTACTGCAACAAAGATATCCAAGAAAGTACAGAAGCTTACACTCTCCATTAATTTACTTCTTCCTTACATAATGGGTTTTCCTGAGCAGCAGGGAAATCTCCTCCAAGTAGTGGTTCAGGGACGCGGGATCCTTCCATCTTAGGGTTCTGCCAACTTCAAATCGGCTGTGTTCATCGGCCACAAGCCAGAAAGACGGCATAGAAATTAGCTGCACAGATCACCATCAGACCAGGTCTGACAGCGGTGCAAAGCGTGTCACCTCACATTTCACGAGCTAGAACTGTGTCACATGGTCACAACTAGCCACAAAGAAGGCTGGGGTAAGTTTTCTGGCTCTGTGCTCAAAAGAAATGAGAATAAACCTACTAATTTAGGTCTTTCTAATATCTTTCTATAAATTTGTATGTTTCTCAGTAAAGCTTTCACATATTTTTGTCAGATTTATTCCTAGATAGATTATATTTGTATTATATAAATATATAGATTATATATTTATGCTTTTTGTAAATGGCAGTTGTATTCCTATTTATCAATTATGTTTCTGGTATTTAACCTTATCATCCAGCAACCATACTGAACTCTCTAGTAAATTCTAATAATTTGCTGTTACATTCTGGATTTCTATAGAGTTAATTGTATCACATGGGAAAATAGGTTTTGTTGTTTATGTTCCAATCTTTCTTTTAATTTTACCTGTATCTTTCTGCATTGGGTAGAGCCTCCTATAAAATACTGAACCTCCTGCAAACCAGGAAGAGAGCTCTCACCCAAGCCCAACCATTTATATATATAATATACTATATACTATATTATATGTAGTAGTAGAGTTACCCAAATACTTTCTAATCATGTAACTCTCTACTATAACTGTAGTTGTGTTCACTCACTATAGCATTTATCTGTACCGCTTCTCTTTTTCTTTTGATCAGTATTTTCACAGTTTGTTAGTTTCATTAGTTTTTCAAAACATCCTGACTTCATATCCTTTTATATTTTATAAATTCATGTTCTTAACTTTGTTTTTTCCTTCTCTTTTCTTTGTTTTTTCCCCCTTTTCCATATTCTTAAGTTGAATACTTATAATTTTTAGCCTTCTTTATTTCCTAGTTGAAACATTAAAAGCTATAAACATTATTCTCCCTGTCATTTTAGTTGCAACCCACATGTGTTGATATGTAGTGTTTTCTACTATGAAATTCTGTTTTATAATATTCATTAAAATTTCTTCTTCATTGATCCTTTGAGTTGTTTTGAAATATCCTTTAAATTCCAATGAGATGAATTCAAACATTTTTAGTGATTTCTTTGTTTTTTATTTATTTTTATTTATTTATTTTTTTACTTTAAATTTTTATTATGGTAAGAACACTTAACACTTAACACTTAACTTTTCAATTTTGAAGCAATTTTTAAGTCAGCTGTACAGTTCTTTTTTTTTTTAACATCTTTATTGGAGTCCTGTTTTCTAAATTTTGTTATTCATTTCTACCTTACATACTTTGATGTCACTGAACAAAACCTTTATGTTCCTAAATATTTTGGGAGTGAAGAGGAAGTGACCTCAATGACTTTTTCCTTTTTTAACAAATTGTTTACTCAGTCATTTTATTTTTTTTATTTATTTATTTTTTTGGCTGTGCTGTGCAGCATATGGGATCTTAGTTCCCCGACCAAGGATTGAACCCGTACCCCCTGCATTGGGGGCACAAAGTTTTATCCACTGGACCACCAGGAAAGTCCCCTCATTGACCTTTCATTCATTCTTCTGTGCTAAGCAGTGTGTTAACGTCCAGCAGTAAATACCATAGCACAGTTGCTGCCATTATGGGGCTATCAGCACAGACGGGCACAGAGATCATAAAGAAGCAGGCAATAATATCAACATTTAATGTATTTTCTTAAACAATACTCCATGTAAGATTGAGGTGTTCTGTTATCACATGAGGTGTATTGCTCACATGAATTAATAGCACAGTCATATAGAACATTTATTGATGAGTGACAGCTGAGATTTACTGGATTACAACCAAGTTTTCTCCTGTGCAACCCCAAGAAGGCTAGCTACTATATAAATTCTGCTTGGGTTGAGAACAAGGTCAGTTTTTAACTCTTTAAGTACTGTCCTACATCTTAATATCACCCCAGATTCATTCATTATAACCAGAAGGAGGACTCATAACCATGACTGCCTTCATCAGCTCCCCCTGGCCTTGAAAGTGAAGAAAAAATTAGGAAATTATTGGATGGGCAGAAGAGAGATGGTAATGTGAGAATATCCATTGTCCTTTAGTAGTATCTGCTAATGCTTCGTCTCCACCTAATATGTTTCCTGATGGAGACGGCTTAGACCAGGTGGGCTCCATGTGGGACTGAACCAGTCTGCACTCTCGATCATAAATTGGGGAAGAAGAGTAGAATCAAGTCGTCATCCCTCACTACAAACACATCTTCTGTAATGATCACTAAAGAGCAAACCTCTATAGCCTCTAGAGAGACACTTTCAAAACGCAGACCTTTCTCCTACTTAAGTCTTTTTTCCAGGCTTTTGCTGGTTATTCTTTGCTGAGGGGAAAAAAGCCTTTCCTTATGGTTGTCTTTAGATATCTGATCTCTCACTGATATTGCCAAGAAATGATAAAGGAAGATGAAAACACCACTTATGAAAATTTGAAGAATGAGACCAAGGTCATCCTTTCAAGGAGTCTTTCATCCTCAAGGACATTCATGTCCTAGTCTGGACTGCCCAGTGTCCGTCACCCAGACGTGCATTCCTGATGTGCTGGACCAGGCATCCTCACTGCCCTCACTTCTACTGGGACCCCCTCAGGAACCTTCAAAGGCAGCAGCACTGTTAGGCTGCCAGCTGCCAGCCCAATTCCTATTTTTTTTATATTTGCTGAAACTTGCTTAATGACCTAGTATATGATCAAATTTTGTTCATGTGCATTCTCTAAACATTGGGAATATCCTACATGCCAATTATATCAAGTTTATAAATTGTGTTGTACACATCTTCTAAAGTTTTAGTGAACTTTGGTCAGAATGTTCTATCAATTTCTGCAAGAGGAGTATTAAAATTTCCAACAGTTGTCCATTTCTCCTTACTAGTCTGTCAAATTCTGCTTCTTATTTTTGAAGCATTTTGGTAGGTAAATAAAAGATCAGGATTGTTACATTATCTTGGTAAAATGAACCTTCCATCGTCATATGGTAACACTCTCTATCTTTAGTAATACTTCTTCCCTGATACCAACATAATGAAACCTGCATTTCAATTTGCTGAATATTTCCCAGACACATTCTTTTCTATCCTTTTAATTTCAACCTTTCTGCATCCTCATGTTTTAGGTCTGTCTCTTGTAAACATCATTTTTATTTTTGAAATCTATTTGACAGTGTTTGGCTTTTATCTGAAGAGTTAAGTCTGTTTACATATGTTAAATTTCTTTCTACTTTCAATTTGTGTTTTCTCTTTGATTTTTTTTCTAGGTTTCCTGTTCTCCTTTGCTTCCTTCTTTTAAAATGATTGACATCTTCTCCCACTTTTATTCCAATTACACCTACTCTCAGTTTACCTGCTGCTGTTGTTCAGTTATTTAGCATTTTCTCACTTTTAATACTACACAGTAGAGTGAGAATTATTACTTTATACCATAATTTTGAAAGATTTAACCACATGTTTACCATTTTTCTATAGTCACCACTCCCTGTTGCATCTTAAACCCTTCATCAGGGATTTTTCATCTCCCTTAAGCACATCCTTTTGTAGGTGGTTAACACTCTTTATCTTTGTTTAAAAATGTCTTTATTTCACCCTTCTTGAAAGATAATTTCTCTGAATTTATAATTCAAATTTGTTTTCTCTTGGAATTTTAAAGCTATCATTCCACTGCATTCTTGTTTCTATGGTTGCCGTTGAGATGTCAACTGAAAGCCTAATTTTTACTCCTTTATATGTAAACTGTCCTTTCTCTTTGGTAGCTTTTAAGACTTTGCTTTTGTTCTGCACTTTTACCACTACAATAGCCAACATGCAAGAGAGCCTAAATGATCCCCTTGTCCTGGTATTCAGAGGTGTCCTCTCTCAAATCAGGGCTGGCCCCGTGTGGCCGACAGAGCACAGTGGAAGCACCAGTGTGGGACTGAGAGTAAGTCTTAGAAGGCAGTGTAGATATTCCTCGGTCTCTTGAATGACTCATTCTGAGGGAAGCCAAGCCGCCACGCCATGAGGACGTTCAACCCGGAAAGAGACTCATATGGAAAAGCATTAAGACCACCAACTAACAGCCAGCATCAGTTTGCCAGCCAGAGGGGTGAGTCACCTTGAATGTGGATCTGCAGCCCTAGCCAACACTTGACAGAACTTCCTGAGAGACCCTGAGTCAGAACCAACCAATCGAACTACTCCCAAACCTCTGACCCACAGAAACTGTGAGAGATCGTCCACGATCCTTGTTATTTTAAGCCATTAAATTTTGGAGTGATTTGTTACACAAAGACAGAAGCTACAATAAATACAATTTGTCTCAGTTGGGATTTGTTGGGGTTCCTTTACCTGATGATTGGTATTTTCTATAACTTCTGGAAAATTCTCAGCCATTATTTCTTTAAATACTTTTCTCTCATTCTCTATATTTTTATCTTGGACTCCAATTGAACATTTTAAGAACTTCTCACTCTATTCCCCAAGTTTCCTAATTTCTTTTATTTTCCGTCTTTTTGTGTCTCTATGCTTCATTCTGTGTAAATTAGTTTATCTTTCAATTCACTGATTTTTCTGTTCACTTGTGAATCATCCATTATTTAACCTTTCCATTACATTTTTCAAATTGATGTATAATTTATAAGCAATACAATGCACAGATTTTTGGTGTACAGTTCATTGAATTTTGATGCAGATTATACTCATGTAACCACAACCACCATATATAGTCAAGAGACAGACACTTGCATTATCTCAGAAAGTTCCCTCATGCCCCTTTCCAGTTAAATGCTCCTCCCAGAGGCAACCGTTGCATTAATTTCTACCATCTATTCTACAACAGATGTAATCATAAAGAGGGATAGTCTTCTGTGTCTGCCTTCCTTTTGCTCCACAATTTTTAAACTTCATTCATGTTGTTGCCTGTAGTAATTCATTGCTTTATACTGTTAAGGAGAGTTCCATTGATGAATATACTACTATATGTTTATACATTGAATTGATGATGGGTATTTGGGCTCCTTCTGATATGGGGGCTTTCAGGAAAAAGTTGTTATGAAGATTCTTGTCCAAGAATTTTGAAAACACGATTTCAATTTTCCTGGATAAATAACAAGGAGTGGAATTTCTACTAAGGAGTGGAATTTCTTGTTGTAGAATAGGGGTATGTTTGACTCTATGAGAAACTGACAAATTATTCTTCAAACAGTTTATAATTTTGCTTTCCCACTTGAAATTTAGGCAAGTTTCCTCATCTACACTTGGTATTGTCAATCTTTTAAATTATAGCCACTCTAGTGGATGTGAAATGTCACATCTTTGTGGTTTTTATTTGTGTTTCCTAATGACTATTGATATTGTCTATTGATCATGCCTATGTCTTCTCTTGTAAAGTGATTTTTCAAGATCTTTGATCATTTTTAAAAACTGGGTTGTTTGTCTTTTCTTACTGAGTTCTTTATATATTTCTGGACACAAGTCCTTTGTCATGTAATGATATATTGCAAATATTTTCTACTAGTTTATGGCATGGCTATTCATTTTCTTAACAGTATATTCTGATAATGAGAATGTTTTAATTTTGATGAAGTCCAATTATTGTGGACTGCATGTTTGTATCTCCCCTCCCCAAATTTATATGTTGAAACCCTAATCCCCAGTGTGATGGAATTTGGAGGTAAAGCCTTTGGGAGATAATTAGGTCATGAGGGTGAAACCCCCATGATGGAATTAGTACCCTTATAAGAAGAGATAGTAGAGAGCCCTCTCTCTGTGTGTCTCTCTCTGTGTCTCTCTCCCATGTGAAGAAAAGAGGAGACAGCTCTCTATAAGCCAGGAAGTTGGCCCTGACCAGACACCAGATCAGCCAGCACCTTGACCTTGAACTTTCCAGCTTCTAGAACTAAATAAATTGTTGTTTAAGCCACCTAGTCTATAGTATTTTTGTTATAGTAGCCTGAACTTTTCAAGCTTACTACTAGTGTTCTAAGAAATCTCTGCCTAGCCCATGTTGTGAAGATATTACTCTATGCTTACTTCTGGGTGCTTTATAGGTCCATGATCCATCTTGAATTAATTTTTTTATATGGTGTGTGGTGGGAGTCATGTTCCTTTTTTTGACCATATATATCCAATTGTTTCAGCAATATCTGTTGAGAAGACTAGCCCTTCCATTTTTTCTAAAAAATCAGTTGACTGTGTATGTCTATTTCTGGACTTTATTCTGTTAGATTAAGTAATTTGTCCTTACACCATTATCACACTGCCTTGATTACTATAGCTTTATAGTGAGTCTGACATCACATATTATAAATTCCTCAATTTTGTTCTTCTTTTTTCAAAGTGGTTATTGACTCTTCTAAACTGCATTTCTGTGTAAATTTTAGAATAAACATCTCAGTTTCTAAAAATGGCTGCTCCAATTTTTATTGCATTGGCCTTAAATCTGTAGATCAACTGGACAAGACTGAACATCTTATGAAATACTGAGTTATATGATTTATGAACATAGTGTATTTTACCATTTAGTCATTTTTCTGTCAATAAAACTTTGTAGTTTTCAATGTAGAGGTCTTACACATTTTTACACATTTATTTTACGTTTTGATATTACAAATGGCATTTTAATTTCATTTATAAATATTTACTGCTAGTATATAAAAATTAAATTTTTATTTGTATATTGACTTTGTACCTGTAATTGTGCTTAATTTACTTATTCTGTCCAGAACTTGTTGGTAGATTCTTCATTCTTTTCTACATAAACAATCATGTTGTCTGCAGATAAAGACAGGTAACTTCTTCCTTTCTAATCTTTGGCCTTTCATTGCTTTTTTGTGTTCTATTTCTTTTGCTAAGACCTCTGTTACGATTTTGAAAAAACATAGTGAAAGAAAATAATCTTGTTCATAATCTAAATGGAAAATAGTCAATATTTCACTGTCAGGTATGATGTTAACTAAAGTTTATTCTTCATACCTTATACAATAAAGAGTGCTTTGAAATGAACAGCTGTATTAATATGGATTTCACCCAGTGTGGTTCCCTATTTTCAAGGTTTGAATGTCTATTTCTTGTTGCTCTCCAATGCTTTCACACATTTTTATACATATATTATAATTAACCTGAGCAAGGAGATTAGTCCAATGCAAGCTACTCCACCATTAATGAAAACTTCCATTGAATATTTAATTTCAATTATTATATTCTTAATTTCTTAATAGAAGTTTTATTTGTTATTTTTTTTCTAAACATGTTAGATCCTTTTTGAGATTCTCTGTTCCTTACTCATTTGTTAGTCCCTCTCTTACTTTTAAAAAACTTAGATGTATTTATTTTATATTTTGTATCTGATTACTGCAATATGTGAGACTTTTATGTGCCTGCCAAATAATGTTCCTGGCACCTTTTTTCCTCATGCATATAACATTATTTTTTAATGTGAGCTTATATTCCCTGGAAGTTTATCTCTGGGAGTTCTCTGTATCCTAAGTTGAGAGAACATTCTTCCAGAGAGAATATACATTGATTCGTGGAAACTTGGGCATACTACCAACATGGATCCATTTTCATTTAAATTTTTTCTTGGGGTTCTCCATCCTTGAAGACTGGGCATCCAAAACCCCATGAAGACCAGCCTGTGGCCAAGTATTCTTAGACTCTTTTGTTCCTCTACCAAGAGCCCAATAATGAGAAAAGCATGTTTTCTTGCATGTACTCTGCCTTTAGACATTAGATTTTTCCCCTGTTTTCTTTTTCTCTGAAAGTATAATCTGTATGATTCCTGGCTCTTGACAATGTTCTCTGATTCAACTTTCCACACTGCCCAGGTCCAAAACTTGGTCTCCTGTTCCCAGAAGGTACAGCAATTAAAATAAAACCTCTAGGCCACCTAGGATTGCTGGGTGCCCACAAGACAGCAGCTTCAATGTTTGAGTTCCACCCTTCACTATTGCCCAAGTTTGGTTCTTGGCCTCAGGGGACTCCCAGTGCTGTCTTATAAAGTCAGCCAGGCATATAATACTGCTTTTCATGTTTCCTCCAGTACTTGAGACATTTTGTATAAGAGAATTTCAATATATCTGGTTTGAAATATAGGTAGAAATGGAAATACTCAACATTTACTTTTTAATTTCTAAAGGCTTTAGTTATTACTCTTCATTTAGCTGGTTGTCAAATGAGTTAGCTGATGGATAACAATGGCTAACAAAAGAGATGGTTATGGACGTCTATGCCTATAAATACTGAATATACTACCTGATTTCTTAAAAATAGGTATGAAAAGAAGAAAACAAATATCATACTTTAATGCATATATGTGGAATCTAGACAAATGGTACAGATGAACTTATTTGCAGGGCAGGAACAGAGATGCAGAAGTAGAGAACAGACATGTGGACACAGTGGGGAAGGGGAGGGTGGGACGAATTGGGAGATCAGCATTGACACGTATATACTACCATATGTAAAACAGATAGCTAGTGGGAACCTGCTGTATAGCACAGGGAGCTCAGCTCAGTGCTCTGTGATGACCTAGATGGGTGGGATGGGTGTGGGGTGGGAGGGAGGTCCAAGAGGGAGGGGATATATGTATACATATAGCTGATTCACTTCATTGTACAGCAGAAACTAACACACCATTGTAAAGTAACTATACTCCAATAAAAAAAAATAATTGAATAGAAAAAAAAGAATGAATTTAATGGATAATCTACATCCTTCATGATGGCTTTACTTCTAGAATATTCCAAAAGGTTTTTCTAAAGAGCTGTAAGAGGCATACCCAATGAAGGAATTGTGAAGGAGACAAGGGATTAAGGCCTTGTGTTAGTACCTCACCAGTTCCCAAAGCTGTCTTTCATGGATAAAATAAAGCTTGAATGCATCAAAATGTTTCTTGGAAGTCAGCCAGATTTCACATGAAAGGACTTACTTTATTCCTTCACTATGGAGAGAAATCATCTAGCAATTACACATCATGAATTTAATTCCTAAGGTTAAATTGAACACTATAACATGTGGATGATAAAACACATCTCATCAATTGTTAAATATATTAACTGCAAAATGTTTATTTAGCACAGCTTTACACTTTAAATGGTAGCTATTATTATTTCCATATAAAAAAGTTCTGTTATTAGAAACTTCTAATACCTTTGTAAATGTTAAGTTCAGAGATGGTTTAATGTCCTTGAGCTCCTGACAAAAGGGACTCAGGGAAAATTCATCCTGATGACGTTCCCTCCTGAGATCCAAAATGCCTGCTTTCTACTATTATGACTGCCCATTTCTCTTACAGTTTTGCACCAGAAGCAGTTTACATGACTGGTAGTATTTTTTTCTGTTGTGCGACATGCAAGGGGATTCATCTTAGGCATGCTATCCATTACAAAGATGCATGGCAAGGAAAGTCTCTGTCCTCAAGGAAACTACAGTCTTGTGTTCTGATTCTCAACCCTGGTTGTACCTTAGAATCACTCACAAATATTTTTTTAAACTACCAACATTCATATGTGTATCTTTTCCCCCTCTACAGACAGTGGCTGACTTGGGACAGAAACTATACTATCTTCTTTCCTTATTCCTCATAGCTAATCCCTATATGTAGCAGGAATTTATTAAAACCTACCTGAAATTATATAAAAATGCTAACAAAATCCAATTTTAAAGGCTTTCTATTATTTGAATCCTTAGTAGGAGTCACAAATATGGGTGAAACCTTCAATGCCTAGGCCAAAAAGAATGTACTTGTAGCACAGCTCCCTGTGTTAAGTGTGCTGATTTCAAAGGCCATATCCCCCAGAATGACAATAACAAATGTACCAAAATTAAAAGAGAATTGCAACTGTAACACAGCTTTGTGTTTAGAAATATCTCATACGATACTGTAAGTTGCAGAATTTGTCTTACCAATTTAAGATAGCCCTCAGCATCTAGAATTAAGTTTTCTGGTTTCAGGTCTCTGTAGATAATACCTAGTCGATGCAGGTAATCAAATGCTTCTGTCACACAAGCAACGCAGAACTTGGAAGTGGGTTCATCAAAGCTGCCTCTGCAATGAAATCATTTTCCCTCTTAATACTCTAGACACACATCCTTGTTCTAGATTCTAGGTGTCAATTATTATACAGTAAATTTATGCAATATAAACGTTTTGTATGGCATTAGCACTAAAAAATACTTCATGCTGCCAATGAATTAGACCACTGATTATAAAGAAATTTAGGGGGATACTTGATGCAAACAAGAACCACTTCACTAAAATTAAAGTGTCTACATCCAAACAATTGTTTCTGGCAATCATATATGAACATATAAAATGGAAAGACAAGAAACTAAAACTTTTCAAAGACATCTCTGGCAAACTCTGGGGAAAATGCAACTATTTCAATGGAGTGCTTGAACCAGACTTCTCCATTTGATTGCTTGACTAAAAACGACTCAAGTGACCATTTTCATTTCCTGTTTGTATAGCTTGTAACAATAACCTATGTAGAAACGGGGTCATAACTCTTTCCTATTTAGTGCACCTTGATGATATTAGAGTTGCCCTGTGTCAGCACTGTGTGTAGGTTTACATATTGAATTATTGAAATGTGGTGGTGATTTGCTGCATGGTATAATAGAAGGCTGTGGCTTTGGAACAAGAGAAACTGGTTTTGACTCCTTCTTCTTCCACTAACTGCATCCTTAGGCAAGTTGTTCTGCTGTTCTGAGCCTCAGATCCGTATCTGTAAAATGGGTTTACTACTGACTTAACAAGGCTGTTTTATGGATCAGGTAAAGTGCCTAACACTAGAGTAGGAACTCCCACCTCTAAATAGATTTATATTTTCTAAAACGATTTGCCTATGGAAGCAAAGATGGAAGACGCAAATGCTTCTGCAGGTATCATGCAAGTTTCCTCAACCCTTCCAGGTTTCCCGCATTCAGATCCATCCAACAATATGTTCCCAGTACAACACATGAATCTCTACTCAGATGCTCAAAAGTCTCTTATTACCTAGGTCGGTGATTCTTGACCATGAATGAACATTAGAATTGCCTGAAAGGCAGTTAAAAGTCATTTTCTGGACCCTTTGCAACTGAACCAAATCAAAGCCTTTGGCATTAGGGCCCAGCATTTTTACTTTGTTAAAGCTACCCATGAGACTGTGACGTGAAGCCAGGGCTGAGAATCACTAAGCCAGGGAATGCTGTCTAAATGTTTGGCCTGGCATTAACCTCCACAGCCTAATGCAAAGCCACCTTCCCACCTCCTTTTCTGCTGCCCTTGTCCTCTATTCAAATTCTGCTCTTACTCAGCAAGTTAAGACACTTAATCCTATCCTAATGTTCCTGCGGTTTACCTTCCTCTCTGACTTTCCAAATTTTGTCTTTAGAGTTTAGCTCGAGTCCTTCCTTGACCATCACATTTTTCTATCTTTCCTCTTCTCCAAGCTCACTATCCACAACACTCATTGGACATTTCGTTACAAACTGCCAACTTCTTTGTCATATTTAGTTTTCACGTTAAATAATGAAATGTTTTAGAATTGCACATTACATTATCTCCCAAAACAAAATCTAAACTCATTGGAGGAAAACGTTATACTTTGAGGGGTTAGAACAGTTTACTTTGTTTAGAAAACTCCCACACTGTCTCCTAAGGAGCCTTATACATAGGTGGAGCTTAGTAAATACCTGTGGTTTTGATTGTCTGGAAATCACCCCTTTTGTAAAACTGAATCTTTGCAGACATTTCACTCTGCCTTTCAGTCCGGGCTTCCCCACTCTCCACCCCTTTCATCATCTCTCTTCTCAAGATTCGGAATCAGTAACATCTGGGTTTATACTTACTCTGCCTCATACTAACCATGTGACATGGATGGTTCACACTCTAAGCCTGGGCTTCTTTAATCCCTAATATGAGAATGACAATAACTGCTTTACAGGGTGCCTATTACATGATTATAATGTTAGCTAAGAAAATATCACTATTACTACTTTTTTATCAAGTGATAATACGTTCTTAGACTCATTTCTTAATAACTTTCTTCATGCCTCTTTAAATGATCATGAACATAGCATTTTTTAGATGACACAGGAGGAGACAAAAGTTATTGTTTATTATTCTTTTTCATTACCTGTCTCTTAATATACTCCATAGCTCCCCACCTAAGCAGGCCTCCAGAAGCATGTATACATACTTATTATCCTTGAAAGTGCGATATAATCTGTGAAGATAAAGAAAAGCACAGTTATTATTAGAAACCCAGTTTTAAAACGTCTTCCAAGTTGCTTAAGAGCATCATCAATAATACTTTGGGGGCTTCCCTGGTGGCGCAGTGGTTGAGAGTCCGCCTGCCGATGCAGGGGACACGGGTTCGTGCCCCGGTCCGGGAAGATCCCACACGCCGCGGAGCGGCTGGGCCCGTCAGCCATGGCCGCTGAGCCTGCGCGTCCGGAGCCTCTGCTCCGCAACGGCAGAGGCCACAACAGTGAGAGGCCCGTGTACCAAAAAAAAAAAAAAAAAAAAAAAAGCATAGATGCTACTCATTATAGAGGCACTTTACATCACCCAGAAATCTCTAAAGCTACACTCCAGGAGCATTAAGACAGGTAGGAAAAAATATGCCTTAACTGGCCTACACCACTAACCCATGAATTCACAAGAGAGCCATGGCCTAGAATAATACATTTCTCTTGCAAACTCTGGCGATAGCTAAAGAAAGCAGTAACTGTAAAGGCGGTGGATCTTCTGGCACCTAGGCACTGTTAGGACCAGCTCCTCAACAACCTAAATACGTCCAGATGCCACTTCTTGTCGAAATTCAACAGCAGCACGTCCCCTGAAGGGTTCTGAATGAATTCTTGCTTCCCAAATTCTGCATTGGGTCTGAGTTAAATAAGCAGTTCAAATTATTGCCACAATAATTTTATATTCACACACACACATACAAACACACACATATACCCCACACGCTTTCCTGAGATTTATCCAAGAATAAAAAAATCTGGACTCTTGACTTCAGATCTCAAACTTCTAACATTTTATGTATCATCGCTGTGACTGGGCTGGAGAATTCAGAGCGAGGCCTTCTCTTCCTCCTCTGTCCTCTTGCATGGAAACACTCAAAAGGAGAGCCTAAGATGCTAAGTTCTGGGAGCGAGATGCTCGCTTACTTCACGATGAAGGGGGAGCACAGCTCTTCCAGGATCCTCTTTTCTGCGTAGACATGCTCCTGCTGTTTCGTGTCAACTATGTGCTTTTTCCTTATACACTTCATTGCAAAAGCAACATTCTCATTTTTTACCTTAACCTAGGGAAGAAGAGAACAAGCCCTCAAAATGAACTTACTAGGAAAGATTTGCAATATCTACGTAAAACATGTTAACTAATGAGAGTTCGAATTCTTTCACATTTAAATAGCATGTAAGCTTTTAACCACTTATCCCTCCGGGAACTGAATTTTATCCAGGTGTACACACTTCCTTTTCACTGTAATTTCCAAAAGAGTTCACATATCTGGAACATGGCTCTAGAATGCTTGTATTGAAACAAGAAAAATACTCTAGTTAGAAGATTGAATGTTTAGAAATCTCTTCAGTTTTGAGTATGTGACATGAAAAACTTTGGCCAGAATTGCCAAAAACTGTTTTTTCTTAATAGTCACTTCTTTGAGTTTCAAAACAAGACATATTAAATCAAGATTCATATCTGCACGATCCAATATAATAGCCACTAGTCGCATAAAGTTAATTTTAAATTGATTAAAATTAAAAATTCAGTTCCTCAGTTGTGTGATCCAAAAGCTCTCCAGCCACATATAGCCAGTGGCTACCCTACTGGACACACAGATACTGAACATTTCCATCAGTGCAGAAAGCTCTGTTGGAGACCATGCTCTAGATGGACAAACAGGACTTTCCCTTAAAAGGAAATTTTTAAAATTTAATAAGCATTCAGATAGACTTTTAAAACTCCATTAGCAGACTATATTTGACAAGTAATGAAACTGTGCAGAAATGGTTGCACCCCACATTTTGCTCACAGTTGCCATTAGTGCTGCCTATGACTTTTAAATCAATGGTGGAATTATTGTTTCAATTATTATTATCTAACTATATAAAAAGGAAACCTCAGCATTGTTAATTCAATCCTTTTGCCAAGATCTTGATGAAAAATACAGCAGATGGATCTCTCCCTTATCTCTCCATATGGCAGAAGAAACACTACAAATACTCTTTGGCCTATTAAGAAATCGTTTCTTCCCCCCTTACCCAAGAATTGACTGGGTGTAAAGTTTACTACCCAGAGTCTCCTGGCAGCATTTCAGATCTGCTCACACCCAGGCCACCCATCAGATGGAAGTGTCAGCATAGTTCCCAAGGTTAATGTACAGTGAATTGTTACAAATCTGCTGGGCAAAGAAGGGCTTGGTAATTGCCAAGGGGTCAGAGCCATCTCTACCCAGTAAGGTCACAGATCTCCATTCTACCATTTCCTCAGAGCACTTGATCTGACAGCACCGCTCTGCTACTCTTTGGAAGCTGATTATAAAGCTCAGAGAGGTGGTGATATGGAAGATGCAGCCGAAATCAGGCCATAAGTTCCCAGCTGTCCTGACCAGCACTACAGAAGGCTGCTCTTCAAACATCTCCTTGCATTCAGCTTTTTTTTTTTTGATAGAAAATTTGGCAACCCAAAAATAGAATAATGAAAGCCAAATACAGACATGGCAGGGGAGTTGTTTAAGAAATGGAGCTATGATATTAAAGATTTCATTTCTATGACACTTTCACTGGACACATTCTTCTTTGCTTTAGCATACAGTTAACATTTTGCTGTTAGGAAACACATTTTATGTTTTGTAGCCTTTGGGTATGGTTACTGGTACATTCTCCAATAACTAACTGCCCTCAAGAAAAAAAAATCACAAAAGGATGTGATGTAAGAGGCTTGAAATTGCAGCTATATTATTATAAGTTACTAGCACAGACCTGCTATTACACAACATAAAGAGTGAAAAGTGTACTTTCTCAATTTCTGTTCAAAGCAATGTTTAGATAGCAATAACAATGCATATATTCCTCTGACATACACTGGAATACAAAACAAAAAATAGTCAAAAGGCTTCTCTCAGATGCTTGAAACGTAAACCCCTTACAAGCTCAACTCTTCCGAACCCACCAACGCCCAGTGTTGCGATAATCTCAAGGTTCTGGAATGGGGATGATGAGGAAAATCTGGCCACTTTCTCCTTCAGCTGAATCATCTCCAAAGAGAGTGCTTTGGACAGCTTCCAGCTAGACATGGATCTCCTGTAGGAGATAAGAGAAACTTTACATACGCTCCCTTTGGCAAGCAGGGGTCACGGCACACATAAATTCCACCCTTACAACAGTCTTATTTCTGCCAGTAATTACTGCCCATAGTTACCATAGAGCTTATCTCAACTCTTATAGGGTCAGATTCAGTTACATCTGGGGAGAAAAACAATAGACTATACAAATAAAAAACAGATATACTCACACACAATAAAAAACAGACAAAAGTCAAACTGAATCAATGAGAGGTAAAAACAGGTGAATTGTGTGGTATTTGAAATACATCTCAATAAAGCTGTTTAAAAAACAAAGAATCAATGAGAGGAAATAAAAGCAGAAAAGAGAGCCACTTCCTTCGTTGCACATACAGGAGGATTCCACACTGAGAATCTTTGCCATATTTTGCTATTTTTGTCAGATCTTGAAGATTTCTCTGGCTAAACCAGAATAACTGCTTTGTGAAACATGAAAAATACAGTTCATATTTTATGTCTAAGTATTGTTACTTGGAAATACTCAATTCTCTTTTAATTAGAGTTTACTGTTCTGGGTTACGTATTTATAAATTGTTCTCACTACAAAAGGCCTTTGGCATAAAAACTGCAAGTATGCTCCCTGCAAGAAAAAAAAAACAAAAACAAACTTATGCAGTCCTGACTGAATGCTCTAATTTAACTCAAAGGTCAGTCTTCTAGAACTCTTGACTCTTCAATTGTAATGGTACTATCTGGTGAATATATGCTTAAGTATTCATTCTACAAAATGTTTTAGCAAAGGATTTTCAAATAATTTTAATTTTACAAAGTATTGTGTCTATTAAACAAAAAACCATTTTCATCAGTATTACTACATTTAGAACCCAACACACAACGCCATGGGCAACAGCTCCCTTATATTTTGAAATAACCCAGACTCTAGCCCTAGCTCTTTACCTGGAATCAGAATGAATGGGCTACGCTATGCCTTGGTATTCCTGTTTGATTTCCATGGGCAAGAGAGCCTTCCTTTCTGAATTAATGTCCTTTTGAACTAAGTCACCAGTCAATGTAAAGAATCCCTTTCCCAAGGTTTTCTATCAGGAAATTTCTTCCTAACATTACTACCCATCACTGAAAATAAGAAACTATTTATTGACTAAACTAATAGCCATACTATTATTATCCTGGTAGAGGATACCAGGCAAATGGTATCCTCTTTGTGGAAGAACAATTTAAAAGAACTCCCCCAAATTTTCTAATGGCAACACACTAAAAGTTACGCCACAGCAAACCACACCCTTCAGTCCCCTTCTTTATCAACTGCCACATCCGGCTTAGGAAAATATTCCTCCACTTACTTCGCATGTCTTTTTTCATCATCACGATTCAGGTTTGCCACATACCCTTCAAGGTATTTTTGGAGTTCTTCAAAAGTCCCGACTGTTTGGTTGAATGTTCTAAATGAATAAAATAAGATAAAATAAAAAGCTCAGCGCTGAGAGTTACCATTGCAACTTGCCATTCTTCTTAAGCTCATAAAAGACTATTTGTATGGTTATTCACAGCTTTGCAAACTGTTTTTCAATAATTTATGTTACATTAAAATTGCTGTCACATGTAGAATAGTTATTGGAAGCTATATAATTGATCCTTTGAGTTTCTGAAGGCAAAGAGGCTATCAATGAGAAGAGACACCATTTCTGTAATCTTCCCCCTTGTGGTTCAGGTTTACCAATATTGTTCTTTTTTTTTTTTTTTTTAAGAAGACAGTGAAAAGGAAATAGGCTACATGATCTGTTTACTGAATCAACAGGTTACATGGGTTCCAGATTTTTCTAACTTTGCTTAACCAAATTAATTAAGCTATTTATTTTTAAAGTCAAGGATACAATTTATCTCTTCTTTGTCCGTAGATAATACTACTCATTTCACATTCCTTCATAATTGAATCCAAATCGTTTACCTTAACTTAGTAGTTCCCTGTCTGAGGCTGAGCCAGCATCTTCCCGTTACCTCCCTCACCCTCACGGATCACAGGTTACGTGTCCCATCTAATCTGCCTGTCCCTGGTCCCTTATCTCTTGGAATTCTTACATAGGGCACTGCCCATGAGAAAAAAAGAATCCCCTTCCTCACCAAACAAACCTATTTTCTGGATTATCCTTCCAATGCTTCCCGCACCCCACACTTGACAATCTACCTGGATTCGTGATTTTCAGGGTAGTTCTCTTCCCTACTACAAAACAGTATCCTTCTAGAAACCATGCTTTAATCACCTCAGTAAATCTTAAGCTCCTGGACATAAAGAAATGAAAGGAATGAAAATTTACCTCAAAACACCTAAAACTGAAACCAATAAGCCAGAATTCCCCTCATTAGTGTACTGTTGCCACTTACTACCTGCCTAGCCCTGAAGACCTCTACCCACATTTAACTGACCACCAACTTACACTTACATTATTAAGTATACCTTATGCACTGTGCTGGGTATTTTCCATTTCCCCCTTCAGATCTACTAGGCACTCTTTTCTGCCCTGCTCTGTGGACCGTCCTTTGCTGACTGTACAGTAGTGAGAAACAAAAGAATATTGCCATGCAATTTCAAATTCCCAATGGTTGCAATTTTCAAGTGAAAGGAAATACTTCTTGTACTTCGCTTTTTTTTTTTTTTTTGGTCTCTTCTATTTTTTTGTTTTTATTTTTTAACATCTTTATTGGAGTATAATTGCTTTACAATGTTGTGTTAGTTTCTGTTGTATAACAAAGTGAATCAGCTATAGATATACATATATCCCCATATCCCCTCCCTCTTGCGTCTCCCTCCTACCCTCCCTATCCCACTGATTTTATTTATTCTACATGTCACCATTATCTTGCTTGCTATGAAACTAATTGAAGTATTGTTGTAAAGAAATTTGATTTTTTAAATGTGACACTGGTGTCACAGGTCTATAGAAATTCTCCACAAACTAAAGTTTAAACGGCTACAACATTCTAGCTGTAACATTCAAGTATGCATTTTTAAAATGATGAATTAGGAAAGAAGAAATAAAGAGCCATAGGCTTTCAGTCACTATATTTCATTGCAAGGATGGTGTCCTTTATTAAGCCAGCATCTGGATCGCTTCCTGTTATGCCAAGGACTATGTCAAATGCTGGCACAGCAACAGCAGCGAACAAAGTAAATGTTTCTGTCCTCATGAAGAAACAGAAGAGTGGGAAGACAGATGTTAAATAAAGCAATCAAATAAAGTGTGAACAATGATGTAAGGGTACTATGGGAGAATTATTACGGGATCTTAATCTAGCTTTATAAGTGATAGCTACAATGATCATATAATTTATCATTCAAACTGAATGTTTTCCAGAGTGAAGGGGAGTGCCAATCATAAACATGTTGGAATAACCAGAACTGTCCCAGGAAATCCAGGATGTAGGTCAACCCAGTCATACCTGATATTCAGTTTCTCTTATGCACAGAATAAATTCATGTAACTTTTAATGTCTCATTGTGTCTAACAGGACAGTACTCTCTATGTTATAAGAATCTCAACTATGCACATGTAAATTAAGCGTTTTAAAATTATAAACTTCCAAATAATTTATAAACTCTATAAAAACCATTGCATCCTTTACATGGATTATGAATCCATGAGATATTGTATAAATATTTGGTTATGTGATTATAATAAAGAAAAGGGGGAGGAGTTCTTCCTTTCTATCCTGTTTTTAGTCCTTGCATTTTGGAGCAATTTGTAAGATTTTACCACACCGCTAATGCTATTTAGTGCATGCATATATTTTTAAGGAACTCATATACAAAACAGTGCATTGTCAGGGCAATACCATATCAATATATTTTCCATTTGAGAGCTGCCACCAAAGATTACCTTCATCTGAACATGATTTGCACTTCCTAGCCCTATGCCTTTGTTTTTAAGGTTTACTTCACCTGGAGAGATTTCCACATTTCCTCTTTGCCTAGAAAACTCCTGTGAATTTTAAGCCCCATTTCCACACTTAAAAAATAAAGTAAAACTTTTCCCACTTCACAGTATTGTGATTGCTTCCCTTCTGAACACATGCTATGGGAGCCAAATGGCATGGTGGAAAGACTGCTGAAAGGCACTGGAAGACCTGGGCAGAAGCCCCTGTTCCATCACAGATGACACTGTTGGGGCAATTCTTTTTTTTTTTTTTTTTTTTTTGCGGTACGCGGGCCTCTCACTGTCATGGCCTCTCGGCTCCGGACGCACAGGCTCAGCAGCCATGGCTCACGGGCCCAGCCGCTCCGCGGCATGTGGGATCTTCCTGGACCGGGGCACGAACCCGTGTCCCCTGCATCGGCAGGCGGACTCTCAACCACTGCACCACCAGGGAAGCCCGGGGGCAATTCTTTAACTGACCTGGACTTACTTTTTTTTATCTGTAAGGGAAAGATTAAAGTAACTCAAAGTGATACTAAGAATTATTGTCCTATGTGTGGTGATGGATGCTAACTAGACTTATTGTAGTGACCATTTTGCAATGTATCCGTATATTGGATCATTATGTTGTACACCTGACACTAATATAATGTTATGTGTCAATTATACCTCAATTAAAAAATAATAAAGAAAGAAAGAATTGGTAACTTGTTAGGCATGTTATGTTATTGTGGTCATGTATTATAAATAATACTTAGCTTTTAGAGATGCTAGTAAAATTCATAGATGAAATAATTTTATGTTTGGAATTTGCTTGAAAATAGTGTGTAGAAGGCAGGGAGAGGATGGCAAAGTGGTATAGAAAAGGCTTTAATTGATAATTCTTGAGCTTGCATGATGGGGTCCATAATATCATCCTATTTTTTAATATGTTTGAAATTTTCCATAATAAAAAGATTTTGTAAAATATTCCAAAGTTCTTTACAGCTCTAAATCTCTATGATTCTATGTTCAATAAATGTTGTATTCAATTAGCAATCATCTACATACTCTTGTGATACCTATTGTCATTTTACTATTTTTTGTTAATATTTCATATGAGTATACCCTATTTCTTTTGACTATACATGGCTTTTGTCAGACAATGGCCTAGTTTTGGTATATTTGAATTTCCTTTTTTATATCTAGATAGTCAATAAATATTCAACTGATTAATGAGAGATCCAAGGGGTCAGATTCAAATTTGATTTGAAGTGAGTTAAGGACACAAGATGAAATATTCTGAGAAATAACCTCAGACATTTAGAGATTAATATTGACATACATCTTCTGCAAATCACTACAAGCATTAAACTAAAACTTCTCTGGGAATACATCTAGCTAATGAACATTTTATATTTTGAGAGAGAGAGGTTTCTGACGGCTTAGAGCATTTTAGCAATAAATTATGAAATTGTTCACTACATTGTATGGGGAAAAATCCATGAGAGTACTAATAAGCTTATTTCTCTGTAAGATGCAGAATTTAAACCAGTCTATTGCTGATATTTATGTACAAACTCTGCACACAAAATATTTAGCCTGCCAGCATCTGCCACTGCCGCAGACAGATTCAGATCAGAAGGCCCAGTTCCTTCCCATGAATTTTAATCGAATGTACTCGCAGCTGAGGATTGGCCAGCGTTTCCAAGTGCTGATGAAAGGGAAGACAGATGGGCCCTTGTAGTAACAGAAGGCCAAGTCTTCAAAGGTGGCAGTAGCCTGCATTCTCCGACAACATCGGTATACTCACTCACGATCTATAACCAGGCATGCAACATCATTTTCTTCAGCAATAATGTTAGCTGATCTGACATCTTCACTGCAGATAAAAACAGGAAAGTCAATTTTCTAGTGAGAAATTAAACATCCATTTTTATTAGGGAAATCTGCTACTGGTATGAAACACCGTCACTTAAACCTTCCAAAGATCATGCTTTTTTTAAAAAATCATAATTTATACTCTACCCCTTCCCAAAAAAAGGATTTGAAATGTGTCCTAATAAAGGGCATGCACACAAGGAATACAGAGGAGAAGAAGCTAAATGCACTAAGAATGTAAAGGAATCAGTGAGTGCAACTGTGCGTGGAATTTCATTCTGCGCTCTGTGTCAGCCCAAATAAGATAGCCCTACTCTGATCAAACAGGAATTGCTAATTAATAAGCAGCCAAAATTGAAATGAACCGATCAAAGAAATTTATAAGAAAAACATTGAAGTAATTAACTCTAACAAACCAGTCAGGAGTAAAACCTGAAGAAAGTGTTTTTAGTGTCATATCACCCAGTGAATTAAAGAAATACTAAAATCTTTCATTTCATAGTCTAAGATGTACATTTTCCATTAAAATCTCTGAAATCAGAGCATGCCTTACAATCGACGATGAGTCATAGTGTAATTAATAGCACTGTCTTTCTTTCTCAGGGGTACATAATATAATAGTGCATCTCACAATAATCCCCTTAGATACAATGAATTATAGCATATGATCTAATGATGGTAAATTTAATTACCTAATGAATACCAATGGGTCAAGCACCAGGTAAAGTATTTCTTTAGAGACCTTTGTTTATGTTAGTTGTCTCCCTCTATTAGTTACAAACTAAAGACCCTGAAAAGAAGGTACATCCATATAGTACTCAGTGCTCTGAGATTTATTTAAGGTAACTTGGAGCAGCAATCATACTAAGACTGCTCTAAGCAACTTCATCAAAAACAGCATCACAAAAAGTATACTTCTTTCATCTTCCTTTAGCGATGGGACAGAGAAAACGCTGGCAGCCCATCTCTCATTCCAGAGAGGTCCCCCATCCACATAGCTGGCATCCAGAAACCTTCTGACATAACCCACAGTCCCTCCCAAGTTTACAGGATCCTTGCTAGAAGACACTGGTGAAACCTTTCAGCTTGATATGCTTTTGAGTTGGGAGCTGGGTAGTTTACACTCAAATTGCATGTATGTAGATATCTATATGATATGATCTTGGATATGGGTAAACTATTTGCTTTGTTAGTTCAAAAAAAAAAGAGGTATGGTATCCTTTCACTTGACAGTGTCATGATTTTGACTAGGAATATTCTCTGCAAACAGTGCACAAGTATTAGATGTTTACAAATACACATCTGTTTCTTTCATAATAACTGTGTAAGTGCCACGGATTTATTTTTGCACATAAAATGCTGAAAGAACTCCTGGGACTATTTAATGGAAATACATGGAAAATACACAGAATATAAGAACATTGAGCCACAGTCAGTGGCCCTAAAAAGTGATAGCATAAAAATGCACAAAAATGTAAAAATATTTGTATCCAACTCTCCTCCTCATTGATTTTAGCTTTACATTTTAAATGCTTTGGGGAGTTGTGTCTTTATTAAATATAAATCCCCATGTTTCTCATGGGAAAACACTGTAATTGGCTGGTTGCAACATAGAGCACAAATTATTTCAGATCCAGCATAACCAGACAGCATATTTCCTTTCCAGAGCTATCTTGAGTCTATAGTGCATTTATAAATAATTTCTCTGCACTTTCAAACTTTAATAGTTTTGCTTGAAGGTATGAGAAAAATAATGTGTTAATGTTAAGAACAAATACATTGAAGTCTTGAATAATGGTATTACATGATTGCATTACATGAACAAATTCATATTGTCACAAATAAGCAAACAAAAGAGGACGATTTCCCTGTTATTGAAACAAGTTCATTACCAGCTAGAAAATGGGAAATAAAAATTCAACTTGTCTTTAAATTGTTTACAAAATAGCCATAACTTACTAGGATTAAGTAGTTTAATTTTCTTTAAAAAATAAGAGCTTTATGATTTTTAAAGAATCAAATTTGTCTTCAGGTAATATATGAACACTTTTTCTTTGCTCTGTACTAAATGTAATCCTGACATGCAGAACTAGGGCTTCACAGACAAAAATTAAAAAGGAAGAAAAATGAGCAGACACACTACTCATTTTTATAAGCATAAATATGAAATAAAAAGCATTTAGTAATAACATAAATTTTAAATTCTTTCTTAATTAATTTCAAGTATTCATTTAAAAACATATGTAACTCCAAAAAAGAGTGTGTTGCTCAAAATTCTAACTTGAATTTTTATAAAGTTATTTATATTTAAGAAAATTTTTTTTAGACTTGAAGTTGTTTTCTGAGTTCCAGGAAGCACATAGTGTCTCCTGAGCAATTTGATTAAGCTTTACAAATGTTTCTTCCATAACTTAGATCAACAGTAAATAAACTCATATCTCAAAAGGCCTAAGGTTCAGGTAGAAATGTCAAATACACTATTTTGAGTTGTTTCTAAAGCTTGCAAAATGAGCCAATAAAAATTCTTAAGAAAATATTACCTTTGACATAATGAGTTAAAAACACAAAAAATACGTAAAGTCATTATTTGATCATTTCTTAAAGGGTAAAACAGGACAATATTTCAAACCTTGAAAATATAAAAACTCATTCTTATGGGAAAATTTAAAATTTCATGCCTTTAATTTCTTTCTCTTTTAAACTAAAAATTCTAAGAGAAGACCAATTTTATTTTCACTAGTAGACTTAAGACTTTCTAAATTATTTCCCGTGCAGAATTAATATACTTATTTCCTGCTTAACAATGAATATTTTAGAATTCAGTTTAAAAATTTGTTTATTTCCTGGATAATGGCTGCCATTAATTTGGTAGCTCAGTTTGACAACTCTCAGTGGGTAGGTGCACATGCAAAACAACCAAAGAATTATTTAAGTATGGAATATAAATTCATAGATTCACCTGATAAGAGCTTTTTCTCCAAAATATTCTCCTTTCTGCAGAGTTTTTATCAGTTGTGGTTGATCATGGCCCTCGGTACTCTGGGTGACTTTTACCTAAATGATGTCAAATAATTTAAGAAGAGAGAGAGAGAGAAGAAAATAAGGAAAATCTGAACACATATCCATTCAACCAGACCCTCCTGTTCTGTATAAACTTGACCCAATAAGGAAAAATCAAAGGCTTTGCTTTAATTTTGCAGTAGTTATGACAATCTAACTATAGTCACCTCATTTGGATGGACTAGAAAATCCTGTGATTGAACACAATCCACCTTTTATAAGAGGAAGCTTCTCCATCCAAACCTCACGACTCAAAGTTATAATTTTTTACATGAATCCAGTTATTCCTTCCTAAGGATGCTCAAAGCAAATAATAATGGTCCTGTGGGAACTTTATTTTTTCAAAAAGCCAAACGGAGTTGACAAATCAATCACGAATAAGACTGAGTATCAAGAGTTCTAAATCTCATGTCCATGACTGACTTGTTGATTCCTGTGTACCCTCTAAAACTGAATGCAAAATGTGGATATAGAGGAGGGTCCACAACTTTCATGACAGTCCCAGTGCGATCCACAGCCCAGGAAGGTTCAAGAACCCCCGTAGCAGAGCCAAACAAAAACTTCAATATTCCCTTTTGTGGCTAGAATTATTCCAGTTCAACATGGTAAGAAGGACTGCATCATTCTGATTAGAAATTCTGGTTAGCACTTATGGAAATCACAATAAATTTAAAAATTTTTAAATGATAAATGCAATTTGTTTATTAACCAGGATTCTTTCAAAGTATGAGGTCCAGGTTGAGGAGAAATGATAAAAAGTGGTTCTGAGTGTTGAAGAGTTTCTGAAACTATTATGTTAAAACATTTTTTTCCGTCACTGGGGGTCCAGTTCAACCACAAAACCAGTTTACAAAGGGCAGTGTCTGATTCTCTGATGATAAACTCTTCCATGGAAGAAAGAGCATATGTGAAAATCTGACAGTTTATAGACACAGGTGCTCAAGATTTTATCCTTTCCATCAATATTCCACAAATGCTTTTTGTCTCTGAGGAACATTGTAAAGAGTCAAGCTGGGAATAACCGGCAACATGTTATCCACTCAACATCTAGTTAAAAAAAAGATTTGTTGTCTATATTAGCGTAAAATTTTCATCAGCATCTAAATCAACTTGAGCAACTGTGTACGAATTGAAGTTCTGAGCCATATTGTTCTACAGCTTGATGCCTGATCATTCTGTCCTCAATTGTCCAGTTCATTCTCTTCCACCTGTTGTTTGTCTTATCAGTGGGTTGGGGAAATGTTCCAGCCCTTGATCTTAGACCCCTGGGCTGAGAATCACACACTCATTGGATTATTAGAAATAATCCAGTCATTTTATACACAATGAAACGACATCCATAGAAAGCCAAGTGACCTGACTAAGGTCACTAAGAAATTACTAAATCAGCTGGAACCCAAGACAAGTCTCCTGTGGGCCCAAAGCCAGTGCTCAGACTGCCCCCCGCCGCTTCCCCAGGACTCTTCTGAGCAGAAGGTCCTTTAACTGCTCACTGCAGACAGAGGACTTAGGCTGCAATGCAGAACACTGCTGTGTTTATGGCCAACAGATTTGATACGATTCTTTGATTTACTTTAAGTAAGCTTTAACTAATAGTTACCTTTCCTTTTGCTAAAATGAAAAAGGTACTTCCTTCCTCTCCCTCTCTAATAATGTAATCTCCTTTGTCATAGTATTCCTATGGGGACAAGAGAAAAAGAAAAAGTTAGATGCAGCAGAGACGTTCAGATGACACAAATGAAATAGAACTCCTGGTGTCTTATAAATGAGCATTCCACACCTGTTTCTGTTATTTTTTTGCTTATTGTAATTGTAATCTTCTTAAATATTGTAGTCTTAATCCATAAAAAAGTAAAGAGACTTTTGCTTGTTTATCTGCATTTATGTTTATCTTTCATGGAAAAAAAAATTCACCTGGAATACTGAATTTCAAGCATGGACACTGAAGACACAAAGAAACGAGAGCAAGGCAATTATCACCGATCCGCAGGTGGGCTTCACCCAAATAATCTAAATACAAACGGTTCAGTGATCTGCAACAGTCTGAAACTGGCGCTAGAGTTTAGAAAGAGGACAAATATTATCTAATAAATTGAAAATATTATCCTCAATGGATATGAGGAATATCAGCCTCAATTCCTAATTTCTTTCAGAGCAAAGGTTGGGAAAATTCTACATACACAGTAAGGAGCTCTTTCATATGGATTCTTTCCAAAGATTTATCATCATGAAAGGTTGACATTAGAATTTTTACATGTAAATTCTGTTTTTCAACAAAGTTTAACCTCATGAAATCCTAAACTGTCACTTATTTCTTTGTTTCCCTCATATAGGTGAGTGTAATCAGAGAATTCTTGTCAGGGAAAAGTAATTCTTCCACCTGCCAGACCAAAAAAGTAATTCAGTGTCTTAGAAAATAAAAGATGGATTAAACTTTCCATCCCTACTTTGCTTTAATTTGATATTGGCACAAAGTCATAGAACTAAAATGGATCTCTTAATTATTTATACAAACAAAAATGGGCTTGTTTAATTTTCATAAAAGGCAAAAAGAACAACACAATAGCTCTCTCTTATTTTTATTTTAGACTTGAAAATAAAATCCAAACAAACTAGTTTTGTGTCTGCTATAGTTCAGTATCTTTTTTGGTCATTTACTCTTAAAACATATTTACATTTATGGAATAAACATTACTCCTAATACTAATAAACTTACCTTTTATTTACATAGCACTATGTACATTTTACAAGGCATTCAACATCTCATGGAAGGAAGCAGAATATCTCAGGGGAAAAGGCACTTTGAAGCCACAGAAATCTAGATTCAAATCTCAGTTCTGCTTTGAATTTCACTTTCATCAATCCAGAAAATTCAAATAAGAATATTTATACTCAAAGATTGAGAGAAGGTAAGCACATTAGTTTTCTATTGCTGCTGTAACAAATAACCACACACACTTAGTGGCTTGAAACTACCCCCATTTATTATCTGAGTTTCTGTGGGACAGAGAGTCCAGGCACAGTGTGGTTCACCTGAATTTCTCTGTTCAGGGTCTCTCGAGGCTGAAGTCAAGGTGTCAGTAGGGCTGTGTTCCTTTCTGGAGGCTCCGGGGAAAAAATTGCTTTCAAGTGTAATCAGGTTGTTGGCAGAATTCAGTTCCTTGCGGTTGTAGGATAAGGTCCCATTTCCCTGATGGCTGTGAGCTGGGGGCTGCCCCCTTAGCTCCCAGAGACTTCTCTCCTGTCCTTGCACAGAGCCCCTGATATTTCAGAACCAGTAAGGGCACATGAAATTCTTCATACACTTGGAATCTCTCTGACTTCCACTTCTGCTGCATCTCTCTGATTCCAGCCAGAGAAAATTCTCTGCTTTTAAGGGCCCGTGTAATAATACTTGACCCACTTAGATAGTCCAAGATAATCTCTCTTATTTTAAGGTCCCAAACCTTAATTACATCTGCAAAGTTCCTTTTGCCATGTAACATAACGCGTTTATGCATTCCAGGGTTTAGGATGTGGATACTTTGGAGGGGGTCCATTTTTGCCTACCACCATAAGTCAATTAAAGACAATTAATTTTTGATGCATTAAAAGCACCTGAAATGTAGTAAATACTCAATTAATGATTGCCATGTTAAGGGAGAGGCTGAGAACGGTTTGCTTAGATGTTACTTAAATCTTCTGGACCTCAGTTTCCTATTCTGTAAAATTAAGATGGTATGACCTACCACACCTAAGGATGTGTGAGGATTAAGTGAGATAGTCACCTGGTGACTGTTAA
Organism: Tursiops truncatus; assembly: GCF_011762595.2. Taxonomy (NCBI): domain Eukaryota; kingdom Metazoa; phylum Chordata; class Mammalia; order Artiodactyla; family Delphinidae; genus Tursiops; species Tursiops truncatus. The sequence continues at coordinate 95,937,290 of NC_047038.1, forward strand.
TTCTTGCGAAAGAGTCTGTGAGCTGGTCATCAATGTCTTCCACAGGTAAACTGCATTCCCCAGCCTCCCTGCTGTTAGCTGTGGCCATGTGGTTAACTTCCAGCTAAAAGGGTCTGAGTAGAAGCAACGTATGCCACTTCCATGCCAGGCCCATGAACCATTCCAGACACATGCCTTCATACTTGTGCCCCATTTGTAACGGCATGTCCCAGAGAAATCCTGGGAGAGGGACCATGTGGAAGATGGCAGAGTAGCCATCAGCTTGGGTTCCTGAAGGATTCTGCATAGCCACCTAGGACCATTCTCCCTGGACTGTTATGTGAGCAAGAAACATGCTTCTGTTCTACCCGGGAAATAATATTTTGAGTTTTTACATCAAAAGCTGCTTACTCCAACTCTCTATTTTTTCTCATTATAGCTCTATCACAAACCTTCACTCGATTCAAGTGTGATTTTACCATTCAGATGACTGTGACCCGCAAAGGTTAAGTAAGTGACCATGACACTGCAGTGCAGGGGTCTTCATGATATAGTTAATGCTCAATTCTCTTTACTAGAACTGCTAGTGTCACGGTGGGCGTTCCTGTTTCAGGCGGTCTCAGGCTCTCCTGTTCCTATCTCAATCTCAGTCCCCATTACCCAGACAGAGCAGAAGGAATCTGGAGAATTTCTGAACTGCTTATAGGCTGTTCTTCAGTTATTACACAGCCTCTGGTCTGTGCAGATGTGCAGCTTTCATTTCTGTCAGTCGGATAAGCCAAAAGGCAGAAGCTGGAAATGGAACACTGAGAAAGCGCTTTGTTGTTTCTTAAGGGGCAAGCTTCCTGGTGGTATTTTTCCCAGGGATGAGTCTTTGTCACCCAAAACCATGGGAGGAAGATAAATAATACCTCGCAGTGTGTTGACAGTAACTTCATAGATCAGGAAAGGCTGTGGATGTAGATCAGACCATAAATATATAGTGGTAAGTACTGGCTACGATGCCACACTAGCCAGTGTTTGTCAACTGGGGAGTGCAGCCAGTCTAGCCAGGGTGGTCACCAACACCAAAAAGAGAACTTCAAACAGTGTGGTTTATTGTCCTGTGGTTACATTGCAAAGGGGTCCCTTAGAGGACCAAGAAGCCATAGACCCTACCCTGTAAAGCGATGGTTTTCAAGCAGTTTTTACCCTGACCTACAGTAAGAAACATATTTTATATATACACTCACATACACACATGTGAGCATGCACACACACATTTGTATAAATCTGAAACATATCTGAACAATACTTGTGCTTACTACCCTGATATTTTTTTAAAGTGTTCCTCTAAATTGATTTTATGACCTACTAATGAGTTGTGTCCCACAGTCTGAAAAAGATGATTTAAAAGAAGATATCTAGAAACACTGAGAGTAGGTACTTAGTATATGGCCAAAAGGAAACTTAGGAAATCAATTCCAGGGCAGACTGAGAGATAGAGGTTAAAAGTAAACCATACACTGGAAAAAAAAGAAGAAGAAAACCATACATCAGAAACTGCTAAAGATGGAAAGAGTTTTTCATGTAAAGAAAATGCTCATTCTGTGATAGCTAGCAAAATGATAGATAGAGCCTGAGTGCCTGTAAATAGAATATATGCAACCAGAATTAAAATCTAAGGTGATGGAGGACAAAGACGAAGCAAGACTATGACTTCCTTAGTTTCCTTAGTGTGCGACTAGAAATCTTCATCACAAAGAAGAATTGATGATACACAGTCAGATGTATGATCACACACACACACACACACACACACACACACACACACACACACACAAACCCTGCATCATGTGACCATGTCCCTAAGTCGATTGTTTAAAAAACTGTATACATTTATTGGGGTTTGCTACCAGCTATTTTTGTTTGTCCAAGTACAGTAGTTAAAACACCTTAGAAATTTTAAAGCAAACACACCTGGATTAGGTGGACCCTATCAACCATTCCAGCATAATTTTAGCATCTGATTGCTTATTTCCAAGGAACTGGAGCCGGCAAAATGAAAATCAACAGAAATTCCTCCATTTGGGTGAGCCAACTGTATAGAATTTTGTAACTGAAACACTGAGACAGCCCATACAGATGTGACCCAGCACCCCCTTATTTTATAGATGAGGTGACCCTGATGCCCACCCCAATTAACTGACAGCTGCGAGGGACAGAGGCTTGACCATAAACCTTAATCTCCAGACTTTGGACTAGCTAACTTTCTAGGACACCTAGCTGCACCCCCCCTTTAATTAACAGGTCCCTAAACTGGCAAAATCCACAATTATCTCAACTTTCTTATGGTTCTAGATGTAACCATTAAAATGGGAAAAACTCTCTGGCTTATGCAAGTGTTAGCAGGAACTATAAGAAAGGAAGACTAGACTTTCAAAAAACGATGAAAAATGGAAAACTTGTGACTAATGAGGCAGACTATGGCAAACCCTAAATATATGTATTCAATTCATAACTTTAAACTTTAAGAATCGTGTTGTTGGGCTTCCCTGGTGGCGCAGTGGTTGAGAGTCCGCCTGCCGATGCAGGGGACACGGGTTTGTGCCCCGGTCCGGGAAGATCCCACATGCCGCATAGCGGCTGGGTCCGTGAGCCATGGCTGCTGGGCCTGCGCGTCCGGTGCCTGTGCTCCGCAATGGGAGAGGCCACAGCAGTGAGAGGCCCACGTACCACAAATTAAAAAAAAAAAAAGGAATCGTGTTGTTAAAATGTGGATTTCTGGGTCCCTACCCCAGAGTTCCTGATTCAGTAAGTGTGAGGTAGTACCTGGGAATCTGCCTTTTAATCAGCATCACTGGTGATCTGATTAAGGACAAGGACATTTCACATTCCCTACCCCAGTCCCACTCCCACTAGAGCTCCAGTTTCACGAAAGATGCCATATCAGAGTGGCAGTGCAGAGGGTCACTGGGTCAAACACTAAATCTCTGTAACAAAGAGTTCCGTAACGTTTCGATCCACCACACAGTCAAATCCCGGGCCTCCCGGATCTCTCACCAAGAGTGGGAACAAAAACTCTTTCCACTCTTGTCTTCCATACTACCCAACTGCCAGGTACAGAAGTCACATTGTCATTTTCATTATCATTAATAGTCACACTGCATTTGGAATCTGTGTCGTGCTTTAGGGTGTTCATTAGTTAACTCTTAAAGCACACCAGTGAATGTGTTGCTACTTTTCCCACCCTCCTTTTCCCATTAGACCACGAGAAGAGGTTTAAAGGCAATGTCTGCCTCCAGAACTGAATACTTTGGGTGATTTATGCTAAAGCAAGAAATGCTGTTGGAACACTGCACATTCAGGCCATGTGGTCTAGGACTTCAACAAACCAAAGTCTTAACAAACACATCAGAACAACTGCTTGGTGACGGGAAATTCTAATACTCCCTCCCCACCCCCTGCACAAAAACTTAAAACCACCCAAAATCAACTCCTAAATAGCATGCCAGATTCAGCCTGTTTTTCTCAAAGATTATGGAGCCAGTTTGTGGGACAGCTGGCCCTGGAACTCAGCAGGTGCTCTGTCATAACTCCAATGCATTAGTGATTGGCTGTGGTCAGGACCCAGTTGATGGGTCATTAGTCCAAGCTATGCTGGTAAATTATGTGCTTTTCTTAGCGCTAAATAGATCCCATTACTCCCTTGTTAATCACTTTCGAATTTGTGAATTTTCACACATTACAGAGACACATTTGTTTGCCAGGTATGAATAAAGAGCCCTTTATAAACCACGCTGCTGTTTGCAAATGCTAATATATAATAAAGCCTTCTAGGGTGTTTTAAAAGATGAGACTTTCAAATTCGAATTGTGTGTTAATTAATACTAGGTTGGAGCCCCCATCTATATATTCTGTAGCTATTGCCTGTGGCTACTATAAATATGTCTAATTTACCATTTATTTTTAATGATACTAAATTTTAATATTTTCTGTCAGCATGGAATTCCCCTCTGGTGAATCTACTCTATTAGTGTTATATTAAAAACAGATTTCCTCGGTTAACAAAAAAATATAGGGCCTCTCCAGCTTTAAAAAAAAACACTCAGAAATTAGGATGAATTATTAATTTGTAACATCTGTGATTGGGTTATGTTACACTGAGAAAATCCCAAGAGATGCAGGGCAAGCAGTCCTCTTGAAAATGACTTCATATCTGAACGCTCTGGGGACACAAGGTCAGGCACTGTGTCATCATGGCCTGTCCTTGATAAACTGCTGGATGGGTTCCATGAATTGTAAATGGAAACATTACTGGTGTCACTTACACTTAAGGATAAAATGGTTGGTGCTCCCTTCTCAACAGGTATTAGTTTACATTGTATATTGAGACTGACAGAGGCATGAATCTGTCAACAATCAGTCTTGCAGGGTATTTTTTGTCTGCGACTGAGAATAGCTTTATAAAATCTTAAAGTCTACATCTGACTCCTTTACTATTCCTTACCTCCTTTAAATTCCCGAAAAGCAATTTGGTTTCAATGAAATTGACCGACACACACCAAAAAAAAGTTAGACAGAGGTTATTTACTTTGAATATTAATCTCTGAAGAGGTTTTCATATAATGAAAATTATTAGAATCCAAGGTACATATCATAAAAGCATTATTCACAAAAAGACTTGACTAGTCTTGGACAAGAACCAACCATCGGCGTGATGCCTAATATGAATTTTTGAACATGTTCCAATACGCCATTTTTCCCTAGATGTTAAAATAGGTAAAGTGCTTCTTAAGTACAGGGTTTTTTTTTTTTGTTTTTTTTTTTTTTTCTTTAAAGTCTTCATAGCCTAGAGTTTTCAAGTATGGAATGTTTCATAGCTTGATTCAGAAGTCTGTTCACAAAAGTCCCAATATACCCTTTCTCTACTCCATTACCTAATTATGCATCACTGACTCCTTCATACTACGAAAACTCTGTAAGGGATTGTGATGTTAATTGCAGAAAATCAAATGCCTCTTGAGTGAGGCAGATTAGTTTTATAAAATATACTAAAAAGATTAAAATATGTAAATCAAATGTCACTTTACACATGCAAATCCAATTTTCTTTTATATATTTCAGAAGAGTCCCTGAACCCCACCCCAGCCCCTTAATTCAGTGTGAGTTTTCACAATAGAAAAAGGCTCCTGGTCTCTGTGGACTGGTGATCACCATCTTTTCCTTTTTAATCATTTATAGTGCTAATAATGACTAGATCATATAATCTTTTAATGAAATATAGTTTTTACTTTAAAATTTCTTACCACTTCCAAGCAGTCAATGATCTTGGTTAATTTATCTTCAGGTAAATTCTTCAGCAAGGATACACTGCAAAATTAAAAAGAAACCTTTATTTAATTATCATCATGAATTAAACTATAAATATACACCTCTACATAGATTCATGCATGCATTTAAAAAATATAATGCGCTTTAATTTTTCCAAAGTAAACCTCCAAATATATCACACATAAATAACTGAATTTCAGATACATTGAAAGTATATAATTACATATAACAGCAGACATTTATCACAGGTAAATAAATAAAAATGGTAAGATCCCATGAAAGGAAAAAAATCAAATTTTGTTTCTTTGTAGAAAAAAAAATTACATTTGTTGTTGGCTTACGAAGTGAATCACATCCAGAAATGTGTTCCACATCTCAATATCTCTTTTATTAGCATGGATGAGGACCTCTGCTTCCAGAGGAGAATCAGGTTTTCATGTAAATCCTTGTAATTAAGTAAAGACTGAATCCAGGAGGGAATGTAGGAATTAGCATGGAAATGATCTTGATTATTAGTCATATTGTACTGTCTTTTAAAATTAATGGTAGCCAGAGGCATGTAATAGGAACATTTTTACAGATAATAATAATATACAGAGAATGACAGAATACTGAAATTGTTTGAAAAAAATATAAAAAATTCCACTCAGGGGCTTCCCTGATGGCACAGTGGTTGAGAGTCCGCCTGCCGATGCAGGGGACACGGGTTCATGCCCCGGTTCTGGAGGATCCCACATGCCGTGGAGCGGCTGGGCCCGTGGCCATGGCCGCTGAGCCTGCGCGTCCAGAGCCTGTGCTCCGCAACGGGAGAGGCCACAGCAGTGAGAGGCCCGCGTACAGCAAAAAAAAAATTCCACTCAGTATGATTAACCCATCAGTATGATTAAATTGTTCTTTGAGAGAAATTTCTACTTTACCCATTTTCACTCAGGACTGTTGATATAATTTCTATAAGATAGATACTTCTTTCTTACCATCTAAAATTTGACACTCCTAAGGAAAAAATGATGCACCTCCATAAATACATGATTGGATCTGAGTTTTGAAAAGAGAGCTCTAGACTCATTCTTGAACACAAGGACCAGGAGGCATGTAGCCAGGAGCTGGGTCTAAGACTGTCTGCATCTGAATCACTTGTAATTGCAAAACACTGGAACATGCCCAATGGGAGAGCAGATATATGAACTGTGGTCGAGTCAGATAACAGAACTCTACAACAGGAGAAATGACTGCACTAACCAAGTAGATGAACCTTAAAAAATGTATTGAGTGAAAAAACTGACTTGCAAAATAACACCAATTTTGTAAAGTTCAAAAATAGGCTAAACTGGGGCTTCCCTGGTGGCGCAGTGGTTGAGAGTCCGCCTGCCGATGCAGGGGACACGGGTTCGTGCCCCGGTCCGGGAAGATCCCATGTGCCGCGGAGCGGCTGGGCCCGTGAGCCATGGCAGCTGAGCCTGCGCGTTCGGAGCCTGTGCTCTGCAACGGGAGAGGCCAGGGCAGTGAGAGGCCCGCGTACCGCAAAAAAAAAAAGGTTAAACCAAGCTACAGGCAGAATAATAAAGAATAGGAAGGTTACGATTACCAAACTTCAGAATACAGACTACTCCAAGGAGAGGAGGTACCCCGAGGAAGGCTAGAAAATGACATAGGGGAACAAATGAGAATGCCAACAACATTGCTAACTTTCTACTTAGGCTGGGCCCGTAGCTTGATGGGGCTCACTTTACTATTATGTCATTAAAACTTACATATGTACTATGTATCCTTTGATACATGTCAGATACTTCATAATAAAAAGATGTAAATGGAAAAGAGCTTACTGTATATTATGAAACGAAGAGAAATGTATTTCTCTAATGTGTCTCCTTATGGATGAAAAGGTAAAAGGGTTAACCAGAACTTCTTTCTATATAGTGGCATATAGAAGAAAAGGGAATACTTTTTGTTCCTTTGGTTTAATTGACTAACACATGCCTGTCATGAAAGTTCTACTTCGGGTCCAAACTGGGCGCTGTAGCGTTAGTGAAAATTCTCTCCTGTAAGCCTATCACCTTTGGGGATTGGTGAGGAAATTGATATGAGAAAAAATCTTTTGTCTGTCTCCCCTCTATGAAGGCAGAGATCAGGTTTATCTTGTTCACCACTGAATCCACAATGTTTACCCCTGGCAATAATGCATGAATGAATGCATGAATGAGATACCAAAAAGAAGAAAAGGAGGGAAGGAACCTGTACTAGTAAATTCTCTGAGCTCCCTCCACTAAGGCAGAACGCACTAGACTCCAAGGGAAAACCTAGTGGCTCAGGTTTTATCTCAGACATGATGCAATCCATGGGCACCGGTTTATTTATGTATCCTTTTTTGGCCCTTGCATAAGTGCAGTTTATTAGCTTTAAATACTGACCTGCATTGCTCAGTTGCTGGATTTTGAGATTACCTATACTCAGGTAGACCCCACAACATGATGGCTAAGGCACTGATTATCGTATAGGTAAGGCACCTTCTTGTCATTACTGCAGCTCTCTTCCAGGAGTCATTATTGTTTCCGGGAAAGTAAATCAGCAAGAGTCCATATGAAAAACCTCAATGTCTGCAATGTTCTACTGATTAACAATGCCTTCATTCAATATTCACTGAGTCCTCACTACATGATAGGCACAGCACAACCCTAAAATCATTGACTTTGCAGGCTAGTTATGCAAGATAAAGTCACTATACTTAAAAAGAACTTGGAATTTATTTTTGGAAACCACAGGATATTTTATTGTTATTACCACTTATCAAAGGTTACATTTCATTACAGTATGTATTGCAGTTTCAGAGACTGTCAAATCTCCCACAAAAGACACAGAAATAGTTTAAATAAGGAACTTATACTTTCCAAAAAAAAAATGTTTTTAATGTGTAGCTGACCTTTTTAGTTACATAGGTACTTGTTTCTCTGTAATTTGATGCGTCCAAGTTGTTGGGGGTTCAGAACAGTTGACAAAATGTGTATGTTCCAAGGATCCATGTCGTGATAGCAAGCATAATAACATTTTTGGCAAGTTAATTTGCTGCAAATAATAGTAATTTGGAAGATGGCGTGGCTATGCCAATGAGAAAAAACGTCTCAGGTAAAGCAAGTAAGGATAGTAAAATCATTTATTTTAATATTATTCTAAGCAAAGCATTATTTTTTGTTATCTACTTCCAAATTATAGGACATCTTTCAAAGTCAACTGAGCAACCCAAGTGAATATTTTAGGATTTTATGCACATTATTCTATACTATGTGCAATGACTCCATCAACACAAGGGCAAAATTAGCAAGAGAAATAAATCAGTGAACAAGGCTAATGGGAATGAAACATAATTCTTCATATATATAGTGTCATTTACTGCCAGAGAATTCTTTTGTTCCTTTGGCTTAATCATATGGAAAATGTTTAAATAAGAAAGATTGTAGTAAAATAATTACTCTGATAAAACCAACATATCCACAATATGGCTATACCACCTTCTGCTCTTTCTGCCACCAACGTGTTATTCTTACCTTCTGAGGAAGTTTCTGTACTCTTCATCTCTGGCTTGAGCTGTCCTTCTCATTATATTCTGGAATACCTCTCGATCTAGTGCCCATGTTTTAACATTGGTAATAGCTTTAGAAAAATCAAGAAAATAATAAAATATTGTTTAGCTCTTAGATTAAGAAAACATTCCAACATGTTAATCAATAAATTTTTCATGTACTCTCATAAAATGATATTTCTTGGACAATGCATTATTTAAGCATGCAAATGGAAGGAAGTAGTGATGTAAAGAGTAGGTAATTTTATAAAATCATTTTTGGCTTTGAAATAAATGATGATTTGAAAGTGAGCAGCAAAAGATTTCCATTCTAATTATGTTTTGCTTAGGATGATATTAAAATTAGTTTGCAATCCCTAATTACACACTACATCATCAGGAGGTATTTTAGATTTGTGCTGTGATACAAAAGAAAGCCAGCCAGCCTGTAGCTAATCCAGAGAGTGAAGAATTCACAAGCAGAGAACTGAGAGTTAAAGATCTCTGCGTGTGAGTCTGTTTTTATGTCTTTTTATGTTGTTTAGACACTGTTGCTAACGGGAGCCAATATATTTTAAGAATCTCTATGGTTACTTTTACATAAAATATATAAAATCATTTTCAAAGAAATTATGCAAGACAGTTTTTGGGACAACGTTTTCATAGGAAAGACATTAAAATCAAGAATAAAACCTAAAAAGGAAGAAGAACAGAAGTAGCAGCTCTAAAAAATCTGTATGAAATTATGGTAGTAAGATATTTTTTAAAGGAGTGATGAGAGCCTACAGAAGAGATCAAAATCAAAATCTCTGGTTTACTAAACTTTAGAGTGAATTAGAATTATTTTGACATTCTTGTTAAAAATAGAGATCCCTGGGCCCCACTGTCAGAGATTATTTGGAGTGGAGCCTCAGAATCTGCATTTTTATCAAATACTGCAACAATGCTGACACACATAACCTCGTCCCAAACTCTGAGAAACACCACATCTAAGTAATTCAGAAGAAAACCTGATATTACCATGAATAAAGTCGATAAAAACAAGAACCCTAAGGAGAAGCAACTGAACTAATCCCAAAAGTCACTCATGAAAACTCTCATTAATTAATTCATATCCTTTTTGACATTTATACACATTTATTGGTTTAATTAAATTTTCTGGTTTGTAATATGGTCAGAACCTTATGGAGAATAGAAAGCAAACATGCTGGATGAGCCAAAGGCAAATGTCTACATAATACAAAATTGAAGTGGCAACGACAGCAAATACTGGAATCAATTCTGTTTAAATCCATACTCATATTTTATATACAGGTATCTGACGGAAAGATCTTTTTAAGCTTGAATCATTTAGACAAGGGCTTCAATATAAATCCTTTTATAAGCATAGCCTTTCTATTAATAAGAGCATATGGGGCACAACGGGAGACAAAAAGACTCAGGATGCAACAGTGTCTTAGGTTATCTTTAACGTTGTGTAACAATTTAAAAAATACAGCATTTCATCTCCTGTTACCTTTCACAGAGGCAGTTCTTGTACAGTTGTATAAAATGGCTAGTTCCCCAAACGTTGTCCATATAGGAATGCATGATAGCCATTTCTCCCCTTGGAACACCTCTAGTTGACCCTCTATCAAGTAGAATGTAAGAAAACACAAGTAATCAAAATCCACCTGGATTCCACAAGTTAAAAAAAAACAATCAGAAGGTATACAAAGCATACAGGTAAGATATATTATGATTCTCATTATAATAAAGTGGTTAAGAATGCAGACTGAAGCCCACTCTCTATTAGCTGATTAGCCTGAAGAGTTACCCACTCTGCCTGGGTTCCTCATCAATAATGGGGATAATATTAACAATATTTACTTCATACAGTTGTGAGAAGTAAATAAGTTACTACAGGTAAGATCACAGATCCATGGCTAGCACATAGTAGATGCCATGTAAGTGTTAGCTATTGGGAATTCCCTAGCAGTCCAGTGATTAAGATTCTGCGCTTCCACTGCAGGCGGGCACAGGTTCTATCCCTGGTCGGGGAACTAACATCCCGCATGCTGTGCAGTGCAGCCAAAAAAAACCCACAAAAACAAAAACAAACAAACGAAATCCCATATTATTATTATTGTGATTGTTACAAAGCTCTTTCCTGAAGCAGTGGATGGCAAGTGGTTCATTTAAAATTCATTCTACCCCATGAAAAATGTAGCACATGAAACTACTTCTCTTGCACAAGGAACACAACAATCACTGTACGTCTTGAAAACACAGCACAGGTGTTCACACTGGCGGAAGGACTAACTTGTCATAACTGAGAAGTATGCTGGCCCTGGAGTCAGGCCGCCTGGCTCTGACTAGTCTTTGGCCATGTGACCTTGGGTACGTTACTTCACCGTGCCTTGCTTGTTGCCTAACCCCTCATTCATTGAAATGCATTAATAAATGAAGTCACTAAGAAGAGAATTAAAAGACGAGCCACAGGGCTTCCCTGGTGGCGCAGTGGTTGAGAGTCCGCCTGCCGATGCAGGCGACACGGGTTCGTGCCCCGGTATGGGAAGATCCCACATGCCGCGGAGCGGCTGTGCCCGTGAGCCATGCCCGCTGAGCCTGCGCATCCGGAGCCTGTGCTCCGCAATGGGAGAGGCCACAACAGTGAGAGGCCCACGTACCGCAAAAAACAAAAACAAAAACAAAAAAACTGTAGCTTGCTGGTGAGTGATGCTGATAACAGGAGAGGCTGTGGATGTGGGGAGGCAGGGGTATCTGGGAAATCTCTGTTCCACCCTATCGATTTTGCTGTAAACCTAAAACTGCTCTAAAAATTAAATTCATAAAAAAGAAAAAGAAGAGTGCTTGACACCAATCTTTGGCTAAGCAGAGTTTGGGGGAAGGGAGAGGCAACTTCCTCACCATGCTTCTGCCCTGGCAATTCTCTTCTCTTTTCCCTTCAAACAAATGCAAATAAAACCTTAGCTAATCAAAAGCTTTGCAAAAAAAGACCTATATTTTTAGAGGAAGAAAATGGTGGGGTTATTTCTCTTTCCCTTGAAGAACTGGTCTTTCCTTCTCCTAATTCACCACTAAGTGGCTCTGGGTCATCTCCGTCCAACCACTCATTCAGTGCATCTGATATGAATACCTATGCTGTGCCAGGAACTAGCCCAGGTGAAAGAAAGACAGGGTAGACAAAACAGAAAAAATATTTATCCTGTTAGAACTTATATTCTAGTAAGAAATAAATTCTGTTTTGGCTCCGAATCTTATATATTAGTTATGCAATTTAATAATTTCTCATTATAACTAAATTCTATTCCATCAAAACTACTTAGCTTCACTGTTGAGTTAGTATCATGGAACTTTATGCATTTCAAGTTTTTTTCTAATTCGTTATGGCACATGGGACTTGAGCAACACTGAACAATTATATGGAATACCAAAACTTTAAGCTAAATATGCTTTTACTATTTGCTATTCTTGCTCTATTTTATAAAGGGGAGATTTTGAATTAACAAACTAATTTGCTCAATCAATTAAATCACACAATTCAATTCTTAGATAACATCATAATTAATTCAAATAAGAAAGCATCCAATTTTCATTTCCATGTGTGCTATAGCCCTGACTTCCATAACTATATTGATACTGACTTCTGTTCAAACCCTTCTCTCCCCAAGCCTTTCATCAGAGTTGCTGGCAAAGAACAAGATGAGCTGACATGAGTTTCTCATCTTTCCTTGCAGGTTTCCTAAATATTGGTTGACTTAATGCCCTATCTTCTCTTGCCAGAATGTTCTAGTGTTGCTAAAGTAGAAGTGAAAGAGCCAAGAGAAAAGTTGAAAGAGGGGGAAATTGCTCTGGGTCACCTGTCCCTAAAACTTGAAGGCTGGCTAAATTAAGACTGTAATTCACTTCTTGGGGAGAATAATTACTTGAGGATGACTATAGTTTTAAGGACGTCTACAAAGACGTATGTGGCAAATAATACACTAATAATTATGCAACTGGCATGTTTAAAGAATCAAAATAGAGAAAACAATCTTTTATACGCTGTCAATAGATGTGTATTAATTTGTTTGGATAGGCAACTTCTGCTCCACACCTAAGGCCTCAAGGAAACAAAGTTAAGCATTGCTTAACTTTGTTTCTTAGTTTCTGTGATTCTTTTTACCCCTCCTTGCTATACAAGGATTTGTCTAAAGTTGCAGGTCACTCACCAGAATGTAACCTCCCATGGGAATCATGTCTTATTCACCTGTGTCTCTCTCAGAACTCAGCACTGGGCTTTGACCATAGTTGGCCATCAATAAAAAATTATAAAGTTTATGGGCTTCCCTGGTGGCACAGTGGTTGAGAGTGCGCCTGCTGATGTAGGGGACGCGGGTGCGTGCCCTGGTCTGGGAGGATCCCACATGCCGCGGAGCGGCTAGGCCCGTGAGCCATGGCCGCTGAGCCTATGCGTCCAGAGCCTGTGCTCCGCAACAGGAGAGGCCACAACAGTGAGAGGCCCGTGTACCGCAAAAAAAAAAAAAAAAAAAAATTATAAAGTTTATGAAGCATTGCTTAGATCATCAGGACCTACAGTGCAAAATAAAATGCCACAGCACATCCCAGGTTACCACTACCTCTGAACAAGCCAGTTAACTTTTTTCCCTAAAACTCAAAAATTGGGGTCAATTCAGAATTTGACAGGGCATTCAATAACTGTAAGCCTTGTTCAGATGATTTCTTGCTTCTATATCTAAAAAAAAGTTGTTGAATTCCAGTATAAGATTTATGTGTTTGATAAGCATTTGAGAAATAAATCCTTTTCCTATCTAACCATTATAATCTACCCAGCATGGAAGCACGTTCAAGGGATCATGTATGGAGGAAGCCATTTAAATGGTTCTAAAAACACCAGCTTTAACCTTAAGGCATTCCATTTGACTTATCTGTTGGTTAAATGTACCTAAATTGTCTTTTGAAATCATTGGTATATAACGAAAATATTTTACAAAGTCACAAAAATAATTGTTTTCTTTTCCATGGTACAACAATGGAAAAAGGTCAACACAAGCAGCAGTGTTTTGAATACTCTGAAACGCCTTCTTGTATATGTTGAGTGAGTGGCACTGTGATTAAAAGTATGGACTCTCTAATTAGATTGTTTAAATTTGCATTCTACCTCCACCACTAATGAGCTGTGTGGCCTTGGGTAAGTTACTTAACCTCTCTGTGACACAGTCCACATAGTAACATGAAGATAGTAGCACTTGCCTAACAGAGTCGGTGAGTTGAAATGAGATCTTTCTATTAAGTTCTCAGTAGGATGCTGGACATAGAGAAAGCATTCTGTAAATATTAAGTATTAGCAACATGATCAACAAGGTTACTATTCCATGAGCTCAATCTGTTATGTTTTCTACAAATAGAGCAACCAATTTTGCATTTTTATAAATGTTTGCAAAAAATCATTAAACTATAGGCAAATATTTATTATATGTTGACTGGAAAAATCTGTGAAGCCCACCTGCCAGTACAAAGATATGGTTTCCTGGTTCTCCTTGCTTAATAATGTAACTCCCTTGCTGGTAGTTTCTCCCATACATGCATTCCACCATGTCTTTGATCTGCTGAGGATCCAGTCTCTTCAGAAATTGATTTTTATTAAGGGCATCTGTAATGAGCTTCTTCTCACTGGTATAATGGAAAGAAGATGTTGGTTACAATTAGTGAAAACCGTGATTTGCTGTTTAGAGTCACTTCATTTTTATTCTTGATATTACTACCTATGTATTTACAACTTTCCCAGCAAGGAAAAAATTTTTTTCTAGCCCCACCAACACCTGACCCTTAGAACTACCATACTTTACTTGGAAATCCTTTGAACACAGTTTTGAATATTTTTTTCTGGTAAAATCATTATTAAATCAATTTTATCATCACTCCTAATTGTCATCATCACAAAGGTAGCAACCTTCAAGGTCCCTAGATGCAATACTAATGGACATATGATTTTTAGATGGGAAGCAGGTCTGGTTGGTAGGTAGAAGGTGTACCTAAGGGACTATAACACAGTATTCATTCACTGATGTATACACGCGTGCCTAATTCCTACAGTGCTAGTCCTTTTATATCTTATTTAATCCTCACTACTATCCTGTGAGATGACTATTCCGACTTTATAGATAAGTAGACTAAAAGCTAAGAAGCAACTTATCCTCCCCTAGGATTTAAATCTAAGTCTGAGTCTGAAGTCTGTGCTGCTTCCATTCCATCTGTTGCTCCTTCCGAGGTGGAGAAGTCAGCTCCCTTGGGACTCATAAGGTTTGATCAGACATAGCGGGTGATGGTGATAGTTCAGGTTTGCCTATGTTTTGACTCTTAGTACGTCTAGACTAGACAGCACTTACATTTCCAACCTCCCAGCCTATTCACTCCCCAAATCAGAAGCCCACTTGTTGGTAATCCTAGAACACTCCAGTTTCTTTTGGAAAAGAAGTAGCTCAAAATAATTGCCTAATCTGCATCACCTTAAATTTCTAATGTTCTAATTAGCATAATTTATATGTAGATATCATAGAATTACGAGCTGGAAGAAAAGTTGCCTAAGTCAGAATCTTTGCACAATATATTTGCTTTCACTCAAATTCAGTGTGATTCTTTTAAAATATGGGTATTTTCCTGTATTTTTCATTCAAACTCTCTCCCATACATAGCTTTGCTGTTTAAAAACTTGTGATCTTTTCTACACAGAAAGTGTTGAAGGGAATTCCCTGGTGGTCCAGTGGTTAGGACTCAGGACTCAGCGCTTTCACTGTTGGGGTCTGGGTTCGACCTCTGGTTGGGGAACTAAGATCCCACAAGCCAGGTGGTGCGGCTAAATTAAAAAAAAAAAAAGAAAGTTCTCAAACACAAGGTAAAATTTCATGGAATTAGATAATTTATGATCCTATCTATCAAATCATTAGGCTTCATGAAGGAAACAGAACAAAGTCTTGTACAGAAATTCCTTCTTCCCTACTCCATCAACCTCAGAGCCATCTGAACTCTCTGGGTTCCTTGAGAACTTCCTTCCTCCTTCATCTAATCTATCACTATGTCTTGTCAATTCTCTTTGCAAAATATCACTGTTATCCATTTTAGTTTCCATTTTCAAGGGTCACCAAGTCCAAGAAAAAATCTTAGGTCTGGATAATTTTAACAGCTTCCTTTTTGGTTTTTCAGCTTCTAGCCTCTTCCCCCTGCAGTCCATCCTATACCACACTATCAGATTCACATTGGTAAATTCATCTTGACTTCACCCTGATCTCATTCTTCCTTCATCCACTAAAACCAACAATTCATTCAATTAAGATATACCGAGAAAATACTTTTGCAAGATATTCTTCTCAAGGGTAGAACTGTAAACAATATCATAAAAGTTCCAGATTTCATGAGTCTTTCATGCCAGTGTAACATTCCAGCAAGAGTTTCCTCAATGCCCACATATCCCAATTTCCCAAAATATGTTCCAAGAATCACTGTTCTTTTATAATCAAAAGTTTGCTGAGTTTAAACAATTTTGGAAATTCAGCATGCACAGTTTAAAGGTTCAAAGAAATCTTGCAGTAAACAAATCTGTTTAAACCAATGTTTCCCAAACCTCAGTGTCTTCTTTATTTATTTCTTTTTTTTGGCTTAACTTCTATTAACATTCCATGGAAGTATTATGAAAATCCTTTTGCCATGGAAGACAATCAACTTCCCACAATCTGGATTCCCCATTTCCCACCATATACCTTCACTCTATCCATCTAGCACTTACTCCCTAACACAAATCCTTTGTTACAGATAGACTGGTCTCCTCATTGTCTCCTATGCTTGCCAGCTTTACCTTCAGGCTTGGCACATGTTTTCTCCTTGAATTTAGCTTCCTTTCCCCTCAACCTACCCAAACATTAGACATCTACCAAGAAACCCCTTATGACCTACTCAACTCTACCTGGATACTGTAGCTCACACAATCCTTCTGTTCTACCCTAAACTCCTAGAGTACTCGTTTTCATGTCCATCCAACTCATCAAATTTATCAAGCAAATACTTAAGACATAAAAATTAGTAAAGCATGGCCCATAGCCTCAAAGAGTTCCCAGATCCTCTTAATTTAGTTTAGTCCATAAACACATTGTAATATTCTATTAGAAAAGAGTGCTTAGTACTTCCCTGGTGGCATGGTAGTTAAGAATCCACCTGCCAGTGCAGGAGACATGGGTTCGAGCCCTGGTCTGGGAAGATCCCACATGCCGTGGAACAACTAAGCCCATGCACCACAACTACTGAGCCTGCACTCTAGAGCCCGTGAGCCACAACTACTGAGGCCATGAGCCACAACTACTGAGCCCACGTGCCACAACTACTGAAGCCCGCATGCCTAGAGTCTCTCTGCAACAAGAGAAGCCACCACAATGAGAAGCCCGCATACCACAACAACACTCGCCACAACTAGAGAAAAGCCCATGTGCAGCAATGAAGACCCAACTCAGCCAAATAAATAAATAAATAAATATATTAAAAAAAAAAAGAAAGAAAAGAGTTCTCTCTATGAGGTTTTCTCCAAACTAAATCATAAATACTTAGAGGAGTGGGTCTTGTCTGGAATTTTCTGTTTACAAAGCCGCATACAGCAGTGATTAAGAGTATGAAGTTTGCAACTTCTCCTATAACTATGATATAGACCAGCTATTATAAGCACAACTCTCCCTGCTCACACAAAACAAGTATAAAAGTTGATTAAAATATATATTTACAAATCTGTTTGACGGCATTGGAGAACTATCAACTTAGCAACAGCTTGATGAATGATGATCAACAAGAGAACATGAATTTGACATTCACCTCTGCTTTTTCCTTCAAGGCATTTATTGATTTGTAGGCAGCATGAAGCAGAGTTTTGGCAGTCTCAAAGGATTGGGAAGACACAGGTCAGTGTTCAAGACACACCATGAAAGAGGATCCTGGTAAACACTCAGAATTTCAGATGGGACATCTAAAGGGCTGTAAACTAGAAGTAAAGACTAACAAAAAACAGGCAAAAAGAGTCCCAAACCAACTTTGAAACTATTCCTATTTTGGCTAAAATTATTTGCCCCTGCTTAACTGCCTGTGAGAAGCAAAGGTGAATATTTTCTGTAGGATGTTCACAAAATCTAGGACTCAAATTTTCTCTATAATTTTTCCATAAGGAGTATCTGGCATGATATCAAAAACTAACAGGCATACCAGGAGAAAAGATCAAATGACTGAAGACCAAGAGGAAAAAAAACAATAGAAACAGACCCACAGTAGATTAAAAAAATTGTATGTATCAAGCACAAACTTTAGTACAACTATAATAGGTTTAAGAAAACCAAGGATAAAATAGAAAATGTCAACAGAGAACATGAACCTTTTTAAAAATCAAGTAGATATTCTAGAATTGAAACATACAATATCTGAAGCTTGGACCTCAATAGATGGGTTTAAAATCTGATAAGACACAGCTGAAAATGATTACAAACTGAATATGGGCAGGTAGAATATATCCAGATGGAAGACTGGAGAAGATCTAGGACAGAAAATAGAACAATAAAAACAAAAACAAATCAAAACACAGGAGACACATATGGCATGATAGAGAAGTTGAGCATATATGTAATCTGGACCACCAAAGAAAGGGAAATAATTGGCCTGAAACAATACATGAAGGTAACATATTCAAGAATTTTCTTAAATCGATGAAAATGTATCAAGCCATAGACAATAAACTCCAAACAAAATATATACATTAAAAATTATTTAGTCCCATCATAGTCAAATTATTGAAATACAAAAAGAAAAATCTATGAAGCAGCTGGAGAAAACAGACATATTACCTCAAACAACCAACAACAGGACGGACTTACTCTTCAACAGAAATAATGGAAACCAGAAGACAGTGGAATATCTTCAAAGTGCTTCAGAGTGCCTATTCCAATATCTTTACCCAGTGAAAACAGCCTTCAAAAATGAGAGCAAAATGAATATATTTTCAAAATGTTATTCCGTTGGCAACAGACTTAACAGAGAAGGAAAATGATCCTGGATGGAAACTAGTAGATGTTAGAAGAAAGAACGAATGGGAAAAGTAAATACCTGGGTGACTAAAGGAAGCTCATCTTTATAAAAGAGTAATAATAATACCTTGTACAGTTTGAAATATGTGATAAACAAAATGTATGAAAACAATCAGCCAAAACTGCATGGTCAGTAAATGGAGTTAGTTAACATAATTTAAAAGCACTAATCTATATTGGAAATTGAACAAGTTAAGGATGCATGTTACAATTTAGGGTAACCCCTACAAGATTAGACATAGAATGTTTAACTAGAAGAGAAAATGGAATAATAGTATGTATTTAATTAATTCAAGAAAATGGAAAGAAAATAGAGAAAAAGAAACCAAAGAAATGAAACAAATAAGAAACAAATAGTAAGATGTTAATGTTAAACCCAAATATTTTGTATTTACATTAAATATAAATGTAATAAATACCCCAATTAAAAGACCAGATTGTCAGACTGATAAAATAAATAAATAAAAAAGAAAATACCAAGTATATGTTGCTTATAAGAGGTATGCCTTAAAGATAATGATATAGAAAAGTTCAAAGTAAAAAGGCAGAAAAAGATATACTATGTAAACACCAATTACAGGCATACCTCAGAGATATTTTGGGTTCAGTTCCAGATCCCAACAATACAGCAAATATTATAATAAAGTGAGTCACACAAATTTTTTGGTTTCTCAGATGCATATAAAAGTTATGTTTACACTATACTGTAGACTATTAAGTGTGAAATAGCATTATGTCTAAAAAGCAATGTACACTCCTTAATTAAAAAATACTTTTTTGCTAAAAAATGCTAACCATCATCTGAGCCTTCAGCAAATCATAGTAGTAACATCAAAGATCACTGATCACAGATCACCATAACAAATACAGTAAAAATGGAAAATGTTTAAAATATTGTGAGAATTACAAAAACATGACACAAAGACATGAAGTGAGCAAATGCTGTCAGAAAAATGGGGTGCCTATAGATCTGCTGGACATAGGGTTGACACAAACCTTCAATTTGTAAAAAATGCAATATCTTAAAGTGCAGTAGGGCTTCCCTGGTGGCGCAGCGGTTGAGAGTCTGCCTGCCAATGCAGGGGACACGGGTTCGTGCCCCAGTCCGGGAAGATTCCACATGCCGCGGAGCAGCTGGGCCCGTGAGCCATGGCCGCTGAGCCTACGCGTCCAGAGCCTGTGCTCCGCAAGGGGAGAGGCCACAACAGTGAGAGGCCCGCGTACCACAAAAAAAAAAAAAAAAAAGTGCAGTAAAGTGAAGCACAACAAAACAAGGTATGCCTGTATAAAGAAAATTTTCCTTGATACAGGAAAGTAGGCTTTAAAGAAAGACATTATTTCTAGAAATGAAGAGGAATATTTTATATTGATATGTTCAGGAAAATACATATATTCTAAATGTGTATCCATCTAGTTAGATACCATCAACTTGACAAAAAAACAACTGACAAAATTAAAAGAAGAAATAGACAAATCCACAATCACTTTGAGAGATTTAAAATATCTCTCTAAGAAATAATAGAATAAGCAGACAAAAATTAGTTAGAAGATAGAAGATCTAAACTCTTGATTATCAAACTTTACTTAATCTCTTGACCTAATAGCTATTTTAAAGGTTGTATTCAACCAATTCGGAATACACATTCTTTTCAAGTACACGTGGAACCTTCACGAAAACTGACCTTATGGGGACTGTAAATCAAACCTAACAAATTTCACAGGATTGCATAATACAGAGTATATTCTTTGCAAACAATAGAAGCTAAAAATTTAAGCTAGAAATCAATAACAAAATCAGTAACAAAAATAATCAGAAAATCCTCAAATGTTTGAGAACTGAGTAATATATTTCTGAACAGCTCATTGATCAAAGGAAGATTAAATCATAGGGAAGTCAGATAATATTTTGAAATAAATGATAAAAATGTGATTATCAAAACTTGTGGGATGCAGTTAAATCAATACTAAGAGGAAAACTTACAGTATTAAATAGATACATCACAAAAGAAAACAGATTAAAAATGAATGACTAAGTTTCTATCTCAAAGAGCTAGAAAAAGAAAAGCAATTGAGCTCAAAAAAGGGAAAAGGAAATAACAAAATAGAAACAGATAACACAGAAAGAAAAAAGTGCAATGAAGAAGATCAAGAGAGCCCTAAATAGGTTATTTGAAGAGTCAAATAGAACCGAAAAATTCATGGCAAATGGGGGGTTGGGGAGAAAGGATAATTAACAGTGTTGGAAATGAGAAAAGGGACATCACTATAGATATTACAGATAGGAAAAATGAGTGGACAGTATGAATAACTATTTTAAAAATTTAGATTAAATGAAAATTTCCTAGAAAAATATGCATATCAAATCTTATATAAGAAAAAAACAGAAAATTGGATTAGCAATAAAGAAATAAAAACTATCCCACAAAGAAAATTCTAGACCCAGGTGACATTACCATTAAGTTTTCCAGATACTTAAGGATAAAAATTATTATTATTATTATTTTTTCTTTTCTCCTTGAGGTACGTGGGCCTCTCACTGCTGTGGCCTCTCCCGTTGCAGAGCACAGGCTCCGGACGCGCAGGCTCTGCGGCCATGGCTCACGGGCCCAGCCGCTCTGCGGCATGTGGGATCCTCCCGGACGGGGGCATGAACCCGTGTCCCCTGCATCGGCAGGCGGACTCTCAACCACTGCACCACCAGGGAAGCCCAAGGATAAAAATTATTAATCTTACATAATCTTTTCCAGAAAATAGAAAAAAGAAATTTTTCCCAACTTATTTTAGAGTGTCAGAATAGCCTAATAACAAAAACCCATATTACAACAAAGACAAATTAAAGGTTAATATTCCTAATGAAGATAGGTACAAAAGTCAAAAACAAACAAGTCTAGACCAGATTGAAAATTAATGTAATTAACCACATGAAAAGAATAAGGGAGAAAAATACATAGCAAAATCTTATTGTATGAGGAAAAAGTATTTGATAAAATTAAACACCTGTATATGAGTTTTAAATTTTAAAAAAAAACACTTAGTAAATTAGAAATAGAAGGGAATTTCCTTAATCTGATAAAAAATCTATAAAACAAAACAAAAACAGAAAGTATCATATCACATGTGAAATATTGAAAGCTTTCCTCCAGATATCAGAAATGGGACACTTCAATTCCACCCTGAATAAAAAGTCTGAGCAAACTTAATAAATTGAGAAAAAAAGAAACAAAAGGGAAAAAATATATCAAAGATACAAACACAGTAAAAGAAGAAATAAAATTGTCATTCTTTCCAAAAGACATGGTTATGTAAATTGAAAACTCAAAAGAATGGACAGGGTAAAACCATCAAAATTAATAGGTGATTTCAATAATCTCACTGGATTCAAGGTCAGTAAACAAACTCAATCGTATTTCTATATCTCAGTATCAAAGTGAAAATGCTAATTTTTAAATGACATCATTTTAAAAAGATCAACTATATAAGATTATATATAACAAAAATGTGTAAAACCTCTACAAACAATATTACAAAATATTAAAAGAAATGAAAGAATAGCTAAATAAATGGAGGCATATAGCAGAGTCATGAATGAGAAGACAATTTTTTAATGATGTCAATTCTATTCAAATTGATCAGGTTCAATGAAATCTCAATCGACATTCTAGAAAATTTTTTATGAAAATTGACAAGCTAATTCTAAAATTCTTACAATCATAAGAAGGCCCAAGAATAGCCATCACAACATTGAAGAACAATAACAAAACTAGAAGACTTAAGGTAATGGATATCAAGAATTATTATTGGGAATTCCCCGGCGGTCCAGTGGTTAGGACTCTGCGCTTTCACTGCCGAGAGCCTGGCTTCAATCCCTGGTTGGGGAACTAAGATCCCACAAGCTGCAAGGCGTGGCCAAAAAAAAAAATTATTAATAATCAAAATAATTGAGAGACTATACTCTTGGCACAAGGAGGCACAAAAAAGACCTTTGGACCTGAATAGAAAGAACTAAAACCCACTTAAACATATATAGATACTTGATTTATGACAACGGTTGTACTACAGAGATACAGAGGGAAAGCAGACATCAATGGAAAACACATAAATTAAAAAGTGTTCACCCTGTTAATTATCAAGGAAAAGAAAGTCAAAACCACAATGAGATACCACAAC
This sequence comes from Tursiops truncatus, assembly GCF_011762595.2. Taxonomy (NCBI): domain Eukaryota; kingdom Metazoa; phylum Chordata; class Mammalia; order Artiodactyla; family Delphinidae; genus Tursiops; species Tursiops truncatus. The sequence continues at coordinate 95,960,414 of NC_047038.1, forward strand.
ATAAACATACCCACCAGAATGGCTAAAATGAAAAAGACTGACAGTGCTAAATGCTGGTGAGGATGGAGAGTAGAAATACTCATACACTGTTGGTGGGGGGTATATATTTGTCCAGCCATTTTGGAAAACTATTTGGCAATCTATATTAAATGTGAACTTAGGGACTTCCCTGGTGGCACAGTGGTTGGGAATCCGCCTGCCAATGCAGGGGACATGGGTTCAATCCCTGGTCTGGGAAGATCCCACATGCCGTGGAGCAACTAAGCCCATGTGCCCCAACTATTGAGCCTGTGCTCTAGAGCCCACGAGCCACAACTACTGAGGTCACGTGCCGCAACTACTGAGGCCCACGTGCATAGAGGCCGTGCTCCACAACAAGAGAAGCCACCGCAATGAGAAGCCCGCTCACTGCAACAAAGAGTAGCCCCCACTCGCCTCAACTAGAGAAAGCCCATGCGCAGCAACGAAGACCCCATGCACCCAAAAATAAATAAGTAAAAAACAAATAAATTTATAAAACAAAAATGTGAACTTAGATAAAATGTACCACCCAGCAATTCCATTCCTAGTTATATACCTATCATAAATCATATATAAATCAAAAGTGCAAAAATATTCATGGCAGCATTATTCAAAATTGCTAAACACCAGAATCAACCAAATGTCCATCAACAGTAGAACTGAGAAGTTGTAGCATAGTCACAACAAACACTATAGAGCAACGATAATGAATGAACCATCACTACACACAATATCATAAATGACTCTCACTATATAAACTAAAGGAGCCAGAGTCTGTAGAGTCCATACTCTATAATTCCACTAACATAAAGTTCAAAAATAGGCATAGTAATCTATGATAATACTAGTGCAGATAGTGGCTACCTTAGAAGTAGATAATGGATAGGGATTGGAAGGGAGCAGAAGGGGCTTCTGATTTCCTGATCTGTTTGGTGGTTACATGGGCGTGTTCACTTTATGATTTGTTCACGTCAATAAAAAATTCATTTAATAAATAAAATGTGTACATAGCTTTGGAGGCAGAAGATCCTAGGTTCAAATCCCAGCTCTGCCACTTCCTAGCTGTGTGATCTTAACCTTTCTGAACCTCAGATTTCTTCTTTGTGAATAGAGCTGAGTAATCATACCTGCATCATAAGGATACTGTGCACATTAACTCAGATAAGGTACTAATATATGCCTAATAAATGGCAGTGATAGTAGTAGTTGGCAATAGTAGTGGTTATGGTATGCTTTTTGTGGGGAAGGGTATGAAAAGTTCTAGAAACCACGAAGAAAGAAAGAGGCACTGCCAAGATTCTCTGCTTAGTTCAAAGTTCCTCCAATAGGGTTGGATCTCGAATGTATGCACATCAGTGGCAGTGTGCCATAATCCTTTTACACCCCCTACTTACATAATCAATATTCTTTGAAGCAATAAATTCCTGTCCTCTAAATTGCTTCAGGAAGTTTAATTTGTCAAAGTCCACTGACAGTTCTTGTTAAGCTGGGCCCTCAATCTTCCTTCTCTGGAACTGTTTACTAGAAGCCTGTGTTCTCACTGTTTGTTTTTGTCAGGTCAGACAAAGCATGTGTCTTGCAAACTTCTTTGCACAAGGTTCAGTGCCAAGCAGGGACCAGGGGCCTCCACCTACTTTCTTATCTGTCAAGAATTTCTTGTGAGCACAAAGGCCGAGGCAACTTTACTTGTGTGGCATATCATAACTTAATTATATATACAAATAGGAAGTATATTAGAAGGCATATTTGTCGAGGGCCCAAGATCTAAAGCTGGAATGCCAGGGTCTGATTCCTAATTCTGCCACTTACGAACGGTGGAACTCTGGGCAAGTCACTTAATCTCAAGTTTTCTCAGCTATAAAATGACAATAAACACAGTCCACAGGTCATAGGATTTCTATGAGAATTAAGTTAGTTAACAATACTGAGCACTAAGAACATGGCCTGGCACATAAAATATATTACAGAAGGAATAGCTGTACTATTATATGTCAGCAAATTACCAGCAACTTTAAAATCTTCGAGTTAAAATAGCTCTAAAAACTCTATACTTGCGAACCGCCACTATTTATTAAGGGAGACTCCTTCACAATGTGAGTAAAACTCCTGACAATCCAGGTCCCCCGCCTGGCCAGCCTCCCTGTGCTCGGGGTACCCCAGGCCCACTGCACTGCTTGCAGGTCCCCAAATGTGTCAGGCCGCTTGGTCTCCCAGCCATCCATATCTCCTCAAAACCCAGCTCAATGTCGGCTCATCTATGGAGGTGTCCCTGATCCCACCAAGCACAGGATGCTCCCTCCGTCCTTTGTACACCCATCTCTTAGAATATCAATCACACAAGACTGCAATACATTTTAATTTCCCCAAAGAGACCGAGATCTTCAAGGGTGACAACACTTTCTTCATCCTCTTACCTAAAATCAGAATTGCACCTGGCACAAAATAGGGACTCAACAAAATTAATACTAAAGGACATTCAAGTTCTTTCTCCTAGTTTAAAAATCCTGGGTACAGAGACAAGAGTGGAGGTGGGAAATGTCCATCATCCACTAAACAGGCACAGAAAATAAGCAAGATAAACATCTATTTACTTTTCCCCAAAATTTTTTGAGCAAGAAAAAAATAGCTAATAAATGCACACGTTTATAATTTGAGAAACCAGGATGAAAAGATGAGGTCATTCCATGAATAATCAGAAAATGAGCATGACTTTGTCCTGTCAACTCTCTTACCCTATTGCCCACATAATTAAGTACAGTTGTAATTGAATCATGTTTACTGTTACTTCATGCTTACAGCAAACATTTCTCTCTCCCTTTCTCAAATGTGTGCAGATGATTCAATTTCCGGGAGCATCAAAGAACAGAGCTTAATAATGAAATGTTGAAAACCAAAACATATAAGGAAGTTAGTCTGACACACTCAGTGATATGCATAATCATCATTGCGCTGCATGGTAATTAGGTAGAAATGGTAAATAGTTCTCTAGATGCCTGTAATGAGCATTGCTCTTAGAGTGTCAAACTGAATATTTCTAGAGTCAGCTGCAGGGAAGCCTGTTCCTATAAAAAAAATGGTTCTCAATTGTCACTGCACATTAGAATCATCCAGGGACCTTCTGTAAATCCTGATACCCAGGGCCTTTACCTCAAACCAATTTAATCAGACTCCCTCGGGGTCGTACCAGGACATCAATATTTTTTAATACTTCCCTGGTGATTACAATGTGCACTTAAGCTTAAGAATTACAGCTGTAAACAAGAAAACACAAGGGAGTTTGAAGTTGTTCATTCCCTCTATTTTCCCACAGCACTGGGAACAAGCCTCCATTGAAGGCTCAACAAGCAATCAATTAATTACTATTAAGTAATTAATGGCTGATTAATTAACAATAATCAATTGATGTTCGTTTGTCACAAGACTTTGCTGTATCTTATTCTCCTTTACAAGATAACCAATAAGAGAAAAAAAAATAAGAAAAGAGAAAATCATCACTCTACCTCCTTCCAGCATCCTATATGGAACTTGAAACAGCCTGGCACTTAGAGGTATGCTGTCAAATCAGCCCCAGGACTTTTTTTTTTCAATTGTGGTAAAATGCACAACACAAACTGTATCATCTTAACTACTGTTAAGTGCACAGCTCAGTGGCATTAAGTATATTCCCATTATTTTGCACCTATCGCCACTACCCATCTCCAGAACTTTTCTAATCTTTCCAAACTAAAACTCTGTACCCATTAAACAATAACTCCCCATTCCCTGCTCCTCCCAGCCCCTGGAAACTTCCATTCTACTTGATGTGTCTAGAAATTTGATTGCTCTAGGTACCTAATATAAAGTGGAATAATTTCAGTCTGACTTATTTCACTTAGCATAAAGTCATCAAGATTCATTCATATTGTAGCATGAAAAAGGAAGGGCTTTCCCTCCTATGAATATGCATGTACAAGACTCTGGGCTTTTTATATATGGCTTTACATATCTAGCATGGCCAGATACTTAGTCAGAGAATCTCATACCAGAGATGCAAAGGGGCCGGTATGGTGTGCAGAAGTCTAAGATGGCCCCACTGTCTCTACCCATCTGGTGTCAAGCTCTTATATAATCCCCTCTCCCTGAGTGGAGATGGAACCTGGGACTTGCTCCTTGACAACACAATATAGCAACTGTGATGGGAGGGTCACCCAGCGTATGTTATATAAGACTTCATCTTAGTCAACACTAAAGAGATTCTCCAGCTGGCCCTGAAGGAGAAAGCAGCCATGTTGTGAGAGGGCCCCTGTCATATGAGGGGGACATATGACAGGGAACTCTGGGCAGACCTTTAGGAGCTGAGAGCAGCCCCTGGCTGACAGCCAGCAAGAAAATGGGGCCCTCAGTCCTACCACCACAAGGAACTGAATTCTGCCAACAATCACTTGAGCTTACAGGAGGACCTCTTCCACTAGAAAGCTCTAGAAAGGAACACAGCCGGTTGACACCTTGACTGCAGCCTGCTGAAACCCTGAGCAGATGACCTAAATAGCCTCACCCACACTCGTGACCCACAGAAATGCCGAGATAACAAATATGCATTGTTTCAAGCTGCTAAGTTTGTGGTAACTTGTTATCCAACAATAGAAAACAAACACACCTGGGTTTCCCTGAGTTTCTGGTTCCAAGGGCTATCCCTTTTTACCTCCCTTTTTCTCACCTCATCTGGAGAGAAGAGACTGGAAGCTACAGATCTTTCTTTCCTTCATATTTCTCAGAGCTTGATTTGTAAACCCCAAAAAGACTACGAAAGTTGATGCTTGGAATTTACTAATTCAAATTAATTTGTCATGACAAACAACCACTCCTGGAACGATTCAAAGGAAATTGAGAGAGGAGGAAAATTAGGAGCAAACAAAATAAACATATAAGTGAAAGAAATGGGGGAGAGGAGACAGAAAGAACTACAGAAAAGAAAGGAAAGAAAACAAAACTAAAGAATTCAATATTCGATAAACATTTGTTGAACTGAATGTGTTCATCTGAAGGCATAAAGGGAATGTTTCTAGCCAAGCCTATGGGGTCAAAAATGGCTGTGGTTATTGTGCAGTAGTATAAACACATCACAGAACATGCTGTAACTCAGGAACGCCGACCACCAGGCAAGGGAAAGGTGGTTCCGAGTCAGCACTTCGATTTTTGATTTTCACAACGATTAGTCCTTGAGTCCTGAGTGTTTCCTGAGGCTTAATTACACATTTTTCCTAACACCTAGCAACTGACAGACTGGAAGATGTGAGGATAAAGTGAGAAGGAACAGAGGGTGGCTATAAACCAAGCAGAGGGTAATTTGAGAGGTTGAGAGAGGGCTTAGGTGGGGTGCAGAGTGAGGAGAGCCCAGGCCTTTTGGCTTCTAGAGAGAAAGAAGAAAAGGCAGGGGCAGGAAGTCCCGGGCGCTGGGTGCCAAGACTCTGGAAAATCTGCCAAAATCTATCTCACTTCTCTGAGGTGTCAAGGCAGCTGCCAATTCTAGGCAGGTTCTTCAATTCCTCCGTGCTCCTAACCTCTCCTTTTTCTGAAGTTTAACAGCACTGCCTATCCCCTCTACACCCCTCACCAACCCCAAGGGGGAGTCATTCACTTTGCAGGCTGCTCTGGCTCTAAGAGTCGTGCACACAACGGTAGAGAACACACTTCTCACATCAGGCAGACTCACACTGGAAACCTGGTTCAGCAGAGGACCTTGAGCAAGCTGTTGAACGCCTCTGAGCTTCCGTTTCCCCTTTGGTCCAAGGTTAAAGTAACACCTACCTCACCAGGCAAGTCTCCATGAGATAATACACAGAAAACAACAGACGTCTAGCAGTTGCCCAAACGCTTGGTTTTCTCACCCCATCCCTGAGTAGCCAGCTCTGATCTGGATGTCTAAATGCACGTTATTGCTATAAAACATTCTGATTTCAAACATCCTAACAACAATAGCAGGGAGCTGTTTGTAACCATATGGAAAAAAAATTAGAAACGTATCTATTTCTAATTATTTATTTAATTTTTTACGAGGCTTCCCAACTAAAATATGAAGAATCCTCCTCTAATTTTCATTTTGATATAGTGGGATATTGCAGTTGTTACAGCAGACTTTTTATTGACGTATACTTGGTTTAAACATTGTGTTAGTTTCAGGTATACAGCAAAGTGATTCAGTTATATATATGTATTCTTTTTCAGATTATTTTCCATTACAGGTTATTACAAGATAATGAATACAGTTCCCTGTGCTAGACAGTCAGTCCTTATTTAGAACAGACTTTAGATAGCAGATTTCTTGGTTTTGAATCCCGGTTCCAATACTAAAAGCTGTGTAACCTTAGGCAAGTTATTTAATTCTGTAAGCCTCAGTTTCTTCATATATAAAATGATACATAATCACATCTATTATGATGGTGATAATAATATCTATTTCATGCGTTTGTTGTGAGGATTAAATAATCCAATATTTGTGAAGCACTCAGAGTGGTGCCTGGCACATCATTAGCGATGTATAAATGTTGTTATTACTATTATCGTTATCATTCCATGAAAACACTTCTGCTCAGTAAAAGAGTTGTATTTCTGTAACGCACATTCAAATGCTCGGCACTGCTTTTGAAAGGAAGAACAAATAATAACAAAAATACTCTTTCTTCCTGGCTGTTTTTCCACATCTTGTTTAAATGCGTTACTCACTAGCATTTTCCACTTTTACCTATTCTGCTCCTATTCTGGGTGGGAGTAACAAATGAGACTCATTGTCCTTCCTAAAACTAGAGTCAACATCTGAAGTCTGATGGCAAGTCTTTGTTTTACCTCTCCTTTTCAAAGAAGAACAATAGTTTCAGATGATAGTTAAAGCGTTCTCAGTGAAAGGAAGTCATACCAGCGACTTGCCAGATGTCTCTGATTAATTTGCCTGTGTTCCACCAGACATTCTGCACGAGCTCATAATTTTGTTCTGCTGGTGCTGAAGTTTGTTAAGCAATGTCTACATCAACAGAAAATTTAATTTCAGTAAAAGGTCTGACCTCTGCAGGCATGGTTGTCTTGGTGCTCAAGGCAGGTCAGACATGGACAGAAATGCGATCTGAGCTCTTTCTCACCCACCTTTGCCACTGATATTCAGTTCTCAGCCCTGAGAAGCTCTGTACTTGTTTCAGAACCCATTCGTGCCCCTCCATATATATCAGTCTGTACCATCAGATGGATCAAATCCATTCTCTGTGTCCTTTTCACACAGGTCTGAGCTCTCAGGATGTAGCACTTGGTGAATATTAATGAAATGGGTAAGCTCTGCTCAACTCTGCTTGGAAGAAGTTGGGAAGCAGCATTGTTCTTCCTACCAACCAATACAGTGTATCAAAATAAAGCAGACTGGTGCCCAAACTAACCTGACTTGAGCCCTTTGATCTTTGTGGGTTAAGAACACTGGTATAGGTAGGTAGGGTGGGGGACCCCCAGAGGAAGAGAACCAGACATATCTTTCTTGACATAAGAGAAGTCATTTTAGGCCTAAGCCATTTTGTGATCTAAGTCTGGCCACAATGCTTGCTCTTGATCAGGCCAGAAAATAACCATATTGGAGACAATAAGTCAGTTGTAAAGACTCCCAGTTCTATTTCAAAGATAAAGATCAGTCTGAAGCATATTCTTGAGCTATTCTGCAGGATCCAAAACTCCCTCAAGCACTCAACCACCCGACTAACTGGAACCTAAGGAATGATCATGCTGACCTTTATTGATTTCAGTCAACTAGAGCCAGGACTCTGTCAGTCTTTGCCCCACTTCTACACTGAATTCTCCTCCATGAATATGCATACAATGCCCAAGCCCCTTCATAAATATGCATGTACCCTTAGCTTAAAACTTTCCCAATTTTGCTGTTCAGGGACATACTACTTTGGGAAATATCTTCAGTGTTCTCTTTACTTGCTGCAGGTAATAAATCCTTCCTTCTCCTGCTCTTTGGTTTGGTAGTGTCTTTTGGCTTGACACCTACCCAGAGGCAAATCCAGTCTTTGCGCAACTGTTTTTGGGATTGTAGAGGGAAAGAACTGGTTTCAAAGTCAATCTTGGGTTCTAATCTTAGCTCTGCCACTTACCATGGCCTATTCTGCCACTCCCCTGCACCTGTTTCCTCACTTCTGCAATAGGGGAGAAGCGTGAAACAATCTCTAAGATTCTTCCAGCCCTAAAGTCTTCTGATAGTTACTATAATAGATTAAATCAGGGATCAGAGTATTTGATATACTGGAATGCTCTGACTCATCATGATTTATGATACTTCAGAAAGGCTGAGTACCTATAATAAAACGGGCTACATGCCCACATGGTTGTATGCTTCTGAAGATCTAAAATGGTCAGTGGGCACAAAGCCAAGTCCCTACAAAAGGCTATGATAGACTGCAGGTTCCATTCAGCTGAAGAGGGATTCCACATTGTGCCCACCTCAATCTGACAGGCTCATTTTCATTTTCTGTGACATTGTCCTAATACCGAACACAGGTCTTATTTTGTCTGTAAGTTCTCTCAAACTTCACTACGGTCACAATTCCCACCTCAAAAGATAGCGGTTACAGTCAAAACCACATAATCTAGAACTGTAGTATCCAATACAGTGGCCATTAGACACATGTGGCTATTTAATTTTAAAATAACTTGAAATTAAAAATTCAATTCCTCAGGGGCACTAGTCACACTTCCAGTGCTCAACAGCTACATTCTGCTGTTGGCTACCATATCAGACAACACAGATTCTAGAACATTTCCATCATTGCAGAAAATTCTCTTGAACAGCACTGAGTTATTCTAGAACCTGATCTTAAAAAGTAGCCCCTTGAATTTTGCAAGAGACAAATTAAAAGAGTTCTCCAATGCCATTAGAGCATATAAGTTCCTCCAAATAAAGCAGGGAGGTGCAACTATACTATTTAAGCTCCCCCTTCCTACCTTACAAGTACACTTGCTGGGTACAAGACAACAAAGATGGCATGAGTGGGCTTCCTGGCAGTTGCTGAGGTTCACTTGTCATTTACAATACATTTGAGCACAGGGGCCTCAGCAAACTCGCAGACTGCGGTGGCATGGGCTTGAGAGTCTCTCATGAATTACCGAATCTGAATCCTCAAATTCGAAATCTATCATCCCCCCAAATGTTATTCTCTGGTTTCTCTCAGTACTTCATATCTCCCCAACGCTGTTGATTGCAGGAGGGCTGGAATCTCCCCCCACTTTCTTTCTCATTGGTAAGTACTCATCAGAGACATACTGTTTGACAAAAAGACTAAAACACCATTCAATGACTTTCTGATCCAGTGTGGAGGGAGAACCTGATCCAAAATGTAGTTGACACGTATTAGTAAAAACAAATTTATTCATAAAGTCAGCCAGGAAACTTTATAAAGTTCAACAAATAAATCATGAGAACCTAAAACTAAATGAAGGCTCCATTTTGACTGTTACCTTAAATTCTCTAATATCTATCTAACAGGAACTGCTTGGAAAAGTAGCCAAACCAATGGACACTGCATTATCCTTTTATCAATGAATGGTGCTCTCATCTTTTCTAATGTTCTAACTTCCAGAAAGTTTTTTCTTCCAAAATTTTTGATAGACTGTATAAAGACTGTATATAAAGACTGTATAAAATTTATATTTGGATAAATTATCCAAACTTTACTTACAGACTTTCTCTAAAACTGGAACTATTTGAAAATGGAAAATGAATTGTAATATTGAGCACTTTCAAAGAATTGGACATTTTTAAATCTCTGAATTGATGTTATCTGCGTTTAGCCACTTATTCCAGACTTAAGGGGAAAGACATTTTGTAAGGGAAATTGCAGGGAAAATTCAGGTACAAATGTCTGCAAGGGGAAATAAGACATAAACCAGTCAATGACAAAAGAGTGGTTCCCATATTCTAATTAACTTTCAATTTAGAACTAAAAGGCTCTATGAAAGTATAAAGGGATTATGAAGGCATAAATAATCTAATTTGGTCTCTTCAGGATTTAATCATTAAGGAATCAGTTATCCCATTTCTTCATCGTATCCCCAACACAAACTTGTACCCACTGGGCCTGCCTTTATGATGGATGAGGGGAATCATTGCTCATCCTTATTCATCCATCCTTCTAAGGGCTGTAATGTCTTTCCTCTCCTGTGTCCCACTCACTACAGACAGATGGTTTGGCCCAAAAACTAACTGTGCTTAGCTATTGATTTCCTCTACCTCGTTATAATAGAGCTAATAAAAAATACAGTAGAATGTACTTATCTTGGATTGTTCTGTTACCTAACACCAGGAGAATAGTGTTTTGCCTCAAGACGGGCATAAGTCTTTGGAAAAAATAATTGAAAATAATCTTCATTCAAGAGGAGAAATCTGGTGGAATATGTAGGAAGAGGGTCAAAGAAGATGAATTACTATTAAATTCTCTCGCACTTCTCCTAGATATATAAGCACATTGTTATTGAAAGAATTTTTGTGGGTAAACAATATATTGTCTTATGTATACACATATAGTATGTATAACATATGTATGTGTATAGTACGTATATAGAGAGAATGCATAATACAATTATTATATGTGCATATATCTCTTATACATCAAAAGAGAACACTATGATGTTCAATTTTTGAAAAACAAGCGTAAGTTCGTAAGCAACATTTATAATTTCTGAATTCACACCATTAAAAATAAATAATTATTATTTTTGCAATGGGAATACAGAAGACCTTTCTAAGCCAACTAATAAATAAACTCTTGGCTTAAAAAAAGTCTTCTGAACTCTAACGTCAATCAGATTCTTTCAACCACAGAGTATTATACGTTTATAATCCGGCATGACTTGTTTCCTTAACAAACATTTATTGCTCATTCACTATGTGCCAAGCACTGTCAACAAATTGATGAATTAAACTTCCCTTTATAATCCTGTTATCAAAATTAATCATTTATTTGTTTAAGTCAAATGTTTTATCTTGATTTATATTATTCATGTGTGTGAATAAATTAAAGTTGTTTTAATTTCACAAATCTTGGATTTTGCAAGAAGGACCCAGGCTCAGCCAAGACATTATCAAGGCAAAAGATCTAATTTCAACTGATAAATATTTACTCATTTAAAAATAGTGCAGAAAGGAGACCCTAACCATAATGTCTCTAATCAATCTTTCCTGGTTAGGAAATTCAAACTTGAGCCAGAAAAGAAACGTACCCATACACACACACACACACACACACACACACACACAAGAATACTGTGGGAAATATTTACATGTTCTTTTAAAAATCCTTATTTTTAAAATTAATTCTAGCTTTTAATTGTTCCCTCTGCCTGAAGTAAGTGCCCTTTCTACCTGGTCTATTCTCCTTTTTCTCCTTTGGGTCTCAGTTAAAGGTCACCTCCTCAACCAGGTCTCCATGACAATCCCAATTCTGTCCCCTCCTTGACCTTCTCTCCCTCTTAATCCCAGACACCACCCACTCTACTGTCAGTTTCATCATATCATTCATCTTAATTAATAATTACACAATGTTTACTTGTTTCTGGGTATACTATCTTCCCACAGGAAATGCTCTGTGTCTATTTATTCACTGATATATACTTAGCATCTAACACAGTGGCTGGGAGAAGGCAGTGCTTAACTAAAACTGTGGGATGAATGAATGAATGCACCCCCCTCAGAGGCATCAGCTTATCCCTTTTTCATGACACTTGCAAACTAAGTGCTAAGAAGTGGCTTTTGCTATACATATTCATAATTCAGTGTGATTTGTGTACACCCGTTAAGTCTACTTCTTTGGAAGAGAGATGGGCAGACTCCCTAGAACCACCTCTGCACTCCCCTAGGGTTTTCAAGATAACAGAAATGACTTTTGTAAACTCGGTTCCTCAGTTATGCAAATCACAAATCAAAGTCCAGGTAAAGCAGGGGTCCTGCTTTAAAGAGAAGTTCTACTTAAAGGGAGACGCTGTTGCAAAACAAAACCCTTTCAGAAGCCCCTCTATCCCAAAATCTGAAAGGGTTAATATGCGCTTCTCCATTGAGGAGACTCAATAAATAGCGTTCTAATGTTTCATAATATTTAAGGCCACCTGAGTCCAAAAGCGGGTGGGAACTTACCTGGAGTCCTTTCTGACTCTCGCTTTCTCAAAGGAAAATTCAGGGGGTTTGTTGAGGTCATAGGTTCGGGTGGTGGGCTCAGCAGACACACCAGCCTTCGCTCCCCTCCTGCTATGGAGGGAGACCAATCCCGAGGTCTTGCGGTGGACCTCAAGAGGCACTTTATCCGGAGACGCCTGACGCGGGCTTCCTCCCTGCATGTGTACCACATCCTGAAGCTTGTTCAGCTGGATGCACTTGTTCTGGAGCTCCTCCGTGAGCTCTGCAATGGCCACAGTCTGCTTGGACAGCTGCTCCCGTAGCTCCTTCAAATGGTACTCCCGCTCCTGGATCTCGGCATCCTTCCTCCTCAGCTCTCTCTCCAGCTCTGTCACCTTGCTCCGGAGGGCACTGGTAGTGAGGTTCCCGGAGTGGCCATCTGGATTCTTGGAATGTTTGGGTTTCACGGAACCATTTCCCATTTTGCTCAAGGACCTGAAAGAGGGCAGAGAATTGGGGATTCCCTAGTGGAGTTTCACTTCCCAACCGCCACCGCCACCCCTCTCAATCCGCTCTGTTTCATAAAGAGAAACACAGCGCTCATCGCTGTTGGGTAAGCAATAAATTCCCCCACGCTTCCAGAAGAAAAGCAACGGATTGATTCCCTTTGTCCCTCAATGAGGAGGAGCTGGCACTTGGTTTCGTTCTTCCCCATCCCTTTGCTGGCCCAAGCATCCCACCTAATAAGCATTTTGCACAAACGGCCTGCGTTACCTGCTCTTCTCTTTGGTCGTTCTCTCCGGACAGCTGTCAAAAGCATCACAACACAACTGCGATTCGGATGTCAGCATGGCAAAGATAAAACACCAACGAGCAGCTGCAGCTACCGCAGCAGAGGCTTGTTAATGTCACAACTCTCACAGCACCCTGAGTGGCTACACTAAGAAACCTCCCCCTAGTTTAGAAAATAACACATCTGCACTTCGGGCAGAGGAGGCACAGTTGGTGTTGCTGTATTAGCACTTTTCTCCAGCCGTGTGTGCCTATTACGTTTGGCTTTTCTGACAACGCTCGCTGTTGCAAACTTCTGGATGGCAGTTACCAGAAGGTAAAACAGAGGCATGGGGGTTCTTCTACATCCTTTACTTTATATCCTAAAGCCAAGATTGTCCAAAAAATGACAACCTATGGTACGATACTGTATTATTTTCCTGTAAAGAATATCCTCAGTGTAGGCCCCAAAGTAGTTACTAATCCAGTGAGTCTCAGGATGTAACAGGCAGACTGGGGATTATGAGGCATGATTTTAGTTGATTCAAAAATGTTTTTTAGGGATTTCCCTGGTGCAGTGGTTAAGAATCTGCCTGCCAGGGCTTCCCTGGTGGCGCAGTGGTTGAGAGTCCGCCTGACGATGCAGGGGACACGGGTTCATGCCCAGGTCCAGGAGGATCCCACGTGCCGCGGAGCGGCTGGGCCCGTGAGCCATGGCCGCTGAGCCTGGGCGTCCGGAGCCTGTGCTCTGCAATGAGAGAGGCCACAACAGTGAGAGGCCCGCATACCGCAAGAAAAAAAAAAGAATCTGCCTGCCAATGCAGGGGACACGGGTTCGAGCCCTGGTCCGGGAAGATCCCACATGCTGCAGAGCAACTAAGCCCATGCGCCACAGTTACTGAGCCTGTGCTCTAGAGCCCGTGAGCCACAACTACTGAAGCCCACGCGCCTAGAGCCCGTGCTCTGCAACAAGAGAAGCCGCCGCAATGAGAAACCCGCGCACCGCAATGAAGAGTGGCCCCTGCTCGCTGCAACTAGACAAAGCCCGCACACAGCAACAAAGACCCAACGCAGCCAAAAAATAAATAAATAAATAAATAAAATTTATTTTTTTAAAAACGTTTTTTAGTTCAATAGCTATGTATTTATTTTAACATTCATTAGAAATATAAATAATTGGCACCACAAAAGTTTGAGGTTCAGTAAGATAGTTAGATTTACTGAGTCAATTCAATGAAAATAGAAAAGAAATCATCTGCAGTTAATAAGCACATACGAGCAAAATCAAAAAGAACTTGAAAGGCTGAAGTTTGGAAAATACTGCTTTGATTAATTATCATAAGGTTTAAGTCTTTTTAAGCTAGCTACTTAAATTTCATACCTTTGCACGTGTAATTTTTGACAGCCATAACCCAAGAAACTTGTAAACTAAGTTTGAATGACCGCTTATTATCTAATACGAGATAGATGGAAGTTTGAAGTTATAAATCTCACACATTCTTGGCCCTCTCTCTCCCCAAATTTCAAACTCTGAGAGAAATAAAAGCTTAGACTGATTTCACTAGCTCTACCGGAATCATCATGAACCTTTACAACCAATACAGAGACATAAACAGCCTCTAAGTTTCAAACTGATGCAACCAAATAGTCAATGCAGGTCACCTAAGATGGATGGTAGAAACAGAAAATAAATGCACTTATAAAAGTAATCTTGCAATACCCAGACATTCTTCATAGAATTCAGGTTCAAAGTAGTCGTTAATAAACATTAGCCTCCAGGGAACTGCCGTAATATGTTGCAGAGATGTGGCAGGTTTAACATTTAAGTTTCTGTTGACTCGGCAGCATTTACTATTCCTATATATTAGGAATATATAAAAAGGTTAAGGAGACTAGAATTCAAAGAAGTGGCCCAGGACACTGTGGTAGCCTGAATAAGCAATTCAGAAGATATTAGATTGGGACCTGAGAATAAACTTGAATGAGATTCTGAATGACAGGCATGAGAAGGGTACCCCCAAAGGGATCTTAAATTCATGTGCGCACAAGTTTTAACATGCAGCAATGAGACATCTCCTAGATGTGCTTTTTTGGTTCATGGGCAAGCATTCCTAATCCAAGGCAGGATAGAGGGAGGGGAATGGGTGGAAGAAAAGAAATTGCCTTATAAAGAACAAAAGTAAGCACAAACATTTTAAAATCTAACAACTCATTCTTTATTCATAGAACAATTGTTTACTAAGACCAAACTAAGTGTCATGTACTATACCAGGGGCATAGCTCCATGAATTTGCAGTCAAATTCGACACAGAGAAGACTTCTAGCATTCTAAATATGAAAAGGCTTAGAATCATTTTTGCTCTATGTATGGTAGTCAAAACATTCTGTACCAATCCAATAATTTTACAAACCTGAAACACAATTAGGCAGAGGTGGTTAAATTCTCCCAAAACACCAGCTATTCTCTGGCTTTAATGAAGTCAGTTTGGAAGCTGAATAAATCTTTCAAGCTATTTAGAATTCTAAAGAGGGATGAAATGAGACTAACTAACCCATCTTTCAAGTCGCTAATTTAAGATATGTAAGGACTACTGAATGACTCAGTACTAAGTCTGATTTCTTACTTAGTTCACCCCTTTCAATTCTGGTGTCCCTCAAGCCAAGGCTTCGAGTGTCTGGCTTCATAAAACCTAATTAGACTCCCTCTGTTTCCTGTCTGCATCAGTCACTAAGAGAGACAAGCTATTTCTCAAATATGTATTGCCAGTCACAACTGAACCACAGGATTTTGTTCCATCAATCTAGCAACTATAGGTTCTTAGAATCATTCTTGTAATCAAAGAACAGCATGCAAAGTAATAAGAAATGAGCTTGGAGATAAAGATCAGGATATTTTTCCTTCCAGTTTTATTGAAATATAATTGACATATAGCACTGTATAAGTTTAAGGTGTACAGCAAAATAATTTGATGTATACACATCATGAAACGATTACCATAAGTTTAGTGAACGTTCATCATCTCATATAGATACAAAATTTAAGAAATAGAAAAAAAATTGTTCCTTGTGATGAGAGCTCAGGATTTACTCTCTTAACAGCTTTCATATATAACACACAGCAGTGTTAATTATATGTATCATACTGTACTTGACATCCCTAATATTTATCTTATAACTGGACATCTGTACCTTTTGGCTGCCTGTATCCAATCCCCCCTACCACCACCACCTCTGGTAACCACAAATCTGACCTCTTTTTCTATGAGTTTGTTTGTTTGTTTTCAATGTATAGTGAAGTAATAAGAAATGAGCATGGAGACGAAGATCAGGATTTGACATAAGCAATGGAGTCAAGCCAGCCAGGGTAGAAAAACAATCTGCCTTTTCCCAGCTGTGTTACCTTCTACAAATTACTTAGAATCCTCGGTTTTCTAATCTAGAAAGTGGATATAATTATGCCCATCTCATAGATTTATTATGAAGATTATGTTTGTAAGGTATCCTGTGCATTGTCAGGCATGTAGTACACACCAAGTAGCATTTATAGTGTGTGACTAGCAAGGCACTAAGTGACTTGGTATGAGGAAATGCCCAGAGGGCATCATTACTGTGTGGGGAAGAAGTCTAGTAGACTGGATGTCTTCCGGACAAGAGGTCTTTAAAGATGAAAATTATTGGGGGCAGCGGAGAGGGGTATCCTTACTCTGTCTTCATTAAGACAAAAAGTCATTCTGGGACTAACAACCTGGGAAACCCTCCCAGTTAAGCAAAGCCCCACCAATAGATGACGATCAGAAAGTTTCATAAGCAACGCAGCCCAGGTTCCAGGACTGCAAGGACTCCTCCTTTGTCATTCCCTTATGTAGCCTCTATCTATTTACACATATTACCCTGAAATCCTTAAACCAAAAGGGCCCACCTAATAATCTTCAAAGGCAACAAAAAACATGGTTCACTTTGAAGGGGATATTCTTCTGCAGCCAGGGACAGGAGCGAGGAATACAATGAGCAGTGGCATCTAGCAAAAGAGAGGAAAATTGTATAAAGTTATAAATTATTATTACATTAATTTAATCATGATTTAGGAAATGTCATATACAAGAGGTAACTAGAAAAGACACAGGAAAAGCAAAACTGACTGTGGACGCTCTTGCAGGCAGACTAACGCCTGACAGCCAATGTGGGAGGAATTAGCCTTTGTTGTCTGTTTTTCCTCCAGCTCTAAAGTAGTTTGAAACCAAAATCTTGGCTCTGATCTAGATAGTATCTATTTTTCTCTCTACCCGTCTGGATTCTGACATATATATATCTATACATACAGGAGATGGTATAGTGCTGGCTAATGTTATAGAGCCAGAGTCCCAATCCAAGCACTTTCACTTAGTATTTATAAGCCCTAGGCCTTGACATTGGGCATGAATGTGAATAATAGAAGAGGTGGATAGACACATAGATAGATTGACAGATAGATAAAATAATGTTGCATATCATTTAGAATTGTTAGAGGGTTAAATGAGATAAACCATGATAAGCATTTAGCACAGGGCTTGACGTATAGTATGCGTTCAATGTGCATTAAATATTATTGTTATTACTGTTAACATTATTTAGCCAATAAAACAACTCATTTTAGTGGAAAAACTTATTGATCAAAAAATATGTACTAAAGTAACAGGACATTATAGGAGAACAAAGTTAGAGTGCTGATACTACCAGACTTCAAGACTTACCATAAAGCTTCAACAATCAAGAAAACGTGGTACTGGTGAAAGAATAGACAAATAGATCAATGGTACAGAATAGAGAGACCAAAAACAGACCCACAAAAATTTAGTCAACTGTTCTTTTACCAAGGAGCAAATACAATTCAATGGGGAAAAGATAGCCTTTTGAACAAATTGTACTGGAACAACTGGGAATCCATATGCAAAAAAAAGAATCTGGAAACAGACTTTACATCTTTCACAAAAATTAGTTCAAAATGAATCAAGGTCCTAAATGTAAAACACAAACTATAAAACTGCTAGTAGACAATACAGGAAAAAATGGAAGTGATCTTGAGTTTGGTGATGACTTTTGAGATAAAACACTGAAAGCACAATCCATGAAGGGAAAAATCGATAAGTCGGACTTCAATAAAACTAAAAACTTCTGCTCTGTAAAAGGCACTGTTAAGCAAATGAAACAACAAGACACAGACTGGAAGAAAGAATTTGCAAAACACATATCTAATAAAGGAACTATCCAAAATATACAAGGAACTCTTTAATATTCAACAACAAGAAAAAGAACAATCCAGCTGCAAAATGGGCAAAAGATCTAAACAACCACCTCACCGAAAAGATACACACATGACATACAAGGATATGAAATGATGCTTAATATCCTATGTCATTAGAGAATCTCAAATTAAAACAATGAGATACCATGCTCCTTGGTATTTATCCAACTGATATGAAAACACAGGCCCACACAGAGGTTTACAGCAGTTTTACTCATAATTGCCAAAACTTGGAAGCAACTAAGACATCCTCCAGTGGACGGCTGGATAAACAAACTGTGACACATCCAGACAATGGAATATTATTTGGTGATGAGAAGCAATAACTATCAAGCCCTGAAAAGACATGGAAGAACTTTAAATGTATATTGCAAAGTGAAAGAAGCCAATCTGTGAAACCTACATCCTTTGTGATTCCAACTATATGGCATTCTGGAAAAGACAAAACTTGGAGACAGTAAAAAGTTTAGTGGTTTCCAGGAGATTGGGGAGAGGGAGAAAGGAATGAATAGGTGGAGTACAGGGGAATTTGGGGGCAGTGAAGCTATGTTGTATGATACTGTTATGGTGGATACATGTCATTATATATTTGTCCAAGCCCATAGAACTGAACAACAAAAAAAAATGATCTCTAATGTAAGCTATGGACTTCAGTTAATAATTTTTCCATATTGGCCCATCAATGTATCACATTGATGCAAGATGTTAAGAATAGGAAAGGGAAGGGGAGACTATGGAACCTCTCCATAGTTTTCACCTTAGTTTTCTGTAAACCTAAAACTGCTTGAAAAAAGAAATTCTATTAATTAAAAACAAAACAAAACAAAACATGTACTAGGAGTGAACACAAGAAAGCTGATGGCATATTTAAGGAACAGGCTGAAATGTATGATGGGTGAAGGAGAGTGATGAGAAGTGAAGCTAAAAAAGTAAGATAATAGAATGAGATACTGAAAAATTTCATTTGCCATTTACGGTATCTGGATTTTAGTGTAGGTCAAGTTGTTTTCAAGTTATATGGTCAGATCTGTCCTTTAGAAAAATAAACAACTTTTTTTGGCAATAAATATGGAATGGAGTGAAAAGAGCTTAGAGGAAGAAAGACAAAATAAGAGGCTACTGCACCAATCCAAGTAAGAGAGGATGAGAACAGGGTTAACATCAGAAAGCGTCCCAACCCTATTCTAATATCTTGAACTCAAGAAAAAATGAACCATTTCCATGGTAGCCATTTCCAAAAGAGAAAAACAATATCATAGGGCATCTGGCAAAAGCTATGGCTATAGGCAACTCTGCAATTTCCTTCCCTTCAATAAATCATGAAAAGTAGAATAGATTCTTTTTCATGATATGGGCAGGTTAGCTTGAAGTCAAATGAATGACACAGCCTTCTCGAGATAGTTTTCTAAGTACATATGAAACCGATGCATCTGGTGTTACTCTTAACTTTGTCTCACCAAATGTCTTTTAGAAAATAATTAACTATCATTGAGTATATAAACCCCTGCTGCTCCTCCCTGAAGCAACCACAAAGAGTTGTCCTTGTGAGAAACAGCTCAATTTCATATTGATTCTACAATTAAAAGCGTCTGTCCATCTGACCTTGTGACTGTTGACCTTGGGCTCGGTTTTGAATCTACTGCTTGTTTTCTCTGTCTATGGAATTTTAATTTGTGGAGTAATTCTCTCTTGTCAGGCAGTCATATGAGCTTTTATTGTACCAAAGTTTCAGCTACTCCTGAGGCTATCTCCTTGTAATGGCGCCCTAAAACACACCCCGCAGAATGTTTACAGTGAGTCTTATAAATGCCACATATCCCATATGTTCACTGCCAAATGTAGTGGTATTCCATTCAGCTATTTTGGGGTGCCATAGTAGCAGATAAGGAGGCAAACACACAAAAATGTAATTATATAGGTGTAGGTCCAGAGATGGTAGCTGATGGAATTTGAGTGATGTTAAGAAGAAAGACAAAGATCGGGAAGTTTCCACTGTGGCAACTGGGTAAGAGAAGATGTCATTAACCAAACTGAGGAGCAGATTTGAGGGATATGACATTGAGTTTAATTTTGGACAGTTTGAGGAAACTGTGGAAAGTTTAAGGTCAAGAAGTTCAGTAGGCAGTAAGAAACAAGGGACTAGAAAATCAAAAAGGGGGAGCTGAAAATACCTAGCAATCATAAGTAAAGGCTGAAGCTGAAGAAGTAGATAAAAGTGCCCATTAGATTGGCAATGAAGAGAAGAAAAGTGTTTAGGTCTATATGAAGTTTGAGAGAAAAACTAGAGATGCTAAGAAGAAGCTATCGTGTTAGAGAAAGGATGTGGAGGGATTAACTGTATAAGACAAGATGGTGGGAGTAATACTGCAGAGGCAGAATCTCTAAATGTGGTAATTAAGTGGGTGCACACAAAAGGGGAGTCAAAAAAGATTCTAATGTTTTGATCTTGGCAGGCGGGGAGGAAGGAAGGCAGTACTATGAACTCATTCATTCATTAAAAATGAATAGAGCACCATCGTTGGGTTAGGCACTGTGACACTGACCACAGTCAAGAGAATAAACAAGCTTTATGGAAAAAGTGATGAATCTGGATTTATATTTGTTGACTTTGAGGTGCCTATGAGTCATCAAGGTGGAAATGTCTAACACATGGCAGCAAAGAAGAAAGGTCAAGGCAAGTGAACACTTCATAGGTAAGAACTGAAGTCCCACTAGTAGATGAGATCACTGAGGGAAAAAAAGAAAGGAATGCCTCTATGGTTACGTATGTACATTTAGATGGTACCTGTGGATATTATTTATAGGAGAAGAGGGGGAGGAGATGCAAATAAAAGCAGTGAAGGAACAGTTGTACAATAAGAGATCTAGAAGTACATTGGAAACCATAAAGATAAGATTTTCAAGAGGTGAGCAAGCTGCAGTTCACATCCCAGAGACATATTAAAGCACATGAGGGAAATATACTGAATTTGGCCTTTCACAGAAGAGTTGGGATAGAAACCGGATTACAAAGGACGGTGAGAAGAGCTGACACTGAGAGCAGAGACTTCAACATGGTACCATGGTTCATGCAGTGGATTTTTAGAATAGTGAAAACTTGAGAGTATTTGTAAGCCCCAAATAATGAATCAGTGAATATAGAGAAAATGAAAACATAGGAGAAGAGGGGATAATTGATAGGAAAACAGCCTAGAGGAAGCAAGACAATACGGGCTCAAAAGACTTGGGCAGCATCCAGGCAACATACGCCTTCACTGTGAGGTGAATTAGCCCTCACTTGTAAGGATTTCAGAGGACTGAAATGGAGCATTTCAGGTAAAAGAGAAAGATCTCTGTGTACCATCTTTTTATGTCGTTTATTCTTAGTTACACAATGTTCCAATGGAGACGATGGCCTCTAATTCTCCAAAGATAATTCTCCACCATATTAGCGCCTATCCTCCTGCGTAAAACTGAACAGTAGTACTGGCAACACCTACTGTGTGTTATGCAGGTAATCGTCTTCTCCAAGAGTTAAATGGAAACTTGCGAAGAAAAGAGACAACAATTTCTAAGGCACTGTTCGGGGTGGGGAGCGCAGGCAGGTGTCTGTTGCTCTCTTCCTTTATAGAGAAGCCCCTGGGAACTGCAGCGACGAGATGAAGACCAGAGCTTCATCCTTTCTACCTGTTCATTCTGCCTGCGTTGTGCCTTTGCAGGGTCTCAACTGCTATGCATCCGTACCCTAGTTCTTCTCAAACTTGAACCCCTTGCTTTTTCTCTCATCCCCAAAGTGACGGATTGGTTTTTGTTTGTTTGTTTACTCTTGCTTCTTCACCAGGAAAAACAGAGCGAGAAATGTGAAAGCGCCGCACGGTGCCGAGAGTGACACAGGACACCCACACAAGTTTACAAGTCCTCGCCCAAGTCCTCGTCTCCTAGCAGCTCCCCGTAGCTCGGCGAAGCGAAGCCGGGAGCGCACGCCCTGAGAGCACTGCCAAGCCCCTAACCCGGAGCAGCAGTCTCCCCGGCCGCCGGGGCTAAAGGAATGAGAACCTGACGTCTCCCCACCCGGGCTGAGCTCGCCCCTCCCGCCCGGAGCCGAGCTTCTGGAAATCCAGTAGCCTCCCCCTGCCTCCCGGAGCTCCCTGCTGGCTGCCACCCCGAGCGAACGCACAGCGTGCACACGTCCACACGCCAGCAACACAGGCACGAGAGCGGCTGGGTGTGGAACGGAGGCGCACCGCACGCACTGCATGCCCAGCCGACACCCGCGCGGACCCCGGCCGCGGCCCCCCGGCGCCCCTCGGTGCCCGAGCCCCCAGCCCGCGAGCCTCACCAGACAGCCGGTAACTTTCCAGGTGCGCAGCTCGTCCCCTCGGCACCGCCGCCCCTGCGTCTCCGTGTCCGCTTTCTCGCCTCCCTCCCTCCCCAGCCTCCCACGGCGCCCCAGCCGGGCGCAGGTCAGTTTAGCCAGGCCGGGCGCGGGGCGCGTAGCGCGGGCCCGGGGCTGCCGGCGCCGCCGCTCGGGCTACGTGAGACCGGGGGGCACGGGCGAGGGCGTTGCGCGCAGAGGCTGCGGCGACTCCCGTGCTGCCGCCTGGCTTCTCCGCGGGGGCCGGTGCAGAGGAGACGCGCTGGGAGAGAGGGAGAGAGGCAGGGAGGGAGGGGGGAAGGAGGGAGGAGAGGCGAGGACGAAAGGGAGGGGGCGGGGGTCAGTCGGGGCGATGGCGTGGAAGAACAGGGAGCCGGCTTCCCTAAAGGTGGGGTCACCCGCCCGCGCACCCACACCGGCCCCAGCCTTTACTCCCGAGACACGGTAGCGGCAACAGCATCGCCCAGAGTGAGAGAACTTAAGTAGGGAGATAGCGTCGTGGTTGTAAGCATTTTTTTTTCATGTTATTGTTTCTATTTCAAGTGTGTGGGACGAGGCTAGAGGAAAGTTCAGGGAGGTGTTCGTCTTTTCCTTCCCCTCCTTCTCTCCCCCCGCCCCCGCCCCCAGGTCCGTTTTCACTGCAGGCTCTCTCCCGCCTCGCCTTCACTCCCAGAGCGCAAACAGGCGCACGTACCCCGGACGTGCTCTCCTCTGTCACACCTGTCCCCTTCTAGAAGACATGTGACCCTGGAGCAGCTTGGCGACGCGCTCTTCCCGGACTCTGGAGCCATAACTTGCATCGAGTTTGCCAGTTCACATGATGCTGGGGGCAGTGGTTTGAACCGAGTTTCAAGGGACCTTCGGAATCTCTAGGTCCTCTGGCAGGGAGCTTTCTTGATCACCCAAGTTGGTAATCCTCTCCCCGTCGCCTTTTGATTACATGTTTTTTCCTGAGGCTCGCATTATGGTTTTCTAAATATATATATACCCCACCGCATTATTTGCTGTGCCCTGGAGTTGTGAGATCTCCGTGTGGCTTGTCCCCTTTTCTCCTGCCTCCAGAGGAATTTCACTGGTAAATCCTCGGAAGACAAGGGCAGTTTCTGTGCGGAGGAATGGGAACTACAGTGAGGGTCTATTCACTGTGCCTCTAGAGAATGTTAGAACCCAGCTCCCTTGGGTTTTAAACCACAGGGTGGCAGTGGGACTCATGTAATGCCGGTCTGCACTAGTACATATATAAACTTACATAGAAGTTAGGCCCACGTAAAATATGTTGAATAGGGCCATTAAATTTCAAAGAAGGGAAAATGTAGTCCTGGTTTTTGTGTGTGTGTGCTAACTGGAAAAAAATCGGCAAAAGTACAAAGTACTTTTTCATGAACACATGAGAGAGTCTTTCCATTTTACGCAGGCCTTCGAAATAGCCCAACTAGAGGAGATGGGGATGGAGAAGAATTCCACAGGAAAAGGGAAAATAATTAAGTCATTGTTAAGTCACTGTAATAATGGACATTTAAGTCAATGGCCTTATGGACAGTTAAGCAACAAAAAAAAGAGAAAATCAGAGATTTTCAAAGTCCTTACATTTAATTTAGTACATGGGGGTGGTGCTGTGGGTAACTAATTAATGGGTCCAAAAATTGATGTATTGGGCCAGAACTTGCATTTTTCTAATGAAATAGAATAGGATAAAAATGTCAGAGACATTTACACATAGTACAAGTAAATATGCTCTATAAACCTTTCTCTTCGGTTAAATAGGTAAATGTGTGTGTACTGGGTCAACCGTGTAATATGTATTTTCTTACTGTTCCTTGAGGTAAAACTCGAAAGGCGCTGATGTAGTGCAGGCTGCTGCCCAGAGTCAGAGTTTGAGGGAGAACTTAGGTTCCTTCCTAGGGATCCTGTGCTCTGGCAACAGGGCAGAGTTATAGAGAACAAGGAGGAGGGTGAGAAAGAGGAGAAGAAAAGGGACCGTGTTTGAGCTCTTTATTCATTCTTCCCACAAATGTGCCTGAGCAGCTTCTATGCCTTAGGCCCGGTGCTAAAATCTGGGAATTTAATGGTGAGCAAAGTCAACATGTGATCTCGGCACTTTAGAATCCGTTGGGGGAAACAGACATCAATCAACTAAACACAAAAGTAACTATATATGTGATAAATGCTATGAAGGAAAATATGATATGAGAGCAAAAATGATGGTGTCATAATTTAGATGAGGGAGGCTACAATTAATAAGTAACCCAATTTAAAATGTCTTCAATGATAAGGAAATTTATTGTTTCATATGGCAAGAAGTCCCAAGGTCAAGAGGCTCTATCTAGTGAATTCAGCAGCTCAGTGCTGTCAGGGAAGGCCCAGGGCCGGTTCCGTTATTCCCCCTGCCATCTCCAGCATGCCAGCATGGTACTGGGTCTGCCCCACCCACGGTCCAGAGCAGCTCCCTATAGGACAGACAATCCTGACAGTGCCCCATGGTAGCAGAGTATGTCCTTTTTCCAGAGTGGGGAAATCTTTCTCAGAAGCTTCTAGCAGACTTCTCACCCGTCATCAGTCCAAACTAAGTCATATACCCACGCATGTCTAAATGCTGGGAAGGAGGGCCGCGGAGGCGGGGAGTTGAGGATTACCGTAATTGGTCAAGGCTCTTCAGGATTTGCCCTTGAATTTTTCAGGAATGCATTCTTTGAGGAGTCGATACTTAAACAAAAAAGGAGAAGGTGGCAGTGGATGCTGGGTAGCCAATCCAGAGTCTGCTACAGGAGCTCAGGGATGACGCCTCTGAAATAAATGACATTTAAACTTAAGATGAGTAACAGCAAGAAGTAAGGAGGACGCATCTTCAGGCAGAGGGAGTCGCATGTGTGGTCTGACCGCGCCACCTGTTAAAGGTGTACATGAAATTCCTCATTTACTATGTCGACCCATAAAGGTAAGTGTACCTGAGGAAGCAAGCTCAAAGGGTTAAATAACATGATCCAGTTTACAGAGCTTATAAGTCACAGAGCCAATCAATCTAATTCCAGAGCCTAAAATCTTGGCTTCTGCCTCTACGGAGATGGTGAGAAGCCAGAATTCACTGGCCTTTCCCGGCCACTGACTGAGGAACAGAGCGCAACCTCCAGGCCCCCTCTGCAAGGTTTCTCTGGGCCCACTGGTAGTGCAGGACCCATGTTCATGAATAAATCCTCTAGTACTGGGTGTACCTCTGCTCCACTGGGTATCATGGTCCCCACCAAGCACTGTCACCAGAGCGCTAGCGCTCTCATGGTGTCAAAGCTCAGAGATGGCTTGTGGAGATGTGGAGAGTAAAATGCCCATCTTTGTGTTAAGAAGCCCTTAAGCAGCCTTGGTGTTTTAGGAAAATCTGTTTCTCGTACTTTCTTTCTCACATGGACATGCATCTAAGGGACTAAGCTGGGAACAGACTGCTTCCCCTGAGCTCAGACTCCCAAGGCCCTGCCTAACTGAGGTCTGGTTCACGTTCATCTAGATGAAATACTATTCTTTGGGGATAAATGCCCTCACAGGAGACTCTGTAGTTGCCCTTGCACTTGGCTGCCCCATTAGATCAGCCTTTGTGCTCACAAAGTTTGAGCCCAGCTCAGAGCACCCCGGGGTGCAAGCTGAGCTCTCTCCGTTGTGTCACCAGAAGAAGCTCTTCTGAGGGCACGAGAGGGGCACATCCACCATCCTGGTTCCCAGTTTTTTCTCCCTGTCTCTCTGGTTCTGCTCCCTTCTCTCTTGTCTTCTTTCATTTGTCTGCATGCTTATTTATCTCACCAGACTGACCTCGTGAGAAGCCATTTCAATTTCTAAAGCCAAAAGCTTAGGTCACTGTGCCCTTCTTTCACTTCAGCTTTGCCAAACCTTAACCCAGGAGAAATACTACCATTTGCTGTTGGCATTCCTGCTGTCCAGGGGCCGGCATCCTCAATATGCTTATGAAACAGGACCAATTGATTCCACCACCGTGTTCCTGCTGTCTAACCTCCCTGCAGCCCACCATCCCTTTCTTCACTTCAAAGCCATTTATTCCTTCCATGAAGTCTCCCTGATTCTGCCGAGTGGTGGTTCTGTGACCCGACAGGAGCGTGCTGCCCCAAGTCTCAAAGGCTCGTCAGCTTGTCTCCATCCTTTACTGGACATCAGAGCAGGGACATTGTTGTTTTAACTCTTATATCTTCAGAACATACATAGCTGAAGTCTTTTCATAATGCGAAAAACAATCCCCCCAATTCCACTCTTTAATCTACTGTCTCTGTTTTCTTAAAAAACAAACAAAAAGCACAAAAACTATTTGCCAGCATACTAGAGACTTGAGAAAGAAACCTATGGGAGCCCATTACACACAGCACACAATCTTCTGGGCCTAGTGCTGAGTTCTCCATCCCACTTTTGTGTCTCCAAGGGGACAATGGCTTCTCATTTGCCAAATCCCTCCCTGCTGATCCCTGGTGGGGAGAAGGGTGAGCCCTGTGCGCATTAACTCACAGCGCATTAGGGTAGTCTCCTGGCCCTTCCAGGCAGCAGCCGGAGCCTACAAGTGCCTCCCATTTTAAATTGACCAGTCTCTTGCCCACGTTCTCCTTGAAAGACCTTCCTCCTCTACCCCACTCCTACTCGTTCTAAATTTTCCCAGGATTCTGTCCTTAGCCCCTTCCTTCCTCCTTTCCTCCCTCCCTTCCTTTCCTCCCTCTCTCTCTCTCTCTCTCCCCCCACCCACCACCCCCCTCTCCTCATAGCTTCAATTATCACTTCTCAGTGTACTTCCTTTTTTCAGAGCTGCACTTTATCTCAGCCCTTCTGGTGGTATTTATCACATTCTACTTTGTATTATTGTTATCTATTTACATTGCTTATCTCCTCTACTTGACTGTAAATACCTGGAGGGCATGGTTCACATCTGATTCATCTCCCCTGTGTCTCTCACAGCACCCACTGAAGGTCCAAATCTTAGGGATAGAGAGAGTTATGACTTACTATCTAGAAGAATTGTATTTAAGTTTCTGAAATTCTGTAGAAAGAATTTGAAATGTGTTCTTGATTTTCCTTCTGGAATAAAGACAATTGTTTGGAATAATGACACAATTTAGAAATTAATAGTCTGCCCAATTAGCAAGCAGGTAGTAGTAAATTTTACTACAAAAGACCAATATACAAATACATTTTATGTTCTGTTTCTACCTGCACATACTGAGTTTTAGTCCCTAGTGCACTGACGTTCCTAAATAGTGATTTTTTTTTCCTAGTTATGGGTATAGCCAATGTGCACTAACTATGCACTAGGCTCACAGTGTTTGGCATCCCACATCCTGTACTATTTCAAAATCCATGTGGACCATCCATCCAGCACTTTGGCCTCTCAACTCCTTAGACCTCGTATCCAATAATCTTCGTGTCCACTCAGCTTCAGGCATTCACTGCCACAGTTAGACCTGGAATCTTCTCTAAAATCATGGAGGCTTGTGCACCCCAGAACATCTTGGCCCTGCCTGCCCCCAAGGCTTTAGCCCTTTGCTTTTCTTTTTAGACACAGTGGTCTCAGCAGGGGCTCATGCCTTTCCCGTGGTTGTAAAGCCCCGGTGAATCCTGTCACCGACCTCAGCCTCCTCTGGAGTCAGGACCAGACCAGCATGGCCTCCATAACACCCACCGGAGAGGGAGCCTCAGTGGTTCCAGCTCCCAGGTCTGACCTGGCTGGACCCACAGAAGTTCTGGCTTCCCTAGCTGCTGCCTGGAGGGGCCCAAAACTCACCCTAGAGATATAGTGGAATTAATGTGCTGTGGAGCTGACTCTGACCATTGAGAGACAACAGCAAGGAAGAAGCCAGCAGGTAATTGCTCACCCTTCCTGCCCATCCAGGAGCTGTTCAGAGATGCAATGGTTCTGTACTTCTGGCTAATCAGGCATGACTCAGCAACCAGCTTTATTTTCTAGAGAAGCTGTGACAGATTGGTAATGCATCACCTTGAATCTGCTTTCTCTCCTCTCCATCATTTTCTCTTTCTCCCTCACTCCTGTTTCCTTAGGATAACACCCCCCCATTAAGAATTAGCATGTGAGCTTTGCCTCAGGCTCTGTTTCCTAGAGAACCCAGGCTAAGATAAGCCCTTATACTCTGTAACCACAACTTTCCATCCTTCAAGCTTATTTGCTCAGTTATTTTCTCTTCATGTGTGTTTGACCTTAAAGTGACCTCTAGTTCTTTGACCCTCTGTTTTCTTCCTCCTTGTCTTTACGCTGCTTCTTACTCAGTTTAGTGTGCAGTCCATTATTTCACACTCTTGGTATTTCTCCCCAACGATGTATTCTGCAACAGCCAGATGAAGCCCCCATCCTGGAGGAATCCCACTTCTCACCTTCTTTTTCTTTTTCTTTTCTTTTTTAATCTTCTTTTTCTTATACTTGGACAGTGAGTGCTAGTGGAACAAGGTAAATATAAGCCCTGTTCTCATGGAACTGAAGTTCTGGGTCAATGGTAGTATATTAGACTGGTCAAGCCATTCTGGAGAGCTGTCTTTGCTCAAATTAAGATTAAGTACAGCTCACTTGCAATTCTGCTTCTGAGTATACTATATAGCCCAGAAAAATTCTCACACAGGTCCCTATGGGGACACGTACAAGGACGTTTATTGAAGCTTCTTTTGTGTTATTGTGGTACTTAGGTATCCATCTCCAAGAGAATGGATATGTAAATTGTTCATGGAGATATGCCGTAGAATATTATACAGTACTTAGAACAACAGATTTGATATTCACAAGGAAAAATGATATACCTTAAATATATAGTATCTAATAGAAAAATGAAAGAAATTGAGATATGTATATATATAACACGATACTCTTTGCATAGATCAAAAATATGCACAAAATAATTTGCAAAAACACATACAAATAAAAAGATATAAAATTAGCACTTTGGAACGTTTGCCTCTGTGGGAGAAGGGGAATGGGAGTAGAATATTTCAACAAAGGAAAGAATAAGGCAAAAAGAAAAAAACTCTGGAGAAGGAGAGATAGAATAGAAAAAAAGAATTAAGAGACATATTTTCCAATATTGACAAGTGTTATAAAGACCATAAAACAGAACATAGGTTGGATTTGGAAGACGACTTCCAAGAGGTGGTCAGAGGAGACCTCCCTGAAGAGGGAGCATTTGAGTGAAGCCTAAGTGATGAGATAAAACCTACCATAGGATGCTCCAGGGGAAGTGCATGCAGGGCAGAGGGAAGAGCAAAGGCCAGGAGGCCACAAGGAGCTTGGTGAGGTGCAGGAGCAGGAAGAAGGCCATGGTGGCTGGAACATGTGAGCTTGGAGGAGTGTGATGCAGGATAAGTCAGTGGGGCAAAGCTTGGAGTCAGACTGCACAGGGCCCTGGAGGCACTAATAAAAAGTTAGGGTTTTTGGCCACTGTAAATTCTTGATACCAACCACTTCTGGTTGCTAAAGACTCCCTAGCAATCCTGCTAAATTTACTTGGTCAGCTCTTTCTCTCTATTATAATAAAAATGGCCAACTTTTTCCTCTTTCTTTAAACCTTCTTCTCACCACTCTTACTCATGGCGGGTAGCCTCACTGACTCTTTGCAGAGAAAAGAGTAATAATAATTGTCATGAAATGAATCGTGCGCCCCGCACCCCAGCTCCAAATTCATATGTTGAAGTCCTAACTCCCAGTACCTCAGAACATGACCTTATTTGGAAATAGGGTCATTGTAGATGTGGTTAATTAATATGAGGTCTACAGTGTTGCCCTAATGTAATACGACTGATGTCTTTATAAAAAGGGGAAATTTGGACACAGAGACAGACACACATACAGGGAAGATGATGTAAAGTGACCCAGGGAGATGGCCATCTACAAACCAAAGACAGAAGCCTGGAACAGACCCTTCCCTCACAGTCCTCAGGAGGAACGAACCCTGCCAACACCTTAGTTTCAAATTTCCAGCCTCCAGAACTGGGAGACAGTAAAGCTCCCGGGTGGTTGTTAAGCTACCCGGTTTGTGGTGCTTTGTTACATCAGCCCTAGAAAAACGAATATAATAATAATAACTAACAGGTGTGGAACCCATACAATGCATATGAGCACTGCACTTGACATGTGCTAAGGCAGTTAATCCTCATGAAGACCCTATGAGATACTATTATTATCATTATTACTTATTATTATTATTTGAAATAAGGAAACTGAGGCACGGAGAGAATAAGTATAATTCATTAGTAAGGCACTACCTCAGTATTCCCACATCAGATCTAGAAACCCATCTGCACCAGGATGTGTCCTTTCCTCCCTCACTTCCTCTTAGGATGATGTGTCCTTCATCCCGTCTGTGCTCCCACCTGTGCTCTTTATCCCTCCCTGCCCCTCTTTGTTCCTCAACCTCGTAATTCTACTTCTGAATCTTTCATCTTCCTGTTCTTACTGATATCTTTCCATTAGTGTATATATATATATATATATATATATATATATATATATATATGCTAATTTATATACATTAGGAATTTATGTCTCTCTCAGCTTATGGCTTATAAGTTTCTCCCACCTTAAGCAAAGGCTCCTTCTGTTATATCTTACACAGCTCCTCCTCAAGCTTCCCACACTCACTGTCTTCATTTCCTCTGTTTTTCCTTTGACCTTCAGTGTATCAGTTTCTTAATGCTGCTGTAACAAATTACCACAAAGTTAGTGGCTTAAACCAAGCAACAACACACACTTATTTCCTTACAGTTCTTGAGGTCAGAACTCTGAAATGGGTCTCACTGGGCTAAAATCAAGGTGTCGTCAGGGCCGTGTTCCTTCTGGAGGCCGTGGAAGATAATCTGTTGCCTGTGGCCTCTTGTGGCTTCTGGAAGTTTATGTTCCTTGGCTCGTGGTCCCCTCCATCTTCAAGGCCGGCATCTTAGCATCTTCAAAGCTCTCTCTGACTCTGACCTTCCTGGCTCCCTCTTTCACTTATAAGGACCCTTGTCATTACATTCGGCCCACCCAGATAATCCAGGATAATCTCATCATCTCAAGATCCCTACCTTAATCACATCTGCAGCGTCCTTTTTTGCAAGTGTAATATCTTCACAGGTTCTAGAGATTAGGGCATGTACTTTGAGGGAGCTGTCCTTTTGCCTACTGCACTCAGTAATCTGGCTTCCCACCACCCTACCGAAGATACTTTCCCAGAGGTCACCAATTTCTAGTTTCCTTAGAAATACGTGTATCTTAGTTGACATCTCAGCAGCACTGAATGCAGGTACTTCTCACAGGAGTGACCTCAGTGACCACGTATTCTCCCAAGTTTCTTTCCTTCTTCACAACAGTAGACTAGCCTTCCCAGTCTCCCTTGCCAATGACTCTGTCTCTAACCGTAAATGTTGAAAGTCCT
Organism: Tursiops truncatus; assembly: GCF_011762595.2. NCBI lineage: Eukaryota > Metazoa > Chordata > Mammalia > Artiodactyla > Delphinidae > Tursiops > Tursiops truncatus. The sequence goes on from NC_047038.1 coordinate 95,992,351, forward strand.
TGCTCCCCTAAGCAAGGTTGTCTTTCCTCTTTGTCAGTGACCGACCTCTTAGAAGTAGCGCCCCCTTTAAGTTCCTCAGTAAAGACGGAGAAGCATAGAGAACCCCTCGTTTCCATCCCTATTTGCGTGCTGGTGACTCCTGAATCTCCATTGCCACGTGGCACTTCTCTTCCGTGATCCAGAGCAGATTGTTCAGCTACCTTTGTGATATTTCCCCTCAGGGACCAAGATACAAGTCACTCGATATCAACATGTCCAAAAGTAAAGGAACAACTTGTTCCAGAGAACTAATGACTCCTTCAGTGTCTCTTATACGAATAAGCTGTTTTCCAGTTAGATTTCTTAGTTTGGAATTTAGGGAGTCATCCCTGTCTCCTGCTTTCCCTCACTCCCCATAAGAAATGTGTCCCAAGGTCCTGAAAATTCTGCCACACGCCTCTCTCTAATATTCAGGAGATTCCCTCTGTCACCACCATCAACATCTTCTCTTGCTTGAGCTGCCGAGAGAGTCATCTCGTCATTTCTCAGCGGCCACTCTTGTTCCCACACCAAGCCCTAGCCCTAGGGCTAGCCTCTCTGTTGTCAGTGATCTTTTTAGACCATAAAGCAGACTTTGCCACTTCTCTGCTCAAAGCCCATTAATTAATCTAATAGGCATATAGCCACAGTGCTTAGAGCCATATGTTAGCAAGGACCTGTGGACCTGTGGAATTATATGGGACCTGGAAAAAAATCATTGCCCCCTGTGCTACAAAAGAGAAAAATACAAAGTGTTGAGTTAAATATCTACAAAGGATGACATTATGCAAACTAGCAATTCAAGTGTACGTGTGAATATATGTGTATATTTGTATGTATATGCATATATATTATCAATTTTAAAGCAGAAAACAAAAGGAATAATTTAGCCATATAAAAACACAACTTTAAAAATTATTAATTTTTTTTTTAAATATGTCTGCATTTTCGTGATGCCAATATATTTGCTTAATATGCTGTGGAAGTAGAGCCTCCAAAAGTCAGAGTGCATAGGGCCTATAAAAATCCCCAAACATTTCTACCTCCAAGGCCTTCCCACTGCGCTTACTATAAAGTCTCAAATCTTTAATGTGGCTTTCCAGCACGTCAGGCTGAATTATGTAGCTTGCCTTGGGAGGTGTCCATATCGAAGGAATACACTGGCCTCCTAGGCAGCCCTAGACCAGTGCATCTGATCACCCGAGGAGCTTGTTCAAATGCAGGTTCTGACTCGGTAGGTCTGGGAGGAGGCTGAGATGCTGCATTGCATTTTTCATAAGCTCCCAGGTGACACCGCTGCTGCTGGTCCGCGAATCACACTTAGAGTGGAAAGACCCCCGAGGGCAGCCTTGCCTCCTTCTGCTGGCCACTCCAGTAATGCTAAGAGCTCCATAGCGTCTCAACTGGTTTGGAGGTTCAAGGGCTGGGACATGCTTGTAACCTGATGGAAAATTTTTGCGGAAGAAGAAGGTGATTTTAAGGATTAGAAGCTGAGAGACCACAACGCTTTCCTGTATGCAGTATTGGAGCTGAATGTGAGGGGAGAGATAGCAGAAGCAAATACACTTACCTTTGTGTGTGCTTGTGCTCTGGACATTCACACAGCCCTGGGCCTGCCCCTAAGCCTGTTTCCCTAATGCTAGGATCTGACTGAGGCTTTGCCTGTGTCACAGCTTTTATCAAACAGTTTTATAATCCTATGTTTGTGTACCTGTTTTAGGATTAAACTGTAAACTCCTATGCAGCCCAGATGAGTTCTTCTTCGAGGTACTCATTCAGTAGAAGTCCATTAATAAAAGAAGGACGTTAAATCCCCACTCAAGTATAACTTCCAGCCAGAAGGCAACATTGTTCTGGAATGCTGGGAAATAATTCCATCTCACAGGACAACCTTGGGTACAGTAACTAGAGGTGTGTTGGCTGTTTTGACATTCAGTTGCCAAATGCCCAACAAATGGAAATAGCAACAGCTCTATAAATGGCAGCCCTAGCTATAAATTTTAAAAGAACACCCATGCCTACCTAGTAATACCTAGTGAAATGGAGCAGGACCCTGTGGTCTATGCACCCCATGTCCTCAGCCTGCCTTTTGTCTGTGGAAAAACTTTAGCCAAAGAATAAGTTTAATCAGAGAAGTGAAAAAGTAGAGAAACAAAGGAAAACACTCAAAAGAGACCAAATAAAAGTAGTTTAGTCATTAAACATAGTCAAGGACCTTTAGTTCCTCCTTAAGGGATACAGGTAATATTCTGAGCCATGTCCTGTGAGCTGTCTTAAAGATACTGAAGCCCGCACCAGGTGGAAGAAGTTAACTACATGAGCAGGCTGTAGCCATGACATAAGCTGCTACAATTCCGAGAACTGGCCTCAAAGAAATGGAAACAAACCGACCTGAAGATTAACCATACCTGAAGCAATCAAGATGATGCTGGTCAGACCACCAGTGACCAATTTCAAGATGACTGTCAGAGCCAACTGTACTGTTTCTGCATGTAGCCCCCTCCCTCCGTCTATAAAAGCTCTTGCCCACTGGTTGTAGGAAGTGGGGAGTCGGCCTTTGGACAGGCGTCCACCCTCCCCTCTCCCTGGCTGCCAGCATCCAAAATAAAGCAAACTTTCCTTTCCACCAACCTTGCCTCTCTATTGGCTTTTGAGTAACAAGCAGCCAGACTGCACTTTCAGTTACACTGGGATATCATAAACTGTTTCTTAATAGTAGCTGAGTTTTGTTATTGGTTTGTTCCATTTGTTGTTTATGTCGTTGTTATTAATACATTAATTGGGGCTTTTATGGTGGCGCAGTGGTTGAGAGTCTGCCTGCTGGTGCAGGAGACACGGGTTCGTGCCCCGGTCCGGGAAGATCCCACATGCCGCGGAGCGGCTGGCCCCGTGAGCCATGGCCGCTGAGCCTGCACATCTGGAGCCTGTGCTCTGCAACGGGAGAGGCCACAACAGTGAGAGGCCCGCATACCGCAAAAAAAAAAAAGATATAATACGTTAATTGTATTAGACATAGTGACAACTTCCAAAGTAATGAAAGATAGATAAAGACAACTTGAGTGTTATTGTTTTTCATTTGGCTCTTTTAGAGTATTGTGCCATGTGGATATGGGCTATTATTTGCTCACCCTGTCATTTAAACAGCAAAAACCTGGCTTGAACTATATTTATCTTTCCATGTAACCATTCAAGAGGAACTAAAGCCGTTAGGACCTCAGTGGAGATATAAAGTTGTCCTATTTCCCAGACCCAGACTGTCTGTAACTGCTGCTTCCTCTCAGAAAGTCCTCCAGACACAGAAGGTTTCATTTAATCAGCCAGCAATAACACTTCCCTGAAAGAAGGGTAACTGAGATCCCTGTTTAGTTTCAGTACTTCAGAGGGTCAAGTTGTTTTTCAAATTTTGCTCAGTGTGTGTAAACAGTGTGCCGCTAAGTGAGCTTATTGGATGCCATAATGCCAGGCAGAATCATCTGCTCAAGGAAAGCAAATAATAAATCATCTCCAGGCCTGTATCAAGCCGGCATGTTGCATGAAGAAGCCGGTAAAACAAGACTACGTAGTCTTCTGTCTTAGCATACTGTCAGCTCTTACTGTTTATTTCATGATCTGGCCAATCGGGATCACCACAGATTAACCTAAGCTACGTGACCCTCTCCTTTTCTCTGACCATGCTATTCTTTGTTACCGACTTGGCAATTTACATGTCCAGTTTCCCTTTGGAGACCCGAACTGGGAGTAAACCACCAATTTAATTGTCGGTGTGGTCCATTTAAAACAGGTTCCTACGTTTGTTCTGATCTCTATTTCATTTTATAAAGGCCGAGGTTCCGTAACTATTTATCAGGGGCTGGCCATAGGATACACAGTATCTTCTCAGCCAGGTATTTGCAAACATTCCCAGTATCCCTAACACAGAATGGGTGGTCCATCATTATTTCTTGAGTGGATGTATACATGTTGCTAGGCTCCTTCCTGTAAGACCAGAGGTGAACACGACTCTGTTTTCTGGCAATTTAATAAAAGTAAAAATGCTTGAGGATCAATTTCTTTTTTAATTATAGATTTTTATTAGAAATTCTGCAACTGTGATTAAGAGTTATTTTATTTTCCCCCATCACTGAATGGCTCCTTTATTGAGAGAACATTTCAGAAAGCACATAATCAGCCCACTCTCCAGGAGCTGATTGTAATGACTCGCCCTTGAACAGATTTTCTGTAGGAGTTGAGGCTCCCTGGTGCTGGAAGAAGATGGCTTTGAGGGACTTGCAGTAGGGAGAATGGACGTCAGAGTTTGGCCTCAGACCAGAGAGTAAATATCTGGTTCCAGTTGCAGATCCCTGATGAAGCAGAAATAACATGGCCCTTGTGGAGAGAGTAGGTTCAGAGGAATGAAGTTGTGAAGGGGGCGGGTGTCCAGATCCTTGTAAATGATTCGCCTTCTGCCTTCACACCCCACCTACACACCAGCTAGAAGGAAGCACACTCTAGGCAATGCTTCCTGAGAGGGCAGTGGGTCTGAAACTTCTTATGAGTCCGTGTTTGTCTAAGTCAGTGGTTCTCACATTTTTGGTCTCAGATGAGTTTTACAGTCTTAAAGGGCCCCAACATACTTTTGTTTATGTGGGTTACATCTATCAACATTCATCATGTTCAAAAGTAAAACTGAGAAAATGTTTGTAAGTATTTATCTTAAAATAACTGGTATACATCATTAAATATTAACATAAATGACATCATTTTATGAGAAATAACTGTTTCCAAAACATAGTGAAGAGAAGCATTGTCTTATGGTTTTGCAAATCTTTTTAATGTTTGACTTAATAGAAGATAGCTAGATTTGCATACTGACCTCTACATTCAGTCTGGTGTTATGCCACATATCATGTAGTGCCTGGGAAAGTCCACTGAATGAGAATTAAAAAGGCAGATAAGAGCTCAGTATTATCCTAATGATTCTGATCTGTAACTCCCTGAAAAGCTCCTGGGGACTCCCATGGGTTGCCAGGCCACACCTTGAGAACCACTGTTCTAATTTATAAGCCCCATACTCCTTTATATGTCATGGATGGTCCCAAAGGCATCTTACCACAGTGGCTGTCTTTGGGATTCAGCCCAATTGGCTTCCCAAGCTCAGGCTTCCAACAATTGGACAAAAAAAAAAAAAAGAAGGATGTGAATTACTCAGCTCTCGGGTGCTTTTTCAATTCCCAAGTGTAAGTGAGTAAGTGAATGAATGAATAAATGAATGAAATAATGAAACTGTTCCTCATTTTTATTTTATTTTATTTTTTTAAAATGACATGTCAGTTTAAATTATTTATTTATTTTTGGCTGTGTTGGGTCTTCGTTTCTGTGCGAGGGCTTTCTCTAGCTGCGGCGAGCGGGGGCCACTCTTCATCGCGGTGCGTGGACCTCTCACTGTAGCGGCCTCTCTTGTTGTGGAGCACAAGCTCCAGACGCACAGGCTCAGTAGTTGTGGCTCACGGGCCCAGCTGCTCCGTGGCACGTGGGATCTTCCCAGACCAGGGCTCGAACCCGCGTCCCCTGCATTGGCAGGCAGATTCTCAACCACTGTGCCACCAGGGAAGCCCCTTCCTCATTTTTAGCACTTTCATTTTCTTGATCTTAAAATCAGATTATAGTCCCCATCATGAAGCTGGATAAGCTGCATTCAATCTGAGATTAACAGAGATTAGACAAATTTTTGCCTTTCTGTATGACCTTATATCACTTGCTCCTAAATCTTTAATTTTTATTTATTTATTTATTTTTGGCTGTTTTGGGTCTTCATTGCTGTGCGTGGGCTTTCTCTAGTTGTGGCAAGCAAGGGCTACTCTTGGTTGTGGTGGCTTCTCTTGTTGTGGAGCACGGGCTTCTAGGCATGCGGGCTTCAGTAGTTATGGCACACGGGCTCAGTAGTTGTGCTCGCAGGCTCTAGAACGCAGGCTCAGTAGTTGTGGCACAGGGGCTTAGTTGCTCCGCGGCATGTGGGATCTTCCTGGACCAGGGCTTGAACCTGTGTCCCCTGAATGGACAGGCGGATTCTTAACCACTGCACACCAGGGAAGTCCTGCTCCTAAATCTTATAAAGCACAGAGGGAAAACTGCCACATGCTGGGCTTTTAGTCACCTATAATCATTCATTCAGCCAAATCATTCATTGACTAAATCATTCATTCTGCCAACAGACTTTTATTCAACTTTGGGGATTCAAAATTTACAAAGGCAAGGTCTCTGTCTTCTAGAAGTTCACAGTCAAATAGAAGATGCTGTGGCCTTATAATCCATGCGTGCATTTATTCAGCGTGCTCTAATCCATTCAGCAAATATTTGGAGGGCATCTGTTATGAGCCATGATTAAAGCAGGTGGGCAAAAAGCCATTTCTTGTCTTGCGGAATTCAACCAACTGGGGCTACAAACCCAAATAAGTAATTAAAATATAAATTATTGTGACTTATCACAATAAAAGTAAGTACAAAACTCTCCAGGAACTTGGAGGAGAAAGTGAATATTTGGCTAGGAACGTTAAGGAAGATTTCTGGCTTGGCAAGAGGTTAAGAAACAGGAACATTGATTCTGTGATCTGAAAGAGACAGGTTCCAGTGCCACCTCCTTATCACTCTAACCTCTCTCAGTCTAAATCACAGGGTTGTGAATACGAATGGGATCATATCTGTGTCGTACCCAGGACAGTGTTGATTATCATAATTAGCGAAGTGATGGCGTTCTTTAGTTGGAAATGAATCAGGCATATGTTCTAGGTGAGGAAAATGACACATGCAAAAGCCAGGAGATGTAAAAAAAAAGCATAGCGTATCCTGGAAACGAATGAAATAGAACAAAATTGATAAAGTTGGTCAAGTAAAATGCCACAAGGTCCTTATTGAGGTAAGGTCAGGATTTCATTAATTTTGCTCAAAAATCACTCCCTACACCACCTACAAAGAAAAATAAGATATAAAAGCCTTTGATAAAGTAAATCACAATGCTGAAAAAAGACAAATAGGAGTAGCTTTCTGAGTATAAGCCTAGGTAACATTTTACAGTTTTTATCAAAAAGTGAGTCTGCATGGAAATGGGCTTTCCAGGGAGCTAGAGACAAAGATATGATTAAGAGATTCCTGACACTCACTGTCGTTTCTCCCCTTGGATGAAGTTGTGGCTTTGTCAACGTTGAATCTGGATCAAGAACGAGTAGAACGCCACGTTTGTAAACATTCTCTTGAACAGAAGGCCAGAGTTTGTAAATTCTTCAGGGATGGTGCTGTAAGTTTACACATAAAAGTGCAGTGGTGGCACTTTTTCCAGATCCAAGGCACCTCTGCCATGCAGGGACAGTGCCGCCAGAGCAGCTGTGCCCACCAGAAATGCTAGAGGCTGAGAGAAGCCAGGCTTTGTGGCCACTCTGCATCCTGTGAAATCTCGAATCTGTATTAGCTCCCCAGGGCTGCCTTCAAAAACTACCACAAACCAGGTCCCACAAACAACAGAAATATATCGTCCCACAGTTTTGGAGACTAGAAGTCTAACACCAAGATGTTGTCAGTCCCATGCTCGCTCTGAAACTGGAAGGGGAGAATTCTTCTTTGCCTCTTTGGTGGTCATCAATCCTTGGCATTCCTCGTCTTGTAGCTACAGGACCTCCATCATCATGTAGCACTCTCCCTTTGCGACTGTTGTCCAAATTTCCCCTTTTCATAAGGACATCGGTTATATTGGATTAGAGCCCACCCTAATGGCCTCATCTTAACTTGATCCCATCTGCAAAGACCAGTTTCCACATAGGGTCACATTCCTAGGTACCAGGGATTAGGATTTCAAACATCCATTTTCAGTGTAATATAATTCAACCCATAACAGTATCCTTGGTGAATTAATTTTGGAACTGAATCTAACAGTGTGTGTGTGTGCACGCACGTGTGTGTGTGTGTGTCTGTGTCAGTGGTGGAGTGAGACAGAGTCCCTCTTTCACCTGTCCAACACCTACCTGAAATAATACAGAGTCATAAAACTAATATATCAGAGTGCCTTTGACTCACAATGTTTAAAGTCAATTTAGGTATCATTTGTGAAGTGAGGAATAATTTGCTATGTCTAGAAAATAAGTTTGGGCCAATTATGAGATAACAAGGTATTTGTACATAACCATTTAGGGATTGAGGAGCCATTGATGTTTCTAAGTAACAAAGTGATATGAGTAGACTTGGTTACAGAAAGGTTGCTCTGGCAATAGTGTGTAATGAGTAATTTTCCAGGGCAAATCTTAGAGGCAGAAATAGGAATTAGAAAATCACTGCAAGAGTCTGGAGAAAGAAACTGACTGGGGAGGGCTGGGGATATAGGTGTATATGGCAGTGGACAGGTATGCTGGACCAAACAGTGACCAGAAAAAGGAGAGGAGGGGAGTGATTAGGAACATTCTGAGTGACATGTTGGATGTGACTAGTAAGAAAGACAGAAGAATTGAGATCGACTCTGAGGTGATGAGCTTGGCTAAGTGGGGAGAATATGTCACCATTAATGGGGATGGAAAGCACAGGAGAAAATGCAGATTTTCTAAAAAGTGAAGTGCATAACAATGAAATATAGAGGGTGCTATACAGGGATAACAAAGGCATGAATGTTATTAAAAATATTTGTGAAAAACTGCCTTTGCCTGGGCAGTTATGCAAGGACACTGAGGTGCAGTGTCCTCTACTCTAAAGGTCTGCAGTTACCCACACTCAAAATGACCCAAAAGATTGATTTGTCCTCTTTACTATCAACTTGCCCCATTCCCCCACAAACAGTCCTGTATTCCCTACCTTGGTAGGTAGCACCGTCATTTACCTGTCTCTTAAGCCATGAATCTGTTACCTCCCTCTCCCCAGATCCTCATATCTAGTCATCAAGTCTTGCATCATCTTATACATCTCTTGAATTGACCTGGCCTCTTCATTTGCATGGAGTCTGCTTTACTGAAGGTTCTAGTTCACTCCCATCTGCATCATTGTCACAGCACCTTACCAAGTCAATCCCCCGGTACACTTGAACTCACTCCAATGACACAGCCGGAGTGCTCTTTGCAGAATGCAAGTCTGATCCTATTGCTGTGAGACGTAGCAATCTCATATTACTGAGACTCAGCTTATCCACACTAAGACATTTCCCTGCCCCCTGCCTCACAGCCTGCCAAACAAGGTCCCAACTCCATAACATGACCTACAAAGCCTTGGATGTTTTTACTCCTGCTTATCTCTAGACTTTGTCTCCTTCTATATGTGTTACCTTCCGCACATTTTAGCCCATTTAAGAATTGTGGAACTTTATAATCTCTGAATATTTCTTGCTTCTGCTTTGCATGGTGTTTCGTCCACCTGGGTGTCCTTCCCCCGCTGCTCCCCTAGAATCCCCTCCCCTTTCATGCTCTCCCTGACACTTTCATGCATAACTCATCTCACTCTCTTTCCCTCTTCTACTTCTGTATCATGACATGCTTCCCCTGTTCCACTTACAACAGCACTGTGTCATTTTTGATGCAGCTGACTCCGCAGGTCACCCACAATCTCCCTGAGGGCAGGGCTGTCCAGATTCCATTCCACAAGCAGACTGGGCATCTGTTTTGTTTCATGCACTGTCTTTCTGCTCAAGATACAAAGATGAATGGGTTCCTCACTTCAAGTTTCTGAAACCTGTGGACCAAAGAATTGGATAATTCAAACATTGAAAAGGAGCTTATCGCCTAATAGGAGAGTCAAGAAAAATAAAAATGTAGAAAAAAAAAATAAGTTGGCACAGTCAAAAGTGAATTATTACAGGTCAGAATTTTAATGGGTTTGGTTAAAAGCCACTGCAAGACATACAGACCAGGATAGCTACAGTATTATCTTTAAGGCAAACCATATAGATCAAAACAGAACAAAATGAGAGTGAATTTCCAAATATAAAAATGATGACATTTTTCAATTCTTTTGAAGAAGTCACTAGACCAATACATTGCCTCTGACATTTTATTCACACCAACTAAAGTAACTCTCAACTCTGCTTTGCTCCACTCAAAATGGAGAAATGGGGCTTCCCTGGTGGCGCAGTGGTTGAGAGTCCGCCTGCCGAAGCAGGGGACGCGGGTTCGTGCTCCGGTCCGGGAAGATCCCACATGCCGCGGAGCGGCTGGGCCAGTGAGCCATGGCCGCTGGGCATGCGCGTCCGGAGCCTGTGCCCTGCAACGGGAGAGGCCACAACAGTGAGAGGTCCGCGTAACCAAAAAAAAAAAAAAAAAAAAAAAAATAGAGAAATGGTATACAAATAAGTGCATTTTAAAAAATAGTAGAGTAGCTAAGGTATTCATTTTCTGATCAGAACTGGCCTCCGGAATCATCTGACCTGACTTTTGACGGACAGAAAACTTTTCCGCCACTGCAGTCAGCACCTGTAATCTAGCCACACCCATTTCTCCCTGGAGTCAGTGCAGTCAGGTCCAGTCAGAACTTCCCTGCTCCTCTCTTGCTCTCTAATAGCCTTCTTTGTTCTTTTTCTCGCCTTCTAACCAGATTTATTAAACATAACAAAAGTCTCTCTACAAAGCGACCTATACCTTCAAAACATGCTAATACCATACGCTAACACATATATATGGAACCAAAAAAAAAAAAAAAAAAGCTCCTGAAGAACCTAGGGGCAGGACGGAATAAAGACGCAGACCTACTAGAGAATGGACTTGAGGACACAGGGAGGGGGAAGGGTAAGCTGTGACAAAGTGAGAGAGTGGCATGGACATATATACACTACCAAACGTATATACACTACCAAATCGATAGCTAGTGGGAAGCAGCCACGTAGCACAGGGAGATCAGCTCGGTGCTTTGTGACCACCTGGAGGGGTGGGATAGGGATTAAACAAAAAACAAAAAGGCTCAGCAGGTCTAGATCAGCAAAACTATCTTGAAATTATTCAATATTCAAAATTTCAAAAGTGAAAACACTAACCTAGTCGTGGTGGAAAAACTGTGAATCTGGTGGAACTTGCTTCCACCTATTTTGTGGTTTAGTCCTGTTTCACTTTTGAATTACATCGCTATTACATGTGTCTTGGGGAAGAGGAAAACAATAGTCTTTTCAGAATTTAAGTCTTCTTTAGATCTTAATTTAATCCTGTTTTCACTGTGTGAATGAAGGCGTCTCCTTACCTTCCAGCCGTGGGTCTCACCTTCCATTAACCTTACTTAGGGAAGCCTTCTTGACCCTCCTGCTCTACCTCATTCCCGTTAAAATGCCACTTGCTCCTCTATTCCTCCCTTCCGTGGCCTCGGTCTGGGCTGCCATCATCCTTGACCTAGACTACTGTAGCAGCTGCGTCACTGGTCTCACTACTCTTACTTCTAATCCTTTCAATCCATTCTCCACACAGCAGCAGACTATTAGAATAGGTCAGATCACTCTCTGCTTAAAATCCTTCAGGGGCTTCCCACTTCATTAGAATAAAATCCCCACTTCTCTCGCTGTCCCACGAAAGCCCTGTGATCTGGCTCCTGCCACCCACCCACCCCCAGCCCCCGACAGCTCTGGTCACTGGATTTCCATTAAGGTTTCTTCTCCATCCGGTCGTGATCATTCACCCTCAAGACTTTGCACTTCCTGTTTCCTCTGACTGGAAATTTTCTACCTCTTCCTAAAATGACAACTTCTTTCATCTTCAGATCTCAGCTGAAATATCACCTTCTCTATGGAAATCTTATCAGCTCACAGCCTCTAAAGATGGTCTCACTTTTGTCCCTTTCTTTGTTCGTTTGTTTTCCCGTAACGTTTATCACAAGTTATTGTTACGTCTTTGTTTATTTGTAATTAATTAACTTATTGGTCTTTGGGGCTGAAAGTGAGCTCCATTAAAAAAAAGAGGTGTCTCTGACTCATTCACATTGGTATTTCCGTTGTCTAGCACATTAACTGGCTCATAATAAGCCACTCAATACATATTTATTGAATGAGTAATCCTTTATTACACACTTTATGTATATTTATATAAAATTTTACAATTTTAATTATGTTTGTATGTGTTCTTTTATTGACTTAATGTCTTCTTCTACTTTACTAAAGTTCTACAAGAGCAAAGATCAAGTCTACTTTGTTCACTGATGTGTTACTGGGACCTTGTAAGTAATAAGGCCCTTGCCGTTATTTATTTCGTAAGTAAACGCATTAAATAATTATCAATCAATGGAAGACACTTAAAAAGGTAATACTAAAGAGTCCAGATAGGCCACTGAGTTATAAAACAAAGCAGATGAACTCTGCTTTCAAAATCCTAAACTGGGGAAAGGCAGGTTTCAGCAGGTAATGACTTCCTATAATCCCTTTAATTGCTTAATTCTATCTATAAAAATTAAGATCTAATAACCAGCCTGTTGGATAGAGAATTAATTTTCTTTTTTTTTTTTAAATCAAGGATCCAGTCTTGTATGTTAGCATCTACTTGAAACGAACTTGGTTTATGGGGATAGAATGTACTTAAAAACATCTATGATGTTTAACAACCTAGTCCTTATTTTTTGGATATTGGCCTCAATATAATCTTGATGGAAAGTTCTGTTCAAGAGGTTTCCAGAATTGATATTAGAGCATAATGTTGGCCTACACTTCTGATCTGTGGGAAAGCTTTTGTGCCATAATGTCAAATGGCTACTGTGGTAAATGACAAAAATGACCACGAGACCCTGTACCTCCTTCCACCAAGCAGTGGAGTCCATTTCCTAACTGTTGAATCTGTGCTGGCCCTGGAACTTATTTTGCTCAATAGAATACGGCAAGAGTGATAGTGTGCCAGTTCTAAGTGTCCATTTCAAAAGACCTTATAGCTTCATTCTTACTCTCTGAGAAACTTGCAAATGCCATGTGAACAAACTTGGCTAGCCTGCTGGAGGGTGAGAACACAGTGAGAGAGACCCCAGTTCTTTCAGACACCTCAGCGGAAGCCATCATAATCAGCTGGCCTGGCCAGTCCACCAGCTGCCTGCAGAGGCATGAGAAAGCCCAGCTGTATTAGTCTGCTAAGGCTTGTACACACACACACACACACACACACACACACACACACACACACACTGGAATATAACTCAGCCATAAAGAAAGAATGAAATCTTGCCATTTGCAACAACAGAAATGGACCTGGAGGGTTTATGTTAAGTAAGTCAGACAGAGAAACACAAATACTGTGTAATTTCACTTATATGTGGAATCTAAAAAAATGAAACAAACAAAACAGAAACAGATTCATAGATGCAGAGAACAAATTAGTAGTTGCCAGAGGGGACAGAGGTAGGGGGGTTAGGTAAAAATAGGTGAAGGGGATTGAGAGGTACAAATTCCCATTTATAAAATAAATGAATCATGGGGATATAATATGCAGCAAAAGGAAAATAGTCAATAATATTGTAATAACTCTGTATGGGATTAGACCTGACTTATCATGGTGATCACTTTGTAATGTATTTAAGTGTCAAATCACTACCATAATATTGTACATCAACTCTGCTTCAATTTTTTTTTTTTAATGCAAAGTACCACAGACTGGGTAGCTTAAACAACAGAAATTTATTTTCTCAAAGTCCTGGAGGCTAAAGGTCTGAGGTCAAAGTTAGCAGCGTTGGTTCCTTTCGAGGGCTCTGAGGGAAGAATCTGTCCCAGGCCTCTCCCCCTGGCTTGTAGACAGCTGTCTTCATGTTGACATAGTGTTCTCCCTGTATCTTCACATCATCTTCCCTCTGTATGCATCCCTGTCCAAATTTTCTCTTCTTACAAGGACACCAGTCATATGCAAATATGCATTTGAGTGGCCACATGGGGGGAATCATGCAATTCAGCTTGTAACACTAGCCAAGATTGGTAAAGCAAGGAGAACTGCCCATCTCAGCCTAGCCCAAACGGCTAACATACAAAATAGAGAGCCAAATAAATAGCTGTTATTTTAAGTTACTAAATCTTAGAGTAGTTTGTTACCCAGCACAGGTTAACTGACACAGCCATATTTAATTGAATTTCAGTGCATTTACTACTTGGTTTTAAGACTGTAGACTATAGCAGTCTGTTTGAGCTGCTATAACAAAAGATGGGTGGCGTAAACAACAAACATTTATTTCTCATATTTCTGGAGGCTAGGAAGTCCAAGATCAAGGCACTGGCAGGTTTGGTGTCTGACAAGAGCTGTCTTCCTGGTTCATAAGATGGCCATCTTCTCCCTGTGTCTTCACATGGAAAAGGATGAGGGAGCTCTCTAGGGTCTCTTTTATAAGAGAAGTAATCCTATTCCTGAGAGCTCCACTCTCTGACCTAATCACCTTCCAAAGGTCCCTCCTCCTGATACCATCACTTGGGGATTAGGTTTCAACATGTGGATTTGGAGGGAAAACAAACATTCAGTCTTTGGCAGTCGACTTTCCAGCTATCGCTAAGTGAGTTACAACAGCTGTGCTGGTTACATGGAAAACTTACCGTGATAAACATTCACTGAAAACATACTTAATCCCTCTAGTACTCCAAGGATGAGCTAGTTGTAATTTACCACAACTAGTTAATTTTTTCTTTCAGGTTATCCTTTGTGAGCTCCAACAGCAGTGATCACTTCAAACTCAGATTTAGTACTTTCCTATCGATATCTCTGCCAAAAGTATGTTCTTCAAGGTATGTTCTTAACCAAGTTTAACAAGGCCTATTTTCTAAAAAAATCAAATCATCACACCTCATAATACCCTCACATAGATAGAAAGCATGTTTTTTTATTTTTATGTGTAATGTTCATCTCTAAATACCAATATTTTCACCAAACTTAGTCTTGAGAAGTTAAATTTCATGCATGTAAGAAATGTTTCCCCAACTGAGTAAATATTAAAATGAACAATTCTACTTTTTGACAGACAGTGTTAAATGTGTTTGGTCATCAAATTTGACTTAGTATTACACAGGGTATCCTAATGTTTCAGGCAAGATCTCAGAGCTCGTATGAATCTCCCAACCAACTGTTGCTTTGAAGGGCAGTTTCTTCACCTAGCAGGAAGTTTTTCTAGTTTATTCACCTTTACTTAGAGTTCCATATTTTCCTCTTTTAATATTTCCTACATATTTAAGCACAGCTAAAAATGTGACCAAAAAATGTTCTAAAAGTTTTACTTGGTTACGAAGCTTTTCTATTCTCATGCTGGGAAACTGATAATTTGTGATTCTAATTTTAACTGGATTAATCTCACTCAAAAACCCTTCCATGCCTATTGCACATGTTATTGTCCAACTTCATGAAGAATTTAGCAACTACTCTATGTGGAAAATGCTGAGAATTGAGATGTTTTTGCTGTTGAAGGAACATTACTCATGCTCTAAAATGCAGTTTAAACCTAAGTCAATGTTATATGCAAGTTAATTTTTATTTTGAAAATACTTTTGTAAAAGTTTAGTTTCTTTAGGATTCTTGAACAAAAATCATAGACACTCCTACTCTCAAAAGTACCACTATGTTCCCACCACCACAGTTTCTCGCTCTATTGAGGGCTAGTTACTGTTCAGCTTCAAAGCGTCAACATTTTCCCCTTGTGGCTATCTGGGGACATGGCTAGGTTTTGCCATTCCTTGAGGGTTACACTGCTTTCCTTTATGCATTGGCTTTAACTGGGTATCTGCCCTTTCCTATGTTCCAGGAAGTCTGCTACTTTCTACCTGGCTCTAATTCAGTTTGTTAATATACAGCATTTATCTGGCTTATGGACATAGAGTAAATCCTGGATAATTTCATCTACGCTTGCCAATTGACTATACCAGATAAGAGCCTTACCATCAACATTAGGCTGCCCAGAAATTCTTTTGTGCTTTGACCTTTCATTTTAATAGTCTGTAGCTGGACAATGTTGGTTTGGCATATAATCATCATTTCTTTGGCTGGGGCCCTCTTTCTGTCTTTCATCTCTGGTAGTGTAATAACCTCTCTACCATCTTTTTTCTTTTTTAAATTTTCTTTTTATCTTTGCATATTGGAGGACATGAGAGTTCTCCAATTTTGCTTTGCTTTCTTCCTTACTCTGGAAATGCTCTAGCTCCTTCAAGGGTCTCTTTCTCATCTAATTTCCTTGATTTTGCCAGAATCAACAAGGAAGCATTTCTTGGTGTCATCCTTCCTGAGCAGAAAGTCTATGTGCCAGACCATATTAGACAATTTTTTTCTCCAGAACTATCTAAGTTGAAGTGACATTGGTGTCTGTGTTCTTGCAAAAATCGCCATTGGAATCCCCCTCTTCAAGACTTCCAGCAGCTTCCCCTGTTCAGAAAATACTTCTTTCCCACTCAACAAATTCTCCAGAGATCTGGAAAGAATGTTTCTCTGTCCAGGAATATCAGTTCGTCTAAAAACAGACAAACAAATAAAATGTGTGTCCGGTAACAGCAGCCAGAACTGTACCTTTACCTTCCCCTGATTTACCATTTGAAATAAATGATTCTGATAGTTTTAATGATAAATGTAACTCATGTCAGCTAAACTAATCAGTCATTGTGAGGGTCAGAATAATCTTAAGGCAGGTTTTGTCCTGGGGTCACCCTTTGGCGCATCAGATACCACCTGGGACTGCCTGTATCGCTAGATACACGAAGATCACTAAATATTTGAAAATGGCTAGGAAACCTTTTTAGGCATCAGATATCCTCAGAAATTCAGATAAATTGGTGGGCTTTGGTTTGTTTCTTTTTGCGGTACGCGGACCTCTCACTACTGTGGCCTCTCCTGTTGCGGAGCACAGGCTCTGGACGCGCAGGCTCAGCAGCCATGGCTCACGGGCCAGCCACTCCGCGGCATGTGGGATCTTCCTGGACCGGGGTACGAACCTGTGTCCCCTGCATCGGCAGGCGGACTCTCAATCACTGCGCCACCAGGGAAGCCCTGGGTTTTTTTTTAAGAAAATAGAAGGTAAAAATGCTTAGATAACTGTAATGCATACCAAAAGAAGCAAAAGTGGAAGGAATCAATATTTATTACGCATTTACCCTAGGTAAAATGACACGTTGCAAAATGATCTCTGTATTCCTCATAATAAACCTTTAAGTAAATTTTACATCTCTATTTTATAAATGAGAAAACTAAGACTTGAGATCTCTAAGACTAGAGATGTTAAGCTACCTGCCTAAGGTCACAGTGCACCCTGGCTAGTATGCTGATATGCTGAAGCCAGGACTGTAACCCCCTTCCAAAGGCCATGCTTATTCTGCTGTACTTGTCTGGATTCCTGAGAAGCAGAAGCAAAAAAGAAAAAGCAAGGAGATAGGATTGATTTATTTTGATCATATTTCATACATGATTTATTTTCCATGTATGCTAGAACTTAGGAAAATGATAAGTATGTTGTGTAAGATAGCATCTCATGATTGAACATGGAGACCCTGAATGTATATGTTTTCTGCAGAGTAAATGATGACTGAAAAGAATGACAACAAAATTGAAGTTATATTGCTTCGGATCAAGTAATGTGAATCAAGTACTCTATGTCCATGCTTTTACTTCCACAGACCATCAGAGGCACAGTGTAGTGGTTAAGAACTCGGGCCTCTGGAGCCAGACTGCACGTTCAAGGACCTCTTCTTCCTCTCACCAGCTGTGCAGCTCTGGGCAAGTTACTTAGCCTCTGTTTGTTGCCGTTTCCTCCTTTGTAAAATGGGGATGGCCTTAAAGAACAGCTTACGTTGTTGGGTTAAAAGGATTAAATGAGCAATACATAAACATTATTTAGAGCTGTGTCTGGCTTACAGTAAGTACTTGAAGCATGCTGCCTCATTATCTTCTGCTCTGAATCTCAAAAATCCTGTGAACATCTATCTGTTACGAACATGAGCCATAAGGACCTATGGTAGTATCATTAGATGGTTTCTGGAGTTCTTAAAATAGTTCACAGAGTTCTTGGGAACACAATCTGTATCATAAGTAGCTGGTAGAGAGGCCTAGACAGCAGGCCATCAAGACCAGTGGTTGAATCCTGATTCTACCACCTATTAGAAATACAACCAGGGTATCCCAGCTAAGCATTTTTCCATGTCTGTAAAATGGGAGAATAGTACCTCAGGGGATTATAGAGGAGATTAATAAAATCATGTTTTGAACAGTATCTAGAGGCTCTCAAGGAATTATTCGTGTGTGTGTGTGTGTGTATTATATATATATATATCATATAATATCATATCAGTTCAGTGCTCTCAAGGCCAGAATATGAATTTCTTTGCTTGGTGTCTTTTGAACTTACCTACCTAAACCTTATAATGATAATGTCTTAAATTCGTGTGGTGTGTTTCAGCTTACTCAGTGCTTTACATCCATCATCTCATTTAATCCAGAAAATCACTTTGTGAGACAGGTATCATTATTCTTAGAATGTAGACTCAGGATCACAAAGTTGCTAAGTAATTGAGCTGGAACTTGAACCCAGATCTTCTGAGTAAAGGCGTCTAATGGCAGTTTTTCATGTTTCTCTACTTTCTTCTGAATGTTCTCAGGAAAAAATTTTTAAGAATATGTAGACCAGGAGTTATACATGTCTCCACCATACATGTTACATTGGCCAAAGTGAAACAAAGAAAGAAAGTCTTTCCTAAAAGCAATTAGATCATTTCAGAGTAGAGAAAAGGAGAAAGAAACACAATGATATGCTTCATCTTTTGCAAATATCTTTCCTTTGCAGTTCTCAAGTCAGTAAGAATCATGTGACAAATTAGTTTACAGAGTTCCCATTGAAATTTGTGAACCTAGAAAAGGTAGGCAGGAAAATAAACTGGACAGACAATCAAACTTTTTATATTTTATGTTTTCACTTATTTTTTAAAATATATTCTGTTTTCATACACACACAAATATGAACATTGAGAAACCATTTTAAAACCCAGTAGAAGTATTATTAAATTACAAAAAAGACATAGTTGATAGGGATGTGTAGATAATTACTATGATTTTTTCCCCATAATCCACTGTCAATAACTTATTCCAGTGGTATAAGCTGACATTTACTTTCTTACCTTTTTTAAACTCCTGGGTTTCGGCTAAAGTTCAGTTTCCAGGAAATCCCTCCCCATTTGGGGTGACTGTGTACCACAGCCTCAAATTCCTCCCGAGGCCCTTGCCCATGTACACAGTCATACAACTCACCGTCTGTTCAGGCTGGTTTGGTCGACAGCGCCCATGTGACAAAATTATATCCCTTGGGAAGGAACTGGAATGAAAGAGAACAGATATTACCCACTCAAGGACAGGTTTAGTAGGAAACCATGGACTCTAGCTGGACATGATCACAAGCTTTGCCAGCAGGCTCTGATTTTTGAATTTTGGTCCCTTGTATCTGTCATGCTTCTTTTTAAAGAGTGCTGAGATGTAGAAAATATAAAACCAAGTCTTTTTTATCCAGGAAGCCAGCCCTGCTGATTTTCACACTGAGAAGTTTAAACAGAGAGGTAGAAGATCAGGATATTACAATAACCACTTTCTCCTTGATGGAGAAAAAATAACGGGGGTGTTACAAGTCGAATATAAATATCGACACCTTGACAAGCCAAAAAGGACTAAAGAAATAAGATTGTGAATCAAGCTGTACTGTGATTCAATTTTGGTTAATGAAACTAACGGATTGACTAAATTTTTTTTGGCCCAAGTGATGCATTTAAATGCCTGGTTATTTGCTATTTCATTCAATATCACACATTCCTTCTCCCACACTGAAGAGAACACTGTCACTTAGAAAATCAGGGCTTTCTGTTGTTCCCTGTGACTGTTCTGTGAGCTTGTTTATCAGCTACACAGATGTGCTACAAGGTCTTTAGTTGGCTTGGGACCACAAGTGAGTGTGTGGTGCAAAAAAGACCTCACCATGCAATTTAACAGATTCCAAAAAAAGGAACAAAAATCCTGAGAGAAGGCATTCATAACAGTAAAAATTACGGTTGGTGAAACTTGGCTGAATTGGCTGAGGAATTCTTCATCCTTCTAAAAAGATTTGCCTCATGTATTGGGGTTAAGTTCAGTCCTGAAACGACCTATTTGAAATGCTGTTCTTGCATGTGGCTGAGGACATACTACCCCAAATTAACCACACACAAATGCCATTTTTAGTCTTTCAACATTTGATTAAAACAAGGGTTCACATCCTTTGAAGCACAATTCTTTATGGTTGCAGTATAGTCAGTAAGCATTGACATACTTATTATGTTCTGATTAAGTGAATATTCTGGTAAGATAAAATGCTACCCATAATCAATTTTTATTTCAATGTTTATTTTTTGAGAATCATGCTAATGTGTTAGACTAGTGTTCTCTGCTTTGAAACTCAGTATACGGAATATAATTGAATTATTTCTTTAAAAACGGTAACCTAAAAACAGAGTAAGATATTAAATATCTTAAAAAGTAGCCTTTTGAATTTGTAATCACTATGAATGTAGGGCCTTGGAAATAGAACATAAGAAAGGAAATACCTGAATAAGGAATCTGGCCTCCAGAACAATGCTTCTGATAGCTTTAAGTATCTTGGCATGCTTTTAGTTTCCCATTATGATTATTAATATATATTTTTTAAATGATGTTGAAGAAGATGATGACTGGTACCAAGCTAAGGCTATATTCTAAAAGAGCTAGTTGTAAAAATTCCATGATTAATGAGCACAGCAGTATGATTCATAATAACTGGAATATGGGAGCAAACCAAATATCTACTGACAGATAATTGGATAAACAAAATGCGATATATACATACAATGGAATATTACTCACCTTATTCATACAATGGAATATTATCTAGCCTTAAAAAGGAAGGAAATTCTGTCACATGCTGCAATATGGATGAACCATGGGGACATTATCTAAGTGAAATAAGCCAGTCACAAAAAGACAAATACTGTGTGATTCTACTTACATGAGATAACGAGAGTACGTAGTCAATTTTATAGAAAGAGAAAGAATGATGATTGCCAAGAGTAGGGGCAGGGGGTGATGGGGAATTGCTGTTTGATTGGTACAGAGTTTCAGTTTTTTTGTTTTTCCCACATAAAAACACTTTATTACCATATTAAGTAACAAGTTTTTTTTTTTATCCCAACCCCCCCTCCCACTTCCCCCCTTGGTGTCCATACGTTTGTTCTCTGCATCTCTGTCTCTAGTTCTGCCTTGAAAACCAATTCATCTGTACCATTTTTCTAGATTCCACATATATGCATTAATATACGATATTTGTTTTTCTCTGTCTGACTTACTTCACTCTGTATAACAGTCTCTAGGTCCATCCACTTCTCTACAAATGACCCAGTTTCATTCATTTTTATGGCTGAGTAGTATTCTGTTGTATATATGTACCACATCTTTATCCATTCATCTGTCTATGGGCATTTAGGTTGCTTCCATGACCTGGCTATTGTAAATAGTGCTGCAATGAACATTGGCGGGGGGCACGGTGCATGTGTCTTTTTGAATTATGATTTTCTCTGGGTATAGGCCCAGTAGTGGGATTGCTGGGTCATACGGTAGTTCTATTTTTAGTTTTTTAAGGAACCTCCATACTGGTCTCCATAGTGGCTGTATCAATTTACATTCCCACCAACAATGCAAGAGGGTTCCCTCTTCTCCACACCCTCTCCAGCATTTGTTGTTTGTAGATTTTCTGATGCTGCCCATTCTAATCAGTGTGAGGTGATACTTCGTTGTAGTTTTCATTTACATTTCTCTAATAATTAGTGATGTTGAGCAGCTTTTCATGTGCCTCTTGGCCATCTGTATGTCTTCTTTGGAGAAATGTCTATTTAGGTCTTCTGCCCATTTTTTGATTGGGTTGTTTGTTTTTATAATATTGAGCTGCATGTGCTGTTTATATATTTTGGAGATTAATCATTTGTCTGTTAATTTGTTTGCAAATGTGTTCTCCCATTCTGAGGGTTGTCTTTTCATCTTGTTTATAGTTTCCTTTGCTGTGCAAAAGCTTTTAAGTTTCCTTAGGTCCCATTTGTTTATTTTTGTTTTTATTTCCATTACCCTACGAGGTGGGTCAAAAAAGATCTTGCTGTGATTTATGTCAAAGAGTGTTCTTCCTACGCTTTCCTCTAAGAGTTTTATAGTGTCCAGTCTTACATTTAGGTCTGTAATCCATTTTGAATTTATTTTTGTGTATGGTGTTTAGGGAGTGTTCTAATTTCATCCTTTTACATGTAGCTGTCCAGTTTTCTCAGCACCACTTACTGAAGAGACTGTCTTTTCTCCATTGTATATCCTTGCTTCCTTTGTCATAGATTAGTTGACCATAGGTACATGGGTTTACCTCTGGGCTTTCTATCCTGTCCCATCGACCTATATTTCTGTTTTTGTGCCAGTACCGCATTGTCTTGATTACTGTAGCTTTGTAGTATAGTCTTAGGTCAGGGAGTCTGATTCCTCCAGCTCCATTTTTTTCTCTCAAGTTTGCTTTAGCTATTCGGGGTCTTTTGTGTCTCCAAACAAATTTTAAGATTTTTTGTTCTAGTTCTGTAAAAATGCCGTTGATAATTTGACAGGGATTGCATTGAACCTGTACATTGCTTTGGGTAGTATTGTCATTTTCACAATATTGATTCTTCCAATCCAAGAACATGGTATTTCTCTCCATCTGTTTGTGTCATCTTTGATTTCTTTCGTCAGTGTCTTATAGTTTTCTGAGTACAGGTCTTTTACCTCCTTAGGTAGGTTTACTCCTAGGTCTTTTATACTTTTTGTTGCAATGGTGAATGGAATTGTTTCCTTAATTTCTCTTTCTGATCTTTCATTGTTAGCGTATAGGAATGCAAGAGATTTCTATGCATTAATTTTGTATCCTGCAACTTTACCAAATTCATTGATTAGCTCTAGTAGTTTTCTGGTGGCATCTTTAGGATTCTCTATGTATAGCATCATGTCATCTGCAAACAGGGGCAGTTTTACTTCATCTTTTCCAATTTATATTCCTTTTATTTCTTTTTCTTCTCTGATTGCCATGGCTAGGACTTCCAAAACTATGTTGAATAAGAGTGGCGAGAGTGGACATCCTTGTCCTGTTTCTGATCTTAGAGGAAAGGTTTTCAGTTTTTCACCACTGAGAATGATGTTTGCTGTGGGTTTGTCATATATGGCCTTTATTATGCTGAGGTAGGTTCCCTCTGTGCCCACTTTCTGGAGAGTTTTTATCATAAATGGGTTTTGAACTTTGTCAAAAGCTTTTTCTGCATCTATTGAGATGATCATATGGTTTTTATTTTTCAGTTTGTCAATATGGTGTTATCACATTGATTGATTTGCATATATTGAAGTATCCTTGCATCCCTCAGATAAATCCCACTTGATCATGGTGTATGATCCTTTTAATGTGCTGTTGGATTCTGTTTGCTAGTATTTTGTTGAGGATTTTTGAGTCTATATTCATCAGTGATATTGGTCAGTAATTTTCTTTTTTTGTAGTATCTTTTTCTGGTTTTGGTATCAGGGTGATGGTGGCTTCATAGAATGAGTTTGGGAGTGTTCCTTCCTCTACAATTTTTCAGAAGAGTTTGAGAAGGATGGGTGTTAACTCTTCTCTAAATGATAGAATTCACCTGTGAAGCCATCTGGTCCAGGACTTTCGTTTGTTGGAAGATTTTTAATCACAGTTTCAATTTCATTCCTTGTGATTTGTCTGTTCATATTTTCTATCTCTTCCTTGTTCAGTCTTGGAAGCTTATACCTTTCTAAGAATTTGTCCATTTCTTCCAGGTTGTCCATTTTATTGATATTGAGTTGCTCGTAGTAGTCTCTTAGGATGCTTTGTATTTCTGCAGTGTCTGTTGTAATTTCTCCTTTTTCATTTCTAATTTTATTGATTTGAGGCCTCTCCCTCTTTTTCTTGATGAGTCTGGCTAATGGTCTATCAATTTTGTTTAGCTTCTCAAAGAGCCAGCTTTTAGTTTTATTGAGCTTTGCTATTATTTTCCTTGTTTCTATTTCATTTATTTCTGCTCTGATATTTATGATTTATTTCCTTCTACTAACTTTGGGTTTTATTTGTTCTTCTTTCTCTAGTTCCTTTAGGTGTAAGGTTAGATTGTTTATTTGAGACTTTTCTTTTTTCTTGAGGTAGGCTTGTATTGCTATAAGCTTCCCTCTTAGAACTGCTTTTGCTGCATCCCATAGGTTTTGGATCATTGTGTTTTCATTGTCATCTGTCTCTAGGTATGTTTTGATTTCCTCTTTGACTTCTCCAGTGATCTCTTGGTTATTTAAAACATATTGTTTAGCCTCCATGTGTTTGTGTTTTTTACGTGTTTTTCCCTGTAATTTATTTCTGATCTCAGAGCATTGCAAGTGAAAAAGATGCTTGATATGATTTGAATTTTCTTAAGTTTACCAAGGTTTGATTTGTGACCCAAGATGTGATCTATCCTGGAGAATGTTCCATGTGCACTTGAGAAGAAAGTGTAATCCACTGTTTTCGGATGGAATGTCCTATAAATATCAATTAAATCTATCTGGTTTATTGTGTCATTTAAAGCTTGTGTTTCCTTATTAATTTTCTGTCTGGATTTGTTCATTAGTGTAAGTGAGGTGTTAAAGTCCCCCAATATTATAGTGTTACCGTTGATTTCCTCTTTTATACATACCTCAATACATAAGCATTTGCCTTATGTATTGAGGTGCTCCTATGTTGGGTGCATATATATTTATAATTGTAATATCTTCCTCTTGGATTGATCCCTTGATCATTATGTAGTGGCCTTCCTTGTCTCTTGTAACATTCTTTATTTTAAAGTCTATTTTATCTGATATGAGTATTGCTACTCCAGCTTTCTTTTGATTTACATTTGCATGGAATACCTTTTTCTATCCCCTCACTTTCAGTCTGTATGTGTCCCTAGGTATGAAGTGGGTCTCTTGTAGACAGCATATATATGGGTCTTGCTTTTGTATCCATTCAGCAAGCCTGTGTCTTTTGGTTGGAGCATTTAATCCATTCACGTTTAAGGTAATTATTGATATGTATGTTCCTATGACCATTTTCTTAATTGTTTTGGGTTTGTTATTGTAGGTCTTTTCCTTCTCTTGTGTTTCCCGTGTAGAGAAGTTCCTTTACCATTTGTTGTAGAGCTGGTTTGGTGGTGCTGAATTCTCTTAGCTTTTGTTTGTCTGTAAAGGTTTTAATTTCTCTGTCAAATCTGAATGAGATCCTTGCTGTGTAGAATAATCTTGGTTGTAGGTTGCTCTCTTTCATCACTTTAAATATATCATGCGAGTCCCTTCTGGCTTGTAGAGTTTCTGCTGAGAAATCAGCTGTAAACCTTATGGGAGTTCCCTTGTATGTTATTTGTCATTTTTCCCTTGTTGCTTTTAATAATTTTTCTTTGTCTTTAATTTTTGTCGACTTGATTACTATGCGTCTCAACGTGTTTCTCCTTGGGTTTATCCTGCCTGGGACTCTCTGTGATTCCTGGACTTGGGTGGCTCTTTCCTTTCCCATGTTAGGGAAGTTTTCGACTATAATCTCTTCAAATATTTTCTCAGGTCCTTTCTCTCTTCTCCTTCTGGGACCCCTGTATGTGAATGTTGGAGCATTTAATGTTGTCCCCGTGGTCTCTTAGGTTGTCTTCATTTCTTTTCATTCTTTTTTCTTTATTCTGTTCCATGGCAATGAATTCCACCACTCTGTCTTCCAGGTCACTTATCCGTTCTTCTGCCTCAGTTATTCTGCTATTGATTCCTTCTAGTGTATTTTCATTTCAGTTATTGTATTGTTCATCTGTTTGTTTGTTCTTTAATTCTTCTAGATGTTTGTTCTTTAACTCTTCTAGGTCTTTGTTAAACATTTCTTGCATCTTCTCGGTCTTTGCCTCCATTCTTTTTCCAAGGTCCTGGATCATCTTCATTGTCATTATTCTGAATTCTTGTTCTGGAAGGTTGCTATCTCCACTTAATTTAGTTGTTTTCTGTGGTTTTATATTGTTCCTTCATCTGGTACATAGTCCTCTG
This sequence comes from Tursiops truncatus, assembly GCF_011762595.2. Classification (NCBI taxonomy): domain Eukaryota; kingdom Metazoa; phylum Chordata; class Mammalia; order Artiodactyla; family Delphinidae; genus Tursiops; species Tursiops truncatus. Next base: position 96,018,345 of record NC_047038.1, read on the forward strand.
CCTTTTCATTTTGTTTATCTTTCTGTGAATGTGGTTTTCATTCCACAAGCTGCAGAATTGTAGTTCTTCTTGCTTCTGCTGTCTGCCCTCTGGTGGATGAGGCTATCCAAGAAGCTTGTGCAAGCTTCCTGATGGGAGGGACTGGTGATGGGTAGAGCTGGGTGTTGCTCTGGTGGGCAGAGCTCAGTAAAACTTTAATCCGCTTGTCTGCTGATTGGTGGGGCTGGGTTCCCTCCTGTTGGTGGTTTGGCCTGAGGTGACCCAGCACTGGAGCTCTTTGGTGGGGCTAATGGCGGACTCTGGGAGGGCTCACCCCAAGGGCTACTTCCCAGAACTTCTGCTCCCAGTGTCCTTTTCCCCACAGTGAGCCACAGCTACCCGCCCCCCCCCCCCCCCGCCCTTGCAACACCAGCAGGTAGGTCTGGTACAGTCTTCCATGGGGTCTACTTCTTCCCCTGGGTCCTCATGTGCACACTACTTGGTGTGTGCCCTCCAAGAGTGGAGTCTCTGTTTCCCCCACTCTTGTTGAAGTCCTGCAATCAAATCTCGCTAGCCTTCAAAGTCTGATTCTCTTGGAATTCCTCCTCCCGTTGCTGGACCCTCAGGTTGCAAAGCCTGAGGTGGGGCTCAGAACCCTCACTCCAGTGGGTGGACTTCTGTGGTATAATTGTTCTACAGTTTGTGAGTCACCCACCCAGTGGCTATGGGATTTGATTTTATTGTGCTTGCACCCCTCCTTCTGTCTCACTGTGGCTTCTCCTTTGTCTTTAGATGTGGGATATCTATTTTGGTGAGTTCCAGTGTCTTCTTGTTGATGATTGTTCAGCAGTTAGTTGTGATTCCGGTGCTCTCACAAGAAGGAGTGAGCACACGTCCTTCTACTCCGCCATCTTGAACCAATCCCCCAGAGTTTCAGTTTTGCAACATGAAAAATTATGGAGATTGATTGCACAACAATGTAAATGTACTTAACACTGTCGAACCATATGTACACCAAAAATGATCAAGACTAAATTTTGCTGTGTATTTTACCACAATTAATTTTTTTAAAGATAAAATGTTCCATGATTTAAGCTTGTAGTCTTGTCATTTTCTCCTCTTTTAAATTCATATGTAGAAAAAAATGTAGGTTGAGGAAAGGATGGAATTAAGATTTTTCTATACAGAAAGCTTGAGGAACCACAAGGACTTAGTACAATAGCCTTGGTCTCCATTTTATAGCAGATAGTGATGACAGGAAATACGTTCTTTCCAGGAAATTAAGGAAGACTGTTTTCCTAAAACTTTCTTGTTCTCTAACGTTTTCTTATTCCATTAATTATCTCCCCTGTCATTTGTTTCTTTCATTTCTCCATCCCCACTGGCTCTTTTCGTGCAGTCTACCCAACATCTTGGGACTCCTAAATCCATTAACCCAATTTTCCTCACTCTACCTCTTATCTTTCCTAGTTCTTAATATGTATAATGTGGGCTTTATATACAAATTGGAGCTGACTGGGAAGTAGTTGATAAGAGAGGGAGGAAATTTAAAATGCTAGGTAGGTACTCTAAACCATTGAATCAGGATTTATGATTCAAGCCAGAGCTGAGAAAGCAGGCAGTGGCACAAGTGACAAGAGAAATGGCTGGAGAAGGAGCCAAAGGAAAAGAGAGACCAAAGTAAAGACCAGGTCTTCAGCTAGGGGCACAAAGAGACCCAGCATAAGGCCAGGTATGGAGGCTATACAGGATATAGGATCAGTGCTTCCAAAGCTTATTAAAATTTGAACACAGCCTGTATTCCAGCCATCTATCTTCATTATGGCCCTATTAAACTATTTGCTCCTCCAAGTTTCCATGATTTTATTCATCCTATTCTCAGTCTAGTTAGAGTACCGTCCAATAGAACTTTTTCTGTTGGCAAAGTGTTCTCTATATCTGCATGGACCAGTACAGTAGCTACTACCCACATGTGACTAAAGGCTGATATATTGAATAGCACAGTTCTAGAATGTTCTTCCCTATTTCCAAATCTGTTGAAACTCTACATTTTTCCTTTGAATGTCTAACACTATTGTGAATACTGCCAGTGTTCCACCCAGAGCCTCTCAGACCCCTTTTACTGCTCTGTGTGCCTCTCAGCTTTTGCTTCTAATAGCCTGTACTTATGACTCTTCAGAGGACTGTCCTGATATTACCGGAGAGATTGTGCACAAAGGGGAAGAGGTCAGAGAGCTTGGGAGTTTATGCCCTGCCTCACCTCCTATCCCCCACTCTCAGGGCATCACTCTGGCTCTGACTGACCAGTCCAGGAGCATGAAAACCCAGCTGTCTGACTCAGGCCAACTCTGAGATAAAACACACTCCTGAGCACCCTGCAGTGTCAAGTTGAAGGTACATTCTGCCAGACTTTGCCTGAAATCTTGCCCTTGTGCTTGGCTTCTTTCTCTCCTTGTCCTGCTTCCCTAGATTCCTTACTAGTTTCTCCTGGGAGCACCTCCTTAATAAACCACTTGCACATAAATCCTCATGCTAAGATATCAGGGTCTTGTCTAGGAAATTCTAAGGCAAACTAAAATGCTAATTGCTCTGTGAAACTTCCCCCAGTCCCCAATCAGTATTAATCTCGAATTCCTCTAAGCAGCCATAGCACTTTATTTATTTATATCTATAGTACAGCACCAAGTAAGTGTTAGATAATTACATTCATGACTGGGTCCCCAACTGGAATGTGAGCTGTCTGTGAGTAGGGATCATGTTATATTTATCCTTGTATCCTCTTGCTCCATGTCTCTGTATTATAGATTCTATAAAATATTTGTTGAATTTATTCCAATATAAAGGAAAAGGTGGATACAATATTTATCATTTTTAATAAAAATATTTAATGATTTAAGCTTATTTAAATTGTACAGAGAGAGTTTTTGCCATAAGGTATTTATTTATTGAACTATAGGTTCTTTCCATAGTCAGTGATGTTGGCTAGCAGTTCTATAAATTGAAAAAGATTAACGTAAAAAAATGGTTTATAACTCACAGACAGAGACAATGACAATAATTCCTGATTTTAAGGAGTTCTTCAAACTTTAGACTCTTTAGAAATTCAACTGGGAATGATTCAGATACATCAATTAGGTGAATCAGGGCAACACACACAGTAGAAAGAAAAAAAGCCATACCTTTCCCATCTTTTGTTGATCATAGTAAAACATGGACAATGTTGAATTTCTTGTAGCTCTTTAAAAACATATAATTGAAACAGTAAATACTTATCAGATGAACAAGTAAATAATGTTTAATGTCAAGGAAAAAATAGATCACAAAGTAGTACATATTTTAAAAACCAAAATATACATAGGAAATAAAAAGAAGAAAAAATTATACCAGAATGATAGAAATGGCTTGCTCTGAATAGTGCCATTTTGGGTGATTTCTACTTCCTTGCTCATGCTTTGTTGAATTTTCCACATTTTCTACAGTGAATATGTACACTTTTTGAAACTAGAAAACAAATATATTTTTTAAAATTTCTAGCCACATCCACATCTTTGCAGGACTGCCTACTCCAAAAATCAGCAACAATAATCAAATGAAAACTCAAGTCAGCTTTACAAAGAGAAAAATAAAAATAAGAGTTGTTTTACTCATTGAGAAATCATTCGCAATTCAATCAACTGTAGAGTAAAGCTTGGTGCTATGAGTCAGGCAGACCCAAGCAATGACTTGTTATGATAGAGACATAACCCAACACAAACCACAGGGAGCCAATTCAGTTGCAGGATTCGATTCTTTCCTTACATGCTCTCATGTATGTATGTATTTTACACACAAAGCCCGTGTCATTGTACCAAAATGCATTAATTCAACTATTTGAACATTTAGTTAGCAATTCAAGTTCATCATTCTTACTTTGAATGATTATGTTAGAAGCTAACAAATTAATTTGGCTAAAAGGACTGAACTATGCCTTATACTGTCATGTAAAGGCTTTTTTAATGGACTAAAATTATTAAATTGGAAATAAATCACTCAGAGAATTCCTATTGAGCAAACTGTTCAGATTCTTCAAGGAAATATCCTGGGAATCGCCTGGCAGTCCAGTGGTTAGGACTGTGCTCTTCCATAGCAGGGGGCCCGGGTTCAATCCCTGGTCGGAAAACTAAGACCCGCAAGCCACCTGGCGAGGCCAAAAAAAAAAATCCAAACATCCTAACTTCTTTCCCTTTGAAATTCACCTTTGGCAATAAAATTGTAAAAAGAGAACCTGATCTCAGCCTCATTGTATGGAGAGGGAAATGATCTATAAAGCACAAAGTTTTTAGGTAAGGTTAATATTAGATTCCTATCTAAGGAAAACTTTTGTTAATACATAGAAGTATTTCTTTTAAAAATGTGTTCATCTTTATTTCCACATTTTAGACATATAATAGCACTGAAAACTTCCAAGAACTTCTCCAGAGTGCTTAGCAGAAGTGTTCCAGCCCTCTGTGCCGGATGGGGCAATTCAGCACCACTCACACCCCAGCCCTGCACTGTCCACGGTCTGGGTGGTCTTTAGCGGAAGCCCTCAGAGGAGTACTGATTAGGACCAGAATTGCCTTGCCACACACACAGTTTCTAGTGTCAGAACCCAGCCAGCTAAAGCATAGTAGCTATCCTAAAATAATAAAAACAAATTAATAGAATTGCCGCAAGGGGAAATCAATTTCTACTTATAGACCTAGTGGCAGAACAGCTGTTAAAATTCATTAAATTGGAAGTTCATGTAGTAGCTTCTTGAGGATGTTTTTCAAAGTCTTTGGGCCACTACTATAAAAAAAACTGGTCAGGGCTTCCCTGGTGGCGCAGTGGTTGAGAGTCCACCTGCCGATGCAGGGGATACGGGTTCGTGCCCCGGTCCGGGAAGATCCCACATGCTGCAGAGCGGCTGGGCCCGTGAGCCAGGGCCGCTGAGCCTGTGCGTCCGGAGCCTGTGCTCCGCAACGGGAGGGGCCACAGAGGTGGGAGGGCTGCGTATCGCCAAAACAAACAAACAAAAAGCCTGGTTTAACATTTTTCATCAGGAAGTATTTTTGCAGGGAGGACATGGAGCATATTTTGAAATCTTCATAGGATGTAAGACTGTGGCTGGACCATATGCAAAGTTTACATTACAGTAGGTTTTGACAGATGGGCTCATTGTAGTTTTAAAATTTAAGGGGAGATCAATGGCTGCATTAAAAACCCCAAAAACCTTTCCACTGAGCGTGATTTTCTTTATCAAAGAAACTTCTATAAGATGTTTATAGATTTTCACAAGTCTGGCTACAAATTCTATAATAAAATTCTTAGCTAATGACAAGAGCAACCTAAAGCCTATGTTACTTTAATTTTTTTTAAAGTGAGTTTATCTACCTTTTTCTTCCAAGGATATTTCCATGCTGTTAACAATTAGGACTGTGCTGTTATATAGATGAAATATTTCAGGAAGAATCCTTATAATGCTAATAATAAGGGAATGTGTCTAATGAGAAAAGAAATGAGTTTAGCTGTTCTCTGTCCTTCAGATTCTTCATCTCTTAAAAAAAAAAAAAGGAGTTTGAATAAGCTGATCTCTGAGGACTTCTTTGGCTTTTGAGTTCTAGGAAACTAGAATTCCAAGATACCTCTAAATACAGAGTTTAATGCATGCATTCAGCAAGAATTTGGGGATTGTTGACACTGCAAAACAGTGTTCATATATGTATCATTTACGGTCTTTGATTATAAATACCAGAACTCAACTCTGGCTAATTGCGGATGAAAGGGAAATCATGATGAGGTCAGGGTGTGGCTCACAGGGGAAACCTGAAGAAGCAGAAGGCTGAAAGGACAAGAACTAGGGCTTTCGGGAGCTCTAAGTGGCAGATCTCCAGGACCCTGCACTGGCTCCAACCGTTTTTCTTCTGTCCTTCAGTCACTAGGCTCAAGAGTCCACGTGTGGAGAAGAGTCCATTGCTCACATGATGGATTGATGCTCTCTATTCATTTTGCCCTATTCCAGGATCCCTTCACTTATGGTAAAGGCTAGAAAGCTAAAAACTATATTCCCCAGTCTCCCTTGCAGCCAGTGTTCTGGAAGAGAATTATTATTCAGGTAGTCACATGCATTTCTGTGAGATTGGAAAGGCAGAAGTGAGGTAGAGACCACACTCGTGCTGCTTCTGCAATTTCTACTCCAGAGCGTGGATATCAAAATGTTTGATTTTTCTGCAACATCTCTAGCCAAGGTTCCAATACCCAACCACTAGCTTAATAAGTGTTGAGAGGCATGGCACAGCTCATCCATATTATTGGTACAGTCCCAGCAGACGTCATGGCTCTGGAACCACCAATTCTGGCAGTGAATTCTAACCCCAGGTCACAGCTCAGGTGGCATATTCCTGGAGCCCACAGTTGCAGTGGGCACCAGAAGTTGGCATGGTGGCTTCCTAATTCCTCAGCTTCCTGATGGGAGTCATTCTCTTTGCACACCAATCTTGTACTGCCAGTAATTCCTGGAAGCCTTGTTCTCTGTACTAAATCCCCTTCCACTTAAATAGCTAGAGAGAGTTCCATTAGAGTCTACTTGGCCATCGTGGTTCATATACCCACCTTGCAACTAGAAGAAGGCAGGACATGTTCTTTTGGGGAAAAGATCACAAACACCGATGGAAGAGAGATAATTCTCCCCCAAAGTAAATAAGGCACCATTAGCAAAAAAAGAGGTGATGGACTGTGAGTGGCAGAAAACAATAAACAACTGTCCTGCAAATTAATACAAAGATAATTAAATCAGCGTTGTTTCAAAAGTGTGTTGCAGGTCCATTACACAAGCCAAAGTTTTCTGAAGTTTTACAGTGCATTGTGAAAGCTTAACTATCCTAATGGAAGGAGTTAGAGAAGGCTTCATAATGTGATATCTGATCAAGTAGATATGAAGGGCTTTCAGAGTAGTGGAAAATTAATAACTTAATTTGTAGTGTGTGTGTGAAGTATCTAAATGTAGATTGAAGGGTTGATTAAATAGTGAAAAGAAAAGTTTCATTTTGATTTTTTTCTCAAATAGGTGTAAATTTCATAATTGGAAGGAACCCTAAAAAGGCAACTCAAACAATTGAGACACTATAGACCCCTGTTAGCTAGCAGAAGATTCCAAGGGCCCAGCCTCAGTACTTCCAAGCCCTACCCAGAGGGCACATAGAAGCAGGCAGCTTCCTATCTCTGTCCCTTTAATTGTCCTGTGCATCCTAGCTTCCTTAGGTAGAAAATGGATTTAGTTCCTGAATGCGTCCAAATGCTAAGATTCATTATCTATGGACTCCCATATCACCTGATTTTTTATGACTTCCCAACATTTTTCCCTAGGCTTAGTTTTCCTCTCAGAGTCATGGTCACTAGCTCATGGATGGGCCCCTAGGGATATAAGATAGTCCTGCTTCCCCCAAGGGAAACTAGACCCCTATTATTTCTTTCTCGACTCCAGCTAAGGCTGCAGTTTTATTTCTATCCTGATCCGTGACTGCTGTTTTTCTCACTCAGCCATTTCACACATTGAGTTCAACTTCTACCTGCATTGGAAATGTTGCTGAGACAATACTGTCACAATGATGCTTTGACCCAAACTCACACAATATGTTTTATCTGCCACCTGGTAGCATCATCACCAGCAGGAAGGGAAGGAAAACTAATACTAATTGAACTTCCATTATGCATCAGGTACACATCTAAGACTTCTCCCATGTGTTATTCATTGAATATAATTTATACAGTGGTTTGCATCCCCAAACACATCCTTCAGCCTGTGTCAGCACTTCCCAGGGACTGGCTACGATAGAATTTGATTTCATTAAATATCTCCCTCCCAGCAGCGCCCTTTCTTCCACTCATCCTGCCTATTAATCCAGGTGAACCTCCAGCCCATCTCACCTACCCTTGCCTTCGCCACTGCCATCCTCCAGAGGTCCTCTCTCTCTTCTTTCTTATTCTTTCCTGACTCTAAGCTTTCTACATGCAGCTCTGACCTCATCCCCAAATTCAAGTCAATTCTAAGTCAAATGCATCCAGTACCTCAGATGCTGATACTGACCACACAGAGAGGGAGAAATTGTGATAAGAACCAAATTTCTAACATTCCTACCAGTTTCCTACAACTGTGTCCATCTGTTTCGAATCAGTGGCATACATTAAGTGAATGTGATTCTCCCAACAGGATAAAAATGAGTAGATGTTACTTATCACACAGTTTCTCAAAGCTTTTCTTCTTTACTTGACCTTCCACATTTTCTTTTCAAGTGGCAAGAGGACTACTAAAAGAGAAGTTTCTGAAATATGATAGTGTTCGCCAAAAGATTAGAAAGTAAAGATAAAAATCATAGATCAAAAAAATGAATGAACAGTAATATAAGCAACCCTGAGGAGACTTCTGTGAGCTGCTAAAAAGAGGAAAGTCCTGATTCCTCTATGTACAAGCTTGCACACACACACACACACACACACACACACACACACACACAACTCACCATTTACTATTCTGTCGTAGTGTTTAAAAATCTGTGTTGCATTGCCTCCATTTATTCACACATTGCGTTTCTAAGCATAAAAGCTGTAAAAAAAAACCCCACTATTTTTACAACCAGATCCCTGGTATTAGGTGCTGGATGAGACTTTGGTTTTTTAAACAATTATGGCCCTGGCTGAGAGAAAAGGTGCTAAGTTTCTAAGAGAACTGTGAGACGCTGCGTCCAACCACTTCTCCAAGGCTTGAGGTGTCAGGACAAGGCATTTCTATTCCCCCTCTTCTCGCCCCTCAGCGATATAAGAGGAGAAATGGGAGCTAGAAAGACTTCATCTTTTAGGGGAGTACAGTGTGTTATGCAATGTAACTATTTCCTCCTTTCAGCTCCCGCTACTGGGACGAGAGGACTTTGCCTCCCTGAATCCAAAGGAGGGCAGCCCCACAAGAAGTCTCATGAGGTTTGCGGTGACTGGGAAGTAGAGATTGATGATTCATTTTTTGGTTACATATCTGATTAGGAACTGAGCTGGCTCATCTTTGAAATGCCATTCAAGCAAGGAAAATGGAACACTGGAAATCTTGCTGGGAACCCCTGCAGCATAGGGGCAGAGAACTTAGTGGAGGAATGCCAGCTGATGTTACCAGCTGCATGTCAGAGTGTGGTAAGGACTGAGATATTTCAGCATTTCTGCATCTTACGTCTCAGACTATGAAGTAATAAAGCGTGTACGTGCTTCATATACATTTGTCTGGAACTGGTTTCAAGAAGAGGCTTCAAAACTAATTTGAGCAATGACAGCTAAACAGAACAAAATGCATCATTTTTCCTAGGAGGAATTTTGAAAGGAAACACATTTAGATCTCCCTATTTTGTTGTGCTTGTTCAAAAGAACTGCTCAGCCCTTAGAGTCTCAGTTTACATGGGTTGTTGTATAACTGGAGTAGCTGTAATATTCCCACCATCATGAAGACTTCCAGTGGTGGATTTTTATGATTCACCTTTGTCCTCCTGCTTTCATTTGTGGACCATTAGTCCAGATGTATTGAGAAATGTTTAACAATTGGGCTTCCTGTGGTGGGGGTAGAGGGGAGATACGACTGATTTTTAAAGGTATAAAAATCACGGCTGACTCACCACCGTGGTTAATTTCAGGCTACCAACGTGACATCACTAAATGTGGGGCTGGGAAGAGAGGAGCAAAGTAGCTCTCAGAAGCCAGTATAAGCATCTCCAGGACACCACTGGAGTGGTAAGTGTGACAGTAAGAGCCATACACGGTCTGCACCATGGGTCCAATTGAAATGCTATTGTACTGTTACTTTCTATTTTATATTAAATCTCCTTCCTCCAACAGTCCCAAATTGCATAGAAAGAATATAGTACTCAAGTACAAGCAAGAATGGGAATGAAAAGGAAATATAGGACATAAAAATTATCAGCTATTCAGAGAAGCCTTCCTAGATGAAGGAGCTAATCGTTCGTAGCATGGTATGTACCAATCCTGTTTTTGTTTTTTTTTTTGCAGTACACGGGCCTCTCACTGTTGCGGTCTCTCCCGTTGCGGAGCACAGGCTCCGGACGCGCAGGCTCAGCGGCCATGGCTCACGGGCCCAGCCGCTCCGCGGCATGTGGGATCTTCCCGGTCCTGGGCACGAACTCGTGTCCCCTGCATCGGCAGGCGGACTCTTAACCACTGTGCCACCAGGGAAGCCCCCAATCCTGTTTTTAAGAAGACAAAACAATAGTCCCACTGGTTTTAGATTCTTGCCATAATGGCCCCTACTGCAGCACATCTTACAGCACGGGTCTTTTGGTGGATTTGCTGCTGTGGTGTGTAAAGTACCTCAACACTGTGGGGTACTAGCTCGTCAGCCACACTTGGAGGCACAGCTCCTCGTCCTCTGCAAAGGAGAAAAGACCAGAGTCGAAAAGTTAGTAGAGTTCAGTTTCTAAAAAAGGAGTTGTTTCCCCCAAGCTGATGGAGGGGTGTACTAGCAACAAGCCACAGAAGCCCAGGGATTCTTTAGAGCCAGTAATTTCAAAAACAAGATTTCTACCAGGACCTCTGAAGTTGTAGTCTGCATCCATTCAGATTCTCAGCTGTAACCCAAGTAGAGATGAAGATGACCATGGCCCAATTAAGGTGCTCTCTCAGAAAATGAAATCAAAAGATTATGGCTCCCACCATTCTTTCTTAGAAGAAAACACCAAAAAGTCATACGGTTTTCAATCAAAAACAAAAAAAGCAAGAGAATTAACAGCATGACCTCAATTTCACATCTGCATTAACAATTCAAGAAGAACAATTTTGCAATCATCTCTGAGTAGAAGATTCTATCACTGGCCTGATTCAATTACATGTTGAACCGAGAAGGCCAAGTCTCTAAAAAAAAAAAGCATAGCAAAGTGTTTCTGAGTTTTCACACAGAACTTTTATAGAAGATTCACTTTGATTTTGAGGTGCTACATTTACACATTCCAATTATGTCCTTATAAAGTTCAGTGAGCAGCGTGAGGTCAACCCAATTAAATGGCAACATGATGACCTTCTTTCACTTCCTGGTCCATCCCTGCCCAACGCCAGTCATCCCATTTTATAACAACTGGAAGCTTAGCATGGAGCTGAAGTTTAAAGGTCTTACTATTTCCCTGCTTTTTTTAATTTGAAGAAAAGGCCATTGTAATGGTTTCATTTAAAACCCATTCTAGGAATATATAATATAATTTAGTCCCTCATCACCAAAGGAATAGGTCAGAGGTACTGGACCATATTTATTTGCATTTTGCCACTTGTCATAATCCATTCTCCTCTTCTTCATAGAAAAATAGGTAGAGAAAGAAAGAAGAGAGAAAGAGAGACAGAGAGAAAGAGATAAAGCAGATCAAGACAGGTTAAACTGCCTCAGAGGAATATACTCATATTTTAAAGAGTTTCTTCAGTCATGCAAAGGTGGAAGCCATCTCCAAAATGCGTCAGGAAGTTATCAATCCAATATTGCACAGATTGACAGAGAAGAAACCTGAACAAACAAGGCTAAGCCCTTTGAGATGACAGCAGGCAGAGTGTGACTTGAAAGACTAAAGCCCAACTCTGAACATTTTGAGAGTCGTACCTACCTCAGAAGCCACTTCTTGTTCGAGCATTTCCAGTGGAATTCCCTGTGAACTTATGGACCAGGAAATGGCCTGCCAGGGACTCCAACAATAGAGTGACATTTATCTTGGCATAGCTTTATGAAACTGACCCCATGTGGGAAACAGATGACCACCAGACACTCAAGGAACTTCCATAATTGTGAGTGAAAGTAGGGCAGCCACAAGCAGGTTGGCACAAGAGTACTATTTTAAGGATTCCTTGAAGCACAGCTTCAAATGATGAGGCCCAGCTTTGTCACATTAGTCTGATGGGAAAGTAATTTTAAAGACCTTAGGCTAACACACGAAACTCAGAGCGAGCAAAAGGCTCAGATTCTGCAAATAGCAGCTGCAACTGCACTTCCAGAAACAGAATGGGTCCTTTCAGCCATTCTGATTCAAACTATCAGTCTCTGTCACTGTCATCTTGGAACTGAAAAGTCAATGCCAGGCTTCCCTGGTGGCACAGTGGTTGAGAGTCCACCTGCCGATGCAGGGGACACAGGTTCGTGCCCCGGTCCGGGAAGATCCCACATGCCGCAGAGCGGCTGGGCCTGTGAGCCATGGCCGCTGAGCCTGCGCGTCCAGAGCCTGTGGTCCGCAATGGGAGAGGCCACAACAGTGAGAGGCCCGTGTACAGAAAAAAAAAAAAAAAAAAAGTCAATGCCTGCAAGTGATCTGGCCTGCATAGAGAAATTAATTTGGAACAATTTGCCCCAGCAATATAAATGGCAACCAAAGTGTCAAAATATAAAGAACTGTTACTGATCAATAGGAAAAGAAACAATGCCCCAATGTTTTGAACTGGGGAAAGAATATGAAAGAACAATATTTAAAAGTAGAACTACAGTCATCAGCAAGAATATAAAAAAAAGTTCAAACTAAACATTGATCAAAGACATAAAAGACACCATCAACAAGATGTCAGTTTTTACTTATTTGAAGATTTTTTTCTTAACGATAGTGATAGGTAGTTGGCAGGAAAATGGACTCATATGCATTAATTTATGTGTTAAAAATTTTTTGAACACATTACACATGCCAAGCACTATTCCAGATGCCAGAAATATAGTAAAGTAACAATCAAAATCTTTGTCCTCATGGAGATTACACTCTATGAGAAGAAGGAAATTAATAAATTATTAAAATACTTTCAGACGGTGATAATCCTATAGAACATAAAACAGAATAATTGGATAAGCAGTGACAGGAGAGATGTCTACTTTAGACTGGTTAGGGAAGGCCTCTCAGAGGCGATGACGTTTGAGTCGTGATGGCAGTGTGAGCACAATTCTACCTCTAAAAATATATGTGAAGGAAACTATGAATGTCTAAAATATTTAACTGTAAAGATGTTCATTGCAGTCTATTTTATAATTACAGAAAATTGGAAGCAATATAGAAGGCACCAAAATGTTCTGCCTTTTCTTTGTCTTGGATCACTGGTTATGGAGGAAGCCAGATGCCATGTTGTGAGCCGTCCTATGGAAAGGTCCACGTGGCAAGAAACTGAGGCCTCCAGCCAACAGCCAAAGGCCTAGGCTTGGGAGGGATCCTGCAGCCCCAGTCAAGGCTTCAAATGACAGCACCCTTGTGACTACAATCTTATGAGAGACCTTGAGCTGTTCCCAGGTTCTTGAACCATGTGTTGTTTTAAGATGCTACAATTTGTTACACAGTAACAGCCAACTAATATACCTGGCCAGAAGGATGCTTTTAGAAATTTGAATCTAAATGCTTTGGGATTGGGAAAATATCTCCCAATTTGTCACAGACTCTTATCTCTACCCACCTCAGGCTTTCACCCAGTTCATAGAGACATCTGAGCTGAAAATACCTGTATGACTTTCATCAGATATTCAATGGAAGTTGCGTATTTTAAAGAATTGACCCAGGCCATATGTTTTTCTAATTCAAGCCAAAAAGAAAACAAGTTTGGCTATAAAAAATGTTTGGGAAATGCAGACATGAGCTAATTCCTACTCCTATTGCATCCTGACATCTTAAAGTCTATAGGGTGTGCTTCATGAAAGAACTCTGTTTAACTTTCTTTAGTCTAATTTTTAGTCTAATCTTGGTCTAATATTTCCCAAAGTTTAGTTAGTTACCTTTCATTTCTTTGTTTCTTTCATCCTTCATTGCATGATAGCTCTCACCATACCATGGAACACTTCAAGAAATGCTGTGCCACTTGCATATCAGAGCTCCTAAAATTGTGAGGTTTGCAACATCACCCATGGTGGACTAACAGAGACATGAATTAGAGTCTTAGCTTTTTTGTGCTAAGTGAATAGCTAGCGCAAAGTGAACAGCTAGAGTCCTGTCTGACCTGGTGTCCTAGGAATTTGCCTTGCTTGCTTTTTTATTATAATCCATTGCCAAATACAGGTGCATAGAGGAGTCATTCTTTAAGTATTAAATTGCTACCATACATCCTGCCTAGTGTCTGGCTGTCACTCAAGGAAGCAAAAACTGGCACTTGGAGTAGATCACCCAGGAACAGGGGCAGCCAGGTGTGGGTTTCCTGATTGGTGGCAAGGCAGGCAACCTGAAGCATACCTCAGAAGGAAGAAGTTGAATGACACCAGAGACCATCAGTCCTCTTTTTCCAATGGGAGAGACTTAGAAGGGCTACTATAGCTTAGAAGAATTGTTAATGGTATTCATTTGCTCCCATCTGTATCCATAGGTGGCCTTTGTGGAGAGAAAGAAGGAAATGTATGGACATTGCCATTTTCCATCTTCTGACAAAGAGTGTCCTCTTCTTCTCCAAGTGCTTTGCTGTGTTGAGTTGTCTTAGTTTGAATTCCTCCTGAGGCAGACCCTGAGACAAGATTCCAGTGTAAGTAGTTTAGTGAGGTGGTGGTGCCAGGAAACCCTGTAGAGTGCAGAGAAGAGAACAAGAGGGAAAAGGAAGCCAGTGAAGAGGAAAGATCAAGCCAGTTACCACCGCAAGCAACTGGCACTTATCCCCACTGGGAGCTCTAGGAGTCAATGAGGACTCAGCTCAGAGTTTTCCCTGCAGGGAGCTGGGCATTTTGTCCACAAACTCCTATGAGTGATTGGAGGGAAATAACTCCCCTTTTTGAGGGGCAATAATTCCCCTTTACTGCCAGCCTCTCCTGGCAGTCAGAGAGCCTGCAGGCAAGGACCAATGGTGCCAACAGTTAGAAGTCAGGCCTGGGTGCATGGAAATGGTAAATTGTCTGCTACAAAAGTCAATTTCTGTCTTTCCTGATGGCTTCCTCTTTCACTTTCATTTATGCTTGGTCTCTTTCCCTAATCCCTCTAGTTCTTCTAAGTCACTGAGTGCCTCTTTCTAGAAGAGCCAAGGCTCACCTGTCTACCTGATCTTTCAGGCAAACTTACCTGCACTTCTGTGAAGTTTTGGTCAGTCTCCTCTGTGTCCTTTTCTACCCCCGTTGGACTCTGTTAGGAGTCTGAGATGCAATTAGATATCACATGCAGGATAGTTAATAGAAATCTAGTTTCTTCACAAGCATGCATATTTTAATAGCTTTTGGTAGCAACCAACCACTTTGAAAACTTGACCGTTGCTGTTTCCCTGATAAGCTATTCAATTTAATTTACTTGGTTGTAGTAACCATTTGGTAGTTAATCAAAGAGGAAAAATATTTGAATCACTTAAGTATGTGCAGACATTTTCTCTTCATATTGACTTTAATCACAAGTCACTTTCTTTCTGTTAAACATCAGGTAAGCAAATTTTCCAAGTCTGATATATAAAACCTCTGAATTCCCATTTCTTCATAGTTAACTAAAAGTTGAGACTGTTGCTTCAAATCTTGCTGGTTTTTGTTTTTTTTTTTTTTTTGCTGATGAGATAAATGATTTTATGTGTCCTATGACTTTAGAAAGATCACACTGTTTATTCACATTAACTATTACATTTTGGTTAATAGTTAAAGTAAAAATGTCCACCCAGCCTTTCCTCCCTCCAAGACTTTGCTGGGATTCAAGGCAGGCCACCCCCAAATGTACCTCAATGGAATAGTGATTATTTTTAATTAAAGGAATTTAAGAAATGGCCAACACAAGAGGGACACCTTGACCCTCCTTTCCGTCGCCCTGAAACAAGAATTAAATCTCTCATGGGAAAGGCACACTCTTTGCATCTGGAGGTAGAAGGGCACCCTTAATTGCCAGAGACAGGGAATTAGGGCCAAGAAGCTTACATAAACAAACACTGTTACTTCTTTAATCTACTGCATCAAGCCCAATCTCTGTTTAGATTCTTCACTAATTGAGCTTTCAAAACCTACCTTTCTTTATGCTGTCAATTTCTCACAAATTTATATTTTGTCTCTCTAAAAAGGATAAAAGCTGCCTGCTTTGGCCACTTCTTAGGTCCCATTTCTATGAGACCTCCATGTGCATGAATTAAAATTTGTTTCTTTTTGCACTGTTAGTCTTGTGTCAATTTTACTATTACTCAAGAGGGAAATTTTCCCCTTTCCAACAACTTCTTCCAGGGAAATGTTAATCAATGAAAATTAAATATGTCTTCCTAGGGAAAGAAACAATTTATGCCTTTTCAGTACCTAAAGGGCATAAAGGTATCTATTGCTTCAATCTGAAATGTCAAGGTGGGGAGTGGGGGAAAAGACAGAGAGAGAGAGAGAGACAGAGCAATAAAACTCTAGCATCCTTGAAGGAGAGAAGAGTTGCCAGTTTAATGATGTAGGCTCAAAGGCCTAAACACAAACATTACTGGAGGCATTTATCTGGAAATTACTGAGAGGGTTTTGAGTTGTTTTTGTTGTATCTTTCAAAGTACTCTAGGTTCATCAAGGGTCCTGGAAAGAACTGTGAAGGAGGCAGGGTGGATTTGTTTTTGGTGTGCTTTGTTTGTTTTGTTCCGAGGGTTTCTTCATTGTTTGGGAAACACTGATCTCAGTGTCTCCTTACCTTTTCAGGACTCCCTTACCTAGAGTCTAAAGTCTCCTGATTCTTTGTAAGAGTCCTGGTCATTTTCTAACCAATGTTATTAAATGTTTACATGCCTGCCTCCCCAAGCACACTCTCTTATTCGTCTTTGCAGTTCTCACAGAATCTAGCACCCTGATTTGTATATAGGTTATCTTATTTATATATTGACATGTGGTTTTATAGTATACTTATATTTACAGTTATATAATGCATATACATGCATGTAAATGTATATATGTCCATATAGAGAGTATCTACCATTGCTTAATTCAGTTCAGCAACACAATGATCTGACTCTGCTCACTCTGCATGAGAAAACCAAGCTATTTCTCATGCTTGAGTCTGACCATACGCCACATAAATATGACAGCACCCTCAGTTTATCACACACTGGAAAATCTTTAGACTCTCCGAAGTTCTCATGCTATTTATCAAAACCCAATACTAAATTTAAGTCTTTCACGTACATGTGTTTTCTAATATATCTGCCCCATTTTTGAAACATCTCAGCTGTTGCACATCACATGCCACTTAGATATAGGAAATGATTCCAATATGTTTTTAAAAGTATGATATGCAGATATATTCTCGTATTTCTAGAGTCTTCAAAAACAAATGGTGACAACTCACCAATTCCTGCTGAAGATACATGCATAGGCACACATGATTTTCTCACCCACAATAATCACCAAATCTAGTTAGTACGAGTAGATTCTTCCAAGCTAGTGAGAGAGGGAAACGAAGTTTCACGATTTCAGGAAAGGAATGTAAAGCAACATAGTTATGATGGAGGAATGGAACTAGTAAATAAAAACTTAAGACTCTCAGGAACATTCTTCAAATCCCCCAAATCATAACTCTTTTTTTTTTTTTTTTTTTTTTTTTTGCGGTACGCGGGCCTCTCACTGTTGTGGCCTCTCCCTTTGCGGAGCGCAGGCTCAGAGGCCATGGCTCACGGGCCCAGCCGCTCCGCGGCATGTGGGATCTTCCCGTTCCGGGGCACGAACCCGTAGTCCCCTGCATTGGTAGGCGGACTCTCAACCACTGTGCCACCAGGGAAGCCCATAACTCTTTTTTAAAACTATAAGTTTATAAGAAGAAAACTGAATATGGCAATTTACAGACATCATGTCCACACGGTTCTTAGGAAATCAAAGAAAGGCAACTTCTTATACTCTTTTAAGAATACGTATGGATCTCAAACCCTTTCATCGGAAATGTTTCAGGTATCACTGGTGGAAGAATGTTTTACTGGGCGGAGAAAGAACATGGAGGTGTATTTCGAAAATAATCTAAACCTAGAATGGGGTGATATTGGTGAGAAGCTTGATACAACATGGTGAAACCTGGCCCC
Source organism: Tursiops truncatus (assembly GCF_011762595.2). NCBI lineage: Eukaryota > Metazoa > Chordata > Mammalia > Artiodactyla > Delphinidae > Tursiops > Tursiops truncatus. The sequence goes on from NC_047038.1 coordinate 96,036,279, forward strand.
TCGTTCTAGTCGAGGTTCTGCTGGGTATTGGCTCTTATCTTTTTACCTTCCTTCTGCAATAATTGTTTCAGCCACCAAAAAGAGGTTGAGCTGGAAGACCTCTTAAGCTCCTTTTTTTCAGGGTTGTTTCAAAAGAATCTGAACTTTGCAGCCATATTCCAAAAGTGCCTTTAACAATCACAATTTATATGTTTGACTCAAATGGGATAATAAATAGTACAGTCATGACGACATGTATGTGATCCCAAAAATGAATTTGACTACTCTGATTTTCTCTCTGATTATATTGGCTAGCTATTTCCCTAAATTGACTAAAACTTGTCTGTTGTTTAGAAAATCACGTAGACATAGTAGTAGTAGGCATGTAGTCATGCAGAGTAGGTGAAGACACCTTTGAGATGAAGATGGCTTTAGTAAGATGAAGATGGCTTTAGTAAGGTAAAGCCAGGGATCAACAGTATTCTTTTTCCTCCTAACGTTGCTGGTTTAGTGACATGATTTTATTTTGACTAAATTATAAAGCCAAGGATATGGTGATATTTAACAACATGATATTAAAAGTTAGCCTAGAATATTATTGTTTTATGATCAGTGCTCAATGATGGAAATTAGTATACCTGAAAAGGATGATCTGTATCCTAGAGCTAATAGTAGAATAGATTTGTCTCATCATTTTAGGGACCTTCTAAATTGTTAATGAGATTTTCTGATGACACAATGATAACAGTTGCATTCAGGCTCCCAAGGCTGACTTTAAACATCTGCTTTTGCTGTTAAAGTTATTGTTCATTTCATCTTAAAATAGGAATAATACAACACTCAGCTTTTCCAGAAATAGATTTATCACTTGTAAAACAATGACAAGTGAGAGCACTATTCTATAGATAAAGAAAATTTATATTTAACTATTCAATAAATAGAACCCAGTCTTAGATAAATCACAAAGATAGACCCTATTATGGGCTGAATTCTGTCCACCCAAAATTCATACGTTGAAGCTCAAGCCCTCAATGAAACTGTATTTGGAGATAGGACCTTTATTACTAAAATAATTAAGATTGAATGAGGTCATAAGGGATTTTAGGATTAGAGTCCTTATAAGAAGAGGAAGAGAGACCAGATCTCTCTCTCTCTTTGCCATGTGAAGACATAGCAAGAATGTAAGCCAGGAAGAGAGTCCTCACCAAGAACTGAATCAGCCAGCACCTTGATCTTGGACTTCCAACCTCCAGAACTGTGAGAAATGCATGTCTATTGTTTAAGCCACCCTGTCTATGGTATTTTGTTATGGCAGCCTGAGCTGACTAATGTAGACCCTATCATGGATGACGAAAATCAACGTTTTTAAGTTAGGATAAGTAGTAGGTGAATGTGCTTTTTAATGTCTTCTTGCCATTATTGTTCACTTGTTTGTTTGTTTTTCAGAAGTGGAGCTCCCCAATATGGCCCGAGAATAGACTATTCAATGAAAGGCAAGAAGCTAGTGTGTAACTGACATACAATTCTTTACAAGATCTCCTGTGTTCTTGAGGAACCCAACCTAAGCTTCTGACCTCTAGATTAGCACGTAGGCTTATGCCTTTTCTTTTTTTTTTTTTTGCTGTACGCGGGCCTCTCACTGTTGTGGCCTCTCCCGTTGCGGAGCACAGGCTCCGGACGTGCAGGCTCAGCGGCCATGGCTCATGGGCCCAGCCGCTCCGCGGCATGTGGGATCTTCCCGGACGGGGGCACGAACCCGTGTCCCCCGCATTGGCAGGCGGACTGTCAACCACTGCGCCACCAGGGAAGCCCCTAAGCCTTTTCTTTACATTATCCAGTGACACCTGTCCTTGTTTCCTTGACCTGGCTCTAATTGCTGTCTATCTCTTTCCAATTGGCCTGCAGGACCTGTTGAAGAAACTAAGAGTACTATAAATTTACAGATCTCATGAGGTTGGTAAAGATAGGAAAAATAAGTCCATGTGAGCACTGCTGTTGTTTGAGCCCTGATGTCAGATTCATTTTTATCTGCCCAAGTGGGAATACAATAAAAATGTTCCAGAAAAAAAAATAGTGTTTGTTTCTTCTCATAAGGGTCATAGCAGACAAAATAGCTGGGTGAGAACTGAAAGAGTCATAGCAGAATTGCAAAGATAGAAATAGACTAAGTAACAAACATATGCTGTGGATAAGATTTCTGGAGCATACACTATGTAATGCGCACTCTGGGGGCATAAAGAAGTAGAATCTGACCCTGCATGTGGTGTAAGATGATGTCATGAAACAACACAGCACAAAATCAATCAACTTGTATTTACTCAACCCTAACTACGCTCAAGGCATCATACTTGATGCTGTGGCATATACTCCATTTTTCTATATGCAAGTGCATACATATGCATGCTAGCAATAAAAAATAACAGCAAATTGACTGGAAATTTGTTATACTTACATGGAGACAATAATTCTTCCCTCACAGCCTTTTGGGGGATGGGGAGTGAGGATTAAATGGAAAGCAAAATACTTAAGTGCTCCAGACAAACTTGGGTTTGATTCCTTGCCCTGCTGCTTATGAGATAATCTTAGGCCGGTAATTCACCTTTTATTAAGCCTCAATATCCTCATCTGGTAAGAAGGGATAATAATAGTAGCTTCACATGATTGGTGAGAGGGTTAAATAAGATGATCTGTATAAAAGTGTTTAGCACAATGCCTGGCATTTAGTAAGCACTCAATAAATATTAGCTAATTCCTTATATTCATTTAAAGTGCCCAGCACAGGGCCTGGTTTATATAGTTGTTAAACACATGTTATGTCTTATTGTTTTTTCCCTAAGTGTCAAAGGAAGAAGATTATTAACAAGAAATAACATGCACAACTGTTATATATAGAGTGGATAAACAGCAAAGTCCTACTATACAGCCGAGGGAACTATATTCAATATCCTGTGATAAACCATAATGGAAAAGAACATGAAAAAGAATGTATATGTATGTATAACTGAATCACTTTGCTGTACAGCAGAAATTAACACAACATTGTAAATCAACTATACTTCAATAAAATTTTTGAAAAATGAAAGAACATGCACAGCAAATATTTAGTTAGAAATAGATGAAGAAGGAGAGAGCAAAGGAATGGGGCTATAGTCTTACCTAATCTGATCTACAGACAGACATACCCAAAGCCAAATAGCACTAGCGGAGTGGTCGCAAAGGATGCCACTCAGAAGTACTGCAGGGTTTGATGTAATCAAATCCATAAGGAAATCCTGTTGGCAGTAACTTCAGAATACCTCTCACCACCGTCACTGCTACTACCAGGTCCAGGCCACCTCATCCTGTACTGGATTATCAGAGCAGCCTCCTGACTGCTCTTTCAGCCCCTCTTCTCTCCCCCTTATACTCTATCCCCACGTAGCCAGGGTGATTCTCTTAAAATGTAAATCAGATCGCGTCATGCCCCTTTTTAAAACCCTACTGTGGCTTCCAATTTCACTCACGATAAGCACCCCAATCCTTGTAATGTCCTATGGGGCACTCATGATCAGCTTTCCCACTCTGCACCCATTGTTTTTCGGTTCTTGACCTCATCCTCTTTTACTCTCCCCAGGCCCCTCCGTGCCCGCTGCAGTAGCCTCTTTGCTGTTTGTTGAACACTCCACCTAGCTCTTTGCCTTATGGCCTTGGCACTGGTTGCTCCTACTACCTGGATCTAGTGTCCCCCAGGTATTCCCCCTTCTCCTTCAAGACTTGCTCAGACTCAACTTCTCGGTGATTCTTGCCTCATTTAAAATTGCCTCTTTCCCCTCAGCATTACTGATTTCCCTTGTCCTGCTCTACTTTTAATTTTTCTGTAGCAGTCATCAACTATTTAATTTACTTATTTATTATGGTTATTGTTCTTTTTTTCCCCCGGTAGAATGGAAACTTCTGCATTCACAAGGATTTGTGTCTGTTTTAAGTTTGTTTATAGATCTAAAAGAATGACAAATGAATATTCAAAAATTATTTACTGAATGAATGACTAATCTATTACTAATATTTATATTTATAGTTTATATATTACTACTGTTTATATTAGTAATAGATTAGTCTCAGTAAATATAATATATTCAGTAAAATATATACATTATATATATTTTTATATTAGTAATATATTACTAATAATTCTAATATGCCTGCTACCTTTAATTCTAACATACTATTTAAAGTTATTAATAATATTAGTAATTACTAAAATTGCTAATAATATAGAATTACTAGTAATTCAAATATGCTATTAATATAAAATGGACAGGTTAGGGTTTGAGGTATCACAGCCCCTTGAGTCTGTTGGACTGTGTATCATTGCAAGAGAGAATCAATCCTTGGATGGCCTGGCTAGAGTGCTTAGAGGTACTAGTAGAAGGAAGCAAAGAAAGGGAATGGGGTCTCCCTGGCTGTCTTTATGGAGACTACTATCGAAGCCATTTAGGGATGCAGTGGTTATATCTTAATTGTCTGGCTCTTTGAATACGATTTTTAGGTAGATGACTTAAATCAGGATCATCTAGCAAGTCATTGAAAAATAAATCCATTGATCTGACAGATTATGTGATGGATCATTAATGTCTGGATGTAAACTTTCCAGAAATTTAGCGGCAAATGCACACAGAAATGCTGCATTTACTGAACTCACCAAGAAGCACAGCTCATGGAGTCAACATATCCATCTTCATTATGTGTGTCAGTTAAGTGTCTTTAGAGAGAGATCCGAGGAATGCCTCTGACCCTGTGTGCCCATCTTACCCCTCTTACTAAGGGAATTCCTTTGTTTTTGTACCTCACTCCCTCTACCCCCAATCTGTGGCATGGACATACATCCCCTTCTTACTGAAGCAGCAAAATCTTTCCCACTTCTTCCCCACACACATTGTTTACCATGTTCACCTTCTACCTAAAGTGTGGAATGTATATTTTCCTCATACTAAGGCAAGGTCCTGTTCCCAACAATTTGTTTCAGCGGGCCACAGGGGAAAACAGGTGTTTTTTCACATAACTAGATGTGGAATATGGACTTTTTCTTTCGACAGTTTACTGAGTGATATATATTTTTTCTCTCTCTCTTTGTTTTTTCTTGTTTCAAATCTCTTATGGTGACCCAAAATCTTGTGAGCAAAGTAAAACGTCTAGAACTTGGCAATGGAATGTACTTGCAGGAAACCTCTTTCTGAATTCTAATACATATATATATTTTTAAATTTCAATCAAATAGAACACTGAATTCCATTCAGTTTTCTTCATGTGGTGGAGAATCTCTTTATTTAAACAGAGGAAAGTATTTTCCTCTGTTTTCTTTACTATACTCTGGACTAAGTACTATATGACTGTAAATTGGAAAGGCCTGTTTTCTAATAGAAACCATGTCTAAAATAAGAAGAATTTAAAGGAAAGTTCTGAATGCAAAACAACCACAAAGCATTTCAGACTCTGTTAGGGGGATAGTGACTTCTCTGTTTAAAGGTTTTATGTTACTGGGGACTTCCCTGGTGGTCCAGTGGTCAGGACACCACACTTCCACTGCAGGGGGCCGGGGTTCGATCCCTGGTCGGGGAGCTAGGATCCCACACGCCTTTTATGTTACTGTAGGAGGGTAACTTATTGAGAAGGACTTATCATTGGTTTCTGTTGCTATTTAGTGACTAGGAGCATTGTCACCTCGTTCTGTTATTCCAGAATGACGTTCATTGTAGCACATACGCCTACATTATTAAAAAAAAAAAAAAAATCTGTGGCCTTTTCCTGAGTTGAGGTGAATGCAAGCACTATCAGTTTGGAAAAAAAGGACTATTGCCCATTCCTTTCAGCAGAAGCCACATTTATAGGGATCTAGAGCATTGCAAAATCATCTCAAAAAACATTTTGTATTAAATGGCATATAAATAATGAATAAATTGTTATCAAAAACACCGGGCAGGATGACTAGCCATGTAACGGAGCACTGGGCTATGGGCAGAACAAGTAAGAAGAGAGAGTCAGGAGAGGTTAAATAGAAATGATGCCTCTTTAGATCACTGAGAACGGGCTGTGAGGCACCCTCGCACCTCGTCTATGAAACGGCCACCAACTGCTGTGTGGCACGGCTAAATCACACGGGAAAGACGTACGGTCGCACGTGGTGTCAGGGGACCCCATACGTAACAGCTGACAAAGCATTTTGGGCCCCCTATTGTTGCCACTGTGCCCAGAGATGCAGATGCCAAAAGGAATGAACTTTCAACAGCTTAAAGAGGAGAGGACCCCTTGTTGAAGGGCACACACAGTAACAGTCTTCAAAGACCCACAGGTGTTCGAGCCACAGAATCCTGAGTTTGTTCAGATCCCATGCGCCTTATAGATTTGCTTTAACTTCTAACAGTGAAATGGATCAAATCATAGATCCTTTTTCACTGACTCTAGAGTTGAAGAAAATGATGCATTTCTTCCAGATTTGGTCTGAGGAAGCTTTGAATAAGAGATGAAGTGAGGGAGGTTACATTTCACCTTGACAGTAACTTGGGTTGATTTGTTTACTGTTTTTTTTGTTTTTTTGCTTTTGCGGTACATGGGTCTCTCACTGTTGTGGCCTCTCCCGTTGCGGAGCACAGGCTCCGGACGCGCAGGCTCAGTGGCCATGGCTCACGGGCCCAGCCGCTCCGCGGCATGTGGGATCTTCCCGGACCGGGGCACAAACCCATGTCCCCTGCATCGGCAGGCGGACTCTCAACCACTGTGCCACCAGGGAAGCCCTGATTTGCTTACTTTTAAAGGCCTCTGTCAGAGCACGACTTTGGCTGGTTCACATCCTACTGCCCTGTATGGTTTCGCAAACTTGCTTTTAGGCCTGGGATGGGAGGAGACGAGAATCAGCCCTGTTGTTTCACAGGTGCATCCCCCAAAATGCTGGAAGATAGTGACCTGTGACCCCAACATTAACAAATAATAGGGAAAATATGCTTCTGTCACCAAGAATAGTACTGCCAGATGGTTGGCACAGGAGGAAAACGCCAAGGAATCATTTTCCTAGTTTGTAATGAAAACTTGTTTTTGAAAAAGAATCTTAAAGGTGAAGGAAGCCTTAATGAAAAGGGTTGAGATTGAAGATTTTATTTGCCCTACTTGCTCTACAAATTCTCTTTAACTTAAGTCATCCTTAGATCTAACCCCACATCCATCCCCAAACACTATAATACTTTGTTATAATGAGTGCCAGAAACAAGTCTCCAGTATGTGCTTTGGTTCCAGTAATAAACATCATCTGTGGAAAGAGAAAATATGGATGGTAATCAATGGCAGAGTCTACATTACACCTAAAATCCTCTCTGAGATAGTAAATAAAGTCTGTCTGACCCGATATGACTTGCCTTCATGACTTGATTCAGAGTTATTAATTTCACCCTGTTAATAGTATGAGGCAGAGAAACAAAGTCACCGGACTATTCAGTTCATCACCTATACCAACTTGACTTTAGTTAAAGGAAAAAGATCCCCACCTAGGTAGATGAGGGACTGTATCAGGTGTCTGGGAGACTCAGCAGCATTAAGCGTAGCTGAAGAAAAACTTCCACCATGGCATTTTGGATCTGCAAGCCCTAGAGATGTTGCTACGCCAGGTTCAAGTCTATAAAACTCACACCACTTTCCACCTGCTTCATTCCATCCTTCTTCAGTCCCTCCTTCTTTCCTTTTAAGTAATGTCCAAAGGCCTTAGGGAGAGTAATGTAAACGCTACTCATACCATGAGCCTGATCTGGCTGGCTGGACTTCCATTCCTAGAACGCTTTCTGCCTATACAATTGATTTGGCACAGGAACCCTGCAGTGCGGCCTTGCTTTACCATTTAATTGCATCCTATTTACCCATTACCTTCTTCAATAAGTCTGAGAGCCTGTATGGAGCAGAACTTGGACAGTTAGTACTTTTCCCCTCTTCTTCATCACCCCTCCCACAGTGCCTTATCCTGTGTACAATTTAAGTGAATTGCTTTGAAATAAATCACTTTACTGAGTAGGACTATATTCCTTTATAGGGAAAAATGCCTTACGACAAACTGGTTCTGTGACACTGGAAGTTTATATTCTAGCCCCTTGGGCAAATTTTCCGAAAAAGTTTCCAACTGTAACAAACATTTCTCCTGAAGAGCAATTAAAAACCAAATCTGAATGGACAAAACTGTCTTACTAATGGGCTAAAGAAAATAGTGATGTCTCAAAAATTATTTGATTTGGGAATAATATTACTATTTTAGAATTGAACTACTTCATTTTCCACTTCTAATCTTTTGAAGTTTATATCCTCACATTGGAAAGAGTTGATGAAATGTTTAATAAGTAAAGACTAATTGTAAAAGACATTTGCTGGCTCAAGTCTGTGTAAACATAGGACTTTAAAAAAAAAAGGAATTGTATCTTATGAAAGACCCTCTGAGACTGCCCTTTGTACAAGAAAACAATTTGTAAATTGACCTTTTACACTACAAACTCTCTGTCTTCTTAGTCTAACATGCGGTGCCAAGCTTAGCAATCTGTAGACTAGAAAGGTGTGCATCACGGCTGGGTAGTAATAGCGACACCAAGGTTCTGTTGGTCTGGAAGGCGAGCATTTCATTTTTCTGCCTCACAAGCAAGCGAGTGTCTGTCACAGGGTCAAGTATATTTCCCAAATAAGGAGGAAAAGCAAGACAGCATATCTATTCTATGTTGTCTAGAAGTCCTGACTACAGCCGCCGTTAAGGTTCACCTTTTTAAGGATGGAGATAAACTTCATTGCTGCTGTCTTATGTCCTCTGGCAGCCAGAAACTAGAAGGATGTAATGACAGCAATCCTCCTGTCTAGGGCAGGGTCCCAAGTTGCTAAACAGTCTCCCAGTCTTGAAGAAGTGAGTTAATGCAGAGCAGTTACTTTCTCATGGTCAGCACTGTGATCTTGCTCTAGTTCTCCCCATATTTATAAACCTTTAAACCCAGAGTCCTGATAAACACTCCACCCCCTCCACACACACACACACCAGCCTCTTCCACTACCTACCCAAACACACTGCACAGCGTTTCCTTTTCTCTTGGGAAGCAACAGAATCAAGCATACAGAGTCTTGGGGTTGTCTTTTGAAGCAGATCTTCCCTTCATGAAGAGAATTATTAAAATGCATGGATGCTATTTTATAGCATGTTGCCCCAGAGTTCTTTGCATTTAGTTGGCATGATTATGTCCAGCAGTTGCAGCTTTCAAAAGTTACCAACAAGTGTAAAATTTCTGCTAAAATCATTGATACTAAATTCCCTACCATTTCCCATATGAAAGTCTTCCTACAAGCAGGTATAGAAAGCTTTACCAACTGAAGGATATGCATTGATTATTGAATGAAACCTCCTGCCATGTTGTATCATGTTATATGAACTAGCGTCAATTGAGCTTATTCTATATGCTAGGTACTATGCCAGCTGCCTTTGCATGTTATTTTATTTAATCCTCCCAACAGTCCTAGGATTTACATATTACTCCAATTTTTGCCAATGAAAAGTGAAGGCTACAGAGGTAATTAGTAGTAATATGAATTCAAAATCAGGTTTTCTAAACTTAACGCCAGATTTTTTTCAACGATGTCAAGACGCCTCTCATTTATTTAACTTCTCAAGCTCTGAAACAAAATACCAGCAAATTCAAAATTAAGAATCATTCAGTAAAGGACCAGGCTCTCTAGACAGAAAAGAGAATATGTTTACTTCGTCAGTTAAAATCCCAGTATACCCTCTTTGCTTGGAACCAAAGTTAAATTGGAGTGTATTCAAGTTGTATGCTTAAAATATACAACAATATTGGTGTTCAGTAACTTTGTTTTAGAAAAAGAGTTAAACTAATAACTCACTCTCACTGTGAAATGAATGGGAAATATTCTATTCATTTCCTGTCCTCATTTTATCCTATTTCCCATGGCTCAGATAGAGGTCAGGACAAAAGCACTTCCTTGTGTCCTGCACAAACATCCAGCTCATGTGAGGACACTAGGATCCACTAAGACAGAAACCTGAGGCTGCTACAGGAAGCTGAAAGGAAAGAATTATGCCTCCACTGCATTTCCCTACAGCAAGCCCTAATCCCGCTGCCTCTGTTACTTATTAAATCATTTACTTTATATCTCAGTTTTTAATCTTTCACTAATAAGAACACTGGACAAAGTTCATCAAGATTTATTGGGCTGTCCAAATGTTTAGTCAACAGGTCATATGATGTTAGAGTCATACAGAGTAGCCTGTTTCCATAGATAAAGACAATAAAAATTTATGACCATGCATGTTTTTAGCAAAAGGAAATTGAATTGCATCCTCAAGTCCAAACAAAAGCACTTCTATGTAATTGAATAAAGTAATATGACAGTTAATTATTTTGTTATGATAACTCGTTGTTGTCTAAGTATCATCTTCTCTGGGTTATTTTACTGAAACCGATCAGTGCGTCTTACCTATAGACAGAGATTTCTGGTGTTCTTACCTTCACCATCTCCTCTGAAAGCCAACCTTCAGAGATCAGCATGAGAGCCATGGAAAAGAGCATGAGGATGCTGAAATTTTCAATAATTGTTCAGAGGAAAAGCAAATGAAGAAAGCTTCAATAAGCAACAAAATCTATGAAACTTTTGGAGAAGAATGTTTATGTTTGTTCTTTCTTATGACATATAGTGCAACACAAGGAATTTTATTTAGATCAGTGATTCTCAAACTTTGGAATGCAAAATGAGCCCATGGGGAGCTTGTTCATAATTCAGATACCTGATCCTCAAACCGTTGAATATTCTGATTCAGTAGATTTGGGTAGAGCCTATAATTTCAATCCCCGTTTCCAGCTCTCCCTGTGACCTTCCCTGCTTTACTTTTCTTCCCTGGTACTTACCACCTCCTAAGATCCTAGATAAGTAAATTACCTAGTATGTATATTGTTTCTTTGTCAGTTTCCTCCTATGTGTTTTGTTCACCAGAGTGGTGTCTGGCACAGAGTGGTGCTCCAAGGGAAACAAGGAAGGCAGACAGGGCTATCAGCTATGTGGTCTTCTCAGAGCTCTTTTAGTCTATTGTTAGAACCAGATGGCAATCTCAAGATTGAAATGTCCATTTAAATTCCTAATACACTGTGTGCCAGGCCTGGCACAGGCTATTAATGATTCTTTTGAGAACTGGCACACACCAACCCCACTCTCCTCACTCTTATCTCCTGGCCAACTTCCCTGCCTCTCACTACTTCTCATCAGACTATGTCAAATGTCAGGAGAACCAGGAAAGGCTAATGGAAATGTTGTCAAGGACTAAGACAGGTTCCTTCTCATCTAAACATGAAGGAAGGAAGGAAATGTGAAAGAAGGAAATAAGGGATTAAAAAGAGAGAGAGAAAGAGAGATAATTTTCTAGATTGATCCTGAAGCCAATTGAGTGGGACTTTGCCCAGAAACTGCCTAGTTAGTTACAAGTGCTAATCAACTTTCACATAAGAATAAACTCTACAGAGCATATCGTTTTGGATTCACAAAAAGCCAAATCTGAATCATCTTAGATCTCTCCTTTCTATAGAGTTTGATATGCATTACATTTAAGGAGAAAATTGTGAGAAACTTGGCTACACTTGGACATGAATGAGCTGGGAACTTGGTCGAGGCTCACATGAGACTTAATATCTTGAACTCACTCCACCAGGCTAATTAAAGGGAGCCAGAAAAAAACAAAATGGGGTTAAACTGGGAAAATCTTGGGTTATACTTTATGCTGTGTCATTTAACTATTAGAATGCCTGTCTTATTTAAAAGAGATCTAATAATGTGATAAGTATGAAAATCGTGTAATGGATATTTTTGTTATTGTTTTTTATAGGCATTGTGTTATTTATAGAACAGATGGGCCCAATTGACTTAGATCATAGAGTAAGTTTCTATAAGGAAAATTTCCCCTACTGACTTCTATTACAAATTGGAGGATTCCCAGAGAAAAATAATAGTATAATACTGAGGACTGCAGCTTCTTTCAAAACTCTATAACCCAAGAAGTGCTCACAACTGTCTTTCTCCTATCCTATAGATCATGTTTGGGTTTTCTGACATATTTGCACCATATAGTGCACAAATAAAAACTAATCTGGAGAAAACAAGTTATTTTTTAAAAAACTATTCTCTGGATAAGTTAATCTTACCACTTAGTCATTCAATAAATAATTTTTATAAAGCCCAATAACACTAAGCACTGGAGGGAATTAAATAAATTTGGTCACTGACAAGCTCTATATAGTAAATACACTGTAGAATGTCAAACAGACAATATCTATTACATATATAACATAAACTCAGCATTATTCTATAGCTGGGAAAGGTCTAGAGAAATAAAAGGTGATTCAGTCCTTAGGTTATGAAATTAACAAACCCCAATACCATGCTGTATTTGTCTATGAGGCTCTGATTTGCAGCTTGAAGAATCCCATCAAGTGCCCAAACAAAGTGAATGAAAAGCAAAGAGTATAACATTAAATAAAAAGGTAAATTTAAGACTGAATATATATGTCACATCAATGAACAAATGGTTAGAAGTCACCTATAATAGCAAAAGGATTCTTAGACTGGATATAGACTACAATCCAATAAATGTTGATATGATACATTTAAAACAAAGTAATTTGGAAACACATTTCAGAAAACTTAAAAATACAGTTCTTAAAATTAAAAAAAAAAATAACATGGTTGGATGATAAAGTCAAGAAATTCTCTTGTAACAAAGCTAAAGGAAAATGAAAGGTGTAATGAATGTCCAGCCCATTAAATTGAAAATAAACACGTAAAGGGATATTATTTTGAAAGTTTAGAATGTTAGGAATAAAGAGGAGATCCAAAAACTTCCAGAGAGGAAAAGATCAAATACAAAGGTAAAAGAAAGCAGACATCCCAATAGCAACATGGGCTACTAGACAACAAAGGCGAAGTACCTTCAAAATTCCAAGAGAAAATAATTTCAATCTCAAATTCTAGAATCAAATGCAAATGGAGATGGTTTGTGGAATTTTAAGTGCTCACTGTAGTAAATCTTTGTTTTGTAGATTTGAAGGGACATAGTTTTACAAGTTTATGAAATCATCACTAGTTATAAATATTAAGTAAAATGAAGTCAATATAAATTATTATTTTCTGTTTGAAAAAAAATTTAAGTGAAAATTATTTAATCATTTTGGGGCAGAAAAATACAATATAAGATTGGTATCTTGGTGTCTGAAATCATTTTATGGTATGCATTTTAAGAATATTGTTTCTTATATTGCATGTTGGTCAAAGGGTACAAACTTGCAACTACAAGATGAATGAGTTCTGGAGATCTAGTGCATAGCATGGAGGTTATAGTCAGCAAGACTACGTTGTGTACTTCAAAGTTGCTAAGAGACTGTATTGCAAAATGTCCTCACCAAATAGAAATGATAATTATGTGAGGATGGAGGTGTTAGCTAACATCACAGTGGTAACCATATTGTAATACATAAATGTATCAAATCAACAAGTTGTACACCATAAACTTATACAATTTTATAGGTCAATTATATCTCAATTTTTAAAATCATTCTGCTGTACATCTTAAACTTTAAAATATATTGTTTCTAACTACGAAAATATCCACCAGAAGAAACAGTTAAGAGTTAAAAGCAGTTGGCATGTAGAGTAGGACTGTATTCAACTGGTTTTGTGGTGGTTTTTTTTTCCTTTATAAAGCTTCCCCAGATGATTCATTTTTTAAACTATCATATATATTTAGTCTATTTTAAATGCTTAATAAAATAAAAGATATTCATTACAAAATAAATTAACAACAAACAAATTAACACCTTCTGAGCTCACCATTACTTAAAACACTGACCCCAGCCATTTTTATCCCATAAAGGTACTTTTGCTAGTGTCCAAAGTGTAAATACTCCCACTATGATTGGTTTCAAGCTACCAACATGACATCACTGATTGTGGAGTTGGGAAAAGAGGCAAAGCAATTTACCATTATCTAATATTTCTACCATACAGATATCAGAAATTTAAATAACCTTAAGAGCACAGGTAATACTGAAATGTAGTAAAATTATTAGGAAATGATGAGTTTTGAGTACTTATTAACTTTATTTGTAATTCATTGCACTGTAGATTTATATAATTTAATATTTTTTTAATTTTTAAAAAAAATTTTTAAAACATGCAAATTTTTTAAAACATGCAAATTCCTGGAAATTTAACAATTGTCACAAGCCTGTGTGAGCCAGATTCAGCACCCAGCTGACAGATGACATTAACATGCCATCACACTCTTGTGAAGTTCAATGAATGTTAGATGGATGGATGGATGGTTGAATAGATAGATCAAAACATAACTAACTGAAAACACTAACCATTCAAGAGGAAATTCTCAAGGATGGGTTTTCTCTTTTGTAACTAACATTTTGAAAATTAAAGGCAATGCATCCACAACGACAGTCATTCTGTGTGGTGCTATAGTCATCTATACAGGCACTGCTGGTTGTTCTTTTATTTAAAGCATCATTGGTTATTTTCTGACAGTTTTGGCTACATTCATAAAAAGTTGGAATGTTTCATCAGGAAGCACTATCTTGAAATCTAAAGAAACTACCAATAGTCATCAGAAACCATAAACCAGGAACCAGAGTGGATATTTGCCTGGATTATCTGATGAGGCTGTGTTAATAGAATTCAGTTCTTCAAGTAAATTACAGGTATTTGAGGGCAGATACTGTACCTGGCTAATTTTTCTAGCCTCAGTAGCACTTACACAATGTTTAAAACTAGACTGGGATTTACCACTCAAGTATTGCAATAATCTTTTCTTCTAATAAACTGTGCACTCTCCTTGAAAGTGAAGGTTTTATCTTGTCAACTCTATGTGCCAGTGCGTGGTTGCTATTAACCTCTCATTAAATATTAGTTCAGGTAGATTGAAGTTATCTAATAAACATTTATTGAATTAAATTAATTAGGCTGAATCAGAACCTAATTTAATGTTATGTTGGCATAGTCCAAAAAGGGCTATCAAAAAAGAAGGCTTTGTATCATTAGTCAGTATAATATATGCTATTTGGATTTAACTTATATCTCTATATCTTACATGCTTCCAGAACTTCATCAAGTACATAATTCCCATAAACCTCGGTTTCTCCATCCTAACATGCAGATAATAATCATACGATCTATTGTTAAGTGTTTAACATAATACTTGGCACACAATAAGCTCTTAAAAAATGTTTGCTGCTATATTATTATGGGTTTGTGTCATAGATAAATCTGATATGTGGTCATAAAGCATGATTGGCCTAAAGGGTAACTTAGGTCTTTAAAACAGTGAAACATACTCCCAATTGCCAGCCACAAAGCTTCTCATAAAATTGAACTTTATAATGCTCATCAGATTGTCACAGTTTCCCTTCAAGATGTAATCTGTGATTCATTAACCTAAATCCAGACTGGATTTTAAGGGACTATTGAATTTTGATCTTTTTTCTGTCTTAAGTTTGCCTTGGAGATAGGGCATGCTAATTAAAGCCACATATTGGTCTTCACATTATTTCAGTGTATCTTCATGTCAACCATGGATGTTAGCACATTTTATTAGCCTTGACCAGAAAATGGATCCTTGAAGGCAAAAAGCTCAAGCATATAACACAGGATTTTGACTCATCAGTTCCTTCCACGCAAAGCCCTTTCTAGTACAGAATATTGCCTCTCTTAGATTGCATAAGATCTCATCTCGCTTTTCTCACCAAGTTTTCTATCTTGAGGTGTGTGGTCCAGGGAAATCAATTATGTGCATTTACCCCTGATCCTCAGTTGTAAAAGTGAAGTTGTATACCAAGGCAGGATTTTAAAAAGAGCTGAAAATTTTTTGACACCTTTTCAACTGAGAAGTGGGGTCTGTGTTTCCTTTCTTGGCATCTGGGTGGGCTTATAACTGCTTTGACCAATAGAGTATGACAGAAGTGACACTATGTTGCTTCTGAGGTTGGTCATGAAAGGGCTCCCATCTTTCACCTTGTTCCCTGGAGTGCTGTTTCTTGGAATCCTGAACTGCCATGGCTGCCTTGTTTAGAGAAGGCCCAACCCGTATGCAGAGGCCAGAAATAGACTTTCTGGTCAATAGGTCCAGATGAAGCCAAACTTGAATCCCTCCAGCCCATAAGTCAGACATGTGAGTGAAGAAGCTTCCAGATGCTTCCAGCTCTCAACCATTCAAATCACCACTAGCTGTTCTACTCTTCCCAACTGAGGCCTCAGATTTGTGGAGCAGATAAAAGGGTCTCTACTGTGTTCGGTCAAAATTCCTGGCCTCCAGAATCTGTGAGCACGATAAAATGGTAGTTGTTCTATACCACTGAATTAGAGGTGGTTTGTTTTTCAGCAATAGTAACTGGAACATTTAACATGAGCCACAGGGAAGCCATAGAGGTGGAAATACACTGCAAAAAAGAAACACACTGTTTGAGGGTGGGGCATGGAAAGATGATGTTTCCAGGAAACCAGACTCAAGTGCTTATTGTACAGGTATGCAGCATTTCCTATCCTTATCTTTTTAGTACCAGCAAATGTTGTCATCTTCCTCCTAATCCTCTGGCTCTACTTGTTGTCTGATCTCTGATGTTACACTAGATACCTCAAAGATGGCTCCAAGACAATTTCCCTGATTAACTATATGTGAGCTATAGCTATAAGTAGGGAGACGTTTTTTAATTGAAAGAAGGAGAAGTCTCTCCTTCTGGGGTAAGAAATGAAAAGAGCATAAGTTTGGGAAAGCTCTTTTTATAAAGGTTACTCTTTTTTTTTCATTTAAAAAGAAAATTATTAGATACACAGACATAGAGAACAAACATATGGATACCAAGGGGGAAAGTTGGGGAGATGAATTGGGAGATTGGGATTGACATACATACACTATTGATACTATGTATAAAATAGATAGCTAATGAGAACCTACTGTATAGCACAGGGAACTCTACTCAATGCTATGTGGTGACCTAAATGAGGAAGAAATCCAGAAAATGTTACTCTTGAATTCTATCCTTTTGAAATAAATGATAGAGGAGTGAAAGAATAAGGAAAAACATATTTTTTTTAAAACCTGGTAGAAAAGAAAGATGTTTTATTAATTTGTCTTGCCAAATCATGCATGAAATTTTATGATGCCTACAAGGTCCTAGATATTTAATAGTGTCTGCTATTGCTCTTTGACCTGATGTGTCTTCACAATATAAGTGATGTGACCAAATATTTAAGACTCTGCTACATGTATTGCTGTATTTCTTATTCATATTGCTCAAGCTAAAAAATCAGTTACAAAACTAAAAGCTGGTATAATATTCATGGCTGCAAAATAAGTGAATCTCATACAAATGAAAAGTACAAAAATAATAATACATTTTAATAAAAAACAATACTTCAATTTAAAAAGGTCTCTGTAACTCCCTGTATTTCTTTAGAGGCATTATTTGACATAGATCTTGGTAATGAATAACAGCTCTAATTCAATAATAATAATGGCGATTACCCATTTAAGGCTTATAACAAACTGCCCTATGAATTGGATATGTTTTCCCCATTTTTACAAGTGATGAGTAGATTCAAGAAAGTGTCACTAGTAAAGTAGAGCCAGAATATAACAGAGGGTGGTCCATTCTCATAGTGGCCTGTATGCCAGGCTAACTGTTTAAATAGCACTTGATAATTTAGAACGTATTTCCATGTGCAACATTTAACCTCATTGAATCTGGAAAGCAATGCTGTGAGCCATCCTGTGCTTTCTATTTTATAGATAAAGAATCTTCAGCTCAGGGAGGCTGAGCAAATTTCCCTAAGTCAGACCATAACTATGAAATGCTTTTGTACATCATAATTTCTCAATAAATAATACTTGAAATGTGTTCTTCTGTGAGAGTGATAAAGAATTTATCAGTTGGAAATATGGTGGCTTGTGAAGGGAGATTTTAGTTTTGTGAGAGACATTGTTAAGAAAAAGAATAAAAGACTGAAATATCAAAATTAGGTAACAAAGTGAATATTAGTTCAGAATGAGAAAATAAATCACCACAAATTATAAATTTTAAGAAGCTGAGAAGTACCTAGGACATTGCAAAAATCCAGAAAATAACAAAAAGGTTTTTTTGAAATAACTGTTAACATAGTTCTGTAATTGTTTTTCCCTACGTTTTTGGTTGCAGGCTCCTTTATCACCTTTTTATATGTTAATTTTTAAAAAATAATCTATAGAAAGAACAAAAAGATAATTCATTCTTCTAATAAGACTAATTGAAATCTGTTTTCTTTAATTAATAGTTGAGATGATTAAATTACATGACCCACCCCTCCCTGCCACAGGCCTTCTCCCTGTTTGTAAAAAACGAGTGCAGCTTTTTGTCCAATAAACACAGATAAATTCTGATAAATTCTATTTCAGCAGCTCCTATTAACAGTATAGTAGGCTGACAATTGTATATGTTGCATTATTGAGTATATTCTGTACATGAGAGAACTTCTATTTTGACTAGGAATCAAAAAGAATGAAATCCTCTTTTTAAAACTGCACACATCCAGCGATTGAAATAATTTTCCATAAATTAGCTTTTGAGTCTATATATTTCAAGCCATGTTTCTCCTTAGGACCCACCTGCTTCCTGTGCTAAGTACTGGTGTATCACCATACACCTCAAGTCCTGCACCTTTGTGTCACACACCACACCTGAAAACCACATCACAGAGGAAAAACCAGCTATAATTTAACTGATTGTAAACCCCATAGATAATACCAACCTAAATCTGCTCTCACCTCAAGTCCCCAAAGTGTTCACAGACACTCCAAGGCATCCTGACAGGAGAGTAAATATGACAGAGAGGAGGTCAGAGAAGAACAACTCAGATGTCTGAACAGATTACAGTTAAATATTCTACGTTTGTGAAACTTACAAAAACATGTGTCTGTAGGAAAACATTGCTTGGGCTGCTTCAGGGCCTTGAAATTTAAGCTTCCTCAATGTCATGGTGAACTACCTCTGTCTTCATGAAAAGGGTGGCAGAGAAGAGTCTGCAGAAAGATTGAAAAATTATTAGCATCTCAAAAGCTTCCCTTAATTCTTTGACTTGGACTTTCTTGGGCCAATCAGGAGGGAATCGAAATTCTAATTGTCTAAGGATCTGTCCACAGCATCTTTTTTTTGTAGGCGAGCCTCATCTACAGTGGGCTGTAAAGGGACAAACCTGAGCACTTAAAGTATCCAAAGAATTGAAGCTGCAAAACCATGCTATCTAGATCAATTAAAAAGTGTTCTTGGCTAAGCTCATTTGCATATTTATATTAATTCCCCACATCACTTCAACTGTATGATCTACAGGGCTTCACTTAGTTATAATAACCCTTCGTCTATCAACCACAACTCATGCTAACAGTAAGTGTTATCTATCTATTCAGTATAAAGTACATTATAATCCACAAGGAGCAGTCATTTTCAGGCTCGGAAAACTTGAACAAGCATGATGGCAAGGGAATGGAAACCCAGGAGAAGTGGAAAGCAGTTGGAAATAAAGCTCTTAGTGGCTTTAAATAAACACAAATCTCCAGACAGAGATGAATTCCTTCCTGAAGAACTGAGAATTGCAAATGTGAATATTGCTCATTTTTGTAACTTGCATAATTACAGAAAACAGAGGCAATGTTGAGAATCAAGAAGTAGAAAAGTTGCCACTCCAAAAAAGAGGAGATAGACATATTTGGTGTCAATTTCTAACAAAATACTAAAACAGATTATTATTTTATCGCGTCGGAATTTCACAATTACCAACTCAATAATCAAATTTGATTTCTGTCTACAAGCTACAATTCTAGCTGATAAAGAAAACAATCTACTCGTTTCTAAGTTGAACTCGATGCAACTCAGCCATTTTCTCATTTAGGTTTATGATTCAGAAAGACCTTCTCTCAGGGTTTTTTCTCTTCCTTTCCTCCTTGAGGTTGATTCTAAGCCCTAGGGAGCACTTTAGAAATTTCCACGTTGTCTCCCTTCCCAGTATGGAGGAAGCTGATTATCTCTGAGTTAGCTCTGTCTGCCTACATCCTGTGTGAGGCTTCTGCTCCATATATAAATCCTTACACAAGGTCCTCGAGGCAGACAATGGACACCGCCCCCTTCAAGAGCAACCTAGTTGGTACTTGTGGAGTGGGATAGGCTGCCACTGGAGTCTAGAAAAAAAACCCATCAGCCTTAGCCGGAGATATGACCAAGGCCCAAGGTCTCTTCTCAGAGAGATCACAGGAGTCACTAACTTGATTATGTCAGGATAACCTGCTCCATTCCCGTGTGTTTTTGTAAAGAGCCTTTAGAGCAAATTGATGCTGCTCTTATGAATTCTGAATGATCCTCCATTTGCAGAAGTGAAAATGATAGCACACAAGCCTGGATGTGTCAAGATAAGGGAAACCCCTGAATTGCCTGAGAAATTGCAGAATTCAGTGGAGTTTTCTTTGATTTCGTAAGATTACATTTGCTCCTAGAGAGTGGAATTGGAATTCAACAATGAATTGAAGCTTAGTTTTAGAAAACAAATGTTCTGTTTTTGTACAGCTAAGCTGTGGCTTATAAAATTCATACCACAGTCTTTGAAGCACTTAGAAAAAGAAGCATTTATGGCTCAGAGCCCATAGAAATTTACAAACTATAACTCCTATTAAACTAAACACCATTTCTCAATTTAAAAAAAAAATCTGAGAAATCAGGGAAACATTGTACACTTACATCTTTTTTTTATTGAAGCAGGGTCGATTTACAATGTTGTGTTAATTTCATGTCTACATCAAAGTAATTCAGACATATATAGATATATCTATATATGTCTATATATATATTCTTTTTCAGATTTTTTTCCCATACAGATTATTACAAAATATTGAGTATAGATTCCTGTGCTATACAGCAGGTTCTTGTTGGTTATCTATTTTATATATAGTAGTGAGTACACATGCATCTTGATTGAAGAAAATTAATACTTTTAAAATAAATACTTTTTTTCATAACATCTCAGAACCAGAAATGACATGGGAACAGAATTACTTCAAATTCTAATATTTCAGGGACTTCCCTGGTGGTTCAGTGCTTAAGAATCCACCTTCCAAGGCAGGGGATGTCAGTTCGATCCCTGGTCTGGGAATTAAGTTCCCACATGCCACGGGGCAACTGAGTCCACGTGCGGCAATTAAGAACCGACCCAGCCAAAAATAAATAAATAAATAAATTTAATTCCAATATTTCAAATGAGGAAAACGAGGTTCAAGTGACATCCTCAAGGACAAACACTCAAACAGTAATAGAGACCGAATTTAGAATCTGGACTCTTGTCTTTCAGACCATTTACAGGCAGGCTATGTGTCAGATGCTGTGCTAGAAGTTAAGGACATGAAGATGAGCAATCACAGTCTGAGCTTTAGGAAGCGTGAAGCTAAGGCAGGAACATTAAAATGAACCCCAGGTGGCTCCAATCTCTGGGCTCAAGGGAGTTCCTGGCACTTTTCTTTGCGGGCACGTGCTGGAGATAGCTCTCCACCAGCGCACGTAGCCGAGTGTATGCGGCTCTTCCCACCTGCACGTTCAGTGACGGTTATGCCAGTGTATTGAATTTGGCAGTGGTGAGAAAATTCACTCCAGGAGAGCTGGCAAATCCACAAACGTTACAAATCAGGGCTTTCTCCTACCACCACAGCCAGTTTTAAAACATTTACCAGTTCACCACTGCCTCAGGGATTCTCTTGTTTTTCTTCTTGTTGCTGCCACCTTCTTCTCTAACCCTGAACTCTGTTCTCCACAAGGCTCCCCAAATTTTCTTGTGCCCCTAAAAAAAAGTTCTTGTCATTCTAAGGGAACTGAGGGTAGTAAAAAGGTAACAAGAAATCCGATAACATGAGGAAGTTACATCAGCTCCTATAGTTTGCATTTTTCTTACCACCCTGGCCTCTAGTCTTTTTCGTAGTTCACCTCTGAGTTCATAAATGAATAAGATGATGTATGTAAAGCCCCTAGTACAGCGCTTGGCACATCTGGATAGGTCTTCTGGTTCCTGGAAGTGCACTTAGGTGATGAGGCCAGTGAACAAACGTTCTGTCTTTGAAATATGATCTGGTGAACACAGGCCCACGCCATGAGCTCTGTGCCTGCCTTGCTCATACCTCGTCCCTTCCGGTCCTGGTGCTCTGTGCACACAGCCTGTGGCTCTTGCTTTCCATGAGGTTATCTGGCCCTTGATGTTACCGAGCCTGGTTTTGACATTAAATGAACCATATGCTAATGAAGTGAGTTAACCAGTGTTTAGTATTTGGATTGGGAGGGAAACTTGTATTGAATTTTCTCAGCAACTTCTCAATTCTTTATTTAACATTGCTTAAGTAGTAACAGATAGAATACCAAGAGTCTTTTTATCCCTTTAACTAGTTAATTAACATCTCAAGTAATAATCCAAGACAGGCTCCAAATACGGCATGTGAGAGATGAATTCTAGACGTTAAATTGTTCTTAATTTTGTCTGTGCATAGAGATGACTTCCTGACCAGTTCTAGGAAATGCTTAAGCAAATGAACTTCATTACATATCAGTTGTCATCTTCTGATGAATGCATATTTTAAATAGCCTGCATTTAAATACATTCTTTAGTGAAGGCAAAAGATATTTCTATATTTAAATCCAAATGGCCTTGTCTGCTTCCCTCAGAGATGTAAATAGATTCATTATCTTCTCAATGAGATTTTGTCCATTAGGGTATATTATTACATTATACACTAAGAATTGGCACAGGATGTAAATTACACTGAGTATTTTTCTGAAAAGCGTCTGATCTAAATAATACTAACAGTTGCCCTCGCATAGGAAGAAGATACTACAAATCCACCCTCAGTTTTTAAACATAATCTCTATCCAAATATGTTTAAAGGTTTAAAGATACATTAAGGAAATGTATTCACTCAATAGAATAAAGAAAGCAGGGTTAATACGGAAGTATAGTTAAACTATTTTTGGTAAATCGGGGGAATATTAGAATAAATACATGCATACCAAAAGGTCCCATCCATTTAGTTCTGAATTTTCAACCCAAGAAGAATACAATCAAATGTTACATTCAGAGTGTCCATAAGATAAACAATAACTAGTTGAAGAAAAGTACAGTTCTTACCATATACAAATATTCTTCTCATGGATGCTCAGCTCATAAACAGTAGACCTGTAGTTTAATGAGTTTAACAGGTTTCTCTAGCTATTACAGGAACATGGTTTAATCAATCCTCAGGCTCTGGTGCTATTCTTTCTGTGACCAGTGATACTGGTGATAGAATCTGTGCCAAAGAGCAGTGGTGTGAACAGATCCATCTAGTGATTTGTTTCCTCCCTTGAGTAATGGAGAAATGGAAAATTATTTGTAAGAGGTTTTATATATATATATGATAGAATACATAGATGAGACAGTTACAGAAAAAGGAAAACAGAATGATTTTTTAAATATATATTTATATATGTTATAAAATATTTGTTTTATTTATCTATAGCGCTGGAGTTGACCTTCTTATTGAAAAACCCACTTATCTGGGAGAAGGGAACAAGGCAAGCTCCTTCTGAAAAGCAGAATTGATTTCTGAGGTAAAGGTAGGATTTGTTTGCATATTGAAGCAAAGAATTTGGGGGCAAGGAGGGAGGAAGATTAAACCCATGGTTACCTAAGAGTGTAACTTAGAGAAGCCGGTGGGCCAAGTGGGCTTTGACTAGGGTTTACTGACAGCAAAGATCGCTAGAGGCTCCACATTGTTCAAGGAAAGTCAATTCTGATGACCTTCATTCAGCACAAGGTCTTAGGAATGGGGGGAGGACTGGTTCCAACATGGGGATAACCAAAGGCAGAAATCACTCTGAAGCTTAGCCCAGTGGCTGTGCTTTTAGTAACAGCCACTGGCCATATGGGTATGCGCTAAAAAGAGCCTTAGCCTGGTATTCTAAGCAGAGGGTTCCAGTGAGCCCTTGGACAGACAGCAAGCCACTCCCCAACCATCTGACACCAGACTGTAGTGACCAGAGACAGTGGCAGCCACAGACTGATCCATTTTTCCAGTTTTCTTTGTACCTGGCATTTGGAAGCAGGGCTAATCCCAGCCTCCTTCCCCAAACGAATTACACTCTCAAGGTTGTTGGACAATTTAGTGAGAGAAAGTATTAAAAGTGTGATTCTGGACTTCTAATGAATAAGAAAAGTGGTCTTCTCAAATGACTGTTGGGAAAAATGCAAGAGATATGACCATATTTATTCCCCAGCCTTGTGAAACATGTAGTAACAACTCCATGGGACTCAGGTACGGCACAGTGATCAAGCGGGGGCAGCTGATCAGTCTCACAGTTAGCCCTACACTTGCCAGCTGACTTCCGCTAAGCTATGTACAATGAAGGGAAAGGAATCAGGATGCACATTTATCCAGCGTCTATGTCAGGCAAATAGATAGATGAATGAATGAATGAATGCCACGTCTAAAGGATGGTCAATATAAATCTTAATGCCTAAATAGCTTCCCATAACTGAATGTTTGATGAATTAATTTGGAGAAGCCATTTTTTTAAAAATATGTGGTGTCCATCCAAAGTGCTTAATTAGTGATTATTAAAACCATAAACATATTGTGAGCTAGTCATTTCCCTCCTGCACACTGCCACCAAATATGATGCCCACTATAATATTCAACACTCCTGGGTGAAATATTCTCTACCAGTTAGTGCTAAAGGGAAAAAACTTACAGATAAAAGGAAACATATTTTCCTTGATATCCTGGTTTTCATTCATTCTCTCTATTATTCATTTAAAGTACCAGCTATGTGACAGGCATTTGCTGTGCACTGGGCATACAGAGAGGTGTAGAACACAGTCCCTAACTTCTGGAGATGCCCAGTTATAGTGGAGGAGGAAGACAGGCACATACAGTGTTACAAGATGCTAAGGGTGGAATGGGTGCATAGCAGAGGGAGTTTTGATCCTGCAGGAGTTTGAGAAAGATGTGTGCAGGAAGAGACCTATGAGCTGAGTCTGGAAGAGTAAGGGAGAAGCAGGTACCAAGATGAATCTGCGGTTTCAGACTTGGCAAGCTCAGGAATCATGGTGCCTTTAACCAAGATAGGGAGTGAACAAAGGAGGGCTCATTTCTGGAGGGAGATAAAGAGTTCATCTTTGACGTTTCACCTTGATACTGCTGCCTTGGTTTTGATCCCAGTGTGGCATGGTTGACAGGCAAGGGCTTTCACTTCAGCTGAACCAGGATCATATCCTGGTTCTATCATGAACTAATGATATTTACCTTGGGCAAATTTCTTAAACCCTAAGGGCTGTGGCTTTCTCATTCATAAAATGGTACTGATGATACATACTTCTTAAATTGCAAGGATTAAAATGTACCATAGTAACGAAATTTGTAATCCTTTTAGTAATTTTTCTACAGACCTCCCTGAGCCCAATCTGAACCCAAACTGAAACCATTTTGCTCCTGCTTGGTCTTTTTCTTTCTTTCTTTTTTTTTTTTTTTAGTTTAGTTAATGTGGATTTTTTTGTTTTTCTTCTGAGACTAAGAAAAGGACTGGAACCAGTCCTCCCCCCATTCCTGAGACTATACTGAAGTATAGTTGATTTACAATGTTTCAGGTGTACAGCAAAATGATTCAGTTATACATATATATCTATTCTTTTTCAGATTCTTTTCCATTATAGGTTATTACAAAATATTGAGTATAGTTCCCTGTGCTCTACAGTTATCTGTTTTATTGGTTGGTTATCTATTTTATATATAGTAGTGTGTATCTATTAATCCCAATTTCCTAATTTATCCCTCCCTCTCCTTTTGCCTTTGGTAACCATAAGTTTGTTTTCTATGTCTGTGAGTCTATTTCTGTTTTGCAAATAAGTTCATGTATCATATTTTTAGATTCCACATAAAAGTGATATCATATGATATTTGTCTTTCTCTGACTTACTTCACTAAGTATGACAATCTCCAGGTCCATCCATGTTGCTGCAAATGGCATTATTTCATTCTTTGCCAATGAGTGGTGAACTTCTTTCTATTGCCTACAATCCCATCCTTCGTGCCATACAGGCTGGTTTCCTAGTGACCCACCTTCTGCCTAGAGTTGAATCCCTTACTCTCATCATGCTTCATAGCCAGTGTTGAGAAGCGTACCCTATCTCAATGTTGTCTTTAAGCCTCAGGACAGGGAATGAATAAAAATAAGGATACATACTGTCTCCCCAGTTCAAATCTGTATCACCTGTTGGGACCAAACGTTGCTGATGGATTGGGTGTTTACAACTATGAGTTTTGTCCTAACTTCCTTCGTTCTTCAATCCTCCATCCTCCATGGGGAGTGATGTCCTCCCACAGTCTTGGGGCGAAGCCAGAATACAGACTAATGTCATTCTGCTGGACTGTTCACATGCATTGGAGGGTGACAGCTGGATCCCAGACAGCTGTTGTATGGCAGGCTGAAGTGGGATAATCACAAGCTGGGAAGGATAAAGGAAATGCTTTCCGGGTTCACTGAAGCATAACTTCAAAAACACAGAAAAACTGGAGACAATTAGGAAACTCAGGCTGAAGCACTCAAAAACAGCAAAATATCTTTCAGATAGCTGCGGCCAGTGGTAATTAAAGAACGTTTCCTGTGTGCTCAGTTTAGCAAGGACTGCTAGACCATTGAGGGTATTTCTGGCTAAATGCTCATCCAGATTTCAGCACCGCCTCTGTGAGCAGGATGGCCACGTGACAGTCTGTTAATCTCCCTGTCTGTTTCTCAGGGCACCAGAAGTAGGGCCTTGCAGCCACTCTTCATTCGGATAAAAGGACTTCAGCAGCCACAAGAGAAAGGATCACAGCACATGTGGTTAGTGAGTGGGGCTATTGGGCCAAATAGTAGACAACCTAACAGGTTGACACCTAGGGACTCAATGTGCTTCAGCAAAAAGAGTCAAGGGTAGATTTAAATCCCAACTCTGCATCAGTGTGAGACTTTGCTTCCTGGCCTGTAAAATGAAGAGGAAAATACCTCTAATGGTTTTCTAAAAATTAAATGCAACAATATGTAGTGTGTTCCTAACACACTAAATCTAAAACAATTAGTCCCATACTCTTTATATACTGAGGGAAAACAGTCAGGTACAGAAGTGACTTCAGCCGTGCCTTTAGCTATGACATCTGTGACTCCCCCAGTGCTCAGGTTTTGTTTTTTTTTGGTTAAAGAGTTAAACATGATGTTGTCATAACCTAATTGCGTCATTCCACTTAATGAGCTCACTGGTAAGTAATGCAATTGCTTAATCATCTAGCTCCCTCCCTCTGTGAGGGGACTACTCACAGTTATGATACATATTATAAAAAGAAAAAAGTAACCTCCAAGTCACATTTCCTAGCTTGATATCAGGAAGGGGGAAGGATAGGCAGTAGGCAAGGCTCTGAGACATTCCTCAGTCAAAGCATCCTTACTTTGAAATGTTACATAGACTGGCTTTCCCATAAGGTCTTTCTATACCCAAAGGATTCTATGACTGAAAAATTAAGTTTGAAAATCACTTTTCTATAACATTTATGTTCATGAGAACACTTGGATAAAAAGGCAACAGTATTTTTACATCCTAGGTCAATTCACATGGCTACCCCATTCATTTAGTCTATGCAGGGCCGGAAATTGGTATATAACATAGAACGTTCCTGCCAGAAATGTCTCTGAAATGAACTAGTTCCTGAAATGATATAGGGAAAAGGAAACATTTCAAGCATACTGGGTTAGGGGTTCTCAAGACCATCCTCAGTTTTGATGATTCCCTTGGAGGACTCACAGGATCTGCACATAGAAATACTTATGGTTATAATTATTACAGCCAAAAGATACAAAGCAAAATCAATGAAGGAAAAAGGCCCATGAAGCAGAGTTTGGAGGAAACCAGGAGCAGACTTTCAAGAGTCCTCTCCCAATGGAGTCACACAGCAACAGGCTGGAACAACACGTGCAAAATGTTCTCTACCAAGAAAGCTCATTAGAGACAGTGTCCAGGAGTTCTGCTGGGGGATGGGCACATAGGCATCCTCTGCCTAGCACTTACCAAAATTCTAGACTTCTAGAAGAAAGCAGGTGTTCAGCATTAGCCAAATTGTTTGTATAGTTTAGAAACTGTGAGCCACCCTTACCAGTTAGAATAACATGATCCGTCCCCAAATATAAGTTCTCAGCTGCCAGCCAAGCCATTCATAAGACAGGAGTCAGGTCTGCTATGTTAACTCTTTTTGTGCATAAATATCCATTAAATACCTTGAAAGTCAATGACGTAAGCATGATATTAACATCAGGATGTGAATGACTTTAAATCATCTGTTACCATATAAATGCCATTATAGGTATCCCTCCATTATAGGTATTCTTCTTTGATTCATAGATCAAGGTATGTACATAAATAGGAAAACAAAGGGCAAAACCATTGCAATGAGATGACTGTAGTTAAAAAATCTTAGATCATAGCTTAATCCTCTTATTTTACAAGTAAGGATAGAGAACCCGAGAGATTATTTGACTGATCCAAGATCACACAGCTGCCTATGGGCCAAGCAGAGCGTAGAACCCAGCTGCCAATTCATAGCAATACTCTGTCCCCCTTCACTTCACTGCACTAGTCATATTCTGAGGTCCCTGGGAAAGACAAGCTCTAAGTGTAAACGTATTGCTTAGAAGGTGTTATGTCAGGGAAAGTACAACGTTACTGTAGGAATATTACTGCATGCCCGCAAAATTAATTAATCCATAAATTAACAAATACCTTCCAACCCCACTGATGATATTGAGAAATGAGCTCCAAAAATTTTTTCAAACATGTAAAATAGGAGTGTTTTTGTGACAAGGTTAATGAAATGAGAACATGGTAGGCCTGGGACAAGTGGTCATGCCAATTGGATGTTAGGTTGAATTTCCCAGGGTATGTTCTTGGGGAATTTCCTCTATCTTCAAATAAGGTTTGATGTTTTTGTGTTTGGTATTCATATAGCTTTTATCTTCACACATTCTACGTTGATTTTCACAAATCTCCTTTCTTCAGTAGATTTCAGTCTTTCACTTGGGATTGGCCTGAGTTAAGTCACCATGGGATGTCTCTAACTGCCAACAGTGGGCGAGGGCTCAGGTACTACAGAGACAGAGGTGGGCTCTGGGGAAGGGGCTGGTGTCAGAATCTGAGACAAGGGGGAATTGTCCTTCAACTCTTCATTTTGTTCCCTCCCCACCTTCTTAGTTCTCAAAAAAAGCACCTTTCAGGGTGAGTATGAAGGGACATTGCCCAAACTCAGACTCACAGAAGCCCTCACTGCCCCCTGGGGGTGAGGGTTTGGGTAGAGTGACAGGCAGAGTGGGCGTAGCCCTAGCCAGCTTTATACAAGATGTTAAGAGCTATGAAAATGTTAAACCTTAGAGAAGGAACAAGGGTAGGTAAAACACAGGTCTGGTCCTTGGAGGAGATGGATAATATAATGAATAACTACCAATTGCCCGTTTCACTTATGTTTCTCTATCAATGAAAGTGATGATTATTAGAGCAAAGTCCAAAAGAGGGAAGGAGATTGTAAATGGCTGTGCAAGTCCCCTTGGCCCCCATACATTATATCCTCCTGCTTGAAAAGAGCATGGAGCACATACAGGAAAGCAGGTGGTCTTCTAAGAAAAGATAGAAGAGATATGAAATGTCGAAATCAGCAAATGTTGTCCTCATTTTTAAAAAGGAGAGAGGGTAGCTATGGCAGATAAAAGACTGTTTATCTTGAGATTCATCCAGAGCAAGATTCTAAAAAAGTAGCAATAAAGTATCGTGGTATTATACTTGCCACATGGCAGACATTGTTCTCAGTCCTTTAGGACAGCGGTCCCCAACCTTTTTGGCACCAGGGACTGGTTTCTTGGAAGACAATTTTTCCACGGATTGGATGGGGGGTGGTGGAAATGGTTTGGGGGTGATTCAAGCACATTAAATTTATTGTGAATTTTATTTCTATTATTATTACATTGTAATATATAATGAAATAGTTATACAACTCACCATAATGCTGACAAGAGGCGGAGCTCAGATGATAATGCGAGCGATAGGGAGCGGCTGTAAATACAGATGAAGCTTCAGTCACTGGCCTGCCGCTCACCTCCTGCTGTGTGGCTCAGTTCCTAACAGGCACAGACTGGTACCAGTCCATGGCCCCAGGGTTGGGAACCCCCGCTTTACGAGACTTAACATCTCATGCTCACAGCAGCCCTCTAGATAGGTAGGGAACAGATCCCCACTGTCAGGTCCTTTGGGATCTCACCTTCTCGAAATGGGCTCACTGAAAATTTTCTCTGAAGATGACATTCTCTGCTAGAAGGAAATTCTGATAAATACAATTTTTTCTACCACATGCTATAGAGGAAAAGATGCAGATGGAGGGAAATTGGCTTCTTTTCTAACTGTTAAAAAAAAACTATTAAAATCCTATTCTATGTTCTGAAGGTGCTGCCTTCCCTGGCCCAGATGACCTGAAGTTTGTGGGAGAATCATTGAAGGGCCAGATCAAGTTTCCTAAAGTGGGGGACAGTCCCTCTGCTCTCACTGTCATTTATGGTTCTGGGAAGGTGAGCCTGGTCTGTCCCTTTTCCAAACATCTGTAGCCTTTCCTCCAACCCCAGCCCAAGAGTGGAGTTAGAGTCCTTTAAAGATCTTTGTTGGATGTGTAAGGCACTGAAACCAGGATTAGAGAGCAGTCCCATAAACCTTTGTTTATTCTGAATAGTGGCCTATTTCTTATTCTTCTTTCAGGTTCTTGTAACTCCTGGTACAAGCATATTCCTCCTTTTGCATCTTATTCCTGATTTTATGAAGCCAAGGTTTTAGAGAGAACTCTGTACAGCTACATCTCTCCTCATATCTTCACGGACATTTGGAAATCTGAGATCCTAACTCTGTGCCCTTTGCTGAACTCTGAGGATACATCTGACCATGGACAACCTTCTCTTCTTGGGCAGTCAGGTCCTCTTTCTTGTTGATCAGATTTTGATCTAAAACAGTGATTCTCATGGTTTCCTTCATCATCTGAAACTTGATATCGACAAGAAACTAGGATAAGACCTGGGTTCTTTTGTTTTTTTGTTTTTGTTTTTAGCAGAACAGGACTTACAAAAGCTATACAAATGGCTGAATTTTAACGTTAGTATAATTAGTATATTTGGGTGTTTTTGTTCGTTTTACAGTTTATATGTATAATTATGAAAGAGCAAGAGAATAGGGAAAAGGGGATGAGAAAGGAATTTCATTGCTTTTGTTTGGC
The DNA here is from genome assembly GCF_011762595.2 of Tursiops truncatus. Classification (NCBI taxonomy): domain Eukaryota; kingdom Metazoa; phylum Chordata; class Mammalia; order Artiodactyla; family Delphinidae; genus Tursiops; species Tursiops truncatus. Next base: position 96,067,660 of record NC_047038.1, read on the forward strand.
TGAAAATGATGCTATTTTAATGGACTGTACAGAAAGGCATGCTAAAAAAATCTGAATAACTCAGTCTTTTAGCTCCATTAAGAGCAGAATAAATTAGTGGTTCAGAGCATGAGCTTTGGAGTTATATGGGGCTGCCTTCAGATGCTGGCTGCTTTACTTACCCACTGTATGACTCAGTGGCTTTAATTTTTCTAACATACAATTTCCTCATTTATGTAATGTAGTTATTAAAAGACCTCATTGGGGCTTCCCTGGTGGCGCAGTCGTTGAGAGTCCGCCTGCCGATGCAGGGGACACGGGTTCGTGCTCTGGTCTGGGAGGATCCCACATGCCGCGGAGCGGCTGGGCCCGTGAGCCACGGCCGCTGAGCCTGCGCGTCTGGAGCCTGTGCTCCGCAACGGGAGAGGCCACAATAGTGAGAGGCTCGCGTACCGCAGAAAAAAAAAAAAAAAAAAAGACCTCATTGTGAGGTAGAAATCATATAATGCATAAAATATGCTTATTACTTTGCTTGGCACATAGTAAACAGCTAAAACTTGGTAGTTACTATTTTAGTAGGGACTAGATAAGTCCCTGCATTAATTCAGGGTCAGCCTCATGAATAAAAAGAATAGGACTTGTGGTTTAACATAAGTTATGTCCTCATGATTTGCTTGCTCATTCTCCCACTGGCCTTAAGGCAGTAAGGCTCTTGTGTCTAGCTTATTATTAAATAAGCTGGATTCCACAGAGTACAAGCAAAAGGCAAATTTTTTCTTTCTGCCACTAACTCTTTGAACCCACTCCCTCAACTGGTTCTTTCTCTGACCCTGGATGAATGCTGGGCAGGTCTCACAGCTCTCCTGGTTACTATTAAATGGTAAGTCACTTTTAAATAAGTAAAAAGTTAATCTTACGTGGTAACCACATAACTCCAAACTCACATTCAATTTAAATCTCTGCCATACAAGCTTAGGTCTCATTTAGGTCTGCAATGAGATTGGGAGGTGGACGAGGGGCACTGGCTGCTTCTTTGTCTCTCTCTTTGGTCTTCATTAAACATTGTCTGGGGCTTCCCTGGTAGTGTAGTGGTTGAGAGTCCGCCTGCCGATGCAGGGCACACGGGTTCGTGCCCCGATCCGGGAAGATCCCACATGCCGCGGAGCGGCTGGGCCCGTGAACCATGGCCGCTGAGCCTGCGCGTCTGAAGCCTGTGCCCCGCAACGGGAGAGGCCACAACATTGAGAGGTCCGCGTACCGCAAAAAAAAAAAAAAATGGTCTGAAAGAAGGAAAGGTTAAGTCAGTCCTAGCTTCCAACATCTGCTTATTAAATACGCTCTCAAATCCTGGCTTCCCCATGGCAGCTCAGCTGGTGTCACAGAATCTCTTTAGCTATGGGTACAGTTGTTCCCATTTAGGCAAGGAGAGAAGTATTTGGAGTCTCATCCCCATCGGTCTGGCTTCCTTCTGCACAGGGCCTCAGGCTGTGCTAGCAAATCAGGGGAAAGAACCTGGCCATGTGTCATGGACAAGACAGGCTACACAGTTTGTGGAATCCTGTGCAAAACAAAACTCCAGGATCCTTGTTCAGAAATTATTCAGAATTTCAAGATAGTGACAGTAGAGCAGTAAACCAAGAAGGGGACTCTTCTGAGCACATGGCCATATGTAATTGTCACACGCCCATGAAGCCAGCTCTGATCATGGAACAAATCCAAAATGACAGAGTGATGGGAAAACAGAGCTTCTGTTTCCAGGCAAGGGTGGAGACTAAGGACAAAGTCCCAAGAAAGATGAAAGGAGGCCATTCGGAAAGAAAAGGCTGAAGACTTCTTAGAAACAGACTTGAAGGGTGCTGGGCTGGTTAATAAAACCACAAACTCGTGCTATCATAGACCAGTGTGCAGGTGTCTGAGCCGAGCTCTGGACACCCAGATGCAGAGTGAGGGGTGGGCTTCCTGCAGAGCTTGCCTGGCTTCCCCTGTGGGCAGAGGGCTGCTAATCAAAGCCCCAGTAAATTTTATGAGTGGAGGAAAACATTAAATGGGAAATGGAATACTGAAATCTGATGAGGAATGGCAGAAGGAAAAGTCCCCCATTTGCCGTCATAACTTCACTGAGCCTCAAATCCACTCTAGGCTCATCCCTGCCCTGTGGGCGGCCTCACCCTCCTCCTGTTGATGCTGTCCCTTAGCAAGACCGGGTAGAGCGTGTGAGCAAGGGAACGGACACTGATCTGTGGGGTCAGCAGTCCCTTTCTCTCAATGGGAGAGTTTATCTCTTTTGCAGAGGTCAAAACACCTTCCTAATCCTAAAATGCTGTGAGCTGCTTCAGTGTACACTCTCCTGCGATGTCACTGTGGCTCAGATTATTTCAAAAGGGTCACCAGATACGGAAAATATCAGAGGCCCTCTCTAAAGTACTTCAAACACTTGACACTTATAACTGAGAATGTAAACCATGACAACTCGATTTCTTCTTTACTGTCCTCTGGATTGACACCTTTGTTTAAATCTAATATAGTTTATTTAACTATCCTCACTATAGATGTTTAACACATCAAAAAGATACTTTAATGTTGAACACTGTGTTGTCACTACTATGTTTTTAAAGCTTATTTTTTTAAAAAAGACAGACTTTATGTAGAGTATATATATTATTATATAATGTTAGTATTAAATAATATAATACAATGAAAATAATATTTTATGTGTGTGTGTGCATATGTTTATTTCTGGCAGCAGAAGGAGTTAATTCTTTTTTTTCTTTTTAATCAGTTAGATGTGAAAAGAAAAAAAAAATCCTAAAGTCACTTTGTTACAAAAATATCCCCGAATCTGGGAAACTGGCCCAAAACCTAGGAAGATTTGAATTTCATATTGAACGAACAAGGTCAACCAGAGAAGAACTTTCTGGTAAGCATTTGTGCATAAGAATGCAATTAGAATTCGTTCAAAGAGAAAAACTGAAAATAAATGGAGAAGGTAAGAAATCATAACCCACACTTTGTTTCTTTCAAAGTTACCCTTGAACTTCATTCTTAAGTACAGTGTTTGCTGACTCTTGCTGAGGTTTAAATGCCTTAATGAAGATATGTTTTTCTAAATAACAGTTTAGTTAAAACTTTGATTAAGCACTTAAGCCTTGTTGTTTGAATTCTAGGACCATAGTAGTATTCCTGGAGTTTGCAGCTCACCAGCACTTCAAAATTTAACTCTGATGAGTTAATAAACTTAAACCTAGATATAAACGTAGGTACAGAGCAACTATAACCATCATAATGATATATACATGCAAAAGCATAGATAAAGAAAGTTTCTCCACTCACTTTTCCTTTCAATACTGAACTGAATATACTTATTTTTTTCTTTACTGTTCCCAGAATTTTCCTTGATGATCTATTATTAAGATACATTATTAGAGAGTTCTTAGAGTTTATGAAAAAGTGTTTTTAAAGGCAAATTATTTTCTAATGAAATCAGCACTTTTTCTTGCAGCAGATTACTGGATATTACAGACGTTACTCATAAAATACCTGTCAACAGACCAGGCAGAAAATCTAATTGTGTCATAGATAGAAGCTATATATATCTTGGTTTGTATAAGGAGACAATATTATGTTAAATGAGAGTTTCAGAGGAAATTTAAGCCTTTTGTATAAACCAAGGTGCTGTTTTAGTAATGATATAGACACAAAAGTGTCAGTCTAAAATAAATAGTTAAATCTTATACAAATATATATGGACAACTCATTTGACTTATACTAGTTTTGAAGGCAAATGTGCAATACAGCCATAGTTGTGTCCACCTCTAGGAAAACATCCAAGAATCTAAATTTAAAATATATTATTTAAGGGCTATACTTTGCTGATATAATGTGTTTGTACTACCAAAAAACAGGACAATAAACATTGCTAGAATAAGCTATTGTTGAACTTTCAGTTTCAATATTTATTCCTTACCAAAACTTTTTCTATCCTTCTTTTACTGTTTTCTACCTTCTTTCTTTTTTTAGTTTTCCTTTTCATCACCTTGCCAACTCCATGAAAGCTGATACCTATCCTCTGAAACTGTTTTTTTTTTAATATCATAGTAACTGTGATACTTAATATCACATTAACAGTTAACAGTATTTAGACATCTAATCAGGTTTCCTTCTTATTCAAAATGATTCATCTATACACCAAAAGCATAAGCAATGAAAGAAAAAACAGATAAACTGGACAACATCAAAATTAAATCTTTTGTGTTGCAAAGGACATCAAGAGAGTGAAAAGGCAACCTGCAAAGTGGGAGAGTATTTTTTAAAATCATACTTCTCTTAAGGGTGTTGTGTCTAGAATATCTAAAGAACTACTACAACTCAGTGATAAAAAGACAACACAATTTAAAAATGGACAAAGGATTTGAATAGACATTTCTCCAAAGAAAATATGCAAATGGTCAATAAGCATATTGCAAAGATGTTCTCCATCATTAAACATTAGAGAACTGTTAACCAAAACCACAGTGAGACACCACTGCATACCCACTAGGATAACTCTAATCAAAAAGTCAAGGGCTTCCCTGGTAGCGCAGTGGTTGAGAGTCCGCCTGCCGATGCAGGGGACGCGGGTTCATGCCCCGGTCCGGGAAGATCCCACATGCCGTGGAACAGCTGGGCCCGTGAGCCATGGCCTCTGAGCCTGCATGTCCGGAGCTGTGCTCCACAACGGGAGAGACCACAACAGTGAGAGGCCCGCGTACCACAAAATTAATAATAATAATAATAATTTTTAAAAAGTCACTTAAAAATAAGTCAGATAGTAACAAGTGCTAGTGAGGACGGGGAGAAATTGAAAGCCTCATACACTGCTAGTAAGAATATAAACTGGTACCACTGTTTTGAAAAGAGTCTGATAGTTTTTCAAATATTAAGACATACAGTTATCATATGATCCAGCAATTCTACTTCCCATTATATATCCAAGAGAAATGGAAACCTATGTTCACACAAAAACTTGTACACAGGTGTTCATAGCACTATTCAAAACAGTTAAAAAGTGGAAACAACCCAAATGTCCATCAACTGATAAATATAATAGGGAACCAAAATGCAGTATTACATCTTTACAACGGAATGTTATTTGTCAATAAAAAGGAATGAAGTACTGATTCAACACGGATGAACCTTGAAAACATTACGCTAAGTAAAAGAAGCCAGTCACAAAGGAGCACATAATTGTATGACTCTATTTATGTGGAATGTCAAGGACAGGCAAATCTATAGAGGCAGAAAGTAGATTAGTGGTTTTCTAAGCCTGGAGATGATGGGGAGATCAGGGATGATGACTAAAGAAGCTTAATAAAAAGAGGTTCATCCTCTACCCACCGGCTCTGCTGTAGCAAAAGATCAGTGAGGCTGCAAGTTGTTGGAAACTCCATCTCACAAGTCTCCACACATTTGTGTACTCACCTGTTCCTTGTGGTGGAGGAGTTCTGCATTTATCATCAGAAGTCCTGGGTTTTGCATCCTGTCTGCTTTTAGCTATATGACCTTGAGAAATTCACTTAACCTTTTCAAATCTTAATAAAATAGAGATCATAATAACTATCTCACGGACACATAATGGAAGCTAAATGAGGTGACACAGCTTTATTAACTGTAAATTACTGTATGAATGTAAATAGTTGCTATTAGCATTTCTTTTTTTTTTTCTTTTTTTTTTTTCCCGCGCTTCGCGGGCCTCTCACTGTTGTGGCCTCTCCCATTACGGAGCAACAGGCTCCGGACGCGCAGGCTCAGCGGCCATGGCTCACGGGCACAGCCGCTCCGGAGCATGTGGGATCTTCCCGGACTGGGGCACGAATCCGTGTCCCCTGCATCGGCAGGCGGACTCTCAACCACTGCGCCACCAGGGAAGCCCGCTATTAGCATTTCTAATAGCAATACCTAGGGCCTTGATACTTAGCCTACCACAGAAGAAGACCTGACACACATCACCCAACTACATCGCTTGCAGGAGCCAGAGTCTTAATTTTACAGTGAGAAATCACACTGCCAAGACGATTGGATAGTCATGTCAGTCTGTCCATTCATTTCCTTCCCAAAAGAGAAATCTATTGGAGAAACTCATTCACCATAGGAAGGTTGCTTGGAGAGTACAGAATCAGAGTTGCAGGGGTTAGATAATCCTGGGAACATTACCATGAAGATAGGGAAAACTACTGAGTTCCCTTCCTTCTCTACAGAAATAGATCTGTCGAGCAGACTAGACATCGTTCCTTCTTTAGTGCAGGAAACTGCTCCCAAAAATGCCCTTTCACCCCTATTTTTGCAGGTAATCCTCCTTCTACTCAGGGTGTTTGTAACTACCTTAACTTCATCACCTGTGTTCATTTCCCCCATTGTTATAATAAACCAATTCATAATTTCATATTTTTCTATCTGTTGTATTTTGTATGTAGACTGCTTCCCTGGTGACTATTCATGACCTCCAATTCCCCAGCTCCCCTCACAGAAACTTGGATCCAGTCAAGGTTCCCCCCACAATCCACAAAGAGCTAATCTAATCTACATAGCACAGCTTCTTTTCTGATCCAGTTACTTGTCTTATCTCCTTCGAGACAATTTATCTCAGGCCTAAAAATAGAGTTCTCTACAAATATGAATTATTATGATTGCTGTAAGCTCTGCAGATCGATACCTTGATGGTCTGTCATCATGGCATGATGAGAACCTGCTGGTAAAGCACAGTCCTCAGTCTCTCTGGCCTTTCTCCAGCACACTCTTACCACTATATATTTTTTAAATCAGCTTTGCTTTGGAAGAATTTCAAAAGCAGAGAAATGAAATAACCTTCACGTCACTAGACCACCAATATCCATTTTACTCTCACTGTGAGTTTTCTACTACTCTAGGATGAGAAATTAGTTATTAATAGATTGATCTGGTCTTTCCAGAAATGCAGGTATCATTATGGAGGTCACATGGCATAATAGTGGGAAGAATGTGGACTTCAGGGCCAGGGAGTTGGAGAGTTCTGACCGAGCCTCTTATTAGTAACGTATCTTGGTCCAGTTACTTAACTACTCTGAACCTTACTTTCTTCATTCACTATAAATATCTTCATTGTTGACGTCCTGCAACAGTGAAAAATAATCCAAGATGACAAGGATTGTGACTGGCATGTTGTAGGTACAATGTAAAGGGTAGCTATTATTTTCTTAAAATGTTTATTGGAGTATAGTTGATTTACAATGTTGTGTTAGTTTCAGGTGTACAGCAAAGTGAATGAATCAGTTACACATATACGTATGTCTGCTCTTTTTTAGATTCTTTTCTCTTGTTTATTCTGCCCATATAGGCCATTACAGAGTATTGAGTAGAGCTCCTGTGCCATGCAGTAAGTCTTTATTAGTTATCTATTTTATATATAGTAGCGTGTGAATTGCTACTGAGATCTTTGCATTCTTTAAAAAGGCCTCTATCAAACAGACTTGTGGTTGCCAAGGGGAGGGGGGTAGGAGAGGGAAGGAGTGGGAGTTTGGGGTTAGCAGATGAAAACTATTATATATTTATAAAATGGATAAACAGCAAGGTCCTACTGAATAGCACAGGGAACTATATTCAATATCCTGTGATAAACCATATTGGAAAAGAGTATTAAAAAAAAGAATGTATACATATTTATAACTGAATCACTTTGTTGTACAGCAGAAATTAACACAACATTGTAAATCAACTATACTTCAACTTAAAAAAAAAAAAAGATTATTTTCGTGAGTTTAAAATCAGGATTAGTCATGGCTTGCCATGTGGCCTTCCAAAACTCTGGGTCTTTCCATTCATTATTTGAAAAGCGAAGAAAAAAATGACACTTTTAAAAAGTAATAACAGTGTGGTTAAACAAGATTTCCTCAGCACACTGAATTTTTTTCTTATACATTTCCAAAAAGTGGCTCAGTATATTATAGAACCTTAGTAAGTTTTATAGGGCAGACTCTTAAGAAATGGTCTTCCATGTAGAGAAACACAAACAGTATCTGTACAAATTTTCTCATCTGATCTCACCTACTATTTCAGGAGAGAGACAGAGAAGTACCCCACAGCATTACAGGCCCCTGACTTCCAAGCCTCTAAGTTTTTATACTACTGTTTGACTTGGAAAACCCATGGTCAGATGCCTAAGCTTTTAAAAAATCAAACACCATTTAAAAGTCCTGCTAACTGCATTTCCAAGGTTTGATAACCTGATTCTTTTCCAGAAAGGAAAGAATGATCTGCAGAAGGAATATGACGTAATGAAATGTTTTTCCTGAGTCAAATGTTTCGATTTCTAAAAATGTTCTAAGTGTTGATGACATTAGTGCAACTCTTCTGCTGAATGAAACAGAAGCGGGAAACAAAGAAAAATCTCAGAAAAAAGGCCTGGTATGGAATACCAGGTGCAACACAGTCCTAAAAACAGCAAAGGTAGTTTTTCAGATTTCTTCTCTTTAAGAATGCTGTCTGGGTTGTTCATATTCTTGGGATCGCCTTTCAGGTTTCTTGAGCCTGTCCTGCCTCAGCCATCACATCTCTCAGTCACTCAAAGAAGAGCTGCCTGCCTGTTTTCCAGTGAACACTTAGGAAAAGAGTACTAGTCTGCTCAGCGTGTCATAAAAAAATACCATAGACTGGGTGGCTTAAACGACAGAAATGTATTTTCTCATGGTCTAGCATCTAGAGTTCATGATCAGGCTGTCAGCATGTTCTGGTTCTGATGAGAGCTCTCTTCCTGGCTTGTAGATGGCCATTATCACAACCTCTTTTTGCATGGGGAAGGGGTTGAGGGGTGGGGTAAAAGAGAGAGAGGAAGCAAGTTCTCTGGTATTTCTTCTTATAAAGGCACTAATCCCATCATGAGAGCCCCACCTTCATGACCTCATCTAAACCTAGTTACCTCCCAAAGGTCCCACCTGCAAATACCATCACATTGGGTATTAGGACCTCAATATACAAATCTGGGGGGCAGGGCATAATTCAGTCCACAGCACCCTTCTAACCTGCCTTTTACCATATCAATTCACTGAAATTTAATGGCTTCATGGTTTATTCTGCCTTATAGCACGACAATCATTCACCAGGTGAAGTGAACTGATATGCTTACAGAAGTTAAGTTTTAAAAGTTAAACTCCACAACAGGTAAAGACACAGATGTAGAAAATGGATTTGAGGACACAGGGAGGGGAAGGGTAAGCTGGGACGAAGTGAGAGAGTGGCATAGACATATATACACTACCAAATGTAAAATAGATAGCTAGGGGAAGCAGCCGCATAGCACAGGGAGTTCAGCTCGGTGCTTTGTGACCACCTAGAGGGGTGGGATAGCAACGGTGGGAGGGAGATGCAAAAGGGAGGACATATGGGGACATATGCATACATATAGCTGATTCACTTTGTTATACAGCAGAAACTAACACAACATTGTAAAGCAATTATACTCCAATAAAGATGTGAAAAAAAGAAAGAAAGAAAGAAAGAAAGAAAGAAAGAAAGAAAGAAAGAAAAGAAGAAAGAAAGAAGAAAGAAAGAAAGAAAGAAAGAAAGAAAGAAAGAAAGAAAGAAAGAAAGAAAGAAAGAAAGAAAAGGAAAGAAAGAAAGATACAGGGGATATTAAAAAAAATAAAATCTGAATAGAAAAAGGTCAATAGTTTATTGCCCAAAAGACTTCCTGTGATAACTCTACCTTGATGAGTCTGCCAAAATTCAGAGCTTGGTGCTCAGTCTTTCAGACTCACAAGTCAGATTTTTGTAAATGTGGCATTCAAAGTCAATTTCTAATGAAAAAAATTCACATTCACATAAGTCAAGGAACCAATGTATATGTAAGAATGCTAATATATTGGAAGACAATGAAAAACAAAAACTGTCACACATACACCAGCATACTCAAATTGACAGACTCCAAATTCTAAGGGGTTCTTTTTGGAAAGTCAAATGATAATTAGAAAGCTGCTTGCTAACAAAGACCTCAGGAGACGAGAGATTATTTGCATAATTAAAACGTTTAATATCGTGAGGCTAAGTAAACTTACATCCAGCCCCACTATAGAAACAGCCTTAAACCAAAGGGTTGATGAAAACCAGAATCTATTGGCGGGATAGATGCTCTCCCTGAAGAGTGTCTCATTTGGCCTCTCAAGTTGCTCTGATTTTCCACACTTCTGCTGTTAAATAACAGCATGTACCCTCCAGTTTTGCTCAGGCCTGGGAGCCACTGGACCTCTCCAGCCGAGGGATTATAATGAGGGGGTTCAGAACAGAGACTTGGGAGCCAGATGACCTTAGTTCTGCCACTTCTTGGCCACATGACCTTGAAGACTTTATTGAAAATAGCCTAAACCTCATTCCTCCATTGCAATATTAAGAATATAATCTCATTTAACTTGCAAGGTTATTGTAAGGGGTATGCTTGTAAAGCTTTTAGCACATTAGCCTTAGTAAATCCTAAATAAATATTACCTATTATTTAGTAGAAATTTGCAAATCTCTGCTTTAATTCATTATCTGATTTTATAGTTTAACTCCCAGGGTACCATCTCATGTCTCTTAAATCCACCTTTCCTATAGCTGAGGTTTGTCTCATGTTGGCCCCTGGAACCTACCTCCTATCAAAGTGATGGTAGAGACAGTTGGTATAACTCCTTCTAGAGCACACACTGACTTCTTTTCTACCTTGCTAGATTAATTTTAACAGAAGACTTCTGGAGACAATGTTATTTACCACTTTTCTAGGACAAAAATTCATCATCATTGTGGAAACTTGCGATGGTGTTTAAAAGAGGCAGCAGGAGGGCTCCCCTGGTGGCGCAGTGGTTGACAGTCCGCCTGCTGATGCAGGGGACATGGGTTCATGCCCCAGTCCAGGAATGATCCCACATGCCGCGGAGTGGCTGGGCCCGTGAGCCATGGCTGCTGAGCCTGTGCGACCGGAGCCTGTGCTCCGCAATGGGAGAGGCCACAACAGTGAGAGGCCCACGTACCACAAAAAAAAAAAAGAAAAAAAAAGAGGCAGCAGGAGAAGAGGACCACAGAGATAAGAGGCAGAGGTGAACTGCTTATGTTCTCATGGGTTTTTCAAAACCCACAGTTACCCCTTTCCTTTATCTAATTCTTTCTTTATTGCAAAATATAATACATCTACCCAAAAATGCATGTACTGGCTTTATTTGTAATTATTTCCTTGCCTTTATTTATACTTTTACTAACTAAACAGTATTCCCTAACTACTTTATATAAATGTGATCACACAATATTTTGCATTTGATGTCTTTATCTTAATTTTATGTTTTCAACTTTAGTTTTTGTTGTTGGCTATAGTTGGGTTCATTCATTTTACTAGTATATGGTATCCCATTCTAAGAATACAACACCATTTATTTACCCATTCACTTTTGATAGAAATTATTTTGGTTTCAGTTTTGGCTATTACAAATAATGCTTTTTTTAAAACATACTTGTACATGGCTTTGGGTGAATCCATTAAAAAAAATCCAGTGGACATTCTAAAATTGAAAAAAAAAATGTGACATATGAAAGTAAGAACTCTACAGACTGGTTTAACAGCCGATGGAACACAATAGAAGATAAAATTCATCAGCTGAAAGATCAAAGCAAAGGACCCCAACTGAAGCATAGAGAGAAAAATGACTGGAGGAAAAAAAACAAAATAAAAATCTCTGATGTTGGATTGTGTGACCTGCCCTAGACCCAACCAGTCAGAGGGTTCGTCTTCCCTTGACCACATGATTGGCTCAAGAGTTGGTGTGTAGTTCAGTTTGGTGCAATCAGAGCCAATCTTGGAGCTTGGGCTTCAGCCACCAGAGTGAGATATTCTCTTTTCTACTGGACTTGAACCTGGGCCTCAGACGTTAGCCTGGAGCTTCCGGGCTGGTGTCCAGTCAGGGCCAAGAGAAGAGCGTAACTGAGTCCTGGTAACATCATCAGAGGCCCTGGAGAGAGAGCTAAACCAGTCGTATCCCTGGACCGGTCAGTTCTATGAGCAAATATTTTCCTTCTGGCTTTAGACTAGTGGAGGTTTTGTTTTGTCACCTTCAATGAGAGTCCTAACTCTAAATGCTCCCTCACTCTTATGCATTCTCCAAATGCCCTCATCCATGCCTTCCACGAGGAAAGGGAGCTCCCATATTATGGAGAACTTTAGACCAATTTTCTGTCTATCTCCCAGCTAATATATAATCTTCCTTCTGGACCTTCTCCAATAAAGCCACAGCATTGATCTTGGAACCTGGCTGCACACAGGACATTTGTACTAAGCTCTTCTTCCTCCTTGGGTCTCAGCTGACCCATATTCATCTAGCAAACCTTTGCATTCCTCTGCCCCTTGTTCATTTTTGGACCCCTAAGTTTAATATATTGTTTTAATTAACGTTTTAGGAGCTAAACTCTTAGCTCTGATTATGTCTGAGTGGGAGGGTGCATGATAACTCTTAGAATGGGATCGTATTCAAAATGAGGAACTGACTGTAAATTTCAACTGCTTCTGCTTTTGAATCTGAGGATGAATGTAACGCTCAAAATGGCCATCAGAAAGCCTGCTTGCTTAAATCTCTATAAATTGACTTCTCTGAGCTTCACAGCCTGCTCCTACTGAGTTCTCTTGCCTCTCCCCTTTCCTTTTCAGATGTAATTCTCCAGACCCTGGGCTCTCTGTGCTCTGAAATCTGGGCAGGACACTGTTCATTGCGTGGCTGATTATTTTACACATAGTAAGAAACTGCCCCCATTTGAAACTAGATTGAAATCTCATTTTCATCCAGTTTCATACTGTTCCTTAGTTCCTCTCCTTTACTGGAATAATAAAGTTTTTTTTTTTTTGGAATAATAAAGTTTTAAACTCACAGATAGGACCTCAGTTCCAACATCTCTTTTTATTCTTTGCTTTGTTCTTTGTGTCCTCCACAGCTCCACACACATAAAATTAACTAAGTCAGAACATACAAACTGGCAGGCTGTATGGCTGGCCCACAGATGAGGGTTGTTTGACATTAATATATTTTTAAATCGTGTCTTGGTTACACACCGTTCATATCGGGACAGCCTACAAAACAATTCTCACCTCAGGACCCTCTCAAAATACCAGGATGTCTGGCACCCCAGCCCATTTTCCCTTATGGCAGCAACTAGCTAGAGCAAAGTAACGGCAGCCCCTTTTGTCTTAGAACTGGTCCACTTCACTGGTTTATTCTCTCCCTGAAGCCCGAGGAAGGCGACACGATGCAAAGTAGTGACCAGAGGGCTACAGACAGTGTGTTGCTGTGCCGTCCTAAGGAGGGACAGATGTAGCTCAGAATCTGGATGCTGAGGGAACTTGGAGTTGGAGTTGGAGACTAGAAACCCAAGCAGTGATCTCTGTTGATGGACATGGGACAAAGGAGGCGTCAGTGGATGCTAAAGAGTGACCACATGGTGGCCAAGATCAGAAGTCCCCAGTGCCTCGGCACTGCCAAGGAATGGAATGAGGAAAAGAACAAACTGAGCTGTGTCATCAAATTTTTTCAAAGTTATTTCTCCGATACCTCTGAATAGATAGACTAAGATTCACGCTCTCCACGTTATGGATGGAGGCCTCATATTAAAATATTTTTCCTCTGCATCCCCCTACTGACCACTATTTTGTTTAATACTTTTTAATCCCATTCACTTCTGCATAATCTCCCGACACAGCTGACTGCCGGAAAGAGTATTTTTCAAAAGAATGTGAGCAATGCACTTAAGCATCACCTGGAGAATTTGCTGTTCTGGTTAGTATTGCTGTTGAGCAAACAACAATTGTTCCTCAATTTGGGCAGAGCATGGCAGGCTTGGCTTGTCTCTGCTCCACAAAATGTCAGTAGGTACTGCTTAAAGGTGACCCATATTCAGGGACTGGAATCTTCAGAACACGGGCTCAGTCACGTGACTTGGGGTTGTTGCTAGGTGTCAGCACTCAACTGGGGGGTCAGCTGGAACACTTATAAACAGCCTCGCCATACAGCTGCTTGGCTTCCTTACAGCACTGTGGCTGGGTTCAAACAATAAGCATCCCAAGAGGCGGGAAGTAAAAGCTACCGGTTTAAGTCCTGGGCCCAGAAATCTGCACAGCATCCCGTCCACTGTGCTCTATCAGTCAAGTGATGAGTGTGCCCAGAGTCAAGGAGAGGGGACATGGACCTCAGCCCTCAATGCCAGGAGCGTCAAAGAATACGGGGCCATGTTTTAAAGCTGCTACACTTATTTATAAAGCAGATCGTTAGATTTTACCCTAGACCCACTGAATCAGTATTTCTGAGGCTTGAGGCTGGGAATCTAGTGTTAATAGACACCTCAAACTTTTCTTAAGCAGATAAATATACACTTTATATATCATCTTGGAACCTCCTACTTTAACATAAAAGTTCCACCTCCCCTATGTTTCTTTAGCCAGGAGTATTTCATGGTATCCACAACCTCATTGCTTTGTGTGATGGGAAGGGACATGCTAAGGGTTCTATTCTAAACTTGAATTCCTCCCACACTGCAAGAAGAGCCGAGCACAAGAACGTGGAAGGGATTGAGTAAGGGCAGGGCTGGTAACGCTAAAGTCTTCATGGATCTGCAGCCAGTTTGCAGCTGCACAGATGATAGGAAACTTCAGCTGATTTTTATCCTGCAGCATCCCTCGTTTTTTAGGAGATGTGCTTCCTTTCCATATAAATGTTAAGGAGAGAGAAATTATTTCAGCAGGGGTGTGTATTAGTCGGGTTTCTCTGAGAAGCAGACCCCCAAGATGTGGACTGAATGTACGTTTTATTTGGGAGGTTCAGGGTTAGATGAGACAGAACAAGTAAGGCAGCCAATTGGAGCCCAGAATGAAGCCAGCTACCTCGGGGGCAACCAGAGCCTAATCCAACGAGAGGCTCTGGGAAAAGGCATCAACACATACACACCTGAGTTATCCTGCCAACGGGCAGGGGAGCTAGGATATTTGTATTCCCACCCTCAAGTAATTTGTAAGGATGCTCCTAGGGAGTCATTAATTCCTAGGCATTTCAATAGGCAAAGCAGGTTCTAGCAGCCCAGAGTAGGTATTGGCCACTGTGCATGGAAATGGTAAGGGACCCAAGAAGATATGAGGAGAACATACCCACAACGTGTCAGAAGATCTAACATCCGTGCACAGGCTTAATCAAAACAAGTCTGAGTAAGGACTTTGACATTTGAGAATTTCCAACTGGTTTTGTTGGAAATTATAATTATTATTCATCTCTGTTCTATTGTTTTAGATTATACCTGGAAACTACTTATTATTCTTGGAGATAAAGAATCTGCCTAACTGGGAAACCTGCACTATTTCATCCTGAAGAAAGTAACAGTCTTATCAAAGAAACAATTAACTTTTGAAGTACTTTTGACATTGTTTCCAGATGTGTGCTTTCCAGATATACACTGGCCAGATTGGAGGAGCGCAGGCAATGGTACAGAGCAGATGCCTGAAAGCTTTAGGGATGTCTTTGATTCCATGAAGACCCTGGCCTTGCAGACAACTTTGATGTCATCTTTCCCAGTTTACTGTGGTGTATTTTACTTTACAAACAGGGGGAACGTCTGAGTTATTTCAGCTGGCTTCACTCTTTTAGGCAGTGTTTGGATTGTTGTTTGGCAAGGGCTATGCTGGAAATTGCCAGTGATAACATATGTGCTGTTTTTGTACTTCCTAGTACTCTTTCATGTTGCTCCACCTCATATCTGAGCCAGCCCGTGTTGCCCAGAAGACCATTCAGATGTTAGTCTCCACATTCATTCTCTTTAGAAGGCAAGGAAATTGCAAGGCAAGAATTAGTATAATTATTCGCTCAGGAGGGGCCTTGAGAGGAGATCCCAATTATTTTGGTTATGTTCCTTTGATTTGTAAATCTCTCTGCATATCATTTTCTTCCCCCACAGGAAGCAATCTTCTTCCCAGGCTATTTCTACTGAGTAGAAAACCAAACTGCAAAACAGATAGAAGAAAATATTAGACATTATCTATGACATCAAAGGAGGGAACACTTTATTAAGACATAAAAATCACTCCTCTTTTGCTTTAGAAGCAAATTCAGACTCTAACCTGACCTCCAAAGGCTGACAGGCTGACATGCTGAGCTGACCTCTGATGTCATCTGTCCCCACTCCCTGTCTCCTCCCATGGGCCTTGGTTCTGTCTCCCAGTGCAGCAAGCCCACTTTGGGGCCTTCGCCCTGCCTAGAATGCTGTGACCTGTGCCTGGGTGGTCATCATTTAGGCCCTGGCTTTAATGTCACCTCCTCAGAGAAGCCTTCCCTGACTGCACCATCTTATGCACCTCAACTTTTAACTTATCTGAAACTTAACCATGATCCAAAATTATCTGACTTTTTGTTTGTTATTGTATGTTTTCCCCACTAAAGAGTTTCATTAAAGCAGGGTTCTCACCTCCATTCAGCACTGTATTCCCAATGTGTGTCACCAGTCAGTCCTCAATAAATTCTTGTTGGATGGATGAATAAATAAAGGAGATACTTGTTGGCAGAACAGAGGGTTTGATAAGCTTAGAGCAGGACCGAAAGAAGCAAGAGAGGAAGGAACTAAGGAAAAGAGTTCCCAAGGGTAGTAAGAATAGAAAAAGAGGCAGGGGCTTCCCCCTGGGCTGGGCAGGCTGCTTAACTACCCACTCCATCACCTTTCCCATCATTGTGGCTTCAAGCTCAGCAGAACATTTTAAAGGCAAAGATACGAGGGGTAGGAATCAGCCACTGTCATTCCCTCCAGCCCATCCCTGAGCTGAGCTCCCAGCCTGTTCATTCCTGCAAGGAGCCTGGAGGACACAGCCAGCCAACCAGTGGCCACAGCATCCTGCCTGCAGCGCGGCAGCTTGCCCAAGCCCATGGGAGGACCAGGGTGTTGGCCACAGTGCTGGCCTTGTCGCCTCTGCCTCCTTCTCCTGCTGGCCCCATTTATTTCTGACTCCTGTATCTCCCTTAGGAGCCTGAATCCAGGATTTAAAAGACTTGGGAAGGGCAAAGTTTATTTCTAACAATGAGCTGTGGGATGACTTTCAGCATAACCAGAGGCTATATTTATGAGGGCTAACTAGCTGAGTTAATCTCTTCAAATACATGATTCCACTTAAGCTCACAACCCCTCTGTGAGGTAGCTATTGTTATTATCCCCATTTCCCAGGTGAACAAACTGAAGCTTAGAGAATTAAACACTTTCCAGCATCACAAAGCTCAGCAAATGATAAAAATGACATATAAACCTAGGTGTAAATGCTTTAAAGTGTGATGTCCCCAAAATGAGTGAAAGTATACTTTAAACTTTCTTCCTGATTTTGGTACCTTTCCCTCAGTTTAACTGAGTAGTTGGTTCCTTCTTCCATTACTGGTATGGGAGATAAATATCTAAATATATTCGTGTATTTTTCTCTAGTGCCACCACGAATTCCAAAGAAATGTGGCAATCTTCGCACATCTGTTTAATTTTTTACACGAGGTAATTGTAGGGGTTATTTTTTGATTGTTTGCTTTTTGGGGACTCCCTCCTTGCTTGCCCTAGGCCGCAGAAAGCTTCTTCGCATCCTTTAAATCAAACAAGTGTCTTCTACCTATCCCTCACTTTCTGTGCGGTGCTGCCCCCTAGTGGCTAAAGTAAATGCAGCTTCGGCTCAAGCAGTAACAGCCATCTTAGGGGCTCAGAAGCTCTCTTAAGGGGCCCAGAGACATACAAACGTAGGGTCAATCCTACACGCAGTGGATTCTTCAAAATAATTTGCCTGCCTGTATTAAATGGCACATGGGCACCCACATGCTGTCCCTGCCCAGTAACTCAGGATTGGGGTATGGGTTCAGAAAGACTGAAAGACACTTCTAAAGGAAACATGCTTCATTTCATCAGCTTCGGGTATGGAAGCATTTCTCAGTTTCTCCCCCCATCGATCAGAAACTAGGAAAAAGCTGTAAAGTGCACAGAGAAGACAGCGGTGGCAATTAACCTGTGCTCTACAAGCAGGGCCTTCTTTCTACATGTCCCAGAGGGAATGTAAATCAGACGGCACTGTTGTTTTTACAATGAAATATAAATGTGGAATGCAGCCCACTTCTTAGGAATTCTGGCATTTTCATCTGACCGAGGGAAGGAGTGGGGCCTTTGCAGGAAGAATGGAGAGGCTGGTAATAATTCTCTAAAAAGCCTCATGTTAGAAGGAAGTACAGGTGAAAGATGTGAGTATATTCAAGATATTGTGTTTGTCTGTGTGGGCCCTTTTGGAGTTTGTGTATCAGAAAAACTCTGAAGTTGAGTCTACATAACTTTACAAGATTGACCAGGTTGACTGAATTAAACCATGATTCCGTCAGACAGGTTTAACTGATTTTCTTCCCTGAAACACACCAGTCGTTCTGACGACTCATAGAGCAGCAAAACCAGCCCCATGAGTTAGGCCTGACCACAAAACCTAGTCTAAGTTAGCAAGAATTCGGACTTGGACTCAGTTCAAGGTTGCTTTCACTTAGGTTTTATTACTAAAGGAGTAAAAAAGTGCAAACATTATAGACGGCGTCAAGGACACAAATGTGTAGATTCGCTGGTGCCTCCCATTTTCATCCCCACGGTACACCCAAAGGTCAGTGGTCAGTGCAGCCCACGTGGGGTGATAAGCCTCCCAGGACAGTGGAGCCGCACGCAGATCTGCCAGGGAGACTTACATATCAGCTAGACATCCTGAGCTTGAAGCAATACAGCAGCGGGCAGAGAACTTGGGGTTATTCTCTTGGAGAGGCTGGAAATGCATTCAGTATAAAGTGCACTTATGTGAAGAACGGTATGGATGGATGGCAGATTGTCCAAGGAGGTCAAGTGGTAAAACACATTTTCCCTACTAAAGGATCCCTGAATCTGTAGACAGATATACAACATTCTCTGCAGGTCAGAGTGGTCAGGTGGCCTAGCCAAAGAGAGATAGAAGTCCCTGGTGAGGGCAACCTTCCCCAAGTACAAAAACAAGGCCTCGTTAGTAAGACAGGACAACATTCACATTTCTTTCACCCTTTTGCTCACACCTGGAACACAAACAGGAGGCTAGGGGGTACAGCAGCTATCTTGTGACCATGAGGCAACAAGCATGGAAATGAGGGCTTACGTGTTAAAGATGCTGGAAGGGTCACTGATGGTACTCCTGAGCCACCACACCTGCCTTGGGCTGGCTTCCCTTCCCTGCATTTCTTTGTGTGTCAGAAGAATCCTAATATTTAAGTCCCTTGTTCTGTCCTGTTGGTCCCAGCCTATTAACGGTAATGCTCTGGGCTAGGAAGGCCTGAGGCACTTGCCCTGGGCCCTGTCCCTCCTAGCAAGCTCCACAGACATTCCCAAGCCCACATCTGGGCCCAGGGTTGTGTCTAGGCCCACACTTGCAGTGTTTATTATGATCACAGGAGACAGTTCAGTAAAAAAAAAAAAAAAATTCAGGGAACTTTAAGGAACAAGATTTATTACTCAGAGATTCTGGAAAGTATACTGCACACCCGAGGGCCACACAGCAAGATCACGAGGAGAGAGTCAGAGAGAGAGAGAGACGGAGAGAAGGGACCTGGGCTCTGCTTTGGTTAGGGTCCGAGGGTGAGGTGTCTGGGGTTTTGCAGGGTCACTCATTATGGGCTAATACGAAGCATGAGGGGGAATCAGGGCTCAGGAGATTAGAGGGAGGATCACACATAGGGTCTGTTATCCAGGCAGTGCAGGGAACTTCAGGAGTGTGGGTGGCCTAGTTCCTTACCTGATTGTTCTGCTAGGGTCATACAGCTGGGGATATGCTTAATCAGAGTAGATGTCTTTTGAGATTGATGCCTTCATAATCACAAGCTTAATGGCAGGCGCTTACACTCACCCATTCTCATAGAGTTTTCTGTTGGTTGTAGCTGAGTAATACATTCCTAACAGACAGTCTCAGTCTGCTCAGGCTACCCAAACAAAATACTGTAGACTTGATGGCTTAAACAAAAGAAATTTATTTCTCCCAGTTCTGGAAGCTGGAAGTCCAAGATCAAGGTGCCAAGGATTCCGTGTCTGATAAGAGCCCTCTGCTGGCTTGCAGATGGCCACCTTCTTGCTATGTCCTCACATGGCTTTTCCTCAGTGCCTGCTAGTGCAAAGAGAATGAGATTTCTCTCTCTTTCTCTTTTTGTAAGGTCACTAATCCCATTATAAGGGTCCCATCCTCATGATACAATCTAAACCTTATCACCTCCCAAAGGTCCCACATCCAAATATGATCAACATATGAATTTTGAGGGAAACATAAACATTCAGACCATAACACAGATATATTTACAAATAAACATGTAAGTTATAGAAGCTTATCAATATTCCTTTAGTTGCCCTGTGTTTTTACTTGGGATATACAAAGCTGTCCTATAAGTCATAGTATAGAGCAACTGCACTGGCAAGGCTATTCTTGGGGACAAGAATCAAAGGTTAGCATTTGATCCATTTGAAAATTGGGCACATTTGAAAATTGGGCACAATTTAGCTTGCTAGGCTATGCCCACTTAAGAGACAGAAAACCATTTGATAACGAGTATCCATTTATTTATTTGGGTCATAAATTTTCACTTTGTTTTTTGGATTCAGATTGTGAATAACCAAAAAATAATTTATATTTGGCTATCAACTTTAGAGATGCATATCAGTTAAAAAAAGATACCCATAGACATAGACACTTTTTTCTTTAATTTAATTTAATTTTTTTTATACAGCAGGTTCTTATTAGTTATCTATTTTATGCATATATACACAGTGCGTATATGTCAATCCCAATCATACGGACAATTTTGATCTTTGTTTCAGTTCCCAGCCTGTTTCCAGCACCTCTCTTTTTTTATTGACAGAAACTCCTCCAACATATCATGAGGAGGAATAACCCAGGCTGTGAATAGTTGTAAAATCATCAACATACAGTAGACCACTAGGAAATGAGCTATAACCATGAATTCATAAAAATTTGTAAAGAAATAGATTGGAATAGTACACTTGAAAAAGAAATTTTACAGTAAAATACAAGATGCCTTTGTGTTCGTTCAGCAGAAAAGTATCTGGGTATCATTGGAAGAGAGCTATTAGCTTCATGCGGATGCATAAATGTGTGCCTAATAGTGACTCACAGCTGTAATTTTAGGTCATAATTATGCCATGCATTTTTATGTGTTTTCATGTTTTCTGTTGAGTACTTCTATTAAAGAATCAAAGCAAAAAGAAAAGAAAAAAAAAAACAGCAGTGAGAACATTTTAAAACATTTCCTTGGACTCCTGAATTTTTTTCATTCCTAACACTTCCAGAGAGCCCTAAAGATAGAGTACATTTTAAAATTTCCCTTTCACATCCATAAATCAGTCAGCATGATATAAGAATCCTCTAGGTTTGTATCTATGGCTTTATATCCCTCAAGAGGTTGGATTTTTCCTTGCTCAGGAAGCTAACACCTTCCTGAAGTACCAGCTGGGGTCCCGGCAGGGCTTTGAACACAGTGTCAGGTAATGAAGTGGCAAATATGTCTAGTTTCAGTGTTAGAAATTATGTCCAGGCAGAGAGGTTTGGGTTTTTGTTTTGCATTTTCTTATTCTTTTTCAAAAGATGAAAGATCAATTTTAATCATAACATATTTGGGAAGTGGTTAGATCAAAATGTACCACATAAAATGCCACACCCTACGGTCTGTAAACAGTGCTGAGCTTCGGGCAATACTTGAGCCACTGGGGATTACAGTGAGAGTTAAGTGACCCCAGAAGCCATGTCCTGCCCTCTGGGGACTCCTAGACCTCTCTTTTGTCCCAGCTTCTTCTCTGAGACACTACAGAGATTATCCAGATTTTCTGTTGATGTCTGAAGTCTACCCTTGGAGTCTGGATCAAACTAGGTTTTCTATGACCACTCTAGAAGTACTTAGAGTTCTATGTTGAAAGGAATTAAAACTTCAGAAATGCTTTGGACAAGTAAACAAGCCTGCCCTGAGTAGATGTCATAGGTGATTTAAAATGCCTGGTCCTATTTCTTTCCCCAAGTTTTTTCTCTTCCCTTCCACACATGTCCCCAAGGGGTCAGAGATATTAATACAGACTCAAGAAAGACCTCTCTTCTAGGACTTAGGGACAGAGTAGTGGTTCATTTTTATTATCCATACTGTAGCCTCTTCCTTATAAGGGGTTTAAGTCTGTCCAAATAGAAATTAATAATCTGAAGTTACAAAACAAAATGGAAGGAAAGAAGGAAAGAAGGGAGGGGCAAGAAACAGAGGGAAGGGGAGGAGAGGGCATAGCAGACTATCCAACTACAAATGAGCTGTTGCATTTCACGATAGAAGATTTGAATTTTGCTGATTTATTTCTTGGTAAGACATATTTTTAAATCCCATAATTTACATCGTGTCATGAATCTTTGAGTCTCTACTTGTATCTAAGAAAGCTTTGGCATCAATCCCCCTACGTTTTCTTCATATCATCATAGCTCTCATTCTAAGCAGTATCTTTGAGGCAAAGGGGCTACTGGGGCTATTTCAAAACTCAGAAGCTTGAAGACTGGAAGTACTTCCTGACATTTGCTTTGAAAAATTCATCACTTTAAACCCTTGAAACTGTGACCCCCTTCACTTTATATCTTGCTTGATTTTTCTCTGAGATGTCAACTATATCTGATAGTAAAATGTCATGTAATGTCTTCTAACTTCTAGAAAATATGTGATATATATTTATCCTGTTTCTAACAGAATTTCAGTTATACAACTTAAAAATAAGAGCAAATGTATGAAGTCCATTTTCTTGTATGTATATTTAATTTAAAAAATTTAAAGAAATATATGTAATAAGTTGTAGCTGTTTGAGTTCACTTCTGTTAAAAATATTTATCTTTGACAATTCAAATCTTTCCCAATTAAATAAGATTCCTTGGAATTCATATAACCCTGGTACATAGTTTAAGTAGATTTTATACAAGTATGGTGATGATGACCACTCTTTGGAAGTACTGGGATTACAATTTTTTTTAACATCTTTATTGGAGTATAATTGCTTTACAATGGTGTGTTAGTTTCTGCTTTATAACAAAGTGAATCAGTTATACATATACATATGTCCCCATATCTCTTCCCTCTTGTGTCTCCCACCCTCCCACTCTCCCTATCTCACCCCTCCAGTTGGTCACAAAGCACCGAGCTGAACTCCCTGTGCTATGCAGCTGCTTCCCACTAGCTATCTATTCTACATTTGGTAGTGTATATATGTCCATGCCACTCTCTCACTTTGTCCCAGCTTACCCTTCCCCCTCCCCATATCCTCAAGTCCATTCTCTAGTAGGTCTGCATCTTTATTCCCATCTTGCCCCTAGGTTCTTCTGGCCATTTTTTTTCTTTTTTAGATTCCATATATATGTGTTAGCATACGGTATTTTTTGTCTCTTTCTGACTTACTTCACTCTGTATGACAGTCTCTAGGTCCATCTACCTCACTACAAATAGCTCAGTTTCGTTTCTTTTTATGACTGAGTAATATTCCATTGTAGAGATGTGCCACATCTTCTTTATCCACTCATGTGTCGATGGACACTTAGGTGGCTTCCATGTCCTGGCTATTGTAAATAGTGCTGCAATGAAGTGGTACATGACTCTTTTTGGATTATGGTTTTCTCAGGGTATATGCCCAGTAGTGGGATTGCTGGGTCATATGGTAGCTCTATTTTTAGTTTTTTAAGGACCCTCCATACTGTTCTCCATAGTGGCTGTATCAATTTACATTCCCACCAACAGTGCAAGAATGTTCCCTTTTCTCCACACCCTCTCCAGCATTTATCGTTTGCAGATTTTTTGATGATGGCCATGCTGACCGGTGTGAGGTGATATCTCATTGTAGTTTTGATATGCATTTCTCTAATGATTAATGATGTTGAGCATTCTTTCATGTGTTTGCTGGCAATCTGTATATCTTCTTTGGAGAAATGTGTATTTAGGTCTTCTGTCCATTTTTGGATTAGGTTGTTTGTTTTTTTGATATTGAGCTGCATGAGCTGCTTGTAAATTTTGGAGATTAATCCGTTGTCAGTTGCTTCATTTGCAACTATTTTCTCCCATTCTAAGGGTTGCCTTTTCGTCGGAGGCAAGAATATACAGTGGAGAAAAGACAGCCTCTTCAATAAGTGGTGCTGGGAAAACTGGACAGCTACATGGAAAAGAATAAAATTAGAACATTCCAAAACAGCATACACAAAAATAAACTCAAAATGGATTGAAGACCTAAATGTAAGGCCAGACACTATCAAACTCTTAGAGGAAAACATAGGCAGAACACTCTATGACATAAATCACAGAAAGATCCTTTTTGACCCACCTCCTAGAGAAATGGAAATAAAAACAAAAATAAACAAATGGGACCTAATGAAAATTAAAAGCTTTTGCACAGCAAAGGAAACCATAATTTATTCTTATAACTGGTACCACCTACAAAGTGGAAGCACCACAGCCCTACCCATGGCTCCTTCCTGGGTTTCACACAGACAAGGATCCTGGGAATTAAGGAAACTTGATTTGCAGCATACAAACATGTGATTTAATCACAGTTAAGAAAGGAACTTTTACCCATTTGTAAAAGTCAGAAATGGTTATAGGGTTTTCCAAGGACAGTTTCCTCGAGGTTATGTGTTCATGAGTTCCAAGACTCAGGCATCAATCCCATATCTTATTTCCTCTCCTCTCTTATCTATGTGTGATGTGTGTGTGGTTGTGTCTGCATGTCTGGATATATACAAATTATTTCATATGCAGTCAGGAGAAAGTTGTTGAAATCAGCATTAAACACATGTGTTGAAGCAATCATTAGCCAGTAAGTGTAGAACCATACAAGGTAAAGCTGTGCATGGACTAACCAGTATTTCTCAAAGTGTGTCCCATCTCCCCAGACCTATTAAATGAGAATCTCTGCCATTGAAGCCTGGGCATCTGTACTAAAATAAGCTCCACAAGTGATTCTTGTTCTATTCTAAAATTTAAAGAATGTCTAGGCTTGATCATTTATTCATTAATATGTTCATTCAACAAACATTTACTGAGCTCCTACAAAATACTGGGGGATGCAAATGAACAAAACAATCACAGACCCTGTCTACATGAAACCTAGAATCCAGCATTTGCTGAACTGTGTCTCACAGGTCTCCAGTGTCCTACAAGAACTTAATAATGGTTGCAAAATGTTGAGCAGACTTTTCTGCTGAACAGGACCCAAAGTCAGGAATACCCCCTATTCTAAAGGATAAAGAGAATTGTAAGCAATTGGAGACCAGATTCTTACTATGTCTAGGCTTAGTAAGTGACTGGAAGCTGAACTACCTCCAATAACTGCCATTGTTACCCAAGCCAAACCCATTTTCCATGCAAGAAGAGTAGGAGGGAGGAGGGGAAGAAGGGAAGGCATAGGTTCAAGGGCATGAAGCGCCAAAGCTCTCCTCATAGTACTATTGCTCTTCCCTCTCTCCCTTCTGAAAAGAAGGGTTGCTTCCTCACCCCAAAAGCCAAGTAAAGAAGGCGCTAGTTGAGACTCCTTTAGAAATTGGCAGATCCTTCTAGAAGGAGGGATAGACATCTAAGTCCCGGGTCAAATGTCCACGTATGCGACGGACTTGCTAGTCTACTGTCTGTGGCTGTCTGAGCTGGGCTGCAGAGAGAGAGGAGCCAGGGTGGAGAGAAGTGGCAGTGGAACAACCTGCACTCCCACGAAGATCATTGGATTTGAGCCACTGCTCCACCTGGGAGGGCAGCCAGTTGATGAGGGGTCCCCAGATGCAAGAGGCTGTAGGGTCTACCATGCAGGTGGGAACTGAGAAATGTTGGAAGCGATCAATCCAGGAGCTCATCAGTGCATTATGCAGTGAAGATCCATGTCTCAGAGAAAGTAAACTAGGGCCCTATGAGAGAAGTAGCATTTGAATGTCTGTCTTGCCAAGTCACACACAGGGTTTCACAGTTAAGCAGGTCACCCAAAAGTGACACACAACAGTGTATTAAATTACATTGCCATTTACACACACACAGAAAGAGCATTTGCTCTTTGTAACCTTTAATTTTTCTTTCCTATCCCAACACAGACAAAATAGAACCCAGAAGTTAGAGAAAAGAGGTGAAAGGGCAAACCAAGCCCCCTCCCTGTTTTGAATGCCTGTGCTGAGGGAAGAGAATGGTGTATAGTACCACACTGGAAAGGAGACTGAAGTTTTTAACTGGACTGGATTGGACTAGAATGACTACAAAGCTATGGGATCTGACTGTATCACTTTGGCACAAGGTATGTAGTTGAAGAAGGTAACTAAAAATAAAATTATTTCATGTTTATACCACACTGTTATAGACCAAATGTTTGTGTCCCCCCAAAATTCCTATGTTGAAACCTAGTCTCCAATGCAATGAGATGTAGGTGGGGCCTTTGGGAAGTGATTAGGTCATGAGGATGGATTCCTAATGAAGGGATTAGTGCCCTAATAAAAGACACTGTAGAGAGCTCCCTTGCCGCTTCTTCTATGTGAGGACACAGCAAGAAGACACAGCATAGAAGACAGTTATCTATGAACCAGGAAACGGGCTCTCATCAGACACCTAATCTGCAGGCACCTTGATCTTGGATTTCCCGGCCTACAAACTGTGAGAAATAGCTTTCTGTGTTTAAATCTCCCAGTCTACCATATTTTTGTTATAGCAGCCCAAACAGACTGAGATACACACCCCAAATTCAGACCATTCAATAAACCACCTAGATGGATATTCTGTGAAAAACAAACAATGAAAAAGTGTTCTTTGGTAAAATAAGATTGGAAAACGATGTAAAATGTAATCCTCCCATCCCCCCGACCCCCTTAAAGTAGCCACCGCTGCTATCACCACCATGCTGAAATTGACAGACAATCAGTATATTAAAGACTCTGTGAAGTTCTGGCAGGAAAGACTATTTGATTGTATTCATCTCAGCATTTCTCTATCTTGTTTATCAATAGAAAGAGAAGGAGGGAGATGTTACATCCTATGGGATGTTGATGTTCTATGAAGGACAGCTTGGGAAGTAAATGCTGGAATAAACACAGTTTGTGCTGTGTAGTGTAGGATGCAGTGCTATGAGGCGACAGATCAAAGAGATTACCTGATCACTTTTTCATATTTTATTATATGACATCATGGTTAATAAAAGTAACTTTGGACATATTATCATTCATAAAGATAATAATAACTAATCTTTACTGGAAGCTAAATACCTTCTGGAGATTTTCCATGCATTATCATATTTAATCTTCCCAAGAACCCTGAGGCAGATACTATTCATATCCCCAGGTAATAGTTGAGAAAATGGAGGCCAAGTTTACACAGCTAGGAGAAGGCCTTAACCCAGGTCTGTCAGACCCAAGCCCTGCTCTGGACCATTGGGATACATTGCTCTATAGCCCTATTTTTCTCTGCACTCTTATGGGAAATTATCCAGACTGTGATTCTAATATTACTCACCACCACATTGAATAATCAGTCATAGCAGTGAACTTCGTGGCAATTAAATGATCCTTACTTTTCCAACCAGCTTATTCAGGCTCAACAACAATGTAAGGGTCTGCGTAATAAGTGTAGTAGTGATTTGAAATTGATATAAACTACAAGAGAAAGGCCGAAGGGAGGCTGAGCAGCTGTACACTTCGGAAATGTTAAGGTTCCTCTGGGTGGCATATTATACGAGTCTCTGTGTGTGCTTGACGGAGTGGGATGGGTACGGGGATAATATTTATCTTCAATATACACTGAGTATGAGAAAATTGGTTGCAGATGGCTCACAGCTGTGAGGAATACCTTTGTTTCATTTGAAACTTGTTATAAATCTGTTCCTTAAACTACCTGCTCCAATGACTTTTAATTTAGAGGATGTGGGGTAAGTCCCTGGATCTGACCCCCATATATCATCATAAAAGTGGTGGTGGTGTGGCTTGGCCTGGAAACCCCTGGGAGAGGCCCTAGATTTATCGAAGGACTAGGTTACCACCTGTGCTTTGGGGAGTTTAAGTAAAGGCTTTTATTGATTATCAACATTGTAAAGAAGAAATCAATTTTTACCAAGAGGGGGACTGAGGGAGAAAAATCCCCTTTGGCTAATAAATTTTTAAAAAGAAGTTAGGTTAAAATTATTCTTTTTTTCGCTGAGAGCATTTTGGAAAGTGGAACTATTATTCCATAAGTTAAAGAAGTTTGGACAGAAATGGAAAAGATACAGTTTTTGTGGGTAAGCAGTTTAACTGGTTTCTGTCTAGAAGGGCAAGTAAGATTGAATAAATATCTAGCGGTACATTTTTAGGGGGCTGGGGTGGGGTGATGGGGGGAGATAAGTTGATGATAATCAAATGAGTTCTTTGGTTTCATAAAGTCCAAATTAATGGATCTCATGTTTGGAAAGTAAAACTTTTTTTTTCAGCTATGTTTTTGTATCCTACAGCAAATTGTCATTACATCTTATAAAGTGACCCAAAAAAGTGTCTTAAATGTTGGCAGTTGCTATAATTTCTATATTAAGTTTTTAATTTCAAGGGTCCTTTTACACTAACTCTTTGAAAGTCAAAAGCTTTGAACTTAACATTTTCTTCTGACTCCTTGAAAGTTTTGAGAAGACTTGTAGTGAATAGGGGTGTACCCTCTACAGCGGCCTCCCTTTCTCCCCATTGCAGCCAGCACATCAGTCTTCTCAGAGAACTGCCCAGGAAGTCAGTAGGCAATGGACCTCCCCTAGAGCTGCATCAAAATAGAGATCTAGATCTTAAAAAACCCTATGAACCACTTACACGTTTTTCTGTCACACACAAGCCATCCAAAGGAAAAACGAAATTCATCTTAATGAGCAACCAAAGAACGGAATGCAGGAGGCCACCACAAGGTAACAAAGGACCCCAGCGCTGCCCTGGCATTTCTCGTTCAAAGATTTTCTCCAACGTTCATATGCATGAAATTAGCAAGAACTTTTTTTTTTTTTTTTTTTTTTTTTTTTTTTTTTTTTGCGGTTCGCGGGCCTCTCCCTGCTGTGGCCTCTCCCGTTGCGGAGCACAGGCTCCGGACGCGCAGGCTCAGCGGCCATGGCTCACGGGCCCAGCCGCTCCACGGCATGTGGGATCTTCCCGGACCGGGGTACGAGCCCGTGTCCCCTGCATCGGCAGGTGGACTCTCAATCACTGCGCCACCAGGGAAGCCCAGCAAGAACTTTTTTAAGAGCAATTTCCATAATTTTGAATAAAATTTAGAAGCCTGGAGCAATGAAGAATACCTCTGTTTGCAATACAAATGGTTGCCAGGGATAAAAATTTATATTATGCTCCTAACTTCACTGGATGTGTACTTTAAGATATATCATCGATTCAATCCCTACAGAAATAGCCTCAAAAGACAGCAAAAATGCTTTGTTTTACCAAATAAATATTTTTTTCCTAATAGTCTAAAATTTTTAATTTCTGTTTTATATTATGTTTCTTTATTTTGTGATCAGATTTGCTGATTTTATGGTAGAAATTGGCTTCCAGGGACAAATCCTTAAGTTTATTATTGCACTATAGAAAATAAAGGTTTTATTTATTATGGCCCAACTTATGTCTGTCCAGGAACTATTTAGTCATATTTTGGGGAGAGATATCATCCATCAATTCAATTCAAGGTGTTAATACATGTTTTTATTTCCCTCTAATATGACAATTTAAAAAAATTTCCAGTTTGCAGGAAAGGTAACCCACATGTTTTAGCACAATACTTCTCAAATTTTAATGTGCCTGTAAACTACCCAGGGATCTTGTTAAAATGCAGATTCTGATTCATTGACTTGGATAGGGCCTGAGATTCTACTTTTCTAACAAGCTAACAAGACGATACTGGTGTTACAAGTTTAACATCTCTGGTACTTGGATGAGGGGGAGAAAAGGAAATTTCCTAAATAAAGGAAAAAGCACAGCATAAAACACTGAGTACCTTGATGTCTTAGTGCCCACCTATAAATGTCTTTAAAATGAATAAAAATATATAGTTAGAGCCATAATGATAATAAATATATTTGGTTAAGGACTGTGTAAAGAATTATAGCAAAAGAGCACCAGATTGGAAATCAAGAGAGTCTGGTTCTAACTTTAGCTCTGCCACTAATTATGTGAACTTGGGCAATTCAACCACACAATCTGGTTCTTGGTTTCCTTATCTCTATAATGATGTAGGCATGTCCTCAACTAATTATAGCACCAGGAAAAACATGATTTGCACGTTTATGAAAACATAAAGTGCTGCAGTCAAGAAAGATAAATTGGTACCTTCCTCTACTGTTATTGTATTTTCTGAAAAGCAGATTAACAATCCCTACCTTTCAACAAGAATTCCACCTCTAGAGATTAATCCTGAAATATAATCAGAGGTGCACACAAAGAGAGGTAAGCACAGCTTTATCGTAACAAAAATTCAGAGAAAAATCTGTGTCCAAAAATGTAACTAAAGTATTAAATTAAGTATGGTTCATCCACATGATGGAATGTCCCCCAACAATTTTAAAAACATTTTTAAGGGTATTGTGATAAGACATTATGTAGTAGGTATATGGGAAAAATTCTGGAAGGAAATAGACCAGATTTAAATAAGATTTTGTACTCATCAAATTTTCTTTAGTGTGCATCTAATAGCTTGATAATCATAAATAAGATTTTTTAACTCTCAATGAAGAATTGGGAAATCATCATAGATAATAATGTGTCATTTGCTCTCACCCTCAAAAAGTTGAGTGAAACCATTTCTTAGGTCCTTTCCAGCTCTAAAATGCAATTGTTCTATAACTGGGCCTCTTTTTCTAACAAAGCACACTGAAGAATTGAAACAACCATCCAGGTAATCATTTAAAAGTCAGAGTTTTCCTTTATATTAAGTTTTCAGTGAGTGAAAAAATCTCCTTATGAAGCTTATGTAATACCCAGCTGATTGACTCACTCATCCATCTATACATTGACTCTTTGGGAATTAAATCTCACAATCCTGTGTGAGCTCCAGAGGTGTCTCAGTGTTTTTTCTTTCTCAATCTTGTAATCACCAAAGTGTTGTTTGACTAATGCAAATTTAAATATCTATCAAAAAGCAGAGGAATTATCAAGTGTTAAAAATCTACAGATTGCCACAAATTGCTGGCATTGGGGTATAGGACGAATTAGCCTTGTAGGTCGAGAGTGGTACATACAACAGGCTTTTACTTAGATAGTAATCTATGAAGGCGCGTTTTGGTGAAATGTTTGACGATGTAAATGAGACTGTGCAATAATGGACTTTGCTATAAGCAAATGTATACTTTCTCAAAAACCAACTGAACTGTAAATGCCTTATAATTAGAACAAAATCCTAAGATGAGTTCTGACTTAACATCTATACATCAATCTATGTTAACCTCTCTCTCCCTATGACCTGAAACAGTCAATGTACAGTGTAATGTCTGCAGCAATTGTTAGTTTGGGGCTGAATGGTCCAGTGCTTGTTCATTCTCCTGAAGTTGGGCGAGCACTCAAAGTCTGCATTCCTCACACTATCAGGGTGCCCAGGGCCTCTTCACACATTTGCAAGATAGTGTGGATGAGTAGGTGGTGAAATCCCAAATAAATTGATACTGTTAAAAATGTTTTAAATGTCTTAAGTCAACAATTAATAAAATGCAAATTTAATTAGAATATTTCTTGATAAAAAGATCGATCATAATGTTTAAGATATGAATGTGATATTATAGTGCATATAATTGATACATTTTCTATTGAAGCAGTGAATCCGTTCTTTTGATACTAATATGCAGAAAAGGTGATTTCCTTTTGAAAACTCACTGAAAAACCGCTGACACCACTTCCTAGAATACGGGGCCATCAAGATTCCATTTTGAAGCAAAGTGGTCATGTTTAATATTAGGTTCAAAGGAGTGATGATAAGCTTGGTTTCCCTTATCTTTGTTGCAATTTTGAGTCATACCCCAATTAGCAATTTATTCGGTCCTTGGTTTAAAAAAAAAAAAAAGCTTAGTATTTTGTAAACTGATTAATAAGACCAAGTTATACGTGTGTGTAATTTTATGTGTTTTCTATTATAAGTAAAGCCATTTGTACTTTGAAAAAAAATGTTTTAAATGTGTATATCATTTAGTGTTTGCCTATTAATTGTTTTTGTTTCTCACTTGGATAGAAAGAAGCCAAGTGGAAAGTTGTTGGATGTGTGAATCTCAGACCTGTTTTAAAAAGCTTAGAAAATTATTGAGATGATTGACACCATTTGACTTGCTGGTGTTAAGGAATTAGACTTCAGTTTTCACTTTCCAGCTGGTTCAGTCATTTGACTTGTCCTCAGAAATGAAAATGTTTAAAAACTCTCACAAAGTGAGGGTGAGAGGGAGATGCAAGAGGGAGGGCATATGGGGATATATGTATATGTATAGCTGATTCACTTTGTTATAAAGCAGAAATTAACACACCATTGTAAAGCAATTATACTCCAATAAAGATGTTAAAAAAAAATAACTCTCACAAAGAATTCACCTGGACTTTCCCACTGTCACTTGGAGTCATTGTGTGTAATGAGATTGCATGGCCTCCCTGTAACTTGTGTTCTACGTGACACTTAGGATATCATTTTGCAAGTGACTTTACACCTACAAATTTTTAGAATGATGACTTCGTTTTTATAAAAATGATACACATTCATGACAAAAAAGTTTTAAGCAACAAGGAAAAGTATAAAAAAAGAAAACCACAGATGATCCCAAGTCTTACCACCTGATAATAAACATTTTTAATATTTGATGAATATTATATCTCTATACATATATAGCTGAACCTTGAACAATGCAGGTGGTGGGATTGTGGTTAGGAGTGCCAACCCTCCACACGGTCAAAAATCCATGTACAACTTTATTTAGCCCTCCATATCTGTGGTTCCACCATACCCGGGGTTCCACCATATCTGTGGTTCCACCATATCTGTGGTTCCACCATATCTGTGGTTCCACCATACCCGGGGTTCTGTATCCACAGATTCAACCAACTTCGGATCATGTAGTACTGTGGTAACTACTTATCGAAGAAAATCTGCGTATAAGTGGACTTGCATCATTCAAACGCATGCTGTTCAAGGGTCAACTGTATAAACAAATGGAGAGAGAGAGAGAGAGGGAGAATGACAGATCATACTGTACAATATTTAAATTTGGGGTTGTCTTTAGGATAAATCCTGATTTTATTTTTTTTATATCTAAGTCCTGTTCCCAAGTTGTCCTAAATACTTTCACAGTTTCGTCTCCCACTAGTGTTGATCCTTCCATTTCAGAGAAAGTGCTTAACACGTTCTATGAGCTTTTCTGTCTTTTGATATTCACTCTTCCCGATCTTTCCCCTGTGCCCTCCCTGCCCACCCTGA
The DNA here is from genome assembly GCF_011762595.2 of Tursiops truncatus. Classification (NCBI taxonomy): domain Eukaryota; kingdom Metazoa; phylum Chordata; class Mammalia; order Artiodactyla; family Delphinidae; genus Tursiops; species Tursiops truncatus. Next base: position 96,101,109 of record NC_047038.1, read on the forward strand.
GCAGAAGTGCTCTCCTCCTGCGTCTGGTCTCTAAAACCCACTAATGACCACACCTCTCTTTTGGCACTTACTGTCTGCTTCCTCTTATTGTTAGTTGTCTTTGTGTGACTTAGTATTTTCCCTATTAGACTATAAACTTCCTCAGCACAAGACCTGTATATTCTTTTTTTCTTCTTCTTCTTCTTTTTTTTCCAGTCTCCAGGGCTTTCCACACAGTGTGGAGGGCCGTATAGGCAAGTGCTTAACCAATAGCTGTTGAGTGACAATTCCCAGACCATGCAGATGAAAGTCTGCATTATGCAATCATTGGGTGGTTGTGATGTGCTGCCTGCATGCTTTGCAAGGCAGCTGAAGGGTCTGGAGGTATCACAGAAGTGGTAAGGTGTCACTGGAGGATTCACCAATGTGAACTTCGGGACAGATGTTTAGAAATACCTCACCAGGGAGGCTGGGAGCTTAGTTGAGAATGAAGAAACGTGCCTAACAACGGCACTGCCAAATTACATCCCTGAATCGCTTTATACAAACTTTAATTAAATAAGGATGAAGAGCTAACTGTAACATTTTTAAGGAAGTTAATGCATTATGACACCTTGGATTTTTAAAAGAATGAAGGAAAAAACGTTGCAAAGATGAGAAGTAAACAGGAGAGAATTGCCCTTTGAGAGAGGGGAAAATAAGCAGAACTTCCTCTGGGGGAAATATGGGCAAAGAGAGGGCAAAGTGAGGGCAGGCAAGAAGGTGTAGTTCTTTGTCTAGCTGAGTGTCACAAACCTGCTGAAAAATCCTGCTTACGTGAAAGGGAGCAAAACCTTCGAGGGAGTGAGACCCATAATTGAGACCACATGTAAACCTGTTTTCAGGCTTTTCATGGATTGAAGAATGAAGAGTATGAAGACAATCTTAGGAGCCCATTTGCATTGCTGAATAATACACAGCAGTTCTACTTTTTCTATGTATGAAGATATATTTCATTGGACAAGAAAAATATCAGGCTGATTTCTGAATCTTGGTTTCCAGATACCTTTTAAAATTTCTATCTATATAGTTTTTACATGCTCCTGAAGATATTAATGATTCAACCAGTCTCTGAGAGTACAGGTAGTTTCTGAAATCAGAAGGTATTATGGATGCCTCAAGCATCACCCAAGTCCATGCCACTCTGGACCAAAGACTCTGCCACCTCCCTTTAAGACAAGCTCCAGGAAAATACTCTTTGTTTTCCTCTGGTTCTACTCTCAGATGAGAAAGGGGATAAAAGTGGGGAATGGCTAGCCTACCATCACAACCCCTGTCATATCAGACAAGTATTCAGTCTACTTTGCCCAAGTGTGTTACGGTCTCCCGTCTGAAACAAATTGTTTTCTCTCCAGGAGCTGAGAGGACATAGATGAGAACAGATTTGGGGTCAGATATGCTTGATTTGGGATCTTGACTTTGTGATTGGAGGATGTCATTTAGTCCCTCTGAAGCTCAGTTACCTCTTCAATAAGGTGGAAATAATAAGAGCTGCCTCATAGGATCACTGTTATACTGAGTGGCGTAAGCATCACAGACAAGCTTGACACCTCTGTTCCACCCCCATAGGACCTAAGAGGCTACCAGCAACTGCACTTGTTCTGTCTGACAGTAGCCTCATCTCCAAGACTGAATAGAAAGTAAGTTATCCAACAAATCTTTCCACAATCTTGGCCTAGAAATAAGAAACTCTAGGAAATCTAGGTTGGTTACTTGAGCTGAGGAGATAAAATGTGGGTGGTGGTATTTAGCCTTGTGCATCGCCAAAGCAGGAAAAGCTGCCCAAAGAATAAGAGAAAGAGGTAAGGGGACGACAAAATAAAATGAGAGAACACGTCCCCTGGGTTCGGGTTAGCTGACCAGTTCTTTGTCCCTGTTCTTCATGATATTTTGCTAGCTTCCTGACCTTATAGCCAGGAGTTAATTCAATAGGCTCACATTGAATCCCTTTACACATGAAATAGTTAGAAACAGATTTCTATCACTTAGCACTCAAAAGAGATTTGACTAAAACCATATCTTAATGTCCCTAGAATAGCATCTAACACGTGGTGATTAGCTCTTTTGGTAACTGCTTTATGTGCTTGAGTGTGAAGTCCTTAGAAATCTTTAAGACGCTTGTTAGGAAACTCCAGGAAAGAACTGAAACATCATTTTTACTGGTTTGAGGTGGGTTTGCCAAAGCAATTGATGGAGATGTATCTTTGGATGATAAAAATACTAAGACTATAAAATCGAGTTTACAATGAGAAATGTTGACTCATCCAATTTGGGATTTATCCCTTCCTTGTTTTCTAAATTCATGTTTAGCCAAACAATATGGGCAAAATATAATAAGTGAATAATAAAATTATCCAAAAATATTTTTAGTCTGTGAAATTATATCAGATTCTCAAGACACAGACGATTATAGTGCTTCCCTCTCGAGAACATACTTACTTTCTATTAAAGGGTACCATCCATTGTGCCCTACACATAAAAGACATTATCTAGCTCTCTCCAAGAGTTCCAAAAAGGAAAGTGGCAAGAGAATCTGGCAGGTTATGAAAAAAGAAATGAAAAGCAGGAGATCAGATGAATGGGGACTTTTCCCAACTTAATTTTACAAAAGTTTTTTTAAGCTGGTACAACATACAAAGTATTGGTGAATACGTAAAAAGATAGTGAGACTCTGCTCTCTAAGAGACTGCAGTTTAATAGGCGAGATAAGACAAGTGTACCAAATAAGAAGTACAAATTCAGTACAAACTAAGAAGTCTGGGAATGCAGTACAAGGGAAGTATGGAAGGGTAGCAGGACATGCCACCCCAAAATATGTCGCTCTGGTATATTGATTACTTTGAGCTAAAGGCACTTGAGAAAACAGCACTTGCAGGGGGAGGCTTTCTCTGAACTTCCCTTATCTGCCTAAAGACAGGCCCTCCTTGCCCCTCGCCCCCCCCCCTCCCCCAATACTCAATTGTCACAGATCCCCTGCCAGGGAGTTTCATCAACTGGGGAAGACTGACTCTCATCACAGGAGAGGAGTCTAGAAGTGGACACCATAGCCTGACTAACCTTGTCACAAACTATCACACCTCCCACCTATTCTTCTAAAGGCCCATTCAGCTTTCCTAAAAATCATTTATTCTTCCCTGAGAATCCTACATCTTCCCTTTGCTTTCCCTATAAGATGCTGTTTGATCCTGAATTAGAGGTCACCTCGGGGAGTTACTCATTTTCCTCTGGGTAGCCCATGAGGTATACAGGTTAGTAAACTTCTGTTTATTTTTCTCTTGTTAACATGTCTTTTATTACAGGGGTCTCAACTAGGAACTCAGAAGGGTAAAGGGAAAATTATTTTTCCTGCCCTGCAATACCAAGGCCTACAGTAGCACAAAGCAGAGGGCCACCAGGTTGAGGGCATAAGGGAATTTAAAGCCAAACATAGCATTTGAGCTGAACTTTTCACAGCAGGTAGGTTCTGGGACAGGAATGGGACAGAAGAGAATGAGAAACAGAATTCATCTCAGAATACCCTGTTCCCTCTACCTGGAACACCCCCCCCCCCAACCCCCTTCCCATCCTAACCAACTCCTACCTTAAGACTTGGCTCACATGCCTCCTCCTCCAGAAAACATTTTATGATCAATTTCTTCTGCTGAAGTGCCACTGAGCTACTCAGCTCTGTGCTTCTTCCCATCACAACCTTTATCCATCACATTACAATGGCCATTTATTGGTCTGAGTCCCCCATTAGACCAACACTTCTTACATACTGATATAGATTAATTACTTTTCAGATGTCTCACCAGTTTGTTACTAATAATCATTACAATTCCAAACTTTACCTTTTTTTTTTTTTTTTTTTGATAGTTTAGAGAATTCTCCTGGTATCCCCACGATACCTTTCACACAACTTATGCCACTTTTACTTGGCTGGGAGAAATAACATGCCTACTTGAGAATTTAGGCCATTGTTCTAACCTTCCAGTTCCTCACTTATACAATGGTCCTGATGTTGCTAAACTTGATGTATCACCATAATCTGTTTGGCTTCAGCAAAGCTGTGACATTTACATCATGGCAGGCAAGACATTTATTAGTGGCGTAGAAAATCTACCCACTTGTGCTGCAATTTGTATAGTGATATTCAAAATATTTAACAGCCCATAGGGTGTGGGCAGTGACCAGTTAGAACACACACGGGTAGTGTTAGAACATGGTCCTAGAGCCTCTTCTCCCCACTACTCTGCACATGATAACCTTTATTTATTAGAATGAGCAGAAGTCTGGACAATCTCAGGGAAGGAGCCAGGATAGCCAGGGCTGCAGGAGATATCTGAGGGCTCAGAGAAGCTGTTATTTGCCAACTGATATGTATTTCAAGACATTTAACAACTGGACAAACTGTACTGTTGTGTGCCTAGCAAATACCAGTGCTACCAGATGAAAAGGAGAATTGGAGCAATTAATTTTGAAAAAAGAAAACACCCAGATTTCATGTGTGCTGGGACCCTGGAGAGGATTCCTAGACTGTGTTCCATGAGAAAATATAGCTCATAAGATATCTCTAGATGTGCCAAGAGAAAGGTTTCTATGGGCAAGTAAGATTTGAGTACAAATTATACTCCTCTTGTGTTCCACAGCACATGAGTGAATTACAAGTCCTGGAGTAAAGAAAACTCTTGAACTTTGTTTAGCCCAAGTACTTAACAAACTTACTTCCCCAAGGGAATCCCTTTACCATGACATGATTTCACTTTGGAAGGACACAAAGGTTCTATGAAACAACGTTTGGGAAATATAACTTCATATATCCTCTCCACATTTAGATACACCCAGGGTGGTGAGTTCTCACAGACAGCTCACCACTGATGTATACAAAGGCCAGATTTGTCCTGCTGCCATCATTTTCCAGAGGTTTCTCTTATACTTTATTTCACAGGCTCAAGAGTTTGGCCACTTGCTTACTTGTTTCTAACACCCAGGAAAGTCCTCAAACACTAACCCCTAGTGGTCAGGGGTCAGCAAATGCTTCCCATAAGGAGCCAGAAAATCAGTATCTTCAGTTCTGTGGACCGTCACGCCTTCTCACTCTGCATTATGACAGAGCAGCAATAGACACAAATAAATGGGCATGGCTGTGTTCTCAAAGACGTTGTATACAAACATAGGCAAAAGGTCAGACTTGTCCTGTTGTCTACAGTTTGCCAAGCCCTGATCTAGGCTGAAGAAACAGTAGCTTCCTCAGCCTCCCCTCTTTTGGCCTCAGAATGGTCTTTGCTCTATTTGCATCCTAGATCTCAGAGATAAGTTAACTTGAGATTCATATATTAATAGAGATAAATGAACCGAACGAGGCCTTGTTACTATTCAAATCTATAAGAAGAAATGAAGTTGGGCTATAGAGGGCAAGAAAATTCCAAATGGCAATACAAACTATGCACCAGGGAGTACAAGTAGAAAAGACCTTTCCCTGAGCTCCCTGAGATATTTAAAATTAGCCTCACTTCAGCTACTTCCAAGAAACATTTGGGGACTGAAAGCCTAATGACAATTCTTTGGCTGAGAATCAGGTAGCTGTCAGTTCAGTGATCCTGCTGTTTGCTACTATTTTTACTTGATAAGCAGAACCTTGTACAATACTTGGGCCTAGATATGAGGCAAGATCATCCGTGATTCATGGTTTAGAGACGAGAGGGCCCCATCTCCAGGTTGACCCGTGTTCTGGTTTCTTTGGCAGAAGTATTGTAGGTGTTTTCAATTAGGGGAAAGCAAAACCTCCAGAGAGTAGGGCTTTAACCCAAATAAAACCTCCCCTTGAATATAATTTCCCTGTCTCTCTCTGTCTCTGTCTCTCTCTCTCAATCTGTAAATCTGTATGTGTGTGTGGGTGTGTATATGTGTGCAAAACGGTTGAGACAGCTGCATTATACAGGTGGCATCCTAGGCAGTAAATAATATGGCTTTTATAGATGGCTTGAGACACACAGTCTCAGAGCAATTAATTTTACCACTACACATTTGACCTAAGAACACTTTTTATCACAGCAGGAATTCCTTATCAAATTCTCAGGTGCAGGTGCCCCATAAACACCTTGGAGGCATACGGACCTCGTGGCTGAGATGGCTAGTAACTCAAGAAGAGAGTAAGAGGTGGCCTGGGAAGAAAGAGAAGTATCAAACACTGACCCCAGCTCAAAAAGGCAAACCCGAATAATCAAAGCCACCCTTCCGAGAAGTTTGTATATTCCTCACCCAGTCATAGTATTGGAAAACCTTAACAATTTAGAAGTCAGCCATCATGGGGAAAGATTTGCTTTGTTGTCATAAGGCATGCAGAATCGAAGAGTTACAAGGGACTATATTTATATTTCCAAAGAATTGACAAAAATTAGCAAGTGGAGGACAAGGAAGTCAGTCGGCTGGCAAATCGGGGCTAAGGAGTGCTCACCAACAACACCAGCCAACAAAACATTTCATAAAACTCATAGGGCTGGAAATATATGCATATATGTATTTAAATATATCTTTAAAAATTTATATACTTAAAGAAACAAAGGGCTTCCCTGGTGGCGCAGTGGTTGAGAGTCCGCCTGCCGTTGCAGGGGACACGGGTTCGTGCCCCGGTCTGGGAGGATCCCACCTGCCGCGGAGCGGCTGCGCCCGTGAGCCATGGCCGCTGAGCCTGCGCGTCTGGAGCCTGTGCTCCGCAACGGGAGAGGCCACAACAGTGAGAGGCCCGCGTACCGCAAAAAAAAGAAAAAAGAAACAAAGATATACATCTGTCTCTGATACTAGTGACAATTAGTTTTATTTATTCATAAATTGTGTCTTATCTGCTGAAAACTCCTAGTCCAATTTTCTCTACTTGTATTAACTAAACAAAGATTTACTCAACTGGACACATAATCTATAAATTAGGGATTCCACCAGAATTTATGTCAGGGTGTTTTATTGCTTGTTTGTTTTTCTATTAAATGGCCGCTGGGGCATGACATTCTTGTTAAAAAAACAAAAACAAGGGCAAGAAAAACTATTACAATTATTTTCGAGACCCATCCAAACCCTGACACTCTTCTAAGTTCAACAAACATTTTTGATGGGCCCGAATGACCGTGAAATGAACAAATCACTACAGTGAAAGCAAAGGTGCTGGAAAGCATTTATTCACTGACTGTCTGTGGTCTGTGAGCCTCTCCCAAGACAGAGATCCTCATCTTCTGGGAGAAAGGAGAGAGTTGGAAGGACAGGAAAAGCATTAAATGAGAAAAATCTGACAAAAACTACTCTTCTGAATCTGAGCCCATATGTAAGTTTCATGTAGAATCATAAATTTAAACATTTAAAATCCCTCTTCTGCTAAAAAATGGTTAAGGGATTGTATTATACTTCTTTAACTCTTACTTAAAATCTTCCTTTTTATTATGCCTTTTATATCCACTATGTCATTATATAAATAAAATCGTTTCAGTTTCTTCCTGACCAGAGGATCCTGACTTTTGATGACTGAGGGCCTGATCTCAGGGGAGGAACTAAGTGACTGATGTGGGACACACATACCATCAACACATAACTAATTAGAAATAATTAGGAAAAGAAATCCCAAAGGCAGCTTTTAACCCACATGTCTTTCTAGAAAAAGTTTATTCTTTCTTTAGAGTCTAAAATGCCGGTTTCAAGCACTTACTATTTCATGCTTTTTCTCAAAAGTTTGAAATGTTTGGCACCTCATAAGCCTCGCAATTATTCCCTCTCTTTTGAAGGGCAAAGCATAACAGACATCCTCTTTTAAGGAATAACTGCTAATAAGATAAAAATGACACAATATTTTTTTCTTGGACTTTGTTGGTACTTGGGCATCTGTCTTTTCTCCGCAAATAATGTGGTATATCCATTCAAGAGGACCATAAATATGAGAATCTTCTAATTTATTTGATCTAAAGCCAAAAATACTTGCACGTCCACCATGTGACTGGAGCTAACTGAATATGCCAGACACACAGATTTACAGCTCAATTCTACATGTGTTAGTTGGAGAGAGAAACCATGCTCCATTGAACTATGATGTCATGAACACACCCCATACATTTTTTAATTAAAAAAAATAATGGTGAGATTACAACTCTGTGTCCATTATACTTGAAAAACTGGGAAAGAGAAATAGGTTGAGGACATATCCTGAGGCAGAAGGCACATTCCTTTAGCATGGCTTGAGGAAGCCCAAAATCTTCTCCTCTCTGCCCACTTTATCTTTCTGTCTGCTTGAAGAACTTTCCCAGGTTCCCCTGTGTTTCTTCTATCTCCTGGATTCTCAGAACGACTTCCCCCAGGTGTCCCAGGGGCGTGCTGGAACCAACTCCTGCCTGCTCACGTGCGTGGACCCTGTGAGTCTCTTCCCGACTCCATGTTCAGTGACCACTTTGTAGCTTGAAATCAGCCATGGTGGGAGTATTTACACCATGGAAATTGGCAAATGCTACAGATCAGGGCGTTTTTTCTCCCTGGAAATCCAGCCAGTTGTTAAACCTATACTAGCATACCAGTGTCTTGGACACATCTCTCTACTCTTTCTCCCTCCCCTTCTCACATCTCAAATCCTATCCTCAGACGACCACACACTTGAAATACTCCAATAAGCGAATTTACCAAATTATTAGTGGAGAAAGAGGTATTTAATGTACTACCTCTGTCAAGCATATGTTGAACACCATCTAATGATAATGCCTTAACCCAAAGTAAACAATCTCTGTCTGTTAAAGTCTGGGTGTTGCTGAGGGATAGTGCTTTTGTCTACGACAAACTTCTCAGCATCCTTCAAAGTATGCCATCAAAAGAGCTAGTGACTCCCCCTTAAACCAGGGTTGACAAAGGATATTGAAAGCAGGGTCGGAAAAACTATCTGGATAGACAGCCCCATGTTGATTGAAGTACAGAGACAACCTTGTTGAGATAGAAAGGAAAAGCTGATTTTCAAATAAATATATATCTTGTTACCACAGGAGGAAGAGTAAAGAAATAAGAGTGTTTCTTTGATGCTGTCCATCTTATAATCAATAATTTTTTCTTGAAAATATATTTATTCCAACACTACATTGATATCATATTTCATGAAATCTAAGATATCATTGGTTGCGAGATATACCATTATATTCTATATCACCAAGAAAGGAGGTAACATTGCTACCTATTAAATGATGACCCAAAGTTTTCCGCTCACTTAGAATTTTTCTTTTTATATTTATTGCAAGAGGCTTTTTTAGATTTGTTTGGACAGATTTTATTATGCATTTCTCTTGTGCATGCCTAAAATGAAAAATCTATGCAAAATAAGCTGGTTAAAGAATGTCCAAAATTCCCTCTCTTTGAGAATTGACTTTTCTGAGTCACTTTTTGACTGAGAGTCCTGGGAGTCCATGCAACACATGATATACCACATTTCTTAAAGGACTGCAATACAGTAAGTCCCCTACATACAAATGAGTTCCATTCTGAGAGCACGTTCGTAAGTCCACTTTGTTGGTAGGTCCACAAAGTTAGCCTAGGTACCCAACTAACAAATTCGGCTATATGGTTCTGTACTGTAATAGGTTTATAACACTTTTTACAAAAATAATACATTTAAAAAAACAAACACAAAAAATAAAGAAAACATTTTTAATGTTACAGCACAGGACATTGAAAAGTACAGTGGTACAGTACAACAGCTGGCATACAGGGGCTGGCATCTAGTGAAAAGAAGAGTTCCTGACTGGAGGAGGGAGAGGAGGTGGGAGATGGTAGAGCTGAAGGATTGTCAGCAATAGAAGACAGAGGACAAGCTCCAATTTTACTCACACCTGACATTGATGGAACTCACGTTTGCATCTTTGAAAGTTGGCAACTTGAAGGTTCATATATAGGGGACTTACTGTACTGGTCCCAGCATTTTCCTCCAAACTGCTGTCACAGGTGATGATGCACACACTCAGGCAGGCTGAGCACCTAGCCTGGCTGATTACGTCCCAATTTCAGAGACTGTATATATAGATTTGGTGGAGGTGAGCGGAGGCTGAGGGCATCTTAGAATCAATGAAATATGACCGTTAGGGTCTTAGGTTTAGAAACCAGACCTAAGGTCTAGGCCCAGAAGAGAAGTCACCTCTGTGGGGTCTTTGCTTGCCTTTAGATCCAACTAAAGCTGAGTGTAGGCTAGAATTACCTGGTCAGGGGGAGGTGATTAAATCAGAATTTCTGAACTGAAAAACTAACTTACAGTAACACAATTGGTTGGAGACAATAAATTTAGTTAACAATTAACATCCTTTAATCACCCTGGAAATATGTAGTTTTATTAGTCACCAACGATCCTAAACTACAGCTCTCCCTCAAACTGATTTTCCCCTCCCTTCTTTTTAACAGAATCTTTTTTTTTTTTTTTTTTTTTTTTTTTTTTTTTTGCGGTACGCGGACCGCTCACTGTTGTGGCCTCTCCCGGGCCTCTCACTGTTGTGGCCTCTCCCGTTGCGGAGCACAGGCTCTGGACGCACAGGCTCAGCGGCCATGGCTCACGGGCCCAACCGCTCCACAGCATGTGGGATCTTCCTGGACCGGGGCACAAACCCGTGTCCCCTGCATTGGCAGGTGGACTGTCAACCACTGCGCCACCAGGGAAGCCCTAACAGAATCTTAATTGCTGTTCAAGTGTTCACCCCACTCCTAGCCCTAGAGGGAGACTCTTGATTATTCTCTGTCAATTAATGAATTCTTTGGCTACTGTTATTATTCCAGAGACGGACAGGGGGTACTTAATCAGACTACAGGAAAGGACTATACACCATCTTTGAAAGTATAAGGTTTCTCGTCTCTCTCTCCTGCTGGGTGTGGCAAGGATGCTTGCAGCCTTGATTACCATTGGCCACCGTCTGAGACCACGAGGGGAACCAACTTGAAAATGAAATAGGCACAGAGCAGAGCAGAGGGATAGAAGGAACCCAGGCCCATGAGGGTACCACTAACTTCAAATTATGAGAGTTAATACATTTCCTGTTTGAGCCACTTTGAGTCAAATTTCTGTTACAGCTAAAAACATCAGATTACACCTCCTTCTCTGTGCATTGTCAAATATCGGGGTTCCAGCTCTGTTTGAACGCTGATGGGCCAGGGATAGAATGAAACTTTTACTGGTGTCTGACCACTTGATTTTTAGGATATTGGGAGGGCAAAGAGTGGAGGAAGGAGCAGAGACAGGATCTACAGATAAAAGGCTTGGAGGACCCTGCTTCCTCCTCTCCCTGACTGTGCGACAAATCCATTCAGCACTTAGAGCGTAGGTTCCTCATTTAGAGGATAAGTCTGTCATGACATTACCACACTAAACCAGGGATCAACAAACTTTTCTGTTACAGGTCAGATAATAAATATTTTAGGCTCAGTGGACCATACCATCTCTGTGACAACTACTCAGCTCCACCATCGTAGGGCAAAAGCGGTCATAGATAATCCTTGAAGAATGAGTGTAGCTGTCTTCCAGTTACGCCTCATTTACAAAAGTGGGTGGTAGGTGGGATTTGACCCGTGGGCCGTAGTTTATGACACCTGAGTTAGATGACATTAAATCACCATCAAAGTAGAGCAGCCAGATATCTTATACCTTCCCATGGTGATGCAACAGAACTACACGGTACCACCTATAAAGGACTTTTGCACCAAACCCCCAAAAACGTTTAACTTCATGTGATTAAAACTAACTTCCAGTTTACAAGAAATACAAGAGCTAAAGAATCAAGTTAGGGGCATCCCTGGTGGCGCAGTGGTTGAGAGTCCGCCTGCCGATGCAGGGGATGCGTGTTCGTGCCCCGGTCCGGGAAGATCCTACATGCCGCGGAGCTGCTGGGCCCGTGAGCCATGGCCGCTGAGCCTGCGCGTCCAGAGCCTGTGCTCCACAACGGGAGACGCCACAGCAGTGAGAGGCCCGTGTACAGCAAAAAAAAAAAAAAAAAAACAAAGGATCAAGTTAAATGATACAATGAGAAAATACACAGAAATATCCAGAATGTGGGACATTCAGGATGGACTAAGAACTGCTCCTGATTGAAAAGGATTAAAGTTCAATGCAATGGGTGCACTTTGTTTGAAACCTGAGTCAAACTAACTGTAAAAAAAAGAAAAATTTTTTAATTTATTTTTATTTATTTATTTGGCCAAGCTTCGCAGCATGCAGGGATTGAACCCATGCCCCCTGCGTTGGCAGCACGGAGTCTTAGGCACTGGACCACCAGGGAAGTCCCTAGAACCTTGTATTAAACTTCCGCCACTTCACTTCACTGGAATGTGTCCAGTTAAAAAAAAAATTTGGATTCAATTAAATTCAACAAATAATGATTTTATACCTCCAATATTCCAGACACTCAATTAGGTACAAGATAAATAAGTACTATTTCCATTTAGGAGATTTTATTATGGGCCACTGTCTGTGCTAATGATAATTTTACTTATATTATCTCATCTAATTGTTAAGATGTTTCTACAGTGACTTCTTATCCTCAGTTTGCCATCAAGGAACCTGAGGCAGGGGGATTAAGGGACTTTTTCAAGGCCACACAGCTATAAAACGGCAGGGTTTCTGCCCAGGTGTGTCTGACTCTAAACCTGTGCTCTTACCTCTTTTCTCATGCTCTCTCCTCTCCTCAGGATACTCATGTCTAGTAAACTGGTTGAAGAATCTGAAATTTGAACTCAGACTCCTAAGGGCTGAATTTAGATGCAAGTGACTCCTTGTGACCCCTGACCCAGGAAGTGGTCAAGAGTCCGATTATTCAGTCTCCTCTGGCTCATCTTTTCCAAGTGATGATACAACACTTACCTTCACTAATGTTTGACAAAGTGCTCTTGAAAGGTATTAGATGCCCAACAAGGAACTCCCTTTGACCCTAACCATCAAGACTCCATTTGAATGAAAGCACCCATGTTGGGGGGATAACAAAGCAGTTCCCTTTCTGTGGCTTCACCTCACCTGGGCCCAGCCTCTCAGTTCAACTGAGGAAAGATTAGAATGTTTCTAAAAGAATTTCACTACAAAACAACAGTGGGAGAGCAACCAAAGGTAAGAAAGGAAAACACAAAAGCAGAGAAATGGATGAGTTTCAGAGTATGGGTTCCTGGTGCTGATGAAGCCCAAAGTGGTTTTCAGCTCATGTCCTTTCAAGCACAGATTCTGGTTCCTTCTCATCAGCCCATCAGGACCAGGGCTGGGCCATGCTCTCAGCCATGGTCATTTGCATTTGGCCGCCATGCTAGGTGAGGTCTGGGCGGGTCCTCAGACCATTCACAGAGCCACTTTCTCTGGTTTGGCTGGAGGTGTCAGAACTGAAGCAGCCCGGGGTGGGCACCAGGGAGCGGCATTATTTGTCCAATGTGGGACCTTCCCAACAAGTGTTTGAAGAAATGTGTTGACATAACCATTCTTAAGTCAATGATGAAAAGCTACTACAGAAGTAAAAATAAGACCTGTGGGCAAAGGGAGCCAAAGGACTATGCCCGTTTTACTTGCCCTTCTCCTCTCCCACCCACAGTGCAGACCCACCTCAGGCTCATTCCTCCTCACATGAGGTCTCAGACATCTAGGGCTCTGAGCTCTGCCAGACTTAACTCCTGCATGCTCTGTCCACCCACCTCCCGGCATTGTCCCCCTGTTTATCCCCTGTGTGAGAAAGGCACTTTTTCATCTAAACTACAATGGTCCTGAGTGGCCTGGGATATCACCTCCTTCACTTCCCGTCATGTTGCTCTGACCCGCCCCCCCCCCCCCCCCCCGCCCCAACTTCGCTCATGAATCTTTTTGGCTCAGTCCTGCTCATTTGCCTAAAACCACGGGTCTGCAATAGCTAGCTCTACTTTCTGGGAAAGCTCAGATGCTTAATCTGTTCTAAGCGAGTATCCATTTCTAATCCAGCCAAGACCTGTGTTGGCTTCAAGAACATCACTGGGGATGCAGCAGGTACAGGGAAGGCAAGAAGACCAGTTAGATGGCACCCCAATACTTAAAAGGGGAGGCAGGAGCATCAGGCCAGGGGGCATGGGAGACAATGGCAGTGCCATGGAGGTCGAATCCACCTCGGGCACTGGACCGCAAAGGACCAGATGGGGACTGACATAATCCATGCAGTGCACTTAGAATAATGCCTGTTATATCAGAAGTATGCAATAAATTTAGCTATTATTTTCATTAGATATGTATACTCAATTTGCCTTTCAGGCTGAATAATGCTCTCTATTATTGGTATTCATTATTCAGTCAGGAAAGCATGTCTTCATTTCCAGAAGAAGCATAAAGAAATTTGCTGTAAAATGTTACTCTCCCACTTTCTGCATCAACTTAATATCATTCCTACAGCAGACCCTAAAATTAATTCATATGCAATGACAGATTAGAAAGACACTTTGTTATACGGGAGCAGAATTTGTAAAACCAAATTTGTTAAGGGTGAGTACAGAAATAACTTTCCACATGCCTGGCTTAAAAATTTACCCTAATCCATATCTCTAGTCACCTCTGGCATGTTATTCCACTCTCGTCTCTGTTATAACATGTTAAAACCACTACACCACACTCCCTGATTTTTCCCTCTGCCTATTTTCTTGAGTTCCTGTCATAGCCTCAGGAGGGTGACAGAATTAGTTACATTTCCTACAGAGGTGAAAGGGAGCACATTGCCATCGCCATGCAATGCTTGACTTCCAACAGCCTTTTATCATTAAGAAAAATAAAAACTGTGGCCTTTGCCCCAGGAATGAGGAAGGGATTTTTTTCTGCATGTCTGCCTCCTCTCAGCTCTCAGGTCTGCTTTAGTCAGTATTTACCTGTCAGCCAAAATCATGCTGATGTTGAGCTCCAAGGAATTGAACCAATCTATTTTTCAACTTCCTTGTCAGACCCTTTGTTAGCTATAGCTTTTGGGAACTGAGTATTTTTCTTTTTTTTTTTTTTTTAACATCTTTATTGGAGTATAACTGCTTTACAATGGTGTGTTAGTTTCTGCTTTATAATGAAGTGAATCAGCTATACATATACATATATCCCCTTCTCCCCTCCCTCTTCCGTCTCTCTCCCACCCTCCTTATCCCACCCCTCTAGGTGGTCACAAAGCACCGAGCTTATCTCCCTGGGCTATGCAGCTGCTTCTCACTAGCTATCTATTTCACATTTGGTAGTGTCTGTATGTCCATACCACTCTCTCACTTCGTCCCAGCTTACCCTTCCCCCTCCCCTCTAGGTCCATCCACCTCACTACAAATAACTCAATTTTGTTCCCTTTTATGGCTGAGTAATATTCCATTGTATATATGTGCCACATCTTCTTTATCCATTCATCTGTCGATGGACACTTAGGTTGTTTCCATGTCCTGGCTACTGTAAATAGAGCTGCAATGAACATTGTGGTACATGACTCTTTTTGAATTATGGTTTTCTCAGGGTATATGCCCAGTAGTGGGATTGCTGGGTCATATGGTAGTTCTATTTGTAGTTTTTTAAGGAACCTCCATACTGTTCTCCATAGTGGCTGTATCAATTTACAGTCCCACCAACAGTGCAAGAATGTTCCCTTTTCTCCACACCCTCTCCAGCATTTATTGTTTGAAGATTTTTTGATGATGGCCATTCTGACCGGTGTGAGGTGATACCTCATTTTAGTTTTGATTTGCATTTCTCTAATGATCAGTGATGTTGAGCATCCTTTCATGTGTTTGTTGGCAATCTGTATGTCTTCTTTGGAGAAACGTGTATTTAAGTCTTCTGCCCATTTTTGGATTGGGTTGTTTGTTTTTTTGATATTGAGTTGCATGAGCTGCTTGTATATTTTGGAGATTAATCCCTTGTCAGTTGTTTTATTTGCAAATATTTTCTCCCATTCTGAGGACTGTCTTTTCATATTTTTTTATGGTTTCCTTTACTGGGCAAAAGCTTTTAACTTTCATTAGGTTCCATTTGTTTGTTTTTGTTTTTATTTCCATTACTCTAGGAGGTGGGTCAAAAAGGATCTTTCTGTGACTTATGTCATAAAGAGTTCTGCCTATGTTTTCCTCTAATAGTTTCATAGTGTCTGGCCTTACATTTAGGTCTTTAATCCATTTTGAGTTTATTTTTGTGTATGGTGTTAGGGTGTGTTCTAATTTCATTCTTTTCCATGTAGCTGTCCAGTTTTCTCAGCACCACTTATTGAAGAGCCTGGCTTTTTGTACTTTTCTAAGAATTTGTCCCTTTCTTCCAGGTTGTCCATTTTATTGGCATATAGTTGCTTGTAGTAATCTCCCATGATCCTTTGTAATTTGCAGTGTCAGTTGTTTCTTCTCCTTTTTCATTTCTAATTCTGTTGATTTGAGTGTTTTATCCCTTTACTTCTTGATAAGTCTGGCTAATGGTTTATCAATTTTCTTTATCTTCTCAAAGAACCAGCTTTTAGTTTTTGATCTTTGCTATCATTTCCTTTATTTGTTTTCATTTATTTCTGATCTGATCTTCATGATTTCTTTCCTTCTTCTCACTTTGGGGTTTTTTTGTCCTTCTTTCTCTAATTGCTTTAGGTGTAAGTTTAGGTTGTTTATTTGAGATTTTTTTTGTTTCTTGAGGTAGGATTCTATTGCTATAAACTTCCCTGTTAGAACTGCTTTTGCTGCATCCCATAGATTTTGGGTCATCATGTTTTCATTGTCATTTGTTTCTAGGTATTTTTTGATTTCCTCTTTGATTTCTTCAGTGATCTCCTGGTTATTAATTAGTGTATTGTTTAGTCTTCATGTGTTTGGATTTTTTACATAATTTTCCTGTAATTGTTATCTAGTCTCATAGCATTGTGGTCAGAAAAGATACTTGATACAATTTCAATTTTCTTAAATTTACCAAGGCTTGGTTTGTGACCCAAGATATGATCTATCCTGAAGAATGTTCCATGAGCACTTGAGAAGAAAGTGTATTCTGTTGTTTTTGGATGGAATGTCCTATAAATATCAATTAAGTCCATCTTGTTTAATGTGTCATTTAAAGCTTGTGTTTCCTTATTTATTTTCATTTTGGTTGATCTGTCCATTGGTGAAAGTGAGGTGTTAAAGTCCCCTACTATGGTTGTTTTACTGTTGATTTCCCCTTTTATGGCTCTTTGCATTTGCCTTATGTATTGAGGTGCTCCTATTTTGGGTGCATAAACATTTATAATTGTTATATCTTCTTCTTTGATTGATCCCCATGATCATTATGTAGTGTCCTGTTTGTCTCTTGTAATAGTCTTTATTTTAAAGTCTATTTTGTCTGATATGAGAATTGCTACTCCAGTTTTCTTTTGATTTCCATTTGCATGGAATATCTTTTTTCAATCCCCTCACTTTCAGTCTCTATGTGTCCCTATGTCTGAAGTGGGTCTCTTGTAGACAGCATATATATGGGTCTTGTCTTTGTATCCATTCAGCCAGTCTATGTCTTTTGCTGGGAGCATTTAATCTGTTTACATTTAAGGTAATTGTCGATATGTATGTTCTTATTACCATTTTCTTAATTGTTTTGGGTTTGTTATTGTAGGTCTTTTCCTTCCCTTGTGTTTCCTGCCTAGAGAAGTTCCTTTAGCATTTGTTGTAAAGCTGGTTTGATGGTGCTGAATTCTCTTAATTTTTTTTTGTCTGTAAAGGTTTTAATTTCTCAAATCTGAATGAGATCCTTTTGGGTAATCTTGGTTGTAGGTTTTTCCCTTTCATCACTTTAAATATGTCTTGCCACTCCCTTCTGGCTTGCAGAGTTTCTGCTGAAAGATCAGCTGTTAACCTTATGGGGATTCCCTTTTATGTAATTTGTTGCTTTCCCCTCGTTGCTTTTAATATTTTTCTTTGTATTTAATTTTTGATAGTTTGATTAATATGTGTCTTGGCATGTTTCTCCTTGGATTTATCCTGTATAGGACTCTCTGCACTTCCTGGACTTGACTGACTATGTCCTTTACCATATTAGGGAAGTTTTCAACTGTAATCTCTTCAAATATTTTCTCAGTCCCTTTCTTTTTCTCTTCTCCTTCTGGGACTCCTATAATTTGAATTTTGGCGCATTTCGTGTTGTCCCAGAGGTCTGTGAGACTGTCCTCAATTCTTTTCATTCTTTTTTCTTTATTCTGCTCTGCAGTAGTTATTTCCACTATTTTATCTTTCAGATCACTTATCTGTTCCTCTGCCTCAGGTATTCTGCTATTGATTCCTTCTAGAGAATTTTTAATTTCATTTATTGTGTTGTTCATCATTGTTTGTTTGCTCTTTAGTTCTTCTAGGTCCTTGTTAAACTTTTCTTGCATTTTCTCCAATCTATTTCCAAGATTTTGGATCATCTTTACTATCATTACTCTGAATTCTTTTTAAGGTAGACTGCCTATTTCCTCTTCATTTGTTTGGTCTGGTGGGTTTTTACCTTGCTCCTTCATCTGCTATGTATTTCTCTGTCTTCTCATTTTGCTTAACTTACTGTGTTTGTGGTCTCCTTTGTGCAGGCTGCATGTTTGTAGTTCCTGTTGTCTTTGGTATCCGCCCCCAGTGACTAAGGTTGGTTCAGTGGGTTATGTAGGCTTCCTGGTGGAGGGAACTAGTGCCTGTGTTCTGATGGATGATGCTGGATCTTGTCTTTCTGGTGGGCAGGACTTCATCCAGTGGTGTATTTTGGGGTGTCTGTGACCTTATTATGATTTTAGGCAGCCTCTCTGCAAATGGCTGGTGTTGTGTTCCTGTCTTGCTAGTTGTTTGGCATGGGGTGTCCAGCACTGGAGCTTGTTGGTTGTTGAGTGGAGCTGGGTCTTAGCGTTGAGATGGAGATCTCTGGGAGAGCTCTCACTGATTGATATTACATAGGGCTGGGAGATCTCTGGTGGTCCAATATCCTGAACTCGGCTCTCCCACCTCTGAGGCTCAGGCCTGACACTAGGCCAGAGCACCAAGACCCTGTCAGCCACACGGCTTAGTTTTGTCATCTTGGATCAGAGAGTTAACTTCTCTGTGCCTCAGATTTACTTTCATGCAGCACCTCCTCACTCCAGAGGCCCAGTCAGGTGTGAGTGAAGGGCTATCGCTCACAGGCTGTGGAGCGAAGAAGCCCACGAGGCTGGCGTGGGACAAAACTCTGAGCTTAGTATTTTTAAGTGACAGACACAGTAGAAACTCTTTAAGCCACAGACAAAGGAACTGGATTCACCCTTAACCTAGGAGCTTAACAGTTGTGATCCATTAGGCTATCACCCTCTGTAGCTGCCCTGATTCCAGAAACATCAGACCTACAAGGTATTGAACCCATATAATCAATAGCTGTTATGAGAAGATCCTTCTGTACTTGAAGACAAATAGTGCTTAAAAAGAAACACATTTATACAATGGAATATTACTCAGCCATAAAAAGGAACAAATTGGGTCATTTGTAGAGATGTGGATGGACCTAGAGTCTGTCGTACAGAGTGGAGTAAGCCAGGAAGAGAAAAACAAATATATATTAACGCATATATGTGGCATCTAGAAAAATGGTACAGATGAACCTATTTGCAGGACAGGAATAGAGACGTACACATAGAGAACGGACATGTGGACACAGGGGGAAAGGGAGGGTGGGACAAACTGGGAGATTAGGATTGACATATATACACTACCATGCGTAAAGTAGATAGCTAGTGGGAACCTGCTATAAAGCACAAGAAGCTCAGCTCGGTGCTCTCTGATGACCTAGATGGGCGGGATGTGGCGGGTGGGAGGGAGGTCGAAGAGGGAGGGAATATAGGTATACATAGAGCTGATTCACTTCATCGTACAGCAGAAACTAACACAACATTATAAAGCAATTATACTCCAATAAATAAATAAATACATACATAAAAATTTTAAAAATAAAAAATCAAAGTTAACGCAAAAAAATTCGTGATGAGCAAACTATCAAAGTTTTAAATAAAGATAAGACTGGCCTGTAAACAAACAAACAAACAAAAAACACATTAGGCAACCATAAGTACTACTTAACCAAACAATTTTATTGTTTTGTCTTGTGGGATTTCATTCCCCTCCTCCTCCTCTTCGTCTTAGTCTTCTTTGAAATTGAGATGCCGTACATTTGACTGTAGTGCATTCCCTAGTAATGCATTATATCCTTTAGGTATGAATACGACGATTTTTAAAATATTTATGGTGACTTCAGTTGTCCTGGGGCTTTATCTTTATTTGTTCTCTCTTCCTTGGGGGTCTGAATTATTTTTTTCCAACTTATGAGTGGTTTTCTATGCACTTGCCCTCTGCCTCTCACTACACTCATATAGGAGCTATTTGGAGAACAGAACAAACCAAAACTCACAATCTCTTTCCAGAACCTTCCCCTCTCAATGTTCCTGAGGCGCTCAAAGGAGACCCCTTCCCATCAGTGAACAAAAGTTGCACGCATGCAGAACAGACTTCCTGTAAGACCTCAGCAGGAATATTCAGGGAAATTAATATGGTGAGATATAATCATTTCCAACAATGTAAGAAATTGTATGTAAGAAATTTCCAACGGGCTGATGGAACATCAGTCCGGGCAACACATAGTTGGCCAGAGAATAGCCTGTGGGATGGACGGCTTGTTTAAGAATGAAAAATAAAGACCAAAAGGAAATTTTGCAGTGGAAAAAAAAAAAAGTAAGAAAAAAACCAACATAGAGTTTTTGGGGCAAAAGAAACTCTCAATTCTATCAGTGGTAGTAATCCCAACGAACTGCAAACATGGCCTGCTTTAAAATACAAACGCAAACAAATGAGACATATTCCACCTTCATCTTTATAAGATAATCACCACAGAAGTTTCACAGTGGGGTCCTCTAAATGCTTTTTTCCTGGTGCATTTTAAATGATTATTTTGTAAGAATTCAAGTTAGACACCACTTGAGAAACACATAGCATTTGCTTAAGGTAAGGCCCACCCTCTTGCAGACCAAGATGAGAAACCCACCCAATATGGAACAAAGGAACCGGCATAACTTCTAAAGTTGTAGCCACAAGTCAGGCCATCAGTCAGCACATATGCATTGAGTGCCTGCTGGGCAACAGACACTACCCCTTCTCAGCATTCACAGTACAGCAAGAAATAAGAGAGGCAGTGTTACTAACCTTCACTGACTGCATTACCAGCAGAACATTTTATTTCTCAGTTTTGAGTTGCTTCACTGCATTTAGTTTTTCTTCCAAGAACAGTGATGGCTACTTTTCAAGACGAAACTGGTCTACCAATAAAGTATTTCTGCTTTGTTTTAGTTTTGCCCAGAACAAAAGGATAGTATGTCCCAAAGGTAAATCCAACCTGCCATTTCTAATAAGGCAGGAAATACTTGAAATAATTTTAAATGAGATTTTTCTTGGTTTCTCCTCAATCAGAGTTTCGGGGGAAAGAAATCAGGTCCAAGTCTCCTGCAGGATACTCCATTATCTTCCCGCTGAAGGAAGAAGAGACAGGATAAAGGAGATGAAATTGAGACAGGTTAGTTGACAAAGGGACCCTTGTTAGAAATACTTTTGGAAATTATAGATTTAGTATGAACAGAACTATTAAACAAACGCTAGATGACACTTGCCTCTTGTCTTTGAAAAGTCCTCCTCCCGGGAGCTGCCTGAGGCGGGTAAGAAAACCCGAAGCACAATCAGAGCTCCGCCTTTTCTGAAACCGATTCAGAGAGCTCATCTGGTCACACTTTGTGAAGTCAGCGCCAAGCTGCCTTGCCCAGTTCCTGCTCTGAGGAATAAAGTCATGGAGAGAGGCACTGAAGACACTGTATGTTCGCCCATCCAGCTGGGTCCCACTTGAAGGCACAAGATCATAGTTGTAACAGAAGTTCCAGAACCACCTGTTCGGTATTATCGTGCCACAACCATAATGTCCTCTTACCTGTTCCACTGAATCAAAGAAGAAATTTAGAGATAAACATGAACTAAACTGTCATTGCCATTCAAAGCTTCACCTTTTTCCAGATGCATATTAGGTTATTCTCCTTCCTGTGAAAGAACTGTTGTCCCCCAAATCGTGCCCTCAGCAGAGTTCTAGAAAGCTCTCTGGGGGAATGCAGGGCAGAGTCAGTCACCCACGAAGCCTGCTCTGCGGCCACAGTAGACTCTATTGTACACTCGGTTGGCCACGGGGTCGGGGATAGCTGTTTCCACTTGGTTGCTGAGTAGATTAAGCCTGGAAAAATGTGATGCGAGCTGGGGGCCCTCTGCCCTCCGCACAGGCCAGATCCCATTTCTGTGGTGCGGAGACATTTGGCAAGGCTTAGGGCTGGAACAAGTGCTTCTTAATCCCCGTGCACTGGCTACAGGTGTTCCAAACCCAGCAGCCTTCTGGGGCTGCAGAGCCTGGTGGGTCTGATCCCAAAAATGCTGTACCTAAAAATCAGATGACGCTGCTTTGAGTGTGACAGGAACAACGGTCATGGGGCTGCACATCTAGCATGGAATGCCTCTTAGTTGAGAGTTACAAGCAGAATGTGTCTGTCACACAGTTATAACTTGGCTTGTTTTTTTTGGGCCAGTTCCTTATTCTCTGAATGCAGTAATAACTCTCTCCTAGAGCTTCAGAGGATAAGAATTTGGAATCCGGCCTGGGGTTTAACCTTTGCTGAGCATAAGTGTTTGGCTCCTTACGGAATGTTGCAGTGGGACTTTCAAAATCCTTCATTCCCACGTTTGGGGAGTGGTGTTCGCTTAACCTTAGGTAGCACAGGCAGGGCGAGCTCCGATCAGCCCCGGTTCCTAGAGGAGCTGGCTACGTCACTGTGCTACAAAGAGGCTTAAATTGTGAACCGTGGGTAGAAAGGGCAGGGTAGAGTCGGGGTAACGCACCAGTGCCTGATCCCCACAGCTGTTGGAACACTTACCACTCCCTGAACATCTTTGACACCAGCATTTGCTGTCACCTATGGCACAGATTTAGCCAGTAATGTCAGAGTATCATCATAGACATCTGTGCAGCTTTTAATTCAGAATTCTAAGAAAGGTTCAAGCCATAACTCTGGTAACAACACTACCAATAACAAAGACCCAAACATAACCCTAAGTAATCGCTGCATTTACTATTCTCCCACAGCTGTATGCTTTTTCTGTTATGCAGAACTTAAGACTATTCCTTGAATTGTAGCTATTGTTTATGTACTATCACCCATTCTACACTGAAAGCCCCTTGGGGACAGAAGCCATATTTCAATCATTTTTGTCGCAAATATGGGACATTGAGAAGGACACGCATAGCCTTTGATATTAAATCTACTTGTATTTGAATGCCAGAGCTTCCAAGGTCAGTGGCCCTTTTATGACTTAATTGGCTTCTCCGAGCCTCAGTTTACTTATGTGTAAAATGGGAATAACACCCTCAACATAAAGTTCTTGGTTCCTTTCTTTGCTTTGCATCTCCTTCCCTACCCCAGTATCTACTATAGTGTTTTACATGCATGTGGTAGATATATGAAATATTTGAACTACATTCCTTAAAAGAAGCAGCTAATATTTTCCAAACAGAAAGACACACTTTATTTAACAGTCCTACATATGAGTGTATGAAAGAGAGAACTCAAGAAACCCAATGAACAGTCCGAGACCATAGGACACATTGGGGACAGGTCTCAGGTTAAAATCAAAACTCTTGAACCTTAAATAAGCTCTTCAAGGTCAGATAAAGCGTTCCCTGAATGTACGATTTCACAGTGGGCAATGGTCCATCAGGAGACAGAAGAGAGCAGACAGATGGCAGGGCTTCTGGAAATCTTATCAGGTCTCATGCAATTCCTTGACACACCACACACCAACATCAGGGCCTCAGTCAAAGGCATTAGGAGAGCAGAGACAGACTCCACAATGCCTGGAAGGTACATTATGTTCGCTAGAAGAATGTTGTCTACTGTGGCCCACAAGCGAAGAGAAGGGAGTTAAGACAGATGAGAAGAAACCACAGTACAGGTAACTCTCTATCCCTACCTACTCCTCCATACACTGGCCTTCCATTTCACACCTTACTGGAAAATAAAGAGCAGGAAAACAAGGAGTGCTTCAGACTAATACCACAAACGATATTTTGCAGACATAGTGAAGCGGCTGCTGCCAAAGGATTCCCCTACGGGGTCCTCTGCTGGTGCAGGGTATGCAGGGAGCTCCACCTGGGGGCAGTGCCCCGCTGCCACCTTGCTGTGTTCTCACACAGTTTAGCCCATCCTTCATCATTCTGTGAGTAGTCAGTACAGACTAGTACCGGCAGTGCTAGTGTTCTGGCCTCCTGCACTAACTTAGCTACCCTCGGGGATCTCTAGTCTTCAAGCTTAAAGTCACTGGACTAGCTGATTTCATTAAACGTATGAGGTGTAACCATGACGGAAAATGTAGTGAAGAAATTGGTATGGGTAAGTAACCTTAGAGGTAAGAGCCACTATCTACTAAAGATCAGCCAGAGATTCTGATTAAACGTCTCTGAAGTGGGACGCCCACTGCCAATGGGAAAATAGGTTTCCATTCATATGACATACTATTTATGTCAAATGACATACTATTTAGGACAAGTCCATTGAACAAAGAATGGGGCGTTGAAGGCCACGCTGTGTGTAAAGTTGGCAGGGGCAAGGATGACAGCCACCAGCAGGGCCTTGTGGGTTTCTTCACAAATAGCATGTACCACTCTCTCCCCGGGGGACTGACTTCCCCTCTTCAAATCCCTGAACTGAGCAGGAACTTTGACCCTGGAGAACTTGATAAATGCACTTTTGCCATTAGGAAGGGAACCCTTAGTACTACTCCATCCCCCGGGGCATTTTTCCCCCTCATCTCCTGCCTCCCAGATTTGCAAAAGAGAAAAGGTGACACGTTGGAACTTGAGCGTAACTTAACACTAAAGAAAATCTCCATAAAATGAGTCCACGCGGTGGCACATCCAATCACATTAGCCTTGAGAAGCTTAACTCAGAGAGCGGAATGTTGAAAATCAATCACACACCCAGCATCCCAGAAAAAGCCTTCAGCAGCCAAGAGACCACAAAGGTCTGAGTGTGTGACAGGGTACAGAAGATGGGAGGCACAGGTGGAATCAATGTACTTGCAGTTGTTTCCTCAGTACCTCCGATTTGATCATTTTGCTTTTTTTCGGTTTGTTTTGAGAGGCAAGACAGTTGAGATAAAACTGGCATCTAAAGTGCTCATGTGTGTCAGGTTGTTCCTTTCTTTTTAAGGGAAACACTAGAAAGGAGATATTAATTGACCAGGGGAAGCCCTGGGCCATTTCGCCCTACTTAGTGCTTTGCTCAGACGTTCTAGTGGAGAGACAGCATCGTCTCCATTTGTCTCTCTTTGTCTGTGGTTCTTTATTAGGATAGAAGGGGAAAGAGAGCAGAGATGAGCATGAGAGAGAAAGGCAAAGACACGCAGGAGTTTACTGTGGGGAGGGAGTGCCCATAGCTGGGTGAGTATGGAAGCCAGAGGGATGGAGAAGAAGAAAGCAAGAGAAGGGAGAAGACCAGAGTTGGACACTCAGATGCCGAAGGCCCTCAGCAGATGACGTGGGGGAGTGATGCGCTGGCCAGGAGGAGAGTCCAGAGTGGGTGGTGGGGACCGCGGTGAACTGAGGAACGCTGGCCTGTCTACTCAGCTCCAGCCTGCGCTGATCAGGAGAGAACATGGGCTTGGTGTTGCCGGATCTTCTGATTTTTTTCCAAAGCAGTCTGGCATCCAAACTTTTATGTGAATTATTCTACTTCCTAAATATTGGTAAAATACTATTCATCATAAAAAATGCCTGCAGGGCAGATTTGACCCAAGGCCCACCAGTGTGTAGGCAAAGAACGAGTGAGGAAAGGGTCAGACACCCGCCAGATAGGAATGGGTTGATTTTCACAAAACAGAGGGTGTCTGAAGAGGAAGAATAAAGAGAGAGTTGACAAAGAAGCCAAGCGGGATGCCGGATCATCAGCGCATGGGGGTGGCGGTTGACGTGTGCATCTTGGAGTCTGGAATACAGGCATATCTCATTTTATTGCACTTTGCTATATTGCCCTTTGCAGATAATGCTTTTTTTTTTTTTTAACAAATTGAAGGTCTGTGGCAACCTTGTGTGGAGCGAGTCAATTGGGGCCATTTTTCCAGCAACACTTGCTTCATGTCTCTGTGTCACATGTTGGTAACTCTTGCAGTATTTCAAACATTTTCTTTATTATTGTATTTGTTATAGTGATTGTGATCGGTGATCTTTGATGTTACTATTGCAAAAAGATTACCCCTTGCTGAAAGGCTCAGATGATGGTTAGCATTTTTTTTATCAATAAAGTATTTTTTAATTAATGTATGTGCATTGATTTTTTTAAAGACATAATGCTACTGCACACTTAATAAACTACATTATGGTATAGAGATAATTTTTATATGCACTGGGAAACCAAAAAAAATCGTGTGACTCACTTTATTGCAATATCCACTTTATTGCAGTGGTCTGGAACCAAACCCGCAATATCTCCGAAGTTTGCCTGTTCTTACTTGAATGCCAGGTTTTTTTGGGCAAGTTACTTGACCTCTGTGGGCTTCCACTCCCCCATCTGTGAACAGAGGAATGGTAGTGACCTTGCGTGGTTGTTGAGATGATGAGATGAGCACTCTTTACGGACGTGCCTGGCCTAGAGATGATGCTCCGTAGATGTTGGTTGACTTTCATCTTTTCCTTTTAGCAGATGGAATAGTTGGGTCCCAAGAAGGTAACTCACTGGTCTGAAGGACCAGACTGGTATTCCCTGGAAAGCCATTTAACAGGCCATTGAGGAATTATGAGTCCTTCTGAGAATTCTAGGAAATACATGGAATTTCTCTTCAGAAAAACATACATAGCAAAACACATACAGATACACATCACTTACAATTTCAGGAGGTCACAGGTCCTCTGAAACCTATCCATGAACTCCAGGTCAGGATCACTTACTTATAATGATTCTATCCCAAAGCATCAGAAAAGAGGAAGTATCATGATCATTGGTGCCTGGTGTTGGTGAAGACAGGGTCAGACCCAGACGCAGAGCTTGGGATGGGTGCCTGGGAGGCGGGAGCGCGTGCACACGTTTCACGCGCCTGCTGCTGTCGGCTGACTCACCTCTGCCCCTGCATCAAGGAAAAGGGATTGTCCATACCGCCTGCCTGAGGACCCGTCTCTGACGGAAATGTTTCCAAGGAGCCAAAGTGCTGCGGACAGATGGAATTGAGTGGGAGGCAAACTACCTTTGTCACTATTGGAAGGAGATGAGCTAAAGGAATGCTCCCCCGCGGGATTCCTGAGTGACAGGCTGACGGTGAGCTCTGCTGGGCCCACCGGTGGGCACCTCGAGATATTCGGAAACACCTTTCAGAAACAAAGTAGGAACCCAAGGCGATAATGGAAACCAGGTGCCCTCTCCCTGAAGGTAATGTCCTGCACATGTACTAACAAAACACTACCAGGTAACAGGTAGCAACCCAGCCACAATACCCACCCATCTTACCTGTGTCTAAACTTTGCAGAGTAATCTTCGGAGACGTTTTGGAAATGCCACCTAAACCTATTCTTCACCCCTCAGCAATTACTACACTTGTCACAGAAATGACTTTATTATGTAATTGCTCCTTCTTCCGTATTTACCTAAAACTCAAGATTGAGGCCTTCCAAGTGTTTCCTAAGAAATATATTTGTAAATAGGTCTGGTCCCTCTCGAGCTGAAGCATCTATGATTCTATTGTTCTTATATGTAAATTAAAGATAAGAAAAGCTAAGAATCCTGCAGGGAGAAAGATCTGTGGAATGGGAAGGGGCCAAGGAGACCCCAAGCTGAGGCCAAGCCTTCCTCTCAGAGAAAGCCGCAGGCCTCCCCCTGCTGGCCACAGGGAAGGGCGAGGATTTCCCCAGAAAATCCAGAGCCCTCAGGATGGCCACATAAGGTTTGGGAATCTGTGTTCTCCTCAACTACGGTACTATTAAAGAAGGCAGGTGGGGCTTCCCTGGTGGCGCAGTGGTTGAGAGTCCGCCTGCCGATGCAGGGGACGCGGGTTCGTGCCCGGTCTGGGAGGATCCCACATGCCGCGGAGCGGCTGGGCCCGTGAGCCATGGCCGCTGAGCCTGCGCGTCCGGAGCCTGTGCTCCGCAACGGGAGGGGTCACAACAGTGAGAGGCCCGCGTACGCAAAAAAAACCCAAAAAAACAAACCAAAAAAACAGAGTTGCCCCCACTTGTTGCAACTAGAGAAAGCCCGCATGTAGCAACGAAGACCCAAGGCAGTTAAAAATAAATAAATAAATTAAAAAAAAAAAAAAAAGAAGGCAGGTGGCACTTGGGACCTGCAGTAAATAAGCAAAATGTCTTGGAAAATTTAAATCATATAGGAATTCCCCAGGTTTCCAGTTCACGGGTTCCCATCTTTCGAGGTGTTTATTTTGGAAAATGGAAATCAGTGGCCCTTTTTCTTATTCATTGTTTAAAATAATGATTTCCTAAAAAGCATTTTTCCAGTTTTATTATCTATCTCTCCCTTTACCACTGTAAAGAAACAGGAAGAAGAAGAATATATAAGCCGGAGTTCCATGTTCTTAAGTAGATAGGATTTAGACAATGTCCTTGAACTGTTTTCTGGGAGACCTGTGTCTTGTGAGTCCTGTGGGCTCCCCTGCACTCAGGATCTGCCGTGTGTGCAAGACAAAGACCAGAGTAAATGATGACTGGCCCAAGGTGACCTGTGGGAGGAAGTGGCCGTGGAGGCTTTAAACAGGGACCCAGTGGACTGAATCATCATTTTGACTGGAATTCTACCGAGTGGAACTCAAAAAGCTAGAAATTTCCAAAAGGAGGGATGGGGAAGATTCAAGGTCTAGAAGATTATGTTCAGTTGTAAAAATAAAGATTTATTTTTGCACCCCTGCACTTCATGGACTGCCATAACTATAAAACAGCAGAGCGGTTACGCATACTTTAGGAGAATTAATGTAAACAGGGCGCTTTGTTTCCATTTGGGGGATAGAAAAAGACAAGAAGCTCTTGTAAGAAAGAAGGCAAAAAATAAGGAGAATAATATTTATTGTGTTATATATGTGTCATTATGTGTACTTTACAGACAAGGAAAGTGAGGCTAAAAAATTCATTTACCTATAGCCACACGGAAGTGACCAAACTATAATTCAAAAATAGTGTATGTCCTTTCCCTACAAAAAGGAAGACAGAAATGTCAAAGGTTCGTTCTGCAAGCCTCACAATTTTCCCTCTCACAAAGCTGAACCATTTCTTTCTTGCCCTCAGTGCTTCTTTTCACATTGCCCACAAGGTGGCAGCGTTTCTCCAACCATACAGTCGTCAGCAACTAAAGCTAGAGGAATCAGCTGATCTAGCTAGAAGTAGAAATCAGGGGACAACTAATACAAAACATATAAAAAGAGGAAAATCTCCAAAATTGTGATGGTGTGCTAAAGGAATAAAGACTTTAAAACTCTACTTTCAAATTTAATAACTTCCAGCCTCTCTGTGTTCAAAAAAATTAATTCACAGCCGATTATTTTAGAGCTACCTTGTTCCACCACTTGATGGCGATAAAGACCCGTTTAACATCTAAAGCCCATTTTCTTTTTTGACAGTTCGTAATTCTGCACACTACTGTACATAAAATAGATGAACAACAAGGGCCTAATATAGGGAACTATATTCGGTATCTTGTAATAACCTATAATGAAAAAGAATCTGAAAAAGGATATATATATATATATATATATATATATGTATCTGAATCCCTTCACTGTATACCTGAAACTAACAACATTGTAAATTAACCATATTTCAATTAAATAAATTTTTTAAAACTCCTATTGTTCCTGAAGTTATCAGTGGAGTTAAAAAAAAAAGAAAGCTGGTAATTCAGTTCCAAAAGTTCAGCAGTCTGTGCCTTTATCCATAGTTCCCAGTCTCAAGTTCAAGATGCTGTGAGTAGGTTGCCTGATCTTTCACAAGGCCCTTCCCTTCTGTCTGAGCTGTCTCTGGGAGCTAGCACAGGATTCTCAGACTCACACTTTCTCTGTGCTCGGTCTAATACATTTAGCAATTTTCCACCTCTAATCCGCATCCCTCCACAATTAACTAAGCCTTCTTGGCTTCCTCCTTCAAATTGTTTCTGAATTTCCAACTCCTTCCTGTCTGACCCTATGCCATCCACACACCTAACTCCCATGACCCTCCATTACCATCATTCCACACAGCCTTAGACACTGACACTGTGTAATGCAGTTCCTAACTCGGTGTACCTAGTGGTGCAAGCAACCCTCAGACAGCTCCTCGAAGCTGAGACCATGTCTCACGAAGGTGAGACCAGCTTTAAGCTTTCAGCAGAAAGCCTAGCGTGATGTCTGCACTCCATGTGGGTTTATTGAATGAACTGGTCATTGTGAAACTGCGATTTCCTTTGCTTCAGTGATGTTCATGATAAATTTCCCCAGAGGAGGAGCTCTGTCAGTACATCTGCTTTGACGTGGGCCTTGCACTTGCCCTGGTGATCCACGAAGATGATGATGATTGTAGGGGTGAGTCAATGTCACACGGGAGAAGGGGAGAATTTGTCCATGACGGGGGAGTACTGAGCAGTGTGCTGATCTGGAGGCCGTGACAGAAACCCTGGTGGGCTTTTACAGTGGTGGTGATCCCCCAGGCTGAAGCTTCATCCTTCTAGGATGGCCTGCTTCCAGGATCAACAGGCAACTTGAATGCAGTGTCAAGCCTTCTGTGGATTTTTTTTTTTCCTTAGATGAGTTAAATTATACATCAAGATGCTATTGCTTTGGCCTTTTTAGCAATAATTTCTTGGCCGAACATTGAATGGAGAGGATTCAGGAAGCCACTCAGGAAATAAAGGAAAGGTTAGCAACTGGGACCTCTGAGGTGGGATGGGGAAAGCTGAAGAGGTGTCTTCTTCATAGCTCCTTAAGTATTTCAAGTTTGTTAAAGAAAGGAATTAATTAATAGGAGTTGTCCTTAGAGAAAGGAAGTAGTCTTCATGAAATCATGTCTATCTCTACTCTTTTTTTTTTCTTCTGTGACTGTAATTAAGGATGCTTTATTTTTCTTTTTCTTTTTTTTTTTTCGTCTACCGTATTACCGCTCAGACTGCAACTTTGTGCCAAATGAGGCAATGACTTCTTGGCATTCAAATCATACACATGGGTGTTTGTAGACAGTTATCATATCATTAGTCACTACCTAGTTAGTCCTGCTTTCATGTTTCCACATAAATGAATCCCTCCTACTCCCTCAGTCATGTCTGTCCTTACTCTCTGATCTTCTTCCAGTATTTCCATCTCTTCTGGGCCCCAGGGCACCTCACTGATGAGAGTTACCCAGAAGGAAACCAGAGTTAC
This sequence comes from Tursiops truncatus, assembly GCF_011762595.2. Classification (NCBI taxonomy): domain Eukaryota; kingdom Metazoa; phylum Chordata; class Mammalia; order Artiodactyla; family Delphinidae; genus Tursiops; species Tursiops truncatus. The sequence continues at coordinate 96,132,483 of NC_047038.1, forward strand.
CCAGAGTTACCCAGAAGGAAACCATGGTGTGTGGACTCGGGTTAACCCTTTTCATACCCTTTTCCAAAGTTGGAACCAGGAACAAAGAAACTTCATTATGGTGGCCACCTTACTTGTACAAAATGTCCAAATTGGTTTTAAAGTGCTTGACTATTTGCCAGCTGTACTCATAACAGAAATTTTGCAAGCGTACCTCTATAATACGTTATAATACATTTAATGTCTTTGTCCCCATAATGCTCAAACTTTATAACAGGGACAATAGCCTTTTGTAAAAGCGGATAGAGTGAGATTCAAGGAGAGCAGAGAAGATGGGATGGCGACCACAGGAAGAGGTCTTAACCTTGTGTGGGAAGAGACTGTCTTTGGAGAGCCCTGGCAAATAGTCACACTGGATACAGACACAAACCAGTTAAAAAGGGATGTGAGGAATAGATGGAGGAAGATGGAAGTTGGGTTGATGGTCCCCTGTTGACCTCAATTTTCTTGGTGAATCAGGAGGCAAGATGGTCAGCTGAGAGAGAATAGGACTGAGGATGGAAGGGGTTTTGAAAGTGAAGGCTGCGGGGGCAGGGAAGGGAAGGAGTGGGAGTTTGGGGTTAGCAGATGCAAGCTATTATATATAGAACAGATAAACAGCAAGGTCCTACTGTACAGCACAGGGAACTATAGTCAGTGTCCTGTGATAAAGCGTAATGCAAAAGGCCATTAAACATCATTTCTATAAAAAAAGTGAAGGCTGGACCAACCACGGGAAGAGGGAATCATTGAGAGCCCGGCTAAATCCGGAAACCCTGACCGGGAAGCTTCAATCTGCACTCCCACAGTTTTCTTTTCCAGCCAATTATATCATCCATGATTGTTCATTCTGTTGAACATTCCTGATCCTGCCCTCTCTTCTCCATCCTAACTGCTGCTCTCTTGGTACAAGATTTCATCACTTTTCACCTGCACCTGATTGTTTCCCATCTCCCATCTCACACTGCTTGTCTTCCTTCTTTCTTGCAGCTGCCACAGTGACATCTCTCACCACCCAATCTGATCATGACTCCCTAGCTTAAAAGACATCCACGGCTCCCTTGGCCATGGGATGGAAACCATGTTCCTTTCCTCTGCACATGATATTTTGGTAAATTGAAAAGTGGCAATGAAATTTTCCCTTCCCTGTGTGTATGCACCTTTGCAAACTGACTTTGCAGTTCTTCCCATCAAGAGATGGAGTCTATTTCTCCACTGCTTTAACTTGGGCTTGGGCGTGTGATTTGCTTTGGCTGATGGGACAAGAGCAAAGTTGACACATGCAGAGATTGAAAAAGCCCTCTCTTGCTTTCCTTTGAGACCTTTAGACATCCACGTGAGCAAGTCAGTGGATGACAGACCACATGGAGGGAGGGTCCAGGCATCCTAGACATTCCAGCCAAGGCCATCATCAAGCCACCAAACCCAGCTGACCACAGACACATGGACGAGCCCAGCCTAGACCAGCAGAAGAACTGCCCAGCTCAGCTCACCCCAGATTTCCGACCCACGGGTTTGTGAGCCAAACCATTCAGTTTTCGGGTGGCTGAAGATTGGAATAGGGCCAGGGAAGTGAGGCACCCAGGGTGCAAAATGTAAGCAGGGCTTCACTCGTATTTCCGTGACCCTGAACGTGAACCTCCTTACATTTTGTACCAAAGGTACCTTACTCACCTCCCTCACCTCACCCTATGGTCCTGGTCCTGTGTAGTTGGTTACACAGCCATGGATAATGATAAAAGGATCTTCTCCATCTGGCTCCTGGAAGGTTTATTCTGACCAATCACAGCGCCCGTACCACGGCCACCAGTCCTTTAATCTCCCTGCTGTGCCCTGTGATATGTGTCCGGATAGCTGTGACTTATGACATATTGCCCTGTACTCCTGGTGACAGCTGCTGGGCACCAGAGTCAGGTACCTCCCCGAAGCTTTACAGCAAATTCGGAAGTCTGCTGATACAAAAAGTTCTGCTCAGACAAGGTTAGTGATGCTTATTTAGGCCAAGAGATTCTCAACCCTGGATTTTTGAACCAGGAAATTTTGAGAAAATCTGTCAGAGACCTAAAGTACTAATCCATTAACACCTGCCTGTGAGATCCCCAGGGCATCCTCGAATCTTGAATCGCCTTCCAGAATCAGCCTCCATCATGTGTCCATATACTGCAGTTCTCCTTAGACTTACTTGAGATCCCCGCCTCTCCTGAGCCTGCTGGGATTTTTCCCCCTTGGCACCACAGAAGTCTAACCGCACTATAGCTCTTTAGCCTGTTGTCCCTTATGTTCTATTTGCCCTTTATGTGGAGGAACACTGAGTCTATTTTTCTAAGCACACATCATTTTTTATACCTTCGCTCAGCTTTTTCTTCTGCTAGAAGGCCCTCCCTTTCATGACTCTGAGAGAGGACTTGGTTGGTGTGCACCCAGATCCCTGGAACCATATGTGATCCTTTAACAATATCTGGCACCCTTCCTCTGACTTCTGCCTGCTCTGCAGCTAGTGGCTCCCTCCCGGCACCCAGGACCCTGAAGATGCCCTGCCTATTCCCGATATGCCTGGGAGTTTCATCCCCTCCCTCTGCTCGTCCATCATTGTAGCCCATTACCAGTGACAGACTGGTGTGGAAGTAGAGAAGCCCAGCTCTCTTACTCCAAGGAGGACAAACACCGAGGTGTCATTGACGATCCAGAGCTCGGGGTGAATCTGAGACTTCACGTGAAATGGCACTCTTGCTTAGCTTCTTCCCATCCTTATGATACAGCAAGTCCCCTGCATACGAACCTTCAATTGTGAACTTTTAAAGATGCAAACGTGCGTTTGCATGCCCAATCACGTAAGTTCACGTGTCTGACATACAGACATTGTCCCATGCGTCCATCCCCTACAAGTGGTTGTGCTTTTGTGTAATTTGCTGTACAGTACTGTATAGAGTACGGTAGTACAGTATCTTTATTTCAAGGTCCGGATGTCTTGAAGCAAGCTTAAAAGCAGCGGTGATGGGCTTCCCTGGTGGCGCAGTGGTTGGGGGTCTGCCTGCCAATGCAGGGGACACGGGTTCGTGCCCTGGTCTGGGAAGATGCCACATGCCGCGGAGCGGCTGGGCCCGTGACCCATGGCCGCTGAGCCTGCGCGTCCGGAGCCTGTGCTCCGCAACAGGAGAGGCCGCAGCAGTGAGACACCCGCGTACCACCAAAAAAAAAAAAAAAAAAAAAAGCAGCGGTGTTGTAGCTGGTACTGCTAAGAAGCGCCAGGAATTGGAGGCCCAGAGAAAGGATGAAGAGAGACAAGAGGAAGAAGGAACTGAAGAACCGAAGAGATTCACGACACAGGGAATGGCGAGGGGATTTTCTTTATGTGAAGAGGCACCGTTAGTTTTTGAGGCACAGGACGGGAATGTAGACTTGTACATGAAGGTTGCAGCAGCCGTTTAGAATGCAATCCAGTGCTACCGTGTCATCTATGAGGAGAATAAAAGAGCTACTACCCAGACATCTATGGGTCATTTTCTCAAGAGGGTAGATAGAATAGAATCCAGCAAGGAACCAGAACCTGTGCCATCCACGTCAGGCGTGAGTGACATTGCAGCTTGCCCTCCATCTCCTATTGCTGAGGATCCCTCAGCTCTACCATCCCCCACCCCCTCTCCCTCCTCCAGTCGGTAACTCTTCTGGCCTGTTCACTCGATGCCAGCCCCTGGATGCCAGCTGCTGTACTTACTATTGTACTTTTCAAGGTATTGTACTATAAGAGCAAAAGTATTTTCTTTATTTTTTGTGTCTGTTTTTTATGTATTATTTGTGTGAAAAGTATTATAAACCTATTACAGTACAGTACTATATAGCTGATTGTGTTAGTTGGGTACCTAGGCTAACTTTGTTGGACTTAAAAACAAAGTGGACTTATGAATGAGCTCTCAGAATAGAACTTGTTCGTATGTAGAAGACTTACTGTATCCTGAACTCCCTTACTGGCTTCTCCCGGGAACACTTCCCTCGCATGTATCCCCCTGCAAAATTCATACCTGTGCTTCTAAGTTATGCTTAATTATCACTTCTGTGAAGTGTCCCTGACCACCTAGGGAGAGAGAATCAATCACTCCTTCCCCTGTGCCACTGCTGACTTCTCCAGCAACTTCAAAGCGTGCATTTAAGCAAGTCCATGTTTACAAGTCAACGAACTGTCTCTCTTATTGGTCAGTGAGCACTTTGAAGGCAGGGGTATGGTTACATTACTATCCATGAGAATATCTCCTGTAACCATTAGGGACACAGGACATATTTATTCATTAGAAAATTATTTCCATTGACTTGAAATCTTCCTTGTAATCTTCACTTTTGGACCCTTACTCTTCTCTTTTACACAATAGACTAAAACCTTCTGACAGTGGTTATTTCTCACCAGGTTTTCCCTTCAGGCTCAACAACTCTGGGTCCTGCCAAAGTCTCACCTGGCTTTGATTCCTAAAACTTCACTATCTTTATCACTGTCTTCTTGGTGCTCCGGAGTTTATCAATATCCCTCTAAAAGCTTCAGAACTGAAAACAATAGGATGAAAAAATGTTAGGATGGAATAATACAGATACGATTTAGCAACCCAGTTGGCCACAGACCTCTAGTCTTCCTCCATCTGGATGCGAGATTTTTCTTAGTGAGACTGAGATGGCTGCTAAAAGCACCTGTGTGATGTCACACTATTGGTCCAGTGGAGAGACAGGTCAATTTAAATCACTAGGGTCCTTTACGTGAACTTTGTAAGACCCATTTTCTCCACTTGAATTTACAAGAGTGAGTTTTGAACCTAACAGTCTGTCAAGCTTCATCTGATTTGTTTTTATTATGGTTTTATTGCAGCAAAACAAAATGTTTTGAATATTGATGCCACATCGGTTTTGTGACCTTTTCAGTCTTCATGCTGGTCAGTGATAAAAATGAGAGCAGACCAGGACAGAGTGAGAATGCTGTCATTCCGTTCCAAACCTGTTTCCAGGCTACACTGTCACCCATCCACAGTCTGTGGGCACCTTGTTCAGCAAGCTCTGAATTCTGTGCTGTGAAAGGCCTGAATTTGTTCACCAATAGAATAAAATGAATACTTATCTGAAAAATTGGCAAAAATCAAGTGTTCTTATGACTTCAAAATTTTCCTAATCTATGGAGTGAAATTACAGAGCAATTAAGAACATGAATTTAGAGTCTGACACAGATAAATCTGAGCTGTGGCGCTCAGCTTTTGTGACATTAAACAAGTTTCTAACATCTATATGCCACAGCTTCTCTACCCCTTCAGTAAGAATAAGAATGGTTTCTACTGCATAGGATAGTTGTAACTAAATGAGTTTATCTCTGTCAAGAGTTTAACAGAGAACCTAGCATACAGCAGGAAGTTCAATACACGTTATTACAAACTAATGGGCACATTGGGGAGGGGCTTGATGCTTTAGGGGAAGCAATTCTGGTCCCCAATTCAGCGTGTGGAGGGGGTTTCCCCACTCTTACCAAGCAATTCTGCAACACCAACTGGGGCTCCAACAATTCAGCTGAATTCTGAGTCGGATCCCACAGGCTAAGGGCACAGTCCTACAAGGCTGCCTGCCTCCCCCTCTTCAGATGCCAATCGCAAGTCCGGACTGTCACCTGTATTTCTGACCTGTTGGCTATATTTTGAAAATTCCCACAACCTTCTCCTTGGGTTTGATTAATTTGCTAGAGTGGCTCACAGAACTCAGAGGCATATTTACTTACTAGACCACCAGTTTGTTATAAAAGGATGTAACTCGGGAACAGCCAGATGGAAGAGATGCAAAGGGCAAGGTACAGGGAAAGGGCAGGGAGCTTCCATGCCCTCTTTGAGCACTCCACTCTTCCCGAATCTCCACGTGTTCACCAGCTCAGAAGTTCTCTGAAGACCCTCTTTTGGGTTTTTATGGAGGATTTATTTCATAGGCATGATTGATCAAATCATTGGCCATTGGTGATTGAATCAACTTCTAGGCCCTCTCCCCTTCCCTGGGGTCAAGGGATGGGGGTGGGACTAAAAGATCCAACCCTTTGGTCCCATGATTGGTTCATGGTTGATTCTCTGGGCAACCAGCACCCATCCTTAAGTTTGGTCCAAAAGTCACCTCATTAATACAACAAAAGATGCCTTTGTCACTCTCGTCACTTAGGAAATCCTAAGAGTTTAGGAGCTGTGTGCCAGAAACAGGGACGAAGACCAAATATGTAGTTCTTACTCTAAAGCACAGTATCACAGGGGAGGATCAGTCAGAAGGCCTCACTGAGAAGGAGACATCCGAGCCGAGCTGATGAAGAAGAGGGACTGAGCCATGGGGCTGTCTGGGGAAGACTGCTCCAGGCCAAGGGGATGGTTAGGACAAGTCTTAGTGTGTGTGAGGACTAACAAGGTGAGCATGACTCGATCTGAATGAACAAGGGGGAAGATGGTGGGGGAGAGGCAGGGTTATGTCTTTCTTACAGGACCTCGGATTTCACTTTGAGTGAAATGTGAAAGCACTTTAGGAATGTGAATGATGGGATGGGTGGCATAAGGGGACCTGTGCTCTAAACCACCACCCTAGCTGGTATGTGGCATAGGGGCCATAGGAAAGCAAGGGTTTGGGACTGTTGCAATAATCCAGTAAAACATGATAGCAATCCAGTAAAACATGATAGCATCTTGACGGGGGAAATGTTGGAGGTGGAGAGAAGTATTCAGTCTCTAGATGTATTTGACGGTGCCGTCTACAGAACTATTGACATACAGTGAAAGAGAGAGGGGTCCAGGGTGAGGCCAAGTGATTCATTCTGAGCAACCCAGAAGATTGAATGGTATTTATTGAGTGGAACAATGAGAAGAGGCACAGATTGGGGAAGTGTATCCATCAGGTTATGCTGTGGTAACAAACAGACCCCCAAGTTTCACTCGATTAACCCACAAAATTCTCTCTGTCACTCATAGTGCATGTCTACTGCCATGGCAGGGAGCTCTTCTCTGATTATTAATCTGGGGACCCAGGGGGACTGAGGCCCTAGGGAACCTAGTGAATTGTACTCTGGCTTCTCAAGCTCCTGCTGGGAAGTGAAGTCACTTCCCCTCACATTTAATCAGAAAAAGCCACCACAGAGCTCTGCCTAACTTCAAAGAAGATGATGGGAAATGCAACCCTACCACATGTCTGGGAATCCGAGAGGTGGAAATATTTGGTGACTAGTACCAATGACTACCGCTGAAGAGAAAATCAGGAGGTTTTTTGTTTTTGGCTTTTGGACACAGCCATCCAAGTGGAGGTGTAGTGCACAAGTTTGAGGCCCAGGGGACAGTAAGGGGTGGACCCTAGCTTGTGGAACCAAGAGTTATATAATTCTAGGGGAAGTTTTTCTAAGTTAAAGAATTCAAGGGGGAGGGATAAATTAGGAGCTGGGAATTAATATATATACTACCAAATGTAAAGTGGATGGCTAGTGGGAAGCTGCTTCATAGCACAGGGAGATCAGCTCGATGCTTTGTGACCACCTAGAGGGGTGGGATAGGGAGGGTGGGAGGGAGATGCAATAGGGAGGGGATATGGGGATATATGTATGCGTATAGCTGATTCACTTTGTTGTACAAGAGAAACTAACACAACATTGTAAAGGAATTATACTCCAATAAAGATATAAAAAAACAGTATGTGTCTCTCCCCCCCCCCCAAAAAAAACCCAGATACACAATACTATGTATAAAATAGATTAACAACAAGGCCCTACCATATAGCACAGGGAACTATATTCAATATCTTATAATAATGTATAATGGAAAAGAATACGTATATGTGTATAACTGAATTACTTTACTGTATACCTGAAACTAACACAACACTGTAAATCAACTGTACTTCAATTAAAAAAAAAGACAAAGAATTCAAGACTCAATTCAAAATTAGGTACAGCATCTTAGAAGGGGTGTACAAGTGAGAGGCCCTAAAGGTTAAGCTATGCAAGCTTCGAAGTGAATCCATCTCTGAGAAGAAGGCCTAGCACTGCAGATGGGGAGTCACCCGGTAACAGTCACCGGGTGACAGAGGGTTTTAAAGCAATGAGACTGAATGAAGTATGTAGTGATGATAAATAAAGGAGTCCCTGATCCCTGGGGTAATCCAGTGTTTTGAGATTAAGAAGCAATCAGCAAAGGAAACTGAGAAGTAGCCAATGAGATAGATTTGATAACAAAAAAATTTTTTCTTTTTACATGAACTTTGTGCTTGCTCCCTTATACTCTGCTATTTATTTTTTATTACATCTCTTTTCTTGAACTACTGCAAAATGGAGAGTCCTGGATAATTTGACTTTTCACACCTGCGTTCAAAAACCTGGGGTGGCCTCAGACCAATTCAGTTCAAAGAGAAATTCAGCACTGAACCAGCAGTATAAGGAGAAAGAATAGACTACAGGTCAAGAGAGGAAATCTTAACTTCTAGCCCTGTCACCAATTTAGTAATTCACTAGCTCCGGGTCACATAAATCCTCTGGACCTTAGTATATGCATCTATAAAATGAGGGCTATATTATTTTCTCCAGAGTCCTTTATGACTCTGCCATTTCACCCACATATTCTATGTCACCATGGGTTGGAACTCAGGACTGGATCACATCAATTTTCGTGATATGTATTTAATAGAATTCACTGATTTGTGTAAACATTTCAAGTTCCCTATTCATTTTACATTGATTAAGATTGATGCACTTGAAGGTAATAAATAAAGTATGGAACCTTAAAAGGATGTTTGGCAGTAAAATGGAATGATTGTAGTTGCAGAGTTCAAGGTAAACTGTACTTACCTAATACCTTTATAAACCTCCTCTTTATTAGAGGGATTTAATTAACGGCAGACTCCAACTAACACATAATTTAATCATAAAAGAGACAGTTTTCTAGGGCTGCTGTAGCAAAGTACCACAAACTGAGTGGCTTAAACAGAAATGTATTATCTCTGGGCTCTAGAGGCCAGAAGTCTGAGATACAGGTGTCAGCAGGGCTATGATCCCTCTGAAGACACAAGGGAAGGCCTCTCTCCTACCTTCTGGTGGTCCCTTGGCTAGTGGCAGTGTAACCCCATCTCTACATGACGTTCTCCCTGTGTATGTCTGTCTTCACATTTCCCCCTTTTTAAGGATACCAGTTGTATTGTTTTAGGGCCCACGCTAATAACCTCACTTTAACTTGATTACCTCTGAGAAGACCCTGTCGCCAAATACGGTCACGTTCTGAAGTACTGAGACTAGGAGTTGCACGTAGGTACCAATTCTAGGTGCCAGGATTCCAACACATCTTTTTAGGGGGGACACAATTTGGCCCATAACACAAACAACTGCTGCCCCCAGCCTCAGTTCCTCTTCATTCTCAAGGACACCCACACTGTGAGTCGTCTTCTCCCAGGGCTTTTATCTCTGCCTTCTTAACATTTTATGAATCTATTTCCTCCTCTCTATCTTCCCTGTTTCGGCTCAGACCCTCCTAACTTATTGCCTGGTCTAAGACAAGGATTTCCTATCCAGTTCCTCTACGTTATTCTTTTTTATCTTTTTTTTTTTTCTTGTGGTACGCGGGCCTCTCACTGCTGTGGCCTCTCCTGTTGCGGAGCACAGGCTCCAGACGCGCAGGCTCAGCGGCCATGGCTCACGGGCCCAGCCGCTCCGCGGCATGGGGGGTCTTCCCGGACCGGGGCACGAAACCGTGTCCCCTGCATCGGCAGGCAGACCCCCAACCACTGCGCCACCAGGGAAGCCCCTCTATGTTATTCTTATGATCACCCCTACCGCAGCCCCAATTCTCCATCCTCCCCACTCCCTCCCCTCAGCACCAATTCATCCTCTGCTGAGCAGCCAGTGTTTTCTTGCTAAAATGCACCTCTGACCTTGTCACCTCACTGCTAAAATCCCTCAGTGGTTTCACATAGACCTTTGGATATAGTGCAATTTCTCAGCACAGATCTCCAACCTCTCCTCTAGATCCTGACTATGTCTCAAGCCTCAGCTTGAACCCTAACTCAGCCGTAACAAACACGAGGTGGTTCTTTGAATAGTGCATTTTGTTTGTGCCCTATAGGAAGGCTGCTCCCTGCATATCAAGAGTCTCTGTGTCGGGCTTCCCTGGTGGCGCAGTGGTTGAGAGTCCGCCTGCCGATGCAGGGGACATGGGTTTGTGCCCCGGTCCGGGAGGCTCCCACATGCCTCGGAGCGGCTGGGCCCGTGAGCCATGGCCGCTGAGCCTGCGCGTCCGGAGCCTGTGCTCCGCAACGGGAGAGGCCACAACAGTGAGAGGCCCGCGTACCGCAAAAAAAAAAAAAAAAAAGAGTCTCTGTGTCAAGTGGGAAAAGGTACCCTATTGAGGAGGATGAATTACAATAAAGTCCCCCTTCCTCCTGTTGGAGGCGGCCTCCGTATATGTTCATACGCAGCTTGGGGCTGGATTTCAGTGCCCACTCCTCCTCTACTCCAGTACAGAAGTAAATAATATAACCATGTACGGCTTCCCGGCCCTGTACACACATGCAGTAGGAATTCCCCAGGCAAACATTCATAAGATCTCAGGTTTGCATCTGCCAGGAAAAGCTCTCTGATCTCCCAAGCCGATTAGCTAAAGAATAGAGGATTCTGTGGGAACATCAAGGCAGGACCGACTCCCAACACCTGTTGCGCTGCAAGGTGGTTTCCTCAGCGGAAGGTGAGCTCCTTCAACATAGGTGCTGGGTCTTAGTCACACCCCACTATGTCAGTACTCAGCATAGTGTGTAGCATACTCGGTACATCTCAAGTGAGATTTTTCCATTTTTTTCTTGACAAGTAGAGAACCTGTGAATTCAAAAGTGCTGGAATAGCTGAAAACACCACAAGTTGCTGATGGTGTGAACCTGGGCAAAGTCCCACGCAGGCTGGCCTGCTCTGGAGGGAAGCTGCTTAGTGCCAGGGAGCCATCCTAGATGGTGGTTCTGGTCCCAAGCCATTCACCAAGCAGCTTGATGGCTAGAGGAATCAATCCCTCGGTAAAACCTTTAAAGCGCTTCTATTTTGTGGTTTTATAAGGTTCTCTTGTCCACATTTCTCCCCTCGCTGCCTAAATTTAAAAATTTTTCTCTACTATATGCCCTAAAACTCTACCAACTAGAAAGTGAACATGAAATAATGCTCAATCACACAATCATATGAGTTAGATTGATAAATTTAAACCTTCAAATTGCTAGTTAAAATCAACAGTCCTGGAAGAAATGTACATCTTGATTTGGAGAGAGGAGTGAGGGGAAGCTCCAGGGCACAGACCATGTGAAGGTAGAAGGATGGGAGCTGGGACTGTGCCAGCCTTACTGGGAATAGTGTTGTCTGTTACTGACAAGGCTGAGTTTCCTCCATTCATCCCCTATCATCTAGGGCACATGACTGCTGACCTCCTGGGGCCCAGGCCCATTCCAAGCAAGGATAATTGATAGGACTCTTTGTTAAGGCAAAGAAAAGAGACCCTATAGATACTACAGCACCTGGGAATTGTGCTGAAAGAGGTGGCCAATCCCAGCGGTAATAAAACTCTCTTCCTTCATGACTTCCATGAGGGCAGAGTAAAACTCCCTTCAGGTTCTTTCCAGATTGACAGAGGACTGGCTGAAAAATTAACACGAGAAAAACCAAGCACTGTTTGTATCATACTCTGAACTCTCTGAATAGAGGAAGTTCTATTTGTAAGATTATATTGGTAATAGGCCTGCACCCCCATCTCCTTATAAAATTTAAGGGCAGAGCTAAGGGATCCCATCGCAGCAGGGCTGGATTTATCTGTAAGCCAAGAGAATACTCTGAAGGAAAAAAAAGCATTTTACAAATCCTGAGCCTCTGTGGGGACACCTAAGAATCCTGTGGGTTAGCCTTATTTCTCATCTAAATTTAAACTGGCTGAGAAAGTGAGCCCCCCGCTAGCTCTTCTCTGCCCTGCCCAAAGGCCTTGATCATTTTTGAATACGTGGAGAAGGGCTGGTGATGCCTATTATTTTCCAGAATTTTATGAACTTTATTTTATGGAGTTGGTTCAGGAAAGTACTGTAATTAAAAATAATCCTCTGGGACTTCGCTGGCGGCACAGTGGTTAAGAATCTGCCTGCCAATGCCGAGGACACGGGTTTGAGCCCTGGTCCGGGAAGATCCCACATTGCCGCGGAGCAACTAAACCTGTGCGCCACAACTACTGAGCCTGTGCGCCACAACTACTGAAGCCTGCGGCCCCAGAGCCCATGCTCCGCAACAAGAGTAGCCAATGAGAAGCCTGCACTCCACAATGAATAGTAGCCGCCACTCGCTGCAACTAGAGAAAGCCCGTGCGCAGCAACAAAGACCCGACACAGCCAAAAATAAATTAATTAATTAAAAAAAAATCCTCCTAGTTATCTAGTTCTATCCATTTACCTAATACCTATTTTAACAGCTAATAGTTTGTAGTTTCCCAAGAGAACAGAATTTCTTACTTCATTGTTTTCTTATTAGATCTTAAATGTTGAGTATTACAGATGCTTCCAGAACTGCTGATGTCACACCTCTTCTTAAACTCCCACTTGCCAAAGATTTTTTATTTACATATCCCTCTACAGTTTTCTTCCTCTCCTGAGTTGTTTGCCTTTTTCTTCTCTGATCTTTTCTCTTTTGCGGAGGTCTTCCTGGATTAGGATTCATGGAGCATTTGTAGCCCGAGGAAAGAAGGTATCCATCCTCACAAGACTGATCCATGCCCTTGCTGGTTTCCCTCCATGTAGGACTTCCTGTAAAAGGTATGTCAAATCCAGGAGTTTACCACTGTCTGGACAGTCTTCAGAGAAGGTCCCCAATCATTTTCAAAAAAGGAAATTTGACAAAATGCAGAAGGGGACTCTGATCATCATGTGTCTGAGTCTTGATATTTTAAGCCAAATAGTGATTCATTTGTGAATGACTAGGTGTGAACAGGCACTTTATATATGATTTTATCTACATAAACCAGCATAATTGCGAGAGCTGCCATGGCAAAGATGTGTTCTACACAACAAAGTATTTTTGTAGTCTTTGGAAGCTGTGCTTTCTTCATCTAGCACCTTTGAAATCATACAACTGGTTTTGCACAGAGGGTATTTTCTGGTTTCTGGTCTGGGTAGCAATCTCTCTTTACTATAAAGAACTCTATCCAGTGTGTGGCACGGGATTGGAGGGGGTAGCTGAGCCTTTATCGCTTCTTTGTCTCCAATCAAATAGCAATTAGCCTCTTATCCCTTCCCTCTTCAAACACGACAAACAAAACATAAAATTGCCTGGCAGGAGGAAGGGAAGTTTGAAGCACAAATGCAGGATGCTGTTATTTACTTGCTAATTCACCTTTCTGTCCAGCAAGCTGAGAAAGTGCTTTCCCAAACCACAGACTCTCAGATCCGGACCGGCCAGTCCTCGTCAATTAGTCCAGACCCATTACTTCCTGATGAGGACACTGAGGTCTAAAAGGTGGGGAGACTTCCCCCAAAGCCCCAGAAATCTAGGGAGGGTGAGGTTTAGCCCACAGCCCACATTCTTCATCTAATACCCTTACAGAGTGTATTTCAGATTTATCCCATGACATTAAACAGTCCCAGTTTTTCTTTTAATGATGGACTTATATATATATATATATATATATATATATATATATATATATATATATATATATATTTTTTTTTTTTTTTTCCCTTGCGGCACGCGGGCCTCCCACCGCTGTGCCCCCCCCCACCACCGCCGCGGAGCACAGGCTCCGGACGCGCAGGCTCAGTGGCCATGGCTCACGCGTCCAGCCGCTCCGCGGCATGCGGGATCCTCCCGGACCGGGGCACGAACCCGCGTCCCCCGCATCGGCAGGAGGACTCTCAACCACTGCGCCACCAGAGAAGCCCCCAGTTTTTCTTCTAATGATGGATTTTTATATTGTTTTTAAAGATGGAGTTCTTGTCATGATTATTAGCTGTATACTAATAAACACAGAGGTGTGTTAATCTAATTACTAATCATAATAAAAACAAAGCCCTCAGTGCTTTGGATTTCCTTTGCTGATCTCTGAGGATAGTACCACCCATGAGAATGGATCAGAATCACTTGAATTTACGCTCATTTCCAAAGTCCAGGTATTGTAGGGGGACGAGGTTTATTCAACTCCAATAAAGCAAAAACCTGTGAAGCTCCAATACCAAGACCGATAACCGGCTTGCTCATGGGTTCAGCATATATGTACTGAACACACATGAACTCCCCACATGGCTCACCTGCACTTACGAGGACCCATAATCACATTGCAAAAAAATGAACGATGCCTATGGTCCTCCAGCTGCTGTGTCTCAACCAAGTTAACAACACACTCTGTTGAACTGACTTTCCCACAGTGATTCATCCAGAGAAAGATGATTTCATGCTAACTTTCATTTTCTCCAAGCAGCGTAGGTGGAAAGAGGGAAAGAAAGCAAACTTGGTTTCATGGTAGAAAACCCAATGGTTTGGCACTCTTCAAGGAACACATAATTTTCTTGCTTATTCTGAGAAATATTAGTTCCCTTCTTTAATTCTCTAAATTGTGTTCCATAAACCATTACCTAAAAGTCCTAAAATGTTGGATGTTGTGCACGTTTAAACTTAAGTACGCTAACAACTAACTATTCTAAGACAGCTGCCTCATGCTACCTAGAATGTGAGTACACATTGGGATGTTTCATTTCTTATTAGATCGAATCTCAGAGAAATGAAGCAGGGTTTTAGCCTTGTGGAGTGGGGTTTAAGCCTGTTGAAGGCTGCTAGCACTAAAGAGGGAATTGGCTACCTGGGAATTTCCTCATTGCATTAAGTAAAGAAAAAAAAATGCATCCTTTAAGACGAGTTGATTCTTAAGTATAGAATTAAGGCATATTTTGAATTAGGGTCTATTTTGCACGGAGCTGGCCTTATTTGCTAGTTTTGAATGACAGGTCCTTAATCTTCAAGGTTTGGATACATACACCTCAAACCACAACGTCTCTTCTGTTAGCCTTGTGTAGAGTCAAGTGATCTTGATTACGTGAAGCAGAGAACTGACGCAATTATCTAACCATTCAAACCCAGAAAATAATTTTGGCTTGACTTATCCAGGAAGTGCCCCAATTCTCTATTAAAACTCTGGAATCCCAGGTCTGACAAAAGTCTTTCCTTTTAAAATGTCTTAAGGGTAAAGTTAATAGAGTCACCATCAGGATCCCTGAGTTTGATATGTTTAGTTAGTTTCCGGGTCACTAAGCACATTTTTCTCCAGGAAGCAAATTCAGGAATTCCTTTGTACCCTTAGCTCCAAAAAAAATTTAGCCTAACACTCTTTTCTATCCTTGGTTGTGTGCTCTCCATCAGCATATCAAGACACGTTTGGAATAGAGGCAGAGGCTCTTGTTGAGACGGGCCACAGGGTAAACAGAATGCACCAAAGTGGAAGGCAGAGCATGTCAATCATCTACAGTTGAACATTCCTGTATAGTTTAGCAACTCACCTTCCAGTGCTGGGCTGTGCTTTCTTGGGATTCTAAGTGCAGGAGGCAGATGGGCAGCAGTTGGAAAAAGAAAGTACAGAGAGAAGCAAAAGTGTGATAAAGGTACAGACGGGTGAGGAAATGGCAGGGGTGTCAGAGCCGGGTCCAGTGGAGAGGGAAAGCGGACAACCTTCAAAGACAGAGGCAAGTCAACCCTTTTCCAATGATTTTCTTTGTTAGATGAAAGGTGGGCCACAGCTGGGGAACTTGGGCCTGTGTCCCCAGAAACAAGGGACACTTCAAATTGTGAAAGGAGCTTTCTGCCTTCCCCACCCAACCCAGCTTGTTGTGAGGCTCCCTCTGGCCTCAGCTCAGAGCCTGCTGCTTAGGAATTCAGGGCGTACCTGGACAGAACTCTTCCTGAATCTACATCTAGGGGCAGACATCACACGATGCTGCTTATGCTTGTGTTTACCCAGGCTTCCACCCAGCCACAGAAATGATCTACGCACCTAGACCCAAACCCACAGACGGCGCACAGAGGAGAATGGTGACTGATTTCCACAGATAGGTTAGTACCTGGTTTAAACCACTGGCTTATCTGGACATGAAAACAAGAGACAGGTATGAGAATGGTAACTCTTTCTGTGAAGACTTTTTGTTTAAATAGCCTTAGAATCTCTAAGAATCCCTAATTTGTTAAGCCTAACACCATTTTAGGAAGAAATTTCTCAGTAGCCACATTTATGTATCTAATGCCTTAATAGAGACTTTAGAGCATTTTTACAAACTCATTGTAATGCTCAGAACAACCACTTAGAGAGTAGAGGTCAGCAAACTTTCTTTCTGTAAAGGGCAGAGAGTAAATATCTGAGGCTTTGTGGGCCATCCAGTCTCTGCTGCAACTACAAGACTCTGATTTGTAGCAGAAAGCAGCCATGAAAAAGTGTGTAAGCAAATGAATGTGCCTGTGTTCCAAACACTTCATTTATGGATGTGGAAATTTGCATTTCATGTAATTTTCATGTATCATGAAATACTCTTCTTTCCATTTTTTTTCAACAACTGTCACCTTGTGGCTCAAACAAAAGGGGTAGACTTGGCCAGCAGCCCATCATTTGAAGACCCCCAGACATAGAAGGCTGAAAGGTGGACATTGTTGCTGTCATGGCAACACATGCAAGGTGCAGAGTTCAGGGAAAGGCAAGGCGGCAGTGCTGCAGGGAGCCCCGCTCCGAGGGTTCCAGGACCAGCAGCATCAGTATTGCCTGGATCCCACCCCAGACCTAGAGAATCCACATCTGCAGGTCAGCGAGATCCCCAGGTTCCTTGCAAGCTTGAAGGTTATACTGAAGTCTCAGAAGGCTTGGCAGTGTGATCTCAAGGCTGGGCTCTGGAATTAAAGGTCTAGTTCAAATCTTTGTGTCTCTCATTAGTTATACGGCCGCGG
Source organism: Tursiops truncatus (assembly GCF_011762595.2). NCBI lineage: Eukaryota > Metazoa > Chordata > Mammalia > Artiodactyla > Delphinidae > Tursiops > Tursiops truncatus. Next base: position 96,149,443 of record NC_047038.1, read on the forward strand.
ACAAATTATTATTATTATTAATATGCCTGTTTCCACGCCTAAAAAGCGAAGATGATGATCCATGGCGAACACTTAGAAGTGCCTGGCAAGTGATGCTTATTAACTGTTTACTATGATTGAGTTTCAAAATATCAAAGGCCCACGCACATACTCCTAAAGGCCACTTCCCCAAGGGCAGACACATTTTCAGCCGGTCACTTGAGTTGAACAGCTGAGACTGCAACTCCCCCAATACCCCCCACCAATCCCATCCATTAAAGAAAACAAAGACACCACAACTCCTGGCCGCAGAGTGTCAAATATATTGATGGTTGTAAAGGGACAGCTTGGAGACATTTTAGGTCTGCTGAGATGGCGTGCAGCATACAGACATGCTCTGTTTTTCTGAAACCATGTCATTAAGTTTGCAAATACATCTCTGTTTTGAACATGATGTCTTTTTTTTTTTCATTAGCACAGTTTACTACTACAGTCTCTCCTACAGTAAATAAATATAATGGCTGTTTGCAGAGCCACTACAGATTTATTTAGATGTTTAACAAGGTGAACTATTTCACAATTAGTTCGACCTCTGAGTCAACAGCAAGATGTTTTTCATTTGTTTTGTTCACTGCTCTCGTGGGCGGGGGTTATCTTTTCCAATCTGTTCTCTGTTCACATGTTTAGTCGCCAACAGACTATGAAAGGTAGTGAAAAATAAGTCTGTTTAAAAAATTAAACTGTAATTAGGCCATGGGTTTTTTCCCAAGACCCTTAAAGTCAGATAATTTAAATTTACAAGAGGAAAAAAAAATAGGCATCATGGAAAACTAAGTAACAGAAACACTACTGAGAAACACATCTGTAGAACACAGTGGTCAGCTGTAAACAGCTCAGAAGGGTAAAGAAAACAGAAGGTCCTTCTAGAATGTTACACAGTCCAATGACAAACTCTGCTTTTTTTTCTAGTGGCTATTTTCCTACCACAGTGTTAGCTTCATTATTATATTAAATAACTTATATGGGTAAAAAGGAGTTTGCTAACCAGCAGCCAACTCAAAACCTTGTAGGAAGAGGGAGGAGGGGAATTCACAACACAGCCCGAGCTCAGGGAAACAAAGTCTGCAGTTGGCATCCAGCCAGCCTGACCCCTCCCGGCAATACCACTGAGCTGCAGTTTGGGATCTAAATGGAGGGCTTGCTTCCCCTCCCTCTTCTCCCTTTTTCTTTTAAGTTAACAAAGAAACGTGGGCTTCCTAAGAGCCAGCACTCAGCCGGGCAAGTCCCATTAGCAGCAAATGTTGAACCAAATTAAAAAACACACACACACACACAAAAGAAAGCTCCAGCCAGATGCAGAGCTGTGATTCACATGGAAATTCCAGGAGATGAATGATTGCAGAGCTGGGATCTTTAGAGGATTCTTCCTCAAGTGTCCTCAGTGAACATTACAGTCTCACAAAATCTGAGTCAGTCTGTCAGCTGTGGGGAATAAGGTCCCCGTCTGCTCTTGAGGGAGCGTGCTTGCAGGGACTTCATGATTTTTTGTGGCACTAGATGCCCGAAAACAAAGGCCAGAGATGATGATCTGCTTGAACGCAGCAGCGGCTAGCAGCAGCCAGCATCCCGTGTGTTAAACTCTGCCCAGGAGGCTGGACCTGAGTAATAAAGAAGATAAGATAAGAAGGAAGGTAGCAAATGATCTGAATGAGGATGAAAATCCTCACCTAATACTAGTTTCATCTTTCCCATGTTTGAAGTTTGATTTTACATAGTTTAAAGTAAGTCAGACACAGACAAACATCATATGGTACCACTTGTATGTGGAATCTAAAAAAATGATACAAATGGACTGATTTACAAAACAGAAACAGACTCACAGACGTAGAAAACAAACTTATGGTTACCAAAGAGGAAAGATGGGGGGAAGGATAAATTAGGATTTTGGGAATAACATATACACATTACTATATATAAAGTAGATAAACAACAAAGAACTATACTCAATATTTTGTAATAACCTATAAGGGAAAAGAATCTGAAAAAGAATATATATATATATATATATATATATATATATATATATATAACTGAATCACTTTGCTGTACACCTGAAATTAAAACACTGTAAATCAACTATACTTTAATAAAAAATAAATTAATTTAAAAAATTTTTTAAAGAAGGACAGAAAAATATTAAGCATTGAAGTCCTTCAGGTTTTCTGGGAGAACTGCTAGTCACTTAAAATAAATATATATTAGTGGAGATGGCCAAAAACCTAGCCCAAGATCAAGTTAATGAAGGCTCCCAAGTGACTATGGGAAGAAAAGAAAATGGGTTTGTCAACCTGGTACAAAAAGGCACATGGGACTTCCCTGGTGGCACAGTGGATAAGACTCCACGCCCCCAATGCAGGGGGTCTGGGTTCAATCCCTGGTCAGGGAACTAGATCCCACATGCATGCTGCAACTAAGAGCTCACATGCTACAACTAAGGAGACAGTGAGCCACAACTAAGGAGCACTCCTGCCACAACTAAGACCCAGTGCAACCAAATAAATAAATAAATATTAAAGAAAAAAAAAAGAGGCACATGTTCCCAGAGTCTCTTAGTAGAAATACACATACAGCAATTTTGGTTATAGTAATACTATATCCTGGGCTACTTTTGCCCATTAAAGCATCTCAGATGGTTAAAATACAAACTTACCTATCCTAGTTTTGTTTGAAAACACTACAGATTAACAACATTTTTAAATTTGGAGAGATTCTGTATTACATTTAAAGTCCCAGCTCTCTCCCAAACCAAAGAGGGGACCAAGATCTAGTCGATAAGTGACACACTCCAATTTACTGAACCAGCTGGTACTTGGGTCTCTTTGATCTCAGGTGAAATAAGATTTTACTGTTAGAGCTATTCAGAAATACAGTCTGAACTTCTTATCTTTTAGATGAAGAAAATGTGTCAGTGCCCTTTTTAACATACCACAGGGTAATTTCAGTTCCTCATTCCATAAAATAATGGGAGAAAGAAGAACAGAGTCACTATATATTTGCCAGTACTAAAAAAAAAAAAGACAATAAAACTGAAGGATGGCAATGAGGATTCCAAGCCACAAAGATTCAGTTAACAGGAGATAAGCTACAGAGAGGACTTGGAACTCGCAGGCAGGGACTCCCTATGACAAGCACGCAGCTTTCTTCACTTAAGGGCAACGTCTTTATTAGATCTGTACAGCAATGAGAAGCAATGAGACCCACCTTAAGGACTTCCATCTGTCTTTCTCTATATGGTTTTCAGGTCCTTCACTCTCATAGGAAGCCAAGTAGAGAGCTACAATCAACCAAAAGTACGAATGCATTAACGCTGAAGCCTTTTCCTGATATATTACCCACCTCCATCCATCCCCCATTCAACCTGAACCAAACCCTACAGCAAAACACACTCCTTAAAATATCAAATTACAACCGGGGAGCTTTAAGAACACAGAATACCACACTTTGCCCCTGACTGACCATCTCAACACAACCCCAAGGGCCTCTTAGGCCAAGAAGGCACTTGGTTAACTAAGACAATTTATGAGGCAAAAAAAGCTTAAAAAGGCAAGCCACAGGATGCGATCATACACTCACATTTATGTTCTTTACAAAGAAGGGGGATGCGAAGGGGAGCCTTTCCTGTTAGCTTTTTAAAAGACATTTTAGCAGGTAAAAAGTCAGGTTTTCTAGGCCAATTTTTCACTCTTCTAATGTTTTTCTCTTTAATATTAAGTCAAAAAGAATTCCAAAGATTTAAAAGCTTGTTATTAATCCTGTTTGTAGAGGCTAATAATAATCAAGTCCCCTCTGGAATGGGTCATATTAATTCAAAATGTTCTTCAGTCATTATCACAAACACTACCAATCTACTATGAGAAGTAGTTAATAATGCTATTGATTTCTACAATATTAGGTTATAACAGATTAATATAATCAATCCCCAAGTCTTTTACAAACTTTAAGTTTCTGGTCAGTTTTTTGGACACAATCACTGTTTCTGCCTCAAATTTCCTAATGTTTTAACAGGTTAAGACTTTCCACTGTTTGTTTTGACAAACAGCAGGGGCTAGCAATTGTTTTGTTCTTCAAATTACCTTGAATGTCAACATATCATGAAACACCTTTTTTCTCCATTAAAGCAAGCCTAAACAAGGGCAAATAATTCTTCAATAACTTTCCATTTGTGCCCAAAGCTCTGCAGATCTAATATTATAAAGAATGTTTAAACACAGAAACGTACTGCTTATCGGTGAATAGTGAGTGCCTGACACAAATATTTTAGGGATAAATCATACGGTTTTCTGTGCAACAGAAAATTCTTAAGATGGAATAAGTCAGAAAACAGGCCTCATACTACATGAGGAACCTGGCACCAAGCATTTATATGCTGACTTCCTGATCGTAGGGTCTGTGGATGCTGGTGGCGGCCCCGGCTGGACAGGCTACCCACCATCTTCACTAAAGACTGGTACTGTGAGCAAGTACTGTAAGATCTTCCGGTCCCTCTCAAATGGACACTCCACTTGCTTCCATGTCATGAATTCACTCACTTGTTTGGCCAGTTCCCAAAATTTCTAGAAAAGAATAAAATGAAAGTTGAAGTTAAAGGCAGTTATCAAAAATCATGGGCTTGGATGAGATCACTCCATTTAATGTTCTCCTCTGGCTTCTAATCTTCTGAACTCCATAATTTTCTTAATTTAATAAAAATTAGCAATAGATATTTGCTAGGTAGAGGTCCAAATTTACTCAAGTACCTCTGGATAATAATTTATAATAATGGTGCAGCTAATTTATTCTAGTCAGCATTGTTATCTTCTTACAAATTAGTAGGGAAAGAGAAAACTTGGCTCGAGAACTTCAGAAGCAGCTTAGATGGCCTGGGCGCTCTACAGTTGCTGGAGAAGCTAGCCCTTCTCTGGGCTCAGATCTTGCAGCCTTACCTCAAAGTTGACATGGCCGTTGGGAAGGCGGTTGGCACACCCCTCATTGAGGAAATAAATATCTTTGATTAAAAGACTGAAGAATGGTATCACAATCTAGAGAAAACAAAAAGCTCTGGTTTGTTTTGGGCAAATAAACATTTAGACTCTCATCAAACAATATAAGAAGTTAATGAACAGCATTGACTCTGGATTACAGACTAGGCTATAATTAATTAAGACAGGTACAGTGTTTCCTTTGCCTCCCATGAGAGCAGTTTCCTTCTTTATATAGTTTTGCATAACATGAAAATGCTGTTAGTAACCAAAATGCAGCAAAGATGGGTGGCAGTGGGAGGCAGATTGGCTTCACATTGTTGCTAGTTCCCCCCATTTTTCTCAGGGCAATAGCATATAATCAAATCTGAGAGTTCTAGCTATAATCAAAGAAAAAACATCTAAAAGAACTCTTACTTTTCATTTAGTTAGAGCAAAATATTAATAGAATACCTGCCACTGCAGGTACTAAGAGCTTAAGATGTGTGACCCAGCTCTCTGTGAGAATCTGTACTGTTTTTATCATTTAGACATCTACATTTTAGATGAACTTTTTCTTAGAGGAACATTTTCTTTTCCCTTGAAGATACTGCTCAAGATAACATGAGAGCACAGGGTTTTTGGTAATAGTTGCTACAAACTTCCTGTTGAGTAAACCTGGCCTTCTTGTGACACAGCAGGTAAGCACCTGTTCTCATGGGAAATCACCAAAGTGGTACCTTGCACAATATGTTGTGAGGCAGGCCCAGGTGAAGGAGGAATATAAATGTGCCAATTAAAATTAATGGCTGTTTAAAAAACAATGAGCCTTCTTTAGTAAGACTTTCCTGCCTCACATCTTTGGTTTGATATGGTGGTATTTAATTAATTAATCTAAAATAATAATCTCTAAGAGAGTACTCAAAATTCTACGAAGACCAGAATGAACAAAGAACAAAGCTCTTTGTTCTTCCACTTTGTAACTTCCACTTTCTCTCAAACGCCAACATGCTTTTGAAGATTCTAAATGTGCTACAATGTAAATAATGCTGCAGACACAAATCGTGGACCTATGTTGTTTACCCAAGAGCAGGTTTTTGAAGGTTCCCTAAGCTTATGACTCATGTGGTACACCTATACTAGATGAATGACGGGTCTGGAAAACAAACATTTTGGCTTGTACTTAAAAACATTAAGTATCAATTTTCACTTCTAGGGGGCAATTCAGATTTTTCCCCTAAAGTCATTTAAAAAAAGATAGGCTTTGATTTTTTTTTGTTTCATTGATCTCTGAAAATAGCCAAAATGAATCTTCAATTTCGACAGCCCTTTTGAATATACTTTTAATCATTTGCTATTGTCTGGAAGTCTCTAAACTGAATTCGTAAAGATTCCCTCATTACCTTCTCCTTCAAATATTACTGACTATATCTCTATTATTTTAGAACTAAACAGCCATGGTAACAAGGATGAAAGCACACCCGAACTTCACCTCTTTGCAAGACCACTTGTCACTGGGGGGTGCTGGGCTTTGGCTCTGCTAGACCTCAGTTTAAAATGTGGCTCCACAACTGACTGGACGTACAAGCCAGGAGTCCGCCACCTGTGGCCCAAGGGCCAGCCCACCTCACCACCTGTTTTGGAACGGCCTAGAAGCCACACATTTTACATTTTTAAATGGCTGGGAAAATATCAAAAGAATAATATTTCATGAGCATGAAATTAAATGAAGTTAAAATTCCAGTGTCCAGACAGCTTTACTGGAAAACAGGCACACTCATCCGCTCACCCGCGTACCGTCTATGTCTGCTCTTGTGCCACCACATCTGAGCTGAGTAGTTGCAACAGAAACCGTATGGTTTACAATGCCTAAAATATTTAGGATCTGGCCCCTAAGAGAAAGAGTTTGCCAACCCCTGGTATACGCCTAAGAAAGCCTAGTTTCCTCACCTTAAAATGGGAACAGTACCTCACTGACTTGTGGTGAGGATTAAATTCAACAACACAGGTTTGACCTCAATTAAGCATTCCCCCCAAACCAGTGGGCCCCATACAAGGGGACAAGTATTACTGATATATCATCATAAGGAAAATGAGGACTGAATTATTATCAGGATGCAGTAACTGCCTAGTGTAACAGCTTTTAAGCAAGAACTTTACTTCTGTGCCCTGTTCTGTAGTGCTGGGCCGTGAGATTCACGTGGTGTTGATCACATGAATCATTTTATATACATATATATATATAATGGAATAAAGACACTGTAGTATATATGCTTGTATGTATATATATTATATATATGTGTATATATGTGTGTATATATAAATATACAGACACACACACACACACTACAATTTCTTCATCCATTCATCCATCAATGGACATTTAGGTTGTTTCTATCTTTGGCTTTGTAAATAACGCTGCAATGAACAAGGGGGTACATGTATCTTTTCTAAACATATAGTGTTTTTGTTTTCCTCGCATAAATACCCAGAAGTGGGATTGCTGGATTGATCCACTATTAATTGTCTGAACCACTCTTCCAAGAACACAGCGATAGAAACAATCTCCCTTATGATCATTCCTGTGCTGTTCCTTATGCCCATATGCCAGACAGAAGTCTCACAGTCTTCTTCAACATGTCATTTCCTCATGGATGGTTCCCTTCAGATGTGCAGCCCCCACATAAATCTACCACTGTAAAAATCGGGAGACTGTAAGGGCTTCGGATTTCCAGAGTGAAGGTGGATGTACAGGCTACTACAGGAGCAAAAGTTTGCTTTCTGAGAGGTCTTTCAATGAAGGCTTTAGTGGGAGAACGTCTCAAGTAGTAATGTTCTCTAATTCCCTTTCACAATATTCTTGGCAACTACACCCTAAACGCATTATCAGTTCCACAACTAGAAATGAATGCTGATGATCAGAAATGGAATGGTGAAAGGACTGAAAACCATGCACTTGTACGAGAAGTGGTTAAAAACCAGGAGACACAAGGACTCACAGAAAAAAACAGCAATTTAAAGATCATTTAATGGCCCTGATGTGAAAGATAGATTTTTTTCTATATGGTACCTAGAGATGTGCCACATTGGCCACCTAAACATAATTCAGAGAATATCAAAGATTATATTACTTTATTCACACTGCCAGGAAGACTTTAAAATAGGAACTGACTTAGGAATGAAGAGAGTCTACCCTCACTTCAAAAAAGAAAACAGAATCCCAATTCTCTTGAATAAAAGGTGAATTTTTATCCCCAAATGTTTTCATTTATAGCCTTTGAGACCACTTGTGAAAAAGAAATGGCGTATTGCTTTAAATTGGTGGTGGGATCATTTGTTTTACGAACTACAGAACACAATCCATACACTCACACAAAACTGGTTAAAAAACAACAAAACTAAAGCAGACAGAGTTTAGTAAATGATGGAAAGGGTAAATACTGGAAAAAGCTATGAGAGTTCCACGAGTACAACGTTCAGTGAGACCTTTGTGGGAGGGCTGGACTTCAGAATTCCTTTGGCCAGTACTGCAGCTCCTGACCAAGAGAGATGATTCTACAGCCTCTTCCTCGCTAAGGCAGAGGCCCTCTAACTCACGGAGGTCCTGCAGAGAAAGCCTTGCTTCCAACACGGAGAGGTGAAGAAAAGGCTGCAGACAGCCTCCCACAGGTCTTCACACTTCAGGGTACTGGGATCCTCCCATGCATGTGATCATTTCCCAAAGGTTGAAAAACTTCTGATTCGATTTTTCTCAAAGTAGTCACAGGAGCACTGGGATGTGGGCAAATAAACTTTATATTTTTCTTTTTCATTCTCCTCATCCTTGTTCTTTCTCAAAGAGCTTTAACCTTCTTTTTAAATTTTATTTATATTTTGGCTGCGCTGGGTCTTAGTTGTGGCACACGGGATCTTCCTTGCAGCATGCGGGATTTTTTAGCTGCAGCATGAGAACTCTTAGCTGCGGCCTGCATGCGGGATCTAGTTCCCCAACCAGGGATTGAACCTGGGCCCCCTGCATTGGGACCTCAGAGTCTTACTCTTACCCACTGGACCACCAGGGAAGTCCTGGGCAGGTAAACTTTAAAAGCTGGTAAACTCCCTCAGGCTAAATCGAGATAGTTATCTCTGCTTCATCCCTTCTCTGACCTTGTTTCTTTATCAAAATAATAATAATAATAATAATGTATTTACAATATCTCGCAAACATTATCAGAACTGATATTTTGGGTTTTGTTGAGAAGCAATTTAGCATGTTTAAAAGGTGGGGTTTCTTTTTGTGTTTGTTTTTATTTTAGATCATGGTGGCTGAAGCTTTTTGGGGGAAGTGACTGAGAGGCCCTGAAATTTTTTACCCTCATTTTCGTTTATTTGTTGAAGACATAGTTTAAGTTAGAAGATGGATAGAATCTAAGCAGAAAATAACTTTCATCAAGCAACCTTCATCAGCCCATTTACTGCAACCAGGTATTTACTTTTCAAATAACATGATCTCCAAATGTCAAAATGACTTATCCTTCCCATGTATGAAATGTGCCAATGAAGGACCCTCTGAGTCAGAAGTACAGTTGATCCAAGATAATGTGAAATTGTTTAAGGGCAGGGCAGATAGAGTGAGGATCATTCATCTCTCAGACATCATCTCTGTACCTTTTCTGCCACCCACATATCCAATTAGTAACAGCAGGCCTAATGCTACAGCAACTAACCTACTTTCTGAACATAAATGACTTAACCATGGGAGGTAAGCTAATTCTTTAAGAGAAAAGGTTACATTAAGTCAGCCACCTTGTGCAGTGTGTAAATGTCTGTTTTCCATTTAATCAAATTACTCTCCAATGCTATTAGTCATCTTAACATAGGACTTAATACTTACTGCTTGAAACGCAACTATGACACATTACAAAATAGTCATTTAAATAATGCAATAATAACATTTGCAAATTTCTCCACCAAGTTCCCTTTCCCTCTCCTCCTTCCACCCTTCCTTTAGCACTCCCCTTCCCTCTGTGGCAAGTGATAAAAATGTCTACAGCACGCGGCCTTGCTTTCTTAGATCTAAACTAAAAGAAGCTCGGTACAGTAGTTCACATTTCAGTGCAACACATGGCAACTCTACTATGAATAAAACTCCTTTAAACCCATACCTTCTCTCTGCTGCTATGAGCAGTTAAAGACCTTTGTGCCGCCCCACGAAGAGCTGTTCGATAATTGTAGAAATTGCTTGAAGGGTCCATCTGATGCTGAAGACAAAAGAGAGGAGAGTATTAACTACACACTTCTCACCTGCAGAAAGTTTACGAGACCTCACTTTTAACGCCACATAAAAAATTCCAAATAATTCAGGCGCAAAATGTTACGTAAGAGCAAAACAGCAGCTCCACATACCTCAAGAACGTCAAACTTCGCTGTCTTCACTTTGGCCCAAGTTTTTTTCAGTCGAGAGACTGGGCTCATATTCATGCCAGCTTCCAATTTAAAATGGAGGGGGAGAAAAAGAAGGTGGAAATAGAGAAATAAGAGAGGTCATTCTAACCTATGTTCTGAAAAAGTGTTCATTACTAAGTGGAAGGAAATTAACTTTATACAAAAAACCTGCCAAATGATTTTCCAGAGTAGTGGTCCCATCTCATACCACCACCCATGTCTGAGAATTCTACTTGGTCCACATCCTCACAATATTTGGTTCAACTAGTCTTCTTAATTTCAGTCACTCCCATGTGTGAAATGCTATTTCACTGTGATTTTCATTTTAATTTGTATTTCTCTGATGACTAATGATGTAGAGCATCTTTTCATATACTTACGAGCCATCAGTATATCTTCTTTTGTGAAATGTCCAAGTATTTTGTCTTTTTTTTTTTTTTTTTTTGGCGGTACACGGGCCTCTCACTGTTGTGGCCTCTCCCGTTGTGGAGCACAGGCTCTGGACGTGCAGGCCCAGCAGCCATGGCTCACGGGCCCAGCCGCTCCGCGGCATGTGGGATCTTCCCAGACCGGGGCCCGAACCCGCGTCCCCTGCATCGGCAGGCGGACTCTCAACCACTGTGCCACCAGGGAAGCCCTTTTGCCCTTTTTTTCATTGGGTTATTTGTCTACTTAGTATCGCTTTGTAGGGTCCTTTATAGATTCTGAGTACAAGTTCTTTTTTAGCTAGATGTATTACAAATACTTTCTCCCGTGAAATGGATTGCCTTGATATTTTCTTAACAGTACAAGAAGGGAATTAAATAATCTTCTATTACCTAGACTGTGGATCTTTCAGGTCTTTGATGTAGATGAACATCTGTTCACTATTCTCATGGAGTAAGCCAGATAGAGACCTGAAGCTTGGCCAGTATTTTTATGGGGGAGATAAAGGGGAAAAAGAATCTTTTTAATGGAAAAAAGAATTGGTGAGAGGGATTTATTAGAATCAAAATTATTGAATTAAATCTGGTAGATTCTCTGGCTTCAAACTGACCCTGACTCTGAAGAGTCAGGCAAATATTCAAATATTTACTGAGTACCTAAAATGTGTAGCATAGCCATATCATTTATCATATAAATTAGAATATTTTTTAACGGAAGAGTCATTAACCATAATTGTGGCAAGAAAATAGGTATAAATTGGGAAAACCAAGACAGTGTTACCCCCTGCCCTATGTTTATAGAATGAACAGTCACTGGCATTAAAATCCCCATGATACAGAGGAGGAGCAAAGTTTATAGGCTGGGCTAATAAGGTCGAAGGAGGATACGTACTAGTGACTTGGGTAGTCAGAAATGTTCCAGCTTCTCAGGCTGCCCTCTTGTCTTGCTGATGGAATCATTTGATTTAGTCCCAGATCATATATTTCTATAATGCTTGATACACAAGCTACTCAAACACTTTCTAAAATCCTTAATTTAGGCACATATCTCATGTGTAAGCCTTTATACATAAATATTCAGATGAGGATAAAGTGACTAAATGTATTCCATGAATTCTTATATACTTAAAAAAGATTACACATACTTGTACCAATTTGGATATTTAAAGCATTCTGGACGTTCTGAAACAAGTCTAGATTAAACAATACAGTTTTCATTAACAAAACTGTACTATCTGCAAATTTTCAGTGGATACATTTCACAGGATCTATAAAAATAAAGGACTCATATCTCTCAGAAAACACTCACAGATTATTGCCATCAAGGAATTAAAGTTGCCAATGTTAAAACACTCCCGAGCTACGTCAATGAAATACTCAATCATCCTTGCTCGGTGCTTCTTCTTTACAGGCTGTATAGAAAGAGAAAAAAGAGGGCAGTTATCCAACATGTAGACCCAACAGATGTAAAAAGTATGAAAAGATAATATAGAGGGCTAGAAGAAAGAGAAAATTCATTTTCTCACCATGCAGATTTCTGTAGCAACCAAGTAGCTGAGACGATTAAACCATTCCACGTAAGCTTCTAAGTTCCGTGTTTTCTTCCGTTCACTGTAGCAACTCTATAGAGAAAGGAAAGTGAGCAGAGGAGTTGGAGAAAAAAAGAGTGTATTAAGCTCTCCTTTTTTTCAGATGTGGGCCTTTATTCTCAGTGTGTGAATTAGGAAGGCTTTCTAGGATAAGAGTGGGGGTTGGGAGGGGAAAGAGAGAGAGAGGGAACCACTAACATTCTTGACTCTCCTTACAGAAATATCAAATCTCTTAGTATAGTCCAGTGAAAACCCGAAGGTCTAGAAATCTATTCTGCTACATTCATGACAATCTATTCTGATGAATTCATGATTTGTGCCTTCTCTCCCAGGAAGCTAAGTTACTCTTGGGGGGAACTGTCCTCAGAAGCACAATTCAGAAACAAAAAAAGGGTCTTGGCTGCATTCTAAAACAATCTTGACTAATTAATGGGGTATGAATACCAATTGCTGTCCGCACAGCACGCAGAAGCTGAAAGCGCAGAAGACTAGAAAATTTTCTCTTAAAATTAAGTCTAGGAGACAATTTTGGAACTTTGTGTAGCAAGAAACTAAATATCTTCCAAGGTAGATAAACAGAAGCCTACATCATCCTGGTCTTTAATAGGGTGAGTGACATATTGTTCAAAAACAAAAAGAAGTTAAGCTCATCTCAGAGTTCAAGGCCAAACTTGAACAGGTTAATTACACCCCTCTTTCCTTCCTTCCAAATGAAACAAACAAATTTCAAAAAAGTCCACTAGCCTCCTATTGCAAAACCTAATCTTGACTTCCTGTACTGAGCAAAACTATTCTAAGGGCGGAAAACAGCTGCTGCCCCTTCTCCCAAAGGAGGGCTTTCATTAGTGGGTGATGCAGTCTTTGCTTAACAATTTGAAATACTTCCTGGAGGTCACTGGGGGAAAAATTTCTTATGTGTGTGTATACCGGTTTTACAGCCCATGCCTAGTGTCAGTTTCTTTCCATATGGGCTGCATCAGGCAACAAACCTGTCATGAGGGATTCACCTTAAAACAAGAAGCAAGGCAGTAAAGACCCAGCCTCAGCACACTGGATGTGCATCCTGTCTTTATAGCTTCTGCTATTGTTGAATCATGAGCAGAGCATCCTTTCGTATTTTCCTTCTGACTTAATCTGCTAAAACCATTACCCTTTTATCTCCTACCTTCACCACCACAAATGCCCGCACCTACTTGCTTATTAAATTTCCCAATAAGGAGGAAGAGAGGTTAAAAGTTGGTGGTAGGGTAAGAATATCGTCAAGGCACTTAGAGGCCAGGCTCAAGAAAAAATGTAATGAATCAGGTATGGCTAATGAAAAACAAAAAAAAAGTTTTTAAAACCTAAAACAAAATTGTTCCAATTTCTGTCTCTCGTACACACTATCATAGACTAAAGAATTCCATTGCCAATTTCAGGGCTGACCTCTGGGTAGACCAATTACCTTGTCATTGTCCAAAGGGTCCTTCTGCACAAATGCCTGAACAAATTCTTCTGGGCCAATATAATTGAGCCTCTCCTGAAACACAAACCCAGCAGGTCAACAGTATTAAACAAAAGGAGAAGAAATGGTCTTTCCGTTCTGTCTACTGACTTTTAACACTACCCTCATTTTTTAATGTAACTTGTGAAATAAGCCTTTAACCCTCAAAATTGTCATCATCTTCAAGGTCTGAGCAGAGGCAGTTTTCTGCTTGGGTCAGTGCTACACTAGAGAGTAAAAGGCTGAGCGAGTTATGGAAAAATTAACTAGAGGGGGAACATGAGGAAGGTCAATAAACTCTTTGCTCTTCAGTCTTGCTTAGTATTTATTTTAAAGTGAACTCCCAAAATATCAGAAATAGTCATATTCAAATGTCTAAACAAAACACGTTCCAGCTATTTCATAGATTATTTCCCATTTGGATTATTCTAACCCCTCCCTTGACATTACCGCTGACGAACACACTGTCTGGTTGTCAAAGCAAATCAAGTGTGGGTTATAAAAGACAAGGATGACAATGGCCTTACTAGCTCTATGTGAGTCAGCTGCTGGGCCAACGTGTAAGGGTCACTGCAGACAGTAATAATGTCCCTTTGTATGGACTGTGGCTTGGTCTTGAGAAGTGTGAGCCGATCTGTTGACGTGGAGCTGATTTTTGCCAGGACTTCCTCATACTGGCTGAGCGCGGCAAGTTTGCGGATTAGACATTGGATCATCTGCTGGACATTCTTCCTGTATGTCTGCCAGGAAACAAGCAAAGGATTACCTCCTTGCTCTGCTTGTCTGTTTTCACCACTACGCAAACTCAGAGACTCTGTACTTCAACGCTTTTACCTTCACGTTGGACAGCCACCTTGGTTGAGGGCAGTTAGAGGATTCAGCTTCGCTCTAACAGTTTAAAAGAGACACATACACATAAGGTGTCTTTTCAGATTTGTAAGACTTAGTTCTTTTCTCAGGCTGCTCTTGAGAGTACAATTCAAGTTGGGCCATGAAAACACAAGGATGATTTAGATGAGCTACTGAGGGAATCCAGTATAATAAGAACCACATATAACTAATGTTCTCTGGGCTGGCATAGGAATGTACCGGTTTTCTTTTAGTAGGTTAAAATGTGTTGATCTCAAGTCAGAGCATCCTTTTCCTAATTCTTTTTCTTTAGAGTCCCCGTCTAGATTTTTCTCCTTCTAGCATTCCCAATCTCATTAGTCTAAGGGTACAGACAGCTACTTAACAGAAATACACCATCACTTCCTACTCAGCCCCCAACCACCTTCCTGACTTCCACATAGAACATGAGTTACCACCAAAAAAAAGCAATGGATATTCCTTTTTGGTATCTGACTTCCAGTTGGTTCATGTCCATTTCTTTTGCATTCATGAGTCAGTGCTAATGTTCACCACCAAACTCTTCCACATGGCAATTGTACTCATAATGCTACTACCAGGTGACACCTTGTTTGTTACTACATCATGCTACCGCCACAATACTTAAGAGAAATTGGTTTTAAAGCAATGCGTGTATTATAGATAAATGTCAACCTCTTGACTTTTAAAATAGTTGTTAAGTCCAAGAAAGAGCTCCACAATCAACCAATTCCTAAGGTAGAGTTACATGTGTAAGTTAGGGTATTCTTTTATTCTTCCTTTTTCAGGCAAAAATTGCCAAACTGACACTTATCCTTCTGGGTAAACTGTGACACCTGTTATCAGAGGTTATCAGAGGCACACAGGCTGCTTCAATGCTAACGTGGTCCTTAGGTTAACAGCTCCAAAGGAGGACAGTCCTAGTGAATTTACAGATGAAAGCCCTATGTCCATGCTTTACTAACTAATCAGCTCCTTTTAAAAAGGTACCACAATATCATTTTCTGAGATTAATTATCTGAAAATTAAATGGCATCTTACCTACAAGTCTAAGAACCATCTTTTTTTACGGAAGTAATTTGGTTTACCAGAGCATATTATAAAACTTTAAATGAATAGATATTTGCATACTTAAGCCAAGGAAAGTTAAAAATAGAAGGAAATGATCAATTCTCATATAGTCAAGGCAAAAAGGCACACACAACCTTCTTTCTTTTCTTTTTCTCTACTTGTCTGATGTATATTACTGAGTTCTTTAAACTGGTCCATTAGATGACCTTTTCCCCCTCTACATTCACAGACCACCCTGAAGTCACTAATGAAATACCTAAGTGTTTAAAAAATTGAGCCTTCAAGGAACCTATCTTCCACACAGCATTAAGGTTATCAGTTAAGAAGATGGTATCTATTTGGTAATATGGTTGTCACTCAAAGAAAATGCCTCTTTCTTTGGAATTCGAAGCAGTTAAGGCCAAATTGAGGGCTATTTTAAATCCCTCGCTGGGGGTGAGGAAAATGGGTGAGGAGGGTCAAAAGGTAGAAACTTGCAGGTATAAAATAAGTCAGTCATGGAGATGTAATGTACAAGATGGTGACTATAGTTAATAACATTGTATTGAATATTTGAAAGTTGCTGAGAGAGTAGATCTTAAAAGTTCTCATCACAAGAAAAAACTTTTGTTAATTATGTAAGGTGACATGTTAACCAGACTTACTGTGGTGATCATTTTGCAATATACTCAAATACTGAATCATTATGTTGTATACCTAAAACTAACAGAATGTTACATGTCAATTGTACCTCAATAAAAATAAATTAATAAAAATAAAATAAAACCTGCATCCCTTGCTTCTTCTACATTCATAATCTTGAGTTACATAAAAATCGATGAACTTAAAATGGTTTCTTCAGTCTTCTGTCCCAAATGTCATAATAAATGCTCCCTGGGTGATTCTGACATGCAGCAAAGCCTGTCTGGTGAAAGACTCTTATTCTACACTTTAAAAAATGCTTTTTAGGGAAAGAGGTAGAGTAATGGATAGTGGAGGATTCAGCTAGTGAGCAAAACGCAGCAAAATATGAGAACATGTATGCAATAGGGTATAGGGGAAAAGCTATTCGAATAACAAAGAACGTGAGTGCGTGTGTGTGTGAGACAGAGAGAGGATATGTGTGTGACCTCTTTAAAAAGTTTGCTGCTGCCATTTGATTCCATTCGAGAAACCAAAGCTTCGTGTTGTTAAGCATGCTTTTTTACGGAATCATGGATTGCCAAGTACGTACTTATTCTTTTTTATAACTTCAAATGCCAGTGACAGTAATTACCTGGCAAATAAAGACAGAATAAAGACAGGCCCCGTAAGGAAGAGAAAATTGCACTGTACCCACTATAGTCATTTGTCATGTAATTGAATCATCAGTTTCATTTCGGGTTTCTTGCTGTCAAGTCCTAATAAACCTCTTCATTTTGGGCAAATCCTTAGGGGAGGGGGGTAACATATTAAGCCATGCTATGTGGAACTGTCCTAGCAGATTCAGAAGAACTCAACTAAATTATACAGAGGGCACACCTGGATCCACTGACTGCCAAAGAAAATCCCTAAAGTCCCAGGCAAGAAGCAGCAAGTCCCAACCCAAGTGCACACTCCTTCCCATGGAGGGAGATAACTTTTCAGCAGAGGGGAATATTTTTTTCCTATTCCAGTAACCGATTCATTTGTTCACTCATTCGTTCATTCATTCAAACACTCCTGAGTGCCTATTAACTACCAGATACTGGGCTAGGAGTTAAGGATGCTATCTGAACAAAAGGAGCACAGCATGGAGTCTAGTGAGGAAAAACAAGTCATAAAGAAAGTAATTACTAATCACAGAGTGCTCTGAAGGGGAAGGGTGGTGAAAGCCAAGAATGGGGGATGACCATGGCTGGGGAGGCCAGGGAAGGTGTCTGCAAGGAAAGACACTTAAGCACATGGCAGATAAGTGGCCTCCCAAGTACAGAACTGAGGAAAAGAGCATCCACCACAAAATTTTAGGGCTGAAAGGGACATTACTACAGGGAGGTTACCTCTATGATTTAGAAATGAAGAAGGAGCAGAGACTTCAGGGGACTTGCCAAAGCATTCAAATCAACCACTGCCAAACGTGGACCCGATTCTGAACACTGTCTAGAAGTGACTAAAGGAATACAATCTCACTGGAAAACCCAACCTGATCATGGCAGGTGACATCTCTCCACTCAAGCCCTAGGCTTATCTTCTCATATCTTTTCACACTCAAAACCGTCTGAAGATGTCAGGTTTATCAAGGATTTGTTATTAACACAGGATGGCTGATAGGAAGCCCAGGCACAAGGCTATCTGGTCCCCATGCTTGGTTCCATCCAATTCTTGAGTGGCTTGATCCTGTTAAAAAGAGATCGGAACCAATCTGGCCAACACAGATAGAAGTGACCTCCCTCATGGACTCCCATGACAAGAAGGACAAAAAGCCATCCATTTGGCATTGTATCTGAAAAAGATTTTTAAGGTGTTCCTTTTGGGAAAAACAAGTCGTCATTTCTACCTTTTAAAAAGGCAACAGAAGGAAGGGAAGCTGACTGCCACACCAAGTTAAGTACTGACACAGAACTTAACTGAAGTGAAGCACTGCCTGACTCGGAGCTCAGCCTCCACACAAGAAAAAGCCCTTATGATGCCACTAATCTTTTGAGCAGCTTGCCATAAACTTAGGTCACGGAGCCAGCATTGACCCTGTCAAGCAACACAATAGCTTCCCCTCTAAGAAAAGATTTACTACAAAACTGTGATGCTTAACTTTTGCCTTTGTGAGTGACGGACCTACCAATTCCTACCTTGCTAGAACCTGTTACACGCAAACTAGCAAAATGATTAGAATAGTCATAATTTGCAGAAGGACTCAGGGAACCACTCATTCAGGCTTGCAGAAATAATGGCTCTCTTGAGCACCAGTGTTCAATATAATGTCATGGGGAAGTGTAAAAGGGTTAATTCCATTTTCATGAAAACATAATGTGGGAAGCAAGTGAGTATTTTTCAAGTGCTAATCTTATATAATTTGTCTGATTTTTTTTAAAGTTAGGGGAAACAGTATTAAAATGTTTTCACCAGAAGTAGACAGACTAGATAGGTATCTTGTTGCATGATCTTGACAGCACAGCCCTGAAAGAATGATTTCTCCAGGTAGGTTATTCATAATGGGAAAATGCATTTTAAGATGGATGAAACAAGACATCACAGCCTTTGCCAAATGCTTCATCTGCCTTTTTCTAACACTGTATCTGTGCCTAAGTACAGAAACTACAAAGATATCCTTGCCCAACAAGCCTCAAAACAGAGTAACAGCCTTCCAGGCCTGCTTCAAAGAGGATAACCTTGAATTTGTCACAGCTAGGTAGCTCAATTGAGGGAAGTGATATTTATGAAAGATTATCTAACAGACTTACTTTCCATCTCCATCTAAGTCTAGGTGCTAAGCCTTGAATCAACTTCCAAGCACAAGACTTGGATCCTTTTTTCTTTGTCTTCTCCACTCCTAAAGAATTACCTTTGCTAATTTACATATTAATCTTTTGGCCTCAGTTTTTTATCAAGGAGCATTTGTTATAAACACTATACAGAGCAGTTTCCATGATCTCATTCACAAAGTCCTTGCAGGAAATTTTTTTAATTTTTCATTGAATTTAATGCTTTGAAGGATTACTATGCTTTTTCTTTTCTGACAGTGAAAATTACATAACCAACTGTATTTCCCTTTTACCTGGAGCTTACAGTTAAAATACAGCAATCTTGTCCTACTCTACTGATTCTCAGTATTAGCACATTTGTTTTCTCCCTTCCATGATACAAACTCTCTATTTCTGATTTATTAATATATTACTTATTACCTGTTAATATATAAATATGTTCTTTTACATGTATTAGTGTTTATATCTCCTAATGTGATATTTATAATCTAACTTGCTAGGTCAAATCTTTTTGGAAGGAAGAAAGTTATAAATAAAATAAAATGAAAACACACTTGCATCATGAAACCTGTGCTTGAGTTGACATGAACATACCCCCAAATTACTCACATAAAACTCTAGATCACATCCCTTTGAAGTGGGATTGTATAATCATCCCCCTTTGACACACCAAACAGACCAGTATGCTATGGAGAGGACCTGCCCAAAGGCAACAACAGAAAAGAAGCACTAGAGATGCCGATGCATAATTTAGCACCACTTCTCACCAAGACCCTGCCTGGAAATTCGAGTAATTGTACTAAATTCAGGTTACCAACCTCCTCACCACTGGCTATTCGGTGAGCCAGATCTTTTAAGTTTCTCATCATTCTTTCATCCCGAAAATCATAAGGAAATGTTTCTGTCCATTCTGTCAGGAGTTGAAGAATTTTGGGTGCAATTTTTCTTATCTGATTCTAGGGAGAAAAAGCAAATCAAATTCAGTGATATCTATCAAATAAATAATTACAAACAGGGTTAATGGTAAACTTCTAGTGCAAAGTCTTTGGGGTAAAGAAGACTCTAGTCTTTGGGGTTAAAGAAGACTCTTGTCCCCCTTTCCCAAGTCAATGTCAAGTGCTACCAACTTAAGGCAGGACGGAGGGATCTTCCATGGCACTAGATTTATATTTGTTCTTTATACCTTTCCAATTCCCTCTGCATAGCCATGATACCATTTATGGATCTCAGCCTGGGGAGAAGCTATGGTTACTTAAGGAAACCAACTTCACAAAATCTAAGCCATAAAGCTACCAAACTTAATGGAAAAATACGTTAAGTTCAAATAAGGTATCATTACCTTATCACCACTAGGATCACTTAGTCTCTGGTGCTCAACACATAAGTGGCAAACTTTGGCCATTAGCTCATACGGATGCATAAATAACCGCGAACTCAGTAGGAAGGTAAATATGTACGTTCTCTGTGGCAAGAGAAAAAAAAGTCATCATGGTTATATTCTCTCTGAAACTAGTATCTTTCCTATATATTATACATCATATAGCACTAAGTTCTCTTTAGCAAAGTTACAATGCTACAGTTTCAAAAGTGATGCTTACTAGTAGTAAAACAACCTAAGATGGATTTCTCCTTTACTTTGTGATATATATTTTCCCTTAAACCATACTAAAAATAACAGAAGTACAGGGTAAGTTTAGCTACTAAATTATTCACAGTACAGTTTTACATCCATCCTCTGGGAGCCAGGATACCAGGACATATAACTCAGTCTAGTAAAGAAGAATGAAATTCAGCCCAGGGAGATCAATCTAACTTAAATATACCACCCGTACAGATTCTTGTTCTGTGTCCAAATATTATGGTAACTCAATGGAAACCAAAAAAATCACCCAACCCACATCAGCTCAAGAAATCTCCAGTGGGTCCAGTATGACACACTGCAGCATTTGTGTGCTTGTGTCAGAACATTCAAAGACAGACTTTCAAGTAATCTATTTACTTGCTCAAAGGCTAGGCAATTTGATAAAACATAATATCACACGATATACTTTTCTTTAACCACAATGTCTCCCCAGAAGCCAGTAATGAAGTAAAGCTTATTTGTTATAATACTTTCATACTCCCAATAAGAAGAAAAATTCCATGGGTTTTTCTCCCCCTTCGGTGCCTTTTGTAGCTCATAAACACTTACAGGGCTGAACAAGGGATGCCTTTTACTTTTGATTAGAAGTTTTCCCTGTGTGGCAACATATTTGAAAATGCTACGTAACAAACCTCACACACACAGAGATAACTCAGTAAGAAACATTATGGTGAACTACAGTGGCAAGCACAAACTAGCCTCTACACACCAAGGTCATTATTATATTTATAAAATCATTCGAATCTAGCACCTGGATATTTTCATGAAATCTTTATCAACAAGCAGCTGTTGCATAACAGGGGCAGCCATAGCACAAGGGAAGGGGGAAGAAACATCACGTGCCCCAGAAATAGAAAACCTGGGTTTGAATGTTGATGCTGGGAGTGAGACCATGTGCAAATTCCTCAACATTCTGAATTTCAATTTCTTCCTCTCTAACCTCTTGGAATTGCTGTAAAGACTGAGAAAATGTAAACGAATTCCTTAAATTAGAAAGGATTATCCATACAAATGTCAGTTATCAAAGTAAAACATAAACAAGTGAGTCTGTCATCTGATGTCGAATCTATAAAGAATTGCATCTTGAATGTAATTCTTGTTCTCTTTTCTGTGAAGCTTCCCTGTGTAACTTCACTTTTCTCAGCATAGTTTTGGAAAACAAAAAGGCACTAACCATTCTAGGAGCATCTAATGTTCTCTGGCATTTCTATTTAAGGACCAAGGTATGTGCATGAGTCAAACCTTACAGGTATTTCATTTAGATGGTCTCTGACTGACTACAATGTGATACCAACCCTGAAAGGAAAACTGATACACAGACATATCATAACCAGGTTCAATCTGATCTCAAAGCACTCAATAATCAATATGCAATTTCTTATTAGAAAAATTCTTAGTAACCCAGATAGAATTCTGCAGCATCTAGGGTCCCTGTCTATTCTATTGTAAATTCTGCTGGATACCGGGGACGTGTTGCAGGGGCACATGGATACCTACATCCGGATAGTAATCCACGTTAGGTACTAAGTGCTGGATGAGTGCTTCCAGAGATCCGGAGAGGAGGTTGTTGTCATGGTAATACAACCCTCCACAGCTGTCCTCCGCAGACTGATAGAGGTTTCGGTTGTAACCGCTGCTGTCAAACATTGCTGAAAAGGGAGGAGTTTGAGGCATGCTTTCCTAAAATGAATAAAAAAGGAAAAAACAGTGTCAGTAATATGCAAAAGAAAAGTAAACTTTAATAGGCATTAGGCTTTCATAATCACGAGGAAACAGGCAATTTTTAAAATAGGTTAGGTTCTGATACAATCTGAGAACCCATCAAGAAGCAAATTGCTCTTTGGATAACACATGTATGTATATTTTTGAGTACCGATGTCATCCAATAAAATACCATAAAACACTTGGATCAAAGGCTCCAATCTGGACTTAACTTCAAGTCTCTGGCTGCCGTGTTTAGATATCATTCCTTCACATTCGGTTATGAAGTCAGGGAGGGGAAGTGAGCTTTAAATTGCTTTAATCCCCTGAATCAAGTATTATCCTAAGGTGGAGATGTGTGGGCCTTGAAAGTTGGATGGGAAGAATTACATAACACTTAAGAAATAAATACCAGACTAGCATTGGGCATATGAGGAGATAACCAAAACAGAAGTTGAAAAAATGAAATTGTAAAAGAGGCCTAGAAGTAAAGTATATGTGTGTGTGTGTGTGTGTGTGTGTGTGTGTGTTTATAGACGCACGCGTATATCAAGAGATTTAATGCTGACTCCCCAGCTTTCACTGGAAGATCGGATGCTATTGATTTTCACCCCCTTTGTGTCAAATTCTTTTGGGGTGCAGAGCTCTATAAAGCCTCAGTTCTCAGTAAACACACAGCCTGAGCAAACACCTGATTTGGGGAGCACTGCCTTCATCCGTGTGCTCTGCAACTCACAAAGCCCTTGTCAGAGGATGCCTGGTAGAGGCCAAAGGCTATTAAGTTATTACTTGGATTCCTAGGGACAGAGTTCCCAGCCCCAAAAACAGACTCCAGTTCTGGCAGCATGTCTGGACAATGGAGGCAATTCAGGAGCTGCAGAGAGTGAGGGCTTCAGAGGCAAACGATCAGGGGAAGCCAAACTCCAGGGCTTGGACTGACAGGGACAGGGTGTGCAGAGGCTGCAGGAGGACACAACCTGGGCTAATCCCTCTTTTCAAGATGCTGAAAGATATCTGTATCCGAAAGGGGGAGGGGCGTGGGGCCTGTCTGAGGAGGCACATCCATTACTCCAAGTGCATCTGTTCTGGTTCCCACTAATGGGGGCCACAGCATCACAATGTGTGCGCATGCCTGGGCAGGGGGTGGCCAGGGGTGGGGTGCTGGGAAAAAACAACGTCCATTATAAGGTGACTTGGCAGGTGAAAGTGGCATTTAGGGAAAGAAGCATCAGGAAAGAGAAATAGAAAAAAAAAAAAAGCTTCAGTATTTTGTGCTCTGTCCCATCCACAAACCAATGCTGAGGGAGAACATAAAAGGATCCAGCACAGAGAAGGAAAGACAAACATCATATGATATCACTTATATGTGGAATCTTAAAAAAATTATACAAATGAGTTTATTTACAAAACAGAAACAGACTCACAGACATAGAAAACAAAGCTTCGGGTTTACCAACAGGGAAAGCAGCAGCGGAGGCGGGGGCGATAAATTAGGAATTTGGGGTTAACAGATACACACTACTATATATAAAATAGATAAATAACAAGGACCTGCTCTATAGCACAGGGAATTATATACAATATTTTCTAATAACCTATAATGGAAAAGAATCCAAAGAAGAATACATATATGTATAACTGAAACATTTTGCTGTACACCTGAAACTAACACAATATTGTAAACCAACTATACTTCAAAAAATAGCTACAAGTGGGAAGAAAGTGAGGACTGAGAATCACTCTGTCTGGGGAGACTTGTCACTACCAGAGTCGTCATTGCCATCCCTCTCGCTTGGGCAGGACATGGTCATAATGGCCAAAGGAGCAGGAACTGAGGATGTAAATGTTAACACAAATGCTCCCCACTTAGTTGGTAAGACCTCACACATAGGAATCACGGTTAGATGAAGAACTCAATGTTAACGTTGTATAAGGCAACGGACAAAGTATGTTTCTGTCCTCTTCAAATTGCCAGTTTTCTATGAGTATGTTTCATGTGCAATATCATCTTTGCAAATGGGTTGTCCCTGGTGGGAAGAAAAACAAGAGCCTGTCTACCTTTGCCCTGAGAAACTCAAAATGTCCTTAAACTGGGACACCAGGACCTGAGATGAGAAACATCTGAAAGTTACTTCTTCCAGCCTGGAAGGAACCTTCCCTCTCTGGATGTGGCTTTCCTGCCTCTGGCTTAAAAAAAGCTTTAGATGGTTAAAACCACACAATATCCTTGGTATCCAGGATGACAAGTGGAACTCACTCTATCCATGCCCTTGAAGTTGTTTTTCTTTTTTTTTTTCTGCCAAGAACCATGAATTTTCCTTGATTTCTCCACTTACTCAGTACTACCGAAACCGTCCTAATATTAAGTGCTTTGGGGAGAAGGTTGGCCAGGATTTGGGAATTTCAGAAAAATCAGAAAATGTTAAAAGTTCAAAAGGACCATAGAAATCAAATGGTCCAAGATGGAAAATAGATTTCATTTCACTTCCTAACGGCAATCAATCCAAAGTGGTTGCCAAAAGGCCGGATGAAGAGTGAGGATTCAAAGCCTGTAACTGGGTGGGGAATGTGTGCTAAGGGATTAGCAATGACCGCAAAACAGTCACAGAAGAAGCCAAGGCCCAAGCGTCATGACAATCAGGTCCACTCTCCTCTGTCCATCAGTTTGCAAACTGAGACCTTGGGCAGTGAGGTGAAGTGACCAGGCTAGGACCACACAGCCACGTGGCTACAGCACCACGTGAGCCCCACGGCACTCCCCTAAATCTTGCACCCCTGCTGCCTTTGGTAGAGTGACAGGAAGCACGAGCCACAAAATAGTCACAAGTCACTCAAAGTTCCCTTTCAAAGAATCGGCACCAAAAGCCACCAAATATTTGTACTTATAATTATTTACTCCCATAAAGTGGACAAGGACCCAGATTTAATGAAGCCCTAATCTAGGGCTTAAGAGCTGTGAAAACTTCGGAAAGTCACTTACTCAGCCCCTGCCCCTAGGTATGTCCAATTTTGCTCACTCCTTCCGAAATTCTAGATGATAACAAAACTACCAATTTTCTTTATAGCGAAGTTAGAGCATTTTTAGAGCAATGGCAAAAGGTCTTTGTATTGTTCCTTGGAAATGTGTCACAGGATTTCTTTGAGGAGGCACAAAATATCAACAACAACAAAAAACCCCTCCAACCAGGCACCAAAAGAAAATACTACAAATAGCAATGGACACCAAACCGAGATAAGTTAATTGAGGTTATAGTTTATTATACTTAAAAATCAAATTTAAGAAGAGAATCTATCATAGGTTGTTTTCTGCCTTCTAATTAGCGCAAAGTCTGTTGCCAATCAGCTGACTGACCACAAACGAACTTGACTGTTGAACTTGCGTAGAGCAACAACCAATGGCTGAGATTTAAGTCACTCCAAGAGACCCAGCCCCTTAGTTACATGCACAATGGTCCTATTTTCCCACCTTGCCATATACTGTCAACTCCTTAGGCCTCCACCTTCCTCAGTGTGCATCCTTATACTATGGGATCCTGTGTGCTGGAAAAGGTCTCCACAGTCCACAGCCCTTTACTTCTCTGATTCTTGCTCAAGGCCGCTCCCCTGAGAAATGCCTAGATGCACGGTGGGCAAGGCTCTGAGAATGTCAGCAGCTCCCATCTGTGTAAGGTTTACTGCCCACAAATGCCTTTTTGGATATTATATCTACCTTGTTTGGCAGGGATCCTTACTCTGTTTGACTGCATAAGCACGGGTTCAGAAAAACTTCATTACTCAGCTGGGGTTACACATCGGATAAGGGACAAACAGGCAGGGTTTCAAACCTAGTCTTCAGACTCCAGGTTCAAAATTTATTACACTACATCATGTTATACTGCAAATGGTCTTCTTTGAACTTTTAATGTTTAACCATAAAATGAAAAGCCTGTCAGTCTGTCCCAAATTGCACGCTATTAGAAAAATTCACATGTTTTACACGTTCTACATAAATCCTTGCCCCAAAGATGTACGAACGTCATTAATTACTCTTATTAAAAAGCAACACTATCAACAAAAGTATTTAAGCTACTGACCTTTGCAATCAAAGCATAGTGCTATCTAGACAGACTTCAGAAATTCTAATATACACTTCTTCATATTTTATTTTCTTTGAAATTGGGATGCACATAAATAGTTAAGTGATAAGAAAACCTGTTTAACTGTCTTTTTTTAGCAATATATAAAATAAAAGAGCATCTTACAATGGATGACATTTTAGATTCAACGAAATACAGTAATACTTGCTTGTACGTACTTTACAGATTTCCAGTAAAAAAGATCTGATGAGACAAATGACCAAAAGAGAGATCATGGATCATGGTACATGCAACTAATTTCTGGACAATCTCTAGCAAGTGGTCAGTCTAACCATTTTCCAGAAAGATCAACTGCCTTGTGTAATAGACGCATTTGATAAACGAGGGGAAAGGTCAGCAGAATGGCACAGAGAGTACTGCTTGTGAAGTGGATTTTTAAGTGCCTAAGAAGATAAACATACTAGATTTTTTTTTCCTCTCAAGTACCTTTCTTCTTATTACCCACATCAAGAACCACTGTTTGTTCAGCATGACTCAAATTTGACATCCAAGACTTTAGTTCTACCTGCTTCAGTTCTGGAATGAAAGAAAGTGAAGTTCAGAATATTAAATATTGGCTTGGTTCGTGTTTAAGAAAACAAATTCATAGAATATCCAAGTACTGCACATGAGAATCCAGAGAAGCATTTAGCCCCGGATGCTATTAACTCCAGAAACCATTTGCTAAAGCCTCCCTGGTGGAAGAAGGGCTAAGTGTAAGGCGGTTCCTACCCCACAGCTTCCATTTATTTTCTTTAATCTCAATGTAGCTCTGACTTCTTATCTGCAGCAAATCTTCTCTTTACAGCTCACAATTACTATTTTCTGTCTGTTGGGTTCTGTAAACTCTCAATTTACTCTTCTCTACCCTTTCCAACATAATCTCAACACCAACTTCTCCACTGTCTGCCATCCTTCTTTAGCACAAATTTTGCCCAACCCAATATACCTGCTATGGGGACCTGCTAATCAAAACTCTGGTTTAGAAAAACTGACTATTTCCAAAATGAGAATATGTGACAGCATTAAGTACTGGCCTTAATTTGCTGTTAAGTCAAACTTCAAAGTAGCTAACTCCTTTGGAAAAAGTGAGATTTATATGAGACGCTTGAAAAAGCTGCTGACTCTATTCAAATCACTACCAGTAAGATAAGACAGAGGACAGGTTAATCTCACAAGCAATTCTCACCTTGCAAAATTTCATTTGTAAGCCAGTTGCTGGAAACGCAGAATATATTGTTTGGCCAGTAGCTCTTAACTTTTTAGGAAAAGATCACAACTTCTCCACACACTGCCCCCAGAGAAATCGACCAACAGGTTTGTATATACTTTCAGGGAGTTCAGACTCCAGATTAGGAAGCACATGTGCTGGCCTGTACAGAACCTGGATCGTATTTATCTACTTCCTCAAAGAAAGAGAACATAGTGGTTCTGAAGGGAACCTTGTTTTAACAAGGTTAAAGGTTGAAGACTGGCTCCTTAGAAATCAACCAATACATGTAAATATTTTCTAGTAGTACTGATCCAATGGCGTTGAAGAGAATGAAAAAGACACTTCTTTCGGTTTGCATAGAGATATTTAAATAGCTCCCCCACACACACATTGAGGGAGCACTTTGGGATAAGGGGGAGGCAATGAGACAATGGGAAACAGATTTTGGTTTTAAAAACAATGACCCAGGGCTTCCCTGGTGGCGCAGGGGTTGAGAGTCCGCTTGCTGATGCAGGGGACACGGGTTCGTGCCCCGGTCCAGTGTCCCACATGCAGCGGAGCGGCTGGGCCCCTGAGCCATGACTGCTGAGCCTGCGCGTCCGGAGCCTGTGCTCCGCAGCGGGAGAGGCCACAACAGTGAGAGGCCCGCGTACTGTTAAAAAAAAAACCCAAAAACAAACAAACAAAAAAACAATGACCCAGGCTAAAAGAAAGCTCTGAGCTGCCAAAATTAGCATACAGATTACAGGTTCTTCTGGAAAACTTCCCAAGAGGAAGTAAAAGATACCCAACCCACGTATACAAGATGAATGTTCTTTCTTATATTTAATTTGGGAAGCTGAAAAGTTGGTTGACAGACAAGATATCTTACCGGGGCAGCTAATTCAGTCACAAAGATATATCATGTCCTTCCAAGGACCCTGCAAAAGTTCAGCATGACATTGATCCAGCAGCAAGAAAGCAAGCTCTAGGTGATTTAAGGGATGAATGGATTTGAAAGGCATGCCTAATGGTTTCAAACCAACTAAAGCACCAGATGAAAAGCTGCCTTTTTTGAAACAACAGACTGTGTTTGAATTAGTGACTGCTTTTGCACAAGGTTATTTACGAGGAGGCAGGTGCATCAGTCTAAGGTGGTTTCAGGTGACAATTCCAATTGGAAGAGGGCCAGGAAAAGATGGGTGTGGGAACTAAATCAAAAGCCATCCTTCAACAACTGCTTTAGGTGTTTGGTAAATCTCTGCCAGGATGTCAAGTCAGCATTTCCTTTACACTCAGGAGAATGAGATAGCAAAGGTAGGAGTCCAAGATAAAAAAGGTTTATTTCAGCCCCTATTTCATCACAGAGCACCTCAGTGAAATATTTAATAAATCCAATGTCTTTATATTGATCGCTCTCCTTTCGCTTCTGTTCAAATGCTGGGCATGTGTCCAAACGAGGTAGAGGAAGCCCTCCCTATCACAGTTGAACTTTGAGAGCATATTTGTTTAGGGAGGAGAGGCTTAATTTAAGATCCGGCAATGACTGGTTCCCAAATTCCCATCTAAATTCCAAAGGAACTTTGCACTTTGGTGAGATGCAGCCTCTTCCTTTTTTCATTTAAGGCTCCAGAGATCGGAATGAGAAAGAGTTCACATATTTCAACTTTACTCCAGCTGGGATCTCAAGTACTTTTAGCCTCCTTTTGGCACGGCTGGATCTCAGAATACAAGTGCTGACTGTACGCTCAGAGAGTGTTTCTCTAACTATGGATTCAAGTTAGGGGAAAGTAAAAGTCAAGTCTCCCACACTGTATAAAACATGCTTATTTTGAGCTTGAAAAAAGTCTCAAAGATTATCTTCTCATTTCTTTCTAGCAGCATCTCTGGACACTAGAAATGCTACACCTCTGCTAACCTCCTTGAAAAAAGAGGTATTGTGTTGAGATTACAAACAAAACAGAGTAGAGGACTCAGAATCAACTCACTTCTTTGGCATGTGAACAAAAAGTAAGTAACTCACAGATAAGTACATTCTTTGGAACTGAGCCCCAAATGCTTTGTAGATTTCATGGTCAAGGGGAAATAATCAGTATTTTTGAGGAAAGAGGTCCTATTTCTCTCTACAATGATGGAATGGTGGTATTTCCTGATTTATTATAGGATTCCACATTAAAAAATGAATGTGCATTTTGCTTGATTTGTCCTAGATGCTACTTAAATTTTTCTTCATTAATTCCTAATTAATGGAGGAAAGGGATTCTGACTCAAATAATTACCATCTTTGGTTTCCCTGAAAGAAAAACAAGGTTAAAATTTGTCATCTTTTGTCTTGGGTATATCTTGTCAGCAGTTTATTAAGACACAAAACAACAATTCAGTACGTGGCAACTACAAGTGGGCCTGGAGAATCATTTAAAACTTTTCTATGAGATAAATCTTTACTAATTTTTTTTTGTAGGAACTGATCACAGCGCATGTTGACATTCTTCCTGCAATGTTTTTAATCGTCTACAACTGCCATGCAGTTCCTGAGCTTAACAGTAGATGGCTCCATGTGCCTTGTCTTTGAAAGGATTAGTGCTTTCTAGCAGTAACAGTAGGTGCTGGTTTAAAAAATTCAAAGGATAATTAGAGTTCTGGGGGAAAAATTTGAGAAATTGGTGTTTGGGATCGTGGAATATTATTGAACTTTGGAAAGTGGCATTGCTCATGATATACAGTTGAAAACATATAAAGCCAGTCTATGTCTGGGTGCCTGTCTTGGGTGCCTGTCTATGATGAGAATTAATTGTCATTTTCCCAGAGGAATAAAAGTGATCTTCTGGAAAATCAGAATCATCGTTATCTAATTAAGTGTTGTCAAAAAAGAACCTTCTGGAATATTGGAAATGTTCCTCTTCTGTCCAATACAGCAGCCATTCACCACACGTAGCTATTATCGAACACTTAAATGGGGCTACGGCAATTTTTGTTTGTTTAATTTAGTTAAACTTAAGTTCATATATCCCCAGGTGGCTATTTACTGAACAGCACGGGCCATGACCTTGAACAGCACAGATATAAGTAATTGAATCATTTATACACGATAGATCTCAAGCTAAATTATAGAATATCAAATGGGGAGCATCCTTTACTAAAAGGGTTTATGTTTCTAAACCCCGTTCACCTCAGCATACTTAGTGAGGACATTCAGTAAACAAGTAGAATTTTCTATTTACAATTTATTGTGGAACATGGTTACCGGGATAATTTTATTTTTTTGGCTGCAAGTTCTTGAAAAATTACCCTTATCCCACACCCCCCTCCATTCTTCCCTTTTAGATAAATAGAAGGATACTAGCATTCTATAAAGTGCTTTCCTTTCTTACAAGACTAATTTGTACTTTCCCTGTGTTAAACTCATTTTCATACCAGGGCTTCCTAATAAAATTTGAATAAATTGAATGACTTCCAGATATAAATGTACCTTGACATGAAATAATAAACACACAAACCTAAGAAAAAATGATTGGTCAAAAGACTGGTTTTAAAATGACAAAATAGTAACACTGACTTAAAAAGTCCAAAAAATTTTCCTGACTCAACCTTCTTGAAAATAGCATTTTTAAACACACTTGTAGGAGAAAAACAAGAGCAAAAAACAGCGTAAGCAGATAATAAATCTCTACATAATTTTCACCAATAAGAAGAAATTTCACTCTTCTCTCTTCATTTCCACACACCAAGTAGCTGAACATCTAACTGCAGACCATTCTTCAGCCTTCATTGTTCCACAGCTAATAAAGGGTGCAAATGAACGAGGTGATAGTACAGCAAGATAAATCAGTTAACACAGAGCTAAAAGAGACTCACAAATCATCTAGTTCAACACCTTGTCAATTTCACAGATCCTGCAGGTATAGGGAGAAAGTAAGTGACTTGTTAGGGCTCCAGATTGATTAGAACCCTAGGCTCTATTCCCAAGGCAGAAATCTGCCCACAGCGCTAGGCTACATCTGTCATCCTAGGATAATCAAGGGTTGCACAAATCTAATTTTTATAGATTTAACTGGAAAACCAAAAAGGACAACTAAAGGGGGGATAACACCTGTATTCAACCACTAAAGACAAAATTCCCATCAATCTTAAGCAGTATTTTCAACAGTACAATTTGTCTCTTTAAGACCTTACAAGATGTTATAATGGTTGTTCCATTTATTATTTGTGGCACCAGAATCAAGATTCTAAGTCCCTGCTTCAGGGATTCCAGATTCTTCTCCCAAGTAAGGGAGGATACCCTAATTTTCTCATCTCCTGTCCAAGCAGGTACTCTCTTTGGGGTCATCCAAATGCTCCTCCGAAGTCTAATTCTTCCAGGCCACCTCTGGAGATTGATCCCACCACTTCCGGTGCCATATTAGGTAACTTACCAACATAAACAGTCACCTAGTTTTGCCCCTTCAATTTTCTTACTTTTTCCTAGATAGGTGTTATTCAATTGATTTTTTTTTTTTTTGGTCTATTGTAGTTTATTGGCCAGTAGTTAGACTGTAAGAATGTAATGTTAGTAATAATATAAGAAATGTGAATGATTATGATAAATAATAAAAATTTAAAATATTTAACAATATATGCCTAAGAATAACTTAAATTAAAAAAACAATAAATATAAATAGTTTATGGTGATTTTCGGTTCCAAAAGACAGAACGATCTCAGGAATCAGATTAAATGTCTAATGGAGCATATAAAATGGAGCAAGACTGAAAATGCACCAGGGGAGAAATCAATTCGAAGAATTTAACACTCCATTAGACCACTGAAAAGTACTACACTTAGTAGCCAGAAATATTGCCACCTCTAGGAAGACAAAGGATTGACCCACATGTCGTGGAAGAATGCCAACAAGACACTTGCTAATCAGTAGCCGATCTTCTCCACTTCTCCAGAAAACCTGCTTGAAAGGCGTAACAGAGCAGCGCTTGTGAACCCTGACTTCTGTCAAGTGCCCTAGGTCCTCCTTGGCCCAACAATTGCCCCCCCCATAAACTAACCATTAATGATAGGACCTAACAAGCTGCCACACTTTTTAATCTGCTATGAAAATCTTGACAGCCAAGAATTTTTCTTTCATTTTAGAAGTCAATTCTACATTTGCTCTAAACCTCACCTGACTAGTTGTTTTCCTTCCAAATCTCCAATCAGGCATATACTCTGGTTAACTGTAACCTCCTTGTTTCTTAGCACAGGCTTATCACCATGGTCCATGTTTTAAACTAAGACACAGCTATCACATGCGAAGCTCTAGCTACTGTTTTCGGGAGGAAAGAAAAATTATTCACCCCATCTGAGTCTGACTGTACCAGACATTATTCAAGAGTGCAAAACCCTGATCCCTGAACTCTTCCCTTTATGCACTCAGTTCAGAGACCCTCCCTCGGCCATTAGAGATCATCCAGGGCTAAATATAGATCTACGCACACCAGCGGTCCCTGGCCACCGTCACATGGTGCTGCTGACGAACTCCTTGGAGACGCCTTCTGCCCAAACATACATACACAAATTTCTGTGCATATTCATCCATACACACTATACCCACCGAATTCGTCGGCGAAGACGGACACATCTACATTCAGAAGAGAAAGTGGCTCCCTAGAGCTCCCCTCCTGCGGTTTACTACACGTGTGCCGCCCTCCGCACTGTCAGAGGACCTAGCTACGCTGCTTTCGCCTGAGCTGCGCGGATCAGGTTGGGGTAAGGTGGGAATCAATACTCCAGTGGATCCCAGACAGACACACACACTTACACTTCAGCCCCCCTGTTCCGCCCTGTTCAGCTTGTACAGCACTGAAGTTGTTTCCACGGTTCCCCTAGAGAGAGGAGCCTCCCCCCGCTAGCGGAGGCTCCCAGGTACCCACAGTTCACGTTATTATCGCCCAGCCAGGTGACCCGAGACAACTCACCTGAGCTCAGGGCAACAGCAAGGCGACACGTTGTGTCCCAAGTTACCAGCTGAACGGAGAAAGGAAAGAATATCACCTCGTCAGTGGCGAGCACATGACCTCTGTTCCCTTGTCTCTTCCTAAGAGTCAGACCTTAGATTATAAGGCTCCGTCACCAAAAATAAGCAGGACCCCCAACTGCCCACCCCCCACACACACACTCACGAAAACTAGCCAAGAAGTAGAAGGAAACAACCTAGCTGTGCACAGGAAGGGAAGAAAGGTTGAAGAAAGGATGAAAGCGACCAGAACTCAGACAAATCCTCAAAAACTGTACCAAGATCTCGAGACAGAAGGCCTGGCTGCGGGATCGGGGCGAGAAAAGCAAAGCAAAACCCAAGCCTGTCCCCGCCCGGGCCCCAGTAGCTGGGGCACGCACCTGCTGGCACCGTGTCCGCTCCCGGGGCGGCCCCAGACGCCCTCGGCGGCCTGGCGGGAGGACTCCCCACTTCCCCCGCTTTTGCGGGACGCTCTGCACCAGCAAGCGCTCGCTGACCAGAATCTCCCGCCGCCTCCAGGGGCACTGGCAGCCGGGGCGCAGTCACAGATCAGACTGCTCCGCGCGCAGCTCCCGGGCCGCCAGGGAGAGCGCAGCGCGCAGCAGGGTGGCGCGTTCCCGCTGCCGGGCTCCGGTTTCTCCCGTGAGAACTGCTGACCAGGGAACAACCCACCGGCAGATGGACCCGGGGTCCTCGGCTTCCCAGCTGTTTTCCGCGTGCCCACCAACGCAACCAAAGTGGAGGAAGCAAAAGAGCGCAAAAAATTCCGCCCAACCAGTCGGGTGCCTTGTTTATACTGAAACTACTGCCACCGCCGCCGCCGCCGCCACCGCCGCGCACACCCCCTTCTCTTCGAGTGCCCGCCCCCGCCGCCAGCCCCGCCCCCCTCCGGCCCCCGCAGACCAATCACGGCGCAGCTCACCGCCCACTCTGCCGCCGCCCCCGGCGCCCGCGGCCAGCCCACGCGTCCCCGGGGGCCCGGGACTCCAGTGGCGCGGCTACCGGTTGTCCTCCCACGCTGCGGAGGCCGGCGGAGCCCGGCGCAGGCGTGTTTAACTACGCTGGTTCGGCTCGCTCGGACTGCGTGCGTTCCCTCCTGAGGGCACCTGCCGGGGGCTGTTTGTGCAGTCATGTGTATGCCTGTGTGTGTTCGTTTACCTGTGTGCTACCTGTAAATACCGGCCCGACCTGTTATACAGTATCTATTAACATAATTATGAGCTAGAGGTTACTGTCCCTCTAATTTTCAGAAGAGAGCTGAGGGAAACCACAAGAACATTCGCTCAGCAAATATTTACAGAAAGCCTGAGTGCTAGGCTTTGTGCCAAACGCTGGGGGCACACTCCAGGCTGGTCCCTGCCATTAGGAAGCCTTACAGTTAAGTGATGGACAAACGTTAAGCAAATGGTCACCCAAACAAAATGTAAAATTGTGGCTGTTACAAGTTCCACAAAGAAAGGAAAACTGCTGTGAAATATGTTTCTGGAGGCAAAGAGGGGAGGTCTGACCTCAGTAAAGGCTGTGCTGTCATGGTAACCGCATGCTCTATCATTGGATACTTGATAACTATTTCAGGAAAAACGGTAAAACTATTTTTCTAATAAAAATTTGTACGAATAAAAAGAGGCTGGGGACTTCCCTGGTGGCGCAGTGGTTGAAAGCCCTCCTGCCGATGCAGGGTACACGGGTTCGTGCCCCGGTCCGGGAAGATCCCACATGCCGCGGAGCGGCTGGGCCCTGAGCCATGACCGCTGAGTCTGCGCGTCTGGAGCCTGTGCTCCGCAACGGGAGAGGCCACAGCAGTGAGAGGCCCGCATACCGCAAAAAAAAAAAAAAAAAAAAAAAAAAAAAAAAAGAGGCTGGAGGGAAGAAACGATGAAAACAAATAAGGGAAGGAAGAGACGCAAGGAAAGAACAAAATCTTAAATCATCAGGAGCCTCTCTTGCCTGCCATGTGACCTTGAGTAAGTAAAGTAGCTTTTCTGAGCTTCAGTTTTCCCTTGTGTAAAACAACACTCTTCATACCTATCCTATAGGGCTATAATTAGGATTACTGAGATAGAGGAACTCTTTTTGTCCCTGCTCCAGCTTCCCTCCCGCCTCCTCCTTGCTGGGTTGGAAACAGCATGAAGTTCACCTTGCCTATTAGCTGATTCCTCCCCTTATTTCCTTCATCTGTACCTCCTCTCACTTCTCTTTGCCTAATTATACTCCCTCCTTCTCTTCTGTAAATGAGTCTCCTGTGACTCCGTTGTCTACTCTCACCTATCTGAGCTTCTCTGCAGTTTGAAGAAGGAGCCCTAAGACCAAGAAGGCTTGGCGGGTCCAGCTGTTCAGAGTAAAGCACCAAGGCTTGGGTGGCCCAGCCCAGCCCAGCTGTTGTGGTTGTGCTGGTTGGCTAGTCTTTCAAGCTCAGTTTTCCACCCTGGTTCTGCAACAAACAAGCCGTATGAGGTTGGGCAAGTCATTGACAATCTTGAGGTTCCTGGTCCTGTAGCAATAAATTAAGACTTGGACTAAATCATGATTTCTTAATGGAAATATTTGACATATCCTTTGTAACCTCCGGTTACACACCAGCCCAGAAGATTTTGCCCAGTTTTACATTCTGAAGTTATTTTTCCCACCAAAACAAAAGATGTTTATTTATTTCTCAAAAATATAAAATGGATACCATGAGACTGTTCATTCAATGCTTTACCAAACCACATTCCTGCTCCGCATTCTGGCCGATCCCCCAGGACCCCTTCCATCTCCCTATATGAGAGATAATATATACGGAGACAGCTCCAGAGTTAGGTGGCTCAAACCCTAACTCTGTCTCTATCACTTAGCCAGTGATCAAACCTTAGAAAACACATGGACAGATTCTGGGCCCCCATTTACTCATCTGAGAAACAGCAGTCGTGGTTTAGAAAAGCAAATTCTTCACAGAAGAAGATTAAAAGAGATAATACACAAAATGAGTTTGGAACAGTGTCCCTTAGAGAAGCCTTCCCTGACCTTCCTACTTAACAACTGCAATCTCATCATCCCCACTCCATCTCGTCATTCCCTTCCCTGCTGTGTTGTTTCCTCCATAGGCCTTATACCACCATTTAACATACTGTCTATTTTACTGATCATTCCCTCCCTCTCCTCACTGGAATATAAGCTCCAGAAGAGCCGGGTCTGTTGTTGTTATTGTAGTTGTTGTCTTCCTGCTGTATTTTCAACGTCTAGAATGGTGTCTTACACACAATAAACATTCAATATAAGTACGTGTTAGTTGGATTACTTAATTAATTAATGCCTAGCACATGGTAAGCACTCAGTAAATAATAGCTGTTATGACTATGTATTAAGTATTCTCTATCATGAAAATATATTCTGTCCATTCTTTACTTGTCATAGTTTCTTTCTGGTCTTTTGACTCCATTGGCTCAACGCTTGTCTCTGTAAATCTTGGTAAGCTCAGTAATACTGGTCAAATTGATGCAAATAAACCCCTGCTGAGTAAGACCTCACTCCAGTAATAAAAATAGCCACTTGTATTGAGCTTCTGCTATGTGGCCGGCTTTGTGCTGAACATTATTTTTCTTCTCCTTTCCTCTTGGACCTGGGGTTCACAAAATTAGAACCATTGTCATGACTGATCCATGTTCTTCCTTTTATTTCACTTTCTTTCATTTCCCATCTAAGATCCTTTTCACCACCCCAAAGGCACTTACTCCTTCACACTATTTAGTGTGAGTTTTTCGATCCGCCTTTCATGAACAATGGCTTATTGTTTTATGTGAGCACAAGAGTATACTTATCTAAATGTTATTGTGCAATCTGTCTCATTCTGTTTCTCACTGTTTTCTCTCCAACTTTTGATTTTGATCATCCACCCATGTTGACATACATTGATGTTGTTCACTCCATTTACTCACTGTTGAGTGTTTCACCATATTTGTGTTACGGTTTTTGCTTACATGTTCTTTCATCCTCACTAAAACTCTGAGATATAGGTACTGTTTTCTCCATTTCTGAGATAAGGGAATAAGGCTTAGGAAGGTAAATAACTGCCAAGGCCATTCAGCTGGAGAAGCCATGAATTAAACCCATATCTCTCTGATTCCAATGTTCCCATCTTCTCACTCTACAAAATGGATTTATTACTGTAAGATTTTTGAAATAATGTCTGAAAAATATCCTCTACCTCTTGGTCATTTTATATGTCCAAGATATTGCTGTTAAAACTAGTAGATATGTGTATTTAAATTAAACCAGAGTTGGGCTTCCCTGGTGGCGCAGTGGTTGAGAGCCCGCCTGCCGATGCAGGGGACACGGGTTCGTGTCCCAGTCCGGGAAGATCCCACATGCTGCGGAGCGGCTGGGCCCGTGAGCCATGGCCGCTGAGCCTGCGCGTCCGGAGCCTGTGCTCCGCAACGGGAGAGGCCACAACAGTGAGAGGCCCACATACCGCAAAAAAAATAAATAAATAAAAATAAAAATTAAACCAAAGTCTTTTCATTGCTGTTAAAACTAGTAGATATATGTATTTAAACCAGAGATCAGTTCTTGTCATTGCAAAGCAGCATTTATTATGTCTCAGATGCAAGTTTAACATTATTTGTGATTTATGATCTTAAGACACAAGAACTTTATTTTTTTTTAAAGAGATTGTTGTAGACTTTTTTTTTAAAGGTCAGTGTGAACTTTTTAATTTAATTAATTAATTTATTTATTTATTGGCTGCATTGGGTCTTCATTGCTGCTCATGGGCTTTTTTCTCTAGTTGCTGCGAGCGGGGGCTACTCTTCGCTGCGGTGGGCGGGCTTCTCATTGCAGTGGCTTCTCCTGCTGGGAGTTTGGGCTCCAGGGTGCATGGGCTTAGTAGTTGTGGAGTGCCAGCTCCGCAGTTGAAGACACAAGAACTTTAAATGAAAATCTCACAAAGCATAATGGCCTTCAAAGTTTTAAAAATTGTCCTATCAAAGAGGAATGAGGCTCCAGAACACCAGATAGGACTAAAGAGGGAAAAGTATAAGGGAATGGATCAAGGCTTCAGGGTAAGAAAAACATTAACGATGCTCCAAGTTGAATAGCAGCTTTTTCTCGTATTGAATTCCTTCTCTCTGGATCATAAAGGGCCTTGTGAAATGGCCAAGTAACTCTCCAAAACACTTCCATGTATTCTCTTTCATTTAGTTTCTAGTGTCACTCTGAAATATGAAGATGAAGAGTCCAAGGATACTGAATCTTAGCCCCAGTTTATAAATGGCAGGAAATGAAGGCATTGGTCACACTAGTTACCAACAGCCAATCTAGACTGCAGCCTCAAACTTCTCACTTTCTAAGCCAAGGAAGACAAACCCATTTTTTATAAGTATGATGTATATTGCCTCTTGTGTATTTCAATAAAAGATTACAAGAATTTCATAAAGCAAAAACGTGAAGAATGATCAGATGCAATTTTGAGAAAATCATTGAACAATTCCTAAGCAAGGTATTTGAATATAACTTTGTAGCTGGTTAACTCGCCCTTTAGCATCTCTGAACTAATCACAGCTTCTCTGGAACACACAAACCCAATTATTTTTTTTAAACAGGTAAGAAATAAACCCTATAATACCTAAGTACTGCACAGATACCAAATTATTTATTTTATGTAAAAGAAAGAAAAAAGCAATTGCTTTTGCACAGAGAATAGATTTAAAGGAAGAGGAAGAAAAAAAAAACCATAATTCTCCCCCCAGCCCCACCTCTTTCACAGAGGAGGAGGAAATACTGTAGTGGTGTGGCTAGGTAGAGACAAAGATATTTTGGAGCCAGAGGTCTCATTTCTTGGGATCTGGGTTCCATTTCTTGGGATCCTCTCTCTTTGGACTCTCTCTCCCACATGGCTGCAATGGTATGATGGGGTGTTAGGTCAGTTAGACCAGCCTGGCTCTAGACCTTAGAGAAAACCCCTTATATTACCTGGCTTTTTAGCATGCTTTGGTTTCATACCCTCTTCCTCATTCTAGCCTGAGTAAAAGGGATTCTGCCCATGGGCCAACCTAGCTTATGAAGAGGCCATGTTGGAATTTCATAGTAATAAAGCATGTACATGTTTGACATTGGCCTCTATTCATACCTTTCCCTGGAACTTGAAAGAAGGATGATGAACGACAGACGTGAAAATTTAGATATTCAAGATTCCGAGTCCCGGGCCCTTCATAAATACAAAATGAACCCTGCCACTTAGAGGAATTTTTGTGATGAAACACATGATTGGATCAGCCTTGGAATGGTCTCCTCAATAATAATTCCTAACAATTGTTATCATTTACAGTGTTCTTTCACATCATTGTCTCATTTAGGGAGAATATTGGGTCTGTGAGCGTCAATCAGTTCTAATGGTAGTCATTACAGAGGCATGTATTTTCCTTTCTTGGGATCACTAAAAATACTACAGAGAGCCATTCATTTAGATTTGCTAAGAAGATACCACTAAATAGAAGGGAATTGACTAGAAAAGATAACTTCAGGGAAGTTTCTTCCACACATCAAGGTGATCCTCTTTCACTGTCACTTCTGTCTACCAGATCTTAAAGTTGTACAAAAGAATGTAACAACTGCATGGGAAATTCCACAACAGATATAGTAGGTTTTCAGCGTCTCCTAAGAAGATGTACAAAGTTACCATATGTTCATTTATACTAGACTAGAACTGTTGAACAGCAAATTTATTATTTTTCCTTTATAAGCATCGTTGTTTTGCTCATTTGCCAATTTTTACTTACTCTTATAAAGTAATTAGTTGTAATAAACTCAGGAGGGATATTGATATTGAGAAATAATAGTACTTGGCCTGATCATAAGCTTATGAGACAGTCTTATCATCACTGATTATGTAATTCATAGTGACTTATTTTTTCTACACGGACAAAGAAATATTTCATAACCTTAAACACATTATTTTGATACAATGTATCATTCTTTTGAGTGGAAATTCAATTATAAACATGAGCTTCTTTGGATAAATATTCTTTATCCTGTAAAATCTTTACAGTGAATAGTAAATACACATATATTTCTCTAGTTCTCATTTCTCTTTCTAGAGGTTTTTGTCTGGTTTCTTGTGAGTGAGTTGATCTTATAATGAATTAAGAAAAGGTTTTTCTGTTTCAAATTCTTATAGCCTTCAATGTTAAGTCTGATTACTTTGCTAGAAGGTCCCCTCAGTTTTGACTAATTACCAATCTATGTCCTAGAACACTGAGTGGGAGGGAGAAAATGAATAATAGAATAATAAAATTTTAGAGCTGGGAGAAATATTAATGATCATCTCTTTTCAACTTTCCCCACCCCAATGCCACCAACCAAGGCATTTTTGAGCTGAGGAAATTGAATCCTAGAGAGATTAAATGATCTAAGGCCATCCAACAAGATAACAACAAAGTTACACAAGTCAAAGAGTCTGGATGATAAGCCCAAAACTTCAAAAACTATGATTTTGCTTCCTAATTATTCCTGCAGGGCTGAAATTTATGGAGCTACTTTGACGTTATAGAAGTACAATTTGTTTCCAAATATTTATGACAAATATTCTCTACTAAATACTTCTTGATGAAATGATAAAGGAGAATTCTTTAGGTGTCGCTAATAGCTTTTATTAGAATTCTCTAAATATTGCTAATATCATTTATTTTATTTAATAGTCAAGATAGTAAAATAGTAAACTCTTGGTTGCTTTATCATTAAAGTAACCATCGTCTAGATTATTAATCAGACTTCATAAACTATATTCAATAAATTATGTTGGGCTTCCCTGGTGGCGCAGTGGTTGAGAGTCCGCCTGCCGATGCAGGGGACACGGGTTCGTGCCCCGGTCCGGGAAGATCCCACATGCCGCGGAGCGGCTAGGCCCATGAGCCACAACTACTGAGCCTGAGCTCTAGAGCCCGCGAGCCACAACTACTGAGTCTGCGTGCCACAACTACTGAAGCCCGCGCACCTAGAGCCCGTGCTCGGCAACAAGAGGAGCCACCGCAATGAGAAGCCCACACACCGCAACTAAGAGTAGCCCCTGCTCGCCACAACTAGAGAAAGCCCGTGCACAGCAACGAAGACCCAACACAGCCAAAAATAAAAACAAATAAATTAATATAAAAAAAAGAACTAAAGGAAAATGGAGGTTGAATATATGGAAATATATCCCTATTAGTGGAATAGTCCATTTACTTCAGGTCTGTTGAGAGAGTCAGGGTGTATGCTTATGAGATGTGTCTGGATGAGTAAATGAGGTGGAAAGACATGTCTGTTGCCTGTAGAGGTGAAGTTTGAAAAGAACTGGAAGAAATAGGAATTTTCTGGCCCAGACTGTGTTGCTCTGTGACTTTCAAGAGATTATCTCTGAAGGAAAAGCATGTAAGGAAATAAGCCTAAGAAAGACCAAGGCCTTCTCTGTAGAGGTATGAATTTAACACCTCTCACAGCAAGAAATTCATAACGGAAGCTCAAATAAAATGTCTTAGTCTGGATAAAGTTCCCCAGATAAATAAAACAATTGTCTTCAGTAAGAACTCATACAAACTCTCTTTGAAATGCCCTGCCTTCCTAAGTTAAAAGTCAAACACCAGCTGTTACGAAAAGCAGTTGTGAGCCCAAACTTTCTAACTTCCAAGATACTAACAAGCTGTACTTTTCCACCCAAAATAGTTGAACTAGGACATACTGTTTGTTTGTTTTTTTTGCGGTATGTGGGCCTCTTACTGCTGTGGCCTCTCCCGTTGCGGAGCACAGGCTCCGGACTCGCAGGC
Source organism: Tursiops truncatus (assembly GCF_011762595.2). Classification (NCBI taxonomy): domain Eukaryota; kingdom Metazoa; phylum Chordata; class Mammalia; order Artiodactyla; family Delphinidae; genus Tursiops; species Tursiops truncatus. The sequence goes on from NC_047038.1 coordinate 96,192,096, forward strand.
TCAGCGGCCATGGCTCACCGGGCCCAGCCGCTCCGCGGCATGTGGGATCTTCTCGGACCGGGGCACGAACCCGTGTCCCCTGCATCGGCAGGCGGACTCTCAACCACTGTGTCACCAGGGAAGCCCAGAACATACTGTTTTGAAAATACTTCTAAATAGATGCGATTTTGGTTAGCCCTGCCCCTGCTCTTGCATTAAGGCTAATGGTAGACAATTGTCATTTTTTCATTCAGAACATACAACAAAATAAAAATGAATGTGAATTTTGGACTGTGCCTTTCCATTGGTGAGCAAAAAACCCATATATATTGCCAGAACCAAGACTTTAAAATATGTCACAGTGACATAAAATCCAGGAACATCTAGCCTGATGAGGTGCCTATATTAGGCTTCACAAATTTATATTGGAGTTTTTAGACTTTCTTTCCTTTTATTTTCTCTTCTTTTCTTTTTCTTTATTTCCCTCCCCCTGCTCCTTCCTTCCTTCCTCCTTCCTCCCCATCCCTCCCTCCCTCTCTCTCTCTCTCTTTCTTTCTTTCTCTGCAGTTTACATAGTGGCGAATTTTTTTACTCTAAACCTCGGAGTAACCAACCCACGATTCAACAAAGAGGTAATGTTTGAACCTGTTAGACAGATATTTTAGGGACAACCAACCAGTATATTGAAATAAGTCATTTGCAAAAAGGCTAGCACAACTTGCTCCAGAGCACACAAAATGAGGAAGAAAATGCAAAACAGAACAGCCTGTTGAGAGCAAGCAATGGAAGGGACTCATTTTCTCACCTGTAGAGTGAAAGCAGTGACCATTCTTTCAAAGGGACCCTAGTCAGTGTAGGAACAAATAACAAGGATCCTATAGAACTTGGCTCTCTGTTGGTGAAGTTAACATCTTAGATTCTTAGTTTCCTCAACTGTAAAATGAGGGGATTGGAGATATGATTTCAGAGGTGTTTTCTAGCTGGCAAATGCTACTTCATATTAAGACTGTTTTTAATTGTCAGCTTTTAGACTCGTTCCATCTGGATACCTCAGCAGCCAGCCAAGAGGCTTGAGATGGCCCAGAAGTGATGGACTTGACCCAACTCCACTGACTTGGTTATGGTTATGGTCATGGTTATGGGCTATCTTTCCCTGGAGTTTAATGTCTGTCTTATTATAGTGATTATGATGCTTGAAAGAGTCCCTAGGGATCTGCTTTCACTTCCCCCTAAGGCTCGGCCTACATTAGAGGCAATAACTGCAACTAAACATCCCATGGCATAGTGATACCACTGCTCTGGGTCTGGTTTAATAAGACTTGACATTCAGCTTCAGTGATGGAAGGTCTGTGATGAATTTTGGGGACTAATTTCTTATCCAATGGTTATGCATTCCATATAGGGTGACCAACCATATCAATTTGCCCGGGACTAACCTGGTTTTAGCCCAGAAAACCCTATGTCTTGGGCAAACCCTCAGCTCCTGGAAAACTGGCATGGTTGCTCACCCTAATTCCACAGATATTTACTGAGGACCTTCTATCGGCCAGGCCCTGGAAAAAGGAAACCCAAAGAAAACGAAATAGACAAGATTCCTATCATCATGAGGCTACCATCCATGTGGGCAAGACAGACATTAAACAAGGGAATAAATAATAACCAATCACTGCAGATGATGATCAGTCCTGGGATGGAGAAGAGCTGTGGGGCTCTGCTTAGAGGGGTCAGGGAAGATTCCTCTTAAGTAAGCCCTGAAGGATTCGGAGTCAGTCATGAGTATTGGCAGGACAGGTAAATTCTAGGTCATTTCTAAGAATGAAGAGGCACTTCAAGAAAACCTTAGGGGAATATTATCACTCTCTAAAATTATCTTATCTATCCATTTATGTGCTTACTATTAGAATTAGTTTTAGAATACAAATGCTAATAGAATAATTAGACTAAAAAATGCACTCCAGCAAAGACCCAATCTATAATGCCAACAGTACTCACAATACTTGGTATTTAGTAGGTGTTCAATGTCTATTGAATAAATAACGGAGTGAAATATTTCAATCTACAATGTAGCTCCCTGAAACTTACTTTCCCCCAATTATATCCTTTTTCTCAACCAGACTGTCCATAAAGCAGATGGAGATATAGATCCTATGGAAACACCCATAAGCTTCAGGCTAGGGCTATTCTAAGCCAGTCTGTGCCTACTGGCTCCAAGAGAGACTTTTCACGCCCTTTCCTTTGCTCTGTGCCGAGGTATCAGCGCATAGGATGTTAGGTGTTTTGCTGCCTAAGTTAAGGAGAGATAGGTCTCATCTCAAGTTTTAAGGCTTCAGCTTTATGATGACCTGCTTCTATTGGTGGGTTGTGGTGGTACAAATTAAAAGAAAGCAGAGGTCTAGCAAACTCACCTTTTCCATTAGGACATTTCTCACATCCCTTGAAACAGCTCACCATTACGACTCTCTCACTTCTGATCATGGTACCTTTATTTTCCCAGTTACTCAGGCTTGAGACCTCAAGGCCAGCTTGGCTTTTATCCAGGCTTGTTGCCTATATCCAGTCAGCGGCTATATCCTATTGTTTTTGTACCCCCCCAAATTTCCCTTGTTTTCCCTTGCCATTTACAGTCCCATTGCATTCAGAGATTAGAGAAATGACCACCTACTTGACTGCCACCCCTGCATCTGCCCAAAAAGACACATACAGATACACATACAGTATACTTCTAGATTAGACTAGCCCTGATATGTGGTATCTCAGGAACTTGAGTTGTTCACTTGCTCCAAAACTGATGGTGGTTTGCTATATTTTGAAGCATGAAGGCTTTCAACCAAACTTTCCAATCTTACCTCTTTTTAAATTTTATTTTATTTATTTTTTTATATAGCAGGTTCTTATTAGTTATCTATTTTATACATATTAGTGTATATATGTCAATCCAATCTCCCAACAATCTTACCTCTTAGTTATGCTTTTATATACATAGGAATCCAATTGAGTTCACTGCCTATCTCTGGAAAAAAATGCTTCTTTTTCCCATTTCTATGATTTTTCTTATACTGTCCCATTTACCTGAAAGTTCCATTCGAACTTTAATAGTCCCAAAATATATTACAAATAACTGTTTCTGCCTGAATTTTAGAAACCCATTGAAAATATCTTAATCTTAAGTTCCTAGAGGGAAATTTTAATACCTGACACAATCTAATAAAGTCACAATGGCTATCATACTGATAATTTAATACTAACAAACACATTTTGTTCAACACTAGTTGAGTCTGTTGTAGGTTTTAGGGATTCAAAGCCATGGTCCCTGATGCCAAGTTGATAGGTAACAGATACAATTGCAGGGTCCAGCATTGGCAATCATGGAGCATCAGGGGTTACTCTGTATAAGCAAAAGTCCTTTGTGGCCATCTAAATTAAATTTTTTAAAAGGTGAGGAGAGGGGAGTCATTTACTGAGCATTTACTACATACCAGGACTGTGCTAAGTGCTTTCTCTAGATATTTATTTAATCTGCATAACAATCCTATAAGGCACTTAATATTATGTCCATATTCATAGAAGAGGAAACCAAAACTGAGAGAAATTTTTAAAAATTGCCTAAGAACAAACATCTAATAAATGACAGAGCCAAGATTTGGATCCAGGTGGATCTGACTCCAAAGATCATGGTCTTTGTATGACAAGGAGGACAGAGTCTTATAGAGTAGACACATAGCATTAGGTGGGTTTGCTTGCATTGTAGTAAGTGTTGTAATGGAAGTAAATACAAAGCGCGTGCACTCTCCTTTACCACATAAGTGGTTATGGTGCAGTTTGGTGGCGGAGCAATGCTGCGTAAAGATCAAGATCACCCACAGTGGAAACAGGAAGAGCTTGGTTCCAAATATGGCTCAGTGTGAACTTGAACAAGTTGTTTATTCACCCTTCAGTTTTCTCATTTGTGAAATTAAAAAAATAATGCTTGCTTTAAAAATGAAATAATACCATATGTATAAAGTCATTAGTACAGTATCTAGAACAGAGAAGTCAATAAAAAGTAGTTAATTAAATATAATTATCATCACTATTCAGCAGCCTCTTTCATCTGTAATACCTCTTAAAAAGATATGACTATATTTTTTTATCTGTGTGTGTGATTCCATTTTGGGTTGTTGAAGAACCATTTGAAAGTTGCTGACACTCTTAAATACTTCAGTATGCATCTCTTAAATATAAGGACATTCTTGGCATAAATATTGATATATCCAAACTCCTAAGAAAAATCAGCAATATTAATTAATATCATCTAATTTCTAGTATATAATTTAAATTGTCCCTCAACATTATCCCCAAGAATTCTTTGATCCAGGATATAATCAAAGTGTTGTATTTGGTTGCTGTTTCTTTATTCTCTTTTAATCTGTACCAGTCCCCACCCCACTCCCAGCCCTTTTCTGCTTTTCTTGACCTTGCCTTTTGTGAAGAAACCAATCAATTTGTCTTGGGGAAAGAACCACTTTCTGGAATTGTCTGATATTTTTCCTCAAGGTCCCATTTAACTTGTCCTTCTATCCTCTAAGTTATCCATAAATTGGAAAGCGGGTCTTAAAGCTTTGTTTTTAAGTTAAACATGGCAAGAATGCTTCAAAGTCGATGCTACGTAGTTCATATTACATCACAGCAAAATTCCCATGACCACTTCCTCTTCAAAATATTTTGTGGTTTCGTAGCTACCTCTGGGGATATGGTTAGACCAGTGGTTTTCAACTCCGGCTTCACTTAGAATCATCTGGGGAATTTTAAGAAATATTTGTTCCTGAGTTGCATCCCTAGCATTTCTTGTCTCAGGCCCAGGCATTGGTATTGTTGTAAAGCTGTTCCAGATGATTCTCATTTTAATCAGGGTAAACAGAGACGGGTTTAGGACACCAGCTCTGAGAAGGCAAGGGGCATACCTTCCTTATTTACATATTGGCAGTGTTCAGTGGAAGGCCTGGTGGCTCTTAATTACTGCTCAATGATACATGCTCAATCAATCAATCAATCAATCAATCAGTGAATATTCAGCACATAGGCCACCTCATCCTCCTCTCTTACTCCAGCTTTTCTTTGTTTTCTATGTGGTGTACTAGGAAGCCAATAGGTTAATTTTACAGCATGTTTAGAGAAATCAGAACACGCCATTATTTTTCCAAGTTTCTAAAAACTGTATATCGATTGAAAAAAAATTGGTTTTCAAACTTCTAAGGAGAAAAAAAAGAGCAAGCAATCATTTAGTGATAGTGTTAGATTCATTCTGTTGTAGACAGTTCCGTGTTTGGTTTTTTTCTTTTCACATTATGGGTTCTTCCAGTTCTTATTGTAAGAATGGGTGAAATGATTTTAAAATGACTTACAGAGGAAGAAAGACTGGGAGTTTGTCTTAGTTGAAATTGTTGTTTCTTTCAAATATATTGAGCAGATTTCAACCACGTGGAGGAGTGCAATAGAAAGAGAAGGACTTTGGGGATAATTATGCTTCTATTTGTTCAAATTCAACTTTGGCCAAATCTTAAAAACAGAAAGAAAAGATGCAGGGTTCGTTAGGGCTTGCTGAAACTAACCACCTATAGCTTCAAATACAAAGGAGGTAAGAATGGCCACCTTCTCCTAACAAAGATGCTTATCCCATAGCAAAGTTAGGAAATAGTGAATATACACTTATTTAATTGTACTTGTTCTGAATGAAAATCATCATCAGTCCAAGAGAAAACCAGCAAAGGATATGAACACACAGTTTGTATCTGAAAAGGCTTTTGCACAAATGAAAAATGCTCAGTTTGACTCATACTGACAAAATTAAAACTATACTGAGCTATCTTTTTCTTTCACTCCTCAAATTAGCAAAAATCCACTGTCATGGAGTATTACAAGCTCACACATCTTTTGATCCACCCATATGAGCTAAGGAAAATTATCCTGTAGATACACTCCACTCAGTATGTGAAGTAACACATGAACAAAGTAATTCATTTCCTCAGGTAAAATATTAGAAGCAACTAACTGTCCATCATTAGAGAACTGGATAAATACGTTTTGATACATTCACAGAATTAAGCACTTAGCTAGTATAATAAACAATAATAAGGAAACTATGTACTGATATGAAATGTTCATATACTGTTTAGTGGAAAAAGGTACAGATTATTATGTAGTATGTGCTATAATGTATATAAAAGAAGGAAACAAGAAGGAATATATATTTGTATTGTATTATTTTTTACATAGAAAAATCTTTGGGCAGATAAACAAGGAACTGATAGTGGTTAGCTATTTGAGGGAAGAGATGGGACCTACATAAGTGGAAGGCAGTGAGAGGGAGAGACAGGAAGGAAACTTCTCAAGACACCTTTTCATGCTTCACCATGTTTGAATTGTGGGAATACATGATACATTCAAAAGTTTAAATATTCCTTAAAAGTGCTACCAAAAGTCCTAAGAAAATGTAATTTTTTTAATAGAAAAAATTTAATAGAAAAAAATATCCCAGACATTCTTTTAGTGTTTATTCTTGTTGTGGAGTTTCAAAGTCAATCTATTGCTTCTCAATTTCACTAAAAATGAAACTGAGACTCTGCATACTTTTCATTGAATCAGACCTAAAACATGGGCTCAAGAAAAAACTCACAAGAAAATTATCAAGATAATTTCCAATGTTGATTTTTGTTGTGCTACAGAATTTCAAATTATGTATCAAAACATACACTATTTAAAGTCCAAATAGACCATTGTTGAAAGATACCCATCCCAAGGCCTAGTGCTTTCATAAAATTGAAGTAATAATATAAAGTAAAATTAATCTTTCTCCCATGGAGCTCTTCATGGAATCCGCAAGAGATAGGGCTATGTCACACAACAATAGGGGAATTCCACCTAAGGAACAATAACAATAGGGGAATTCCACCTAAGGAACAGAAGGGATTCTTTCTTCACAGGCTAATCAGTAAGATGAAAAGGAATTGTGGTTTACTCATTTGGCTCTTAACATCTATTACTTTCGGATATCAGTTATCTTTGTGTGTGTATTCTATTACAAAAACGTATGGGACTGTTGTTTTATTGCTAGCGCTTGGCCCAGCGCAATGCATACCATGTACCATAGAAGTCTGACAGACCACAGTCAAATACATCTGTGTTCTAGGGTCTCTGTGACCTTGCCAAGTCATATATCCTCTCCCTGTCTTAGCTTACTTTCCTTATCTGGAAATGGAGTGATAGTGTCCAACTGGAAAACCTCAGAATTTCGATATGGTGACCAAATAATATGAAAGATTCTGGAAAGTGTAAATTGAAAACAGTACTACTGTTACTGCTGTTATGACACAGATCTAAACAGATAGGGCAGAGGAAGGAAAAAGCAATTCCAGGATATGCTTCATGGAGAATTAGTCTCGTTTTCACAGATGGGCAACAGGAAACCTAGAAAAGTTAAATAACTTGCTCAAACCCAAGTAGCCAGTCAGAGCAGACCTGAAGACAAATTCCCGTTCAGGCGTTTTCATTGAATGTCTCATTTTTCTTTTCACTAATGTACTTCTGTCACTTTGAGCCTTGAGAGCACATGGAAAATATGAAGAAGGGCCACCTGATGACTGTTGTCCTAGGAAGACCGGAGAAACATTAACAAGTGAGTAGAGAAGGCACAAAAGGATAGCAGGGTATTGGTCCAGGTCCTAGTTGGGATGTTTATTGGAAAATAAGAAGGGAGTAACAGATACACACTACTATATATTGGGTTGGCCAAAAAGTTTGTTTGGGTTTTTCTGTAAAATCCTATGGAAAAACCCAAATGAACTTTTTGGCCAACCCAGTGTAAAATAGATAACCAACAAGGACCTACTGTATAGCACAGGGAACTATAATCAATATTTTATAATAACCTATAAGGAAAAAGAATCTGAAGAAGAATATATATAGTATATGTAAAATATATTTTATATATATATATATATATATATATATATATAAAATGGAATCACTTTGCTGTACACCTGAAACTAACACAACATTGTAAGTCAACTATACTTCAATAAAAAATTTAAAAAAAAAAGAAAAGAAGACTTTTACTAAGCATTTCTGACTTACCAGGGCCTGTAGAACTGTATCTCATATAACCCTCACAACCATTTAGTAAATATCATCTCCACTTTCTAGTTGAGGAAACATGACAAGAAGCAGTTACCAGACTTACACAGGACCAGACCGCTAATCGGTGGCAGGGCTGTGATGAAATTTGGGACTGTGGGACTCTGGGTCAGGCCCCTGATCACTCTGCCTCATTCTATGATCATTGATAAAAGATTGTAGAGGATTTGGGCCCAGTTGGGAGAGCATTAGATATTTTTAAAGGGATATTTATAATACATGCTCAAAATTTTTAAATAATTTCACTAAGTATTTTCGTTCTGAACTTAAAAGGTGAAAGATTAGTAAAAATCTCAAGATGAACTCATGTTGGGTATTTTCTGTTTGAGATGAAAAGCCTGGGGCCACATCTTTAAGATGAACACCTTTAGGATCCTCCTCTAAGAAGGACCAAAACAGGGGGTTTGAGCCAATGAATAAACACTATCACATGCAGTCTTTGAGTGAAATTGGCCTGGGGCATTTTATTTTTCTGTACTAAGTAAGTTCCTGAATAATGATAATATCTAATGTATACACAGCACGTTCTAAGCACCATGCACTGTTCTGCACCGTTCTATGAGCACAAGGCACACATTCATTTAATCCTCATAACTGTATGAGGTGGGTTTTATTACTATGTGCATTTTGCAAATGAGGAAATAGACACAGAGAAGTTAAGTAACTTGTCCAAGATCAAACAGCTAAAAAGTGGTGGAGCTGGGATTCACACCCAGGCCATTGAGCTAGTACTTCTCAATGTGGCATATTATATAGCACTTTGCATATTCTGTCACCAAGGATATCATTTAAAAAGCACTTTTGCTTAAAAAAAAAAAAAAAAAAAGCAATTTTGCTGCCTAATCTAAAACTCTCAAATTCTGGGGTTAGATAAAGACTCATTTATTCACTAATTAAGTCATTTCATTATTTATTCATTCAGTATGTATTATAATCCTACTATGTACCAGGCTCAGTAATAGCAAAAATAGACATGGCTTCTGCTATCCTAGAATCAGAGTGTAGTGGGGAGAAATACTTTAATCAAATAATTATACAAATAAATGTAAAATTACAAACTCTCATAAGAAGTATGAAGGAAAGGTACAAGATATTATATGATTATAAGAACATTTAAAGAGGTATATGTCCTAATTGAGGGTGGTTCCCATGGAAATGACCTTGAGCTGGGATTACAAAACCTGAGACCTTGAGCTGTTTAACATTTCTAAGCTTCAATCCTCACCTGTAACATAGGGGTAGTGGATTGTCCTAAAATCTTAGTGAGACAATGTGAAGAGATTAACCCAGTACTTAGTAAGTACTTAATTAATGAAACAATTAGTTGGCCTTGTTATTTTCATTTTTCTCATTACTCCCTGACCAGTATCCAGTTAGAGAACAGGATAAAAGGAACAAAGATTTATAATAATAGGAATCATAAAAGTAGAAAGATGGGAGAAAAAGAAAATATTTTGAAAATGCTATGGATTTTAAGTTTTTAAAAATCGAGTGTTTCAGTAAAATGAGCAGTATATTGTAAGTAACCAAATGGGAAAATAAATGCATACAGGAAACCTAGTGCTTTGATAATGTTTTACTGACACCTCCAGAATTTTGTCCTAATATTGCTTAGGTCGGCTGATAGCATGTTTTCCTGTATTTTTAGGTATTTCTTTCAGCTTTAGTCCTGGGTTGATTGATTGATTGACTGATTGATATGCTCTTTTACCCAGAGCTTAATATTGCAGCATATAGGAGATGGGGTTAGACTGACTTTACTTGGGTGTGTAAAGGTGGAGGGGGTGAGGATAAAGAACCTGTAGAACTAAAGAGGAAAGACGTTTCAAAGCTGATATACGGATCACAGAGCATCCATCCTGATGCTCTCTGCTTCAACTTAGCAAGGAAAAGAAGGAAAGCTGTTGTAAATTCAGCTGATAGAAACTATTACTCTTTCCTGAAATGTGAGGTGTCCCTGGAAGAATGCCTCGGGGGATGGGTTAAGTAATGCCACATTTTTCAGAGAGAAATTTGCCGATGCCCCCCTGGGGAGAGCACTTCAAAGGTTCAGAGGACACTTCCAAAGGCCAGGGGCCTCACCCACCACTAGGGCATGAAAGTATGTGGTATGTGCCCTAGAAATCCACGAGTACACAGCTGGAGTGGCAGGGGTCGGGGTGCTCCTGAGGGGCTATGATGATGTGGACTGAGTACATTCTTGTCCAGAATCCAAACTCCACACCGAGTCATCAGAACAGTTGGGACAGGAGGGGAGGCATGAAGGGGCCCATGGGAGCCATTGGGCCACTTCTCTGTCCAGGCTAAGTCTAGACTTCAGCTTTCACCCCATTACACCCAGCCCGTTTTGCCCCCACCGAGTCCAGTCCTTGCATCAGCATCTTTCAGGAGCTTAGTTGACTCAGGTACTGTGGGAGGAAGTTCCCTGTCCTTGATTCCTGTATTCTTGGGCACCTTTAACTTTGGAGTATCCATCAATAAAATACTTGCTTTTCTTTAAGTAGTCCAAAGACAACTAACACATGTGATTTACTTCCCCTCTTCTATTCCTCTGGGAGAGTTTCTATTGATAAGATATTAAAGGGAGCTAGGTTACAATAGCAGATACGGGAAGTTAAGCCTAGACAGCCCTTAAAAAGCCACTATTAACTACGAATGGAATTGCCATATGCCCTTTAAATGCAATGGTGGTTTTCTCGTTATCGGGGATAAACATCAGAGGGGTCTCACGTTTCCAAGGTATTTCTGAGGGACCCATCCTTTCACTTACAAAAGGTAAGTTTTATAACCACATGTGCCTTTCCCCCTTGTCATTAGACTGTTGTATTGGCCAAGGACATCAGTATTTTTGCTTCCTCCTCTTCCAAGCACACACATATACATACACAGAGGGATGGGGTCTTTACTGATCTTTATAAAGACCAGTAAGACAGGAACAGAGCTTTACAGGCACAAGGAGGCAATAAATAGAATCAGCATAGCAAATCCGGAACTAAGAGAAGCTTTTAAAGGCAAAATGGCCTTTAAGCCTCTTTCTCCAAAGCTCTACTCCCCAAGTCTCCCCACACAGGCAAGAAGACAGGCAGGCGCTGTCAAAGGTACATGGGTGGGATTCTACTTGATTCAAATTCTTAATCTGAAAACCACACAGCAAAGAGGAAGGCTTTGCCTCCCCAGCATTTCAAGAATGTGTTTTTAGATACACTTCTGTGTACATAGAGTTGTTGGGTTACCTACCACGCCTGGCACATAGCAGGTAGTGAGTAAGTCGTTGCCTAATGAAACATAGAACGTATGGAAAACCATATGTGTTTCCTGATGACCAGGGAACTGACTCTTGCGGCCTTCCGAGGCAAGAACTTGAATTATTTGTCGTGTGTCAAAAACAAAAGCCCCCAGCCATGCAGCGCTTATCCTTAAGGTCTTCAGAAATAGGAAACAACTGCTTGTTTATTTCTTGACCTATGACTGCTGTATCTGGTGTTTAGCTCTAGAAATAAAAGGCAAATAAAATATCTTGAAACAATTTATATTAAAAAAAAAGGACCCTCCCCCAATGCTGTTTGCTGCCACCTTCTTTTTTTCTCTGCTTCCTCGTTTTCAGCTTGACATCCTCCCAAACGCTACCTGACAGACTGCGGCAATCACCCTGTGAATGTAAGTAATTTCCTTATTGACAGCCTCCCATTCTCCCTGACATCTGCCAGCACTCCCTGACACTTGAATAAGCATTAAGACATTAACAGTCTGGCACAGGCTTAAGGGCTGGAATAGTAATGCTTGGCAGCCCTGCTGAACAAAGCCACATTCTAGAGACCCCACTCATTCAACTCTGCCGTCCTTCTGGCTAGAAAATGTGGCAGAGCCCGGCCTAAATGCCGATTATTCGCTCGACTGCTCTGGCATTTTGGTGTTTTCTTTGACAGGCCAGATCGTACATTTAAGGAAAAGGAAAGAAAAACAAGAAAATGCCTGCTCGTGAGACAGTGTAAGTGAGGAGTGGATGTTCGTGAAAAGGCAGGTCTCTGCTCTCTGCGATGAGTTAATATTTTTAAGAGATTGACTTAGAATGAGAAACAAAGTCATGCTTCCCTGACTTATACAGAGAACAATTTGCCTCATGCTTTCTTCTGATCATATCAAATTCTTCCCAAATACTAGCTGACAGATGCCACCTTTGTGCCATGGATTTTGGAAACCAATTTGTCAGATCCTCACGCAGAAAATTATTAGAAAAGAACACCACAGTAGACTTTGTTGCCAGAATCTGTTCACTGAGAAATGGCAAAGCTTGATATTAAACTGTTAAGTCGGTCAGAGAGCTGCCTCCATTCTATCCTAAGTAGGGCTTGTTTTGGATCAGAAACCTGTAATCTGCACAGGTAATGCTAAAATTAACATCAAAATAGAAGGGGCAGAACTGTGAATGTGACACTTTTTCTTGAGTGAAAAATGACTCAATACAGCTGCACTTGGGAAACAAAAGAAGAGTTGAAATAGATTGTACACAAGTTCAAGGCGTCTAATTAAAGGGTCAGGCGAGATGTTTCCCTTGGGAGCATTCTGTGGCTCAAGACTGACAAAATCTTCTGGGGACTAAGAGCCTAGATTGTCCCTATGCCTCCAGTTGGCCACCAGTAGGACAGAAACGTCACGGGGAACAGCCACTATTTACTTTGTGATTCCTTCTGCAAACCACCTTATTTTTCTCTGTTTTTTGATCTGAGCCTGGGGTCATTATCTGATTTGCAAATGAGGGAGAGAGACAGGCTCAAAAAGGATAAGGGTCTTTCCCCAAATCACACAGGTAGTAAATAGTGAAGGCCCAGATTGAACCTGGGTCTTGACTTCTTGGGCTAGTATAGTATATTTTCACTGCATTGGCTCCCAGCCCCAAGGAGCTTGGTCAAAATTACTAGAGAAAGATATAGTGCCTTTCCAGAGCCAAAAGAGCTGTCAGTGATTGTAAGTATCTGAGTGGAACCACAAAATCTGCTCCAATCCACAAAAGGTGCTGTTCAGATGGGCAGGGTGGTTCCCTTAATAAGTACAGCAGGAGGGACTTCCCTGGTGGCGCAGTGGTTAAGAGTCCGCCTGCCAATGCAGGGGACACGGGTTCGATCCCTGGTCCGGGAAGATCCCACATGCTGCGGAGCAACTAAGCCTGTGCGCCACAACTACCGAGCCTGCGCTCTAGAGCCCGCGAGCCACAACTACTGAGCCTGCATGCTGCAACTACTGAAGCCTGCGTGCCTAGAGCCCATGTTCCACAACAAGAGAAGCCACCGCAATGAGAAGCCCGCGCACCATAATGAAGAGTAGCCCCCGCTCGCCGCAACTAGAGAAAGCCCGCGTGCAGCAACAAAGACCAAACACAGCCAAAAATAATAATTAAAAAAAAAAAAAGCACAGCAGGAGAATCAGGGCCAGCCTTGTGGATGGGCAGGGGAGTTAACTGTTCTTAAACTAAATGAAGTGCCACCTCTGGATTTGCCAGTCCAAACTTTGAATGTTTAAGTCAAGGGGACCCAGATTCAAGTTCTGCCTCTCATCAGCTGTGTAGACTGGGCTAAGTTTAGAAACACAATCTGTTTCTTCATTTTAAAATAGTGGTGACAGAAAAAAAACAACAACCATAAAATAGTGGTGACAACCATGTCTTCCTTATAGGCTTGTTGGGAAACTCATTGAATTAAAGGTTGTTAAGTGTTTAGCACAATAAATGCTCACAAAATAGACATGAATGTACTGCCATTATTAATTTAGGGGCTTGTGTAAGGCCTCCCATCTTTCTGATTGTCCACTCAGTATCTCTCTTTGGATGTCCTGCAATTATTTCAAATGCATACCCCAAGCCAGTTCATCTCCCACGTAACCATAACAATCACAACAAAAAGTGATTAAGAGCTCAGTCTGTGTTCTGTGCATTATATTTACCATCTTATTTAATCCTGCAAGTTAGGGGTTATATTTTTGCTTTTCCAGATGGGGTCATTAAAGCTCAGAGAGGTTAAACAATCTCCCCAAAACTTCACAGCTGTTAAGAGTCAGGCCATGGGCTTCCCTGGTGGCGCAGTGGTTGAGAGTCCACCTGCCGATGTAGGGGACACGGGGGACACGGGTTCGTGCCCCGGTCCAGGAAGATCCCACATGCTGCAGAGTGGCTGGGACCATGAGCCATGGCCACTGAGCCTGCGCGACAAGAGCCTGTGCTCCGCAGTGGGAGAGGCCACGACAGTGAGAGGCCCGCGTACCAAAAAAAAAAAAAAGAGTCAGGCCAGACTTCAAAGCTAGGGTCATCTGGTGCCAAAGCCCATTCTATATACTTCTGGCCTAAACCACCTTGCTCCTACCAGAGACTAGGCTGTGTACCTCTCTCTTCCTTGTGGAAGACTTTCGATGACACCCCACAGTCTTCAGAAGAAAAACGAGACAAGTCAGCTTGACAATCAAGGTGCAGTTCCTCCGTAAATGTGCATCTAGTTTTTTGGTTTTCACTAATCTTTGTTTATTCAGCAGACTGCAGACTCCATGGGGGCAGAAATTTGTGCCTCTTGTTCACCGATTCATCCCCAATACCTAGAATCAAGGCTTGTTTATAGTAAGTGTTCATTAAATATTTGTTGGTTGAATGAATGAAAACAATTCTCCCAGCCAAAATTATATAACTTTCTTTCCACCAGGCTTTTTACTGTAGAGCCTGTTGGGCACTGAAAGATATAAAATCTGCTTTCATTTTTTGAGGCTGTTGGTGTATTTTTTTAAAATGAAGAAAAACAAAAACACGATTTTTAAATGTTTGATTAATTTTAGAAGGTAATGTTTATCAAATTCATGCTTTTCAGGCTTCCCTGGTGGCGCAGTGGTTGAGAGTCCGCCTGCCGATGCAGGGGACACGGGTTCGCGCCCCGGTCCGGGAAGATCCCACATGACGCGGAGCAGCTGGGCCCGTGAGCCATGGCCGCTGAGCCTGCGCATCCGGAGACTGTGCTCCGCAATGGGAGAGGCCACAACAGTGAGAGGGCCGTGTACCGCAAAAAAAAAAAAAAAAAAAAAAAATTAATGCTTTTCATGTTTATTAAACACAATGGAATATAATTGTGCCATTCAAAGATAATCACAGGAGTTATAAAAAATATTCCTTCTGGGTCACTATAGGCAGTGTGACCCAGTATTGGAACCAGTTTAAAATAGGGCAACAAGGTCTTCTGTACTTTTGCCAGGGTATGCATTGCTGAGACGGGGCACAGAGTCTTCTGAGGCCCCAGCTGAATGTGTGCCTTGAACTAATGGCTCTGCTGCCCACTGCACCCCCCAGGCCCTATCTTCCTGCATCCCATTCCTTCCCCTCCATCTACATCTTCATACCCAACCCCTCCTTCAAAGGCCAAAGTAAATGCCCCTCTCCCATCCTTTTCTAGGCCTCCCTCCTCAGAAGAAATCTCTTGTAACGTCCCCACAGCAATTAGCAGTAGGTTCATACGTGTTGATGATTTCTTACTGTATTCCATGCATTTTAATTATATATATCCTGAGTAGGTTTCTGAGAACAGGGCCCATCATCTATTTCTGATTTATCTTTGTAACCACTCTCTGCCTACTGCTTTGTATCATGTCATGTTCACAGATGCTCCATATCTATTTTTTGAATAAATAAGTGAATGTGGCAATGCAGGTAAAAATAACAGATGGCTGAAGTCTCAGCGTGGGGCATTAGGCAGACTTTACTAGTTGGTAGAGGGAGAGGGGGAGAGGGGAACCGTGTCAGAGGGTTATCGAATTAAAGGCATCTTAGTATGAAAAGTGGCCTAGCCTATTGATTAAGTGTGGGCTCCTGAGCCAGACTGTTGGATTCCAATATCAGCTTTGTCTCTTAAGTGTTGTATAAACTTTGAATATCAAATGATATTTTTACCTACCTCACAGGTTTTTTATAAAGATTAAAGGAGATAATAAATGTGAAGTGGTGATTCCATTGTGGTAGACTGCAATATTGTTTCAAATATTTTGCTGCCTTTCATGTTAAAAAAGTACACACACACACACATTGTCACATGACTTGCTGTGTTCCTTTCATTGGCATCAGGCTTGGCCTTATGACTTGCTTTGACATGTGGAATTTGAATGACATATGCCATGACTGAGCGAGGCTTTCAGGGCCATTGTACCCTTTTTCTTCTGCCACAAGGTTGATCTATCTCAAATAGGGTCATCTCATTCATGCTGGATCCTGAATGAAGAAGCCATGTAGAGCAGAACCTCAACCATGACAACCAACATACAACATACAAGAAATAAGCCACTGTGTTATAAGGTCACTGAGATTTGGGGTTGTTATTGGAACATAACCTGGTGAGTTGACTCACTGCTCAGTGATAGAAGTTCTCCAACCATGTAAAGCACCTAAAACAGTGCCTGGAACATAAGAAGGACTCAACAGTGATTCTCACTGCCAGTGTGCTCTGACTTTTGACACGACTTCCTAATTTGCCCTTGCTTGTCTTCAGTTAAAACCCTCATCTTTGGATCCTTCCAAGTATTTTGTTGTAGACAATCATCTGGCTAAAAGTCAGAAAGTGTGGGTTCCAGTCCTAACTTGCTTCTCCTGGGGCTGTTTTGTCATAGATAATTGTCAAGGTTCCTCACAGCTCCAAGAAGTTTCAGAGTCTACAGACAAGCACTGTGGAATTTTACAGACCAGTAAATGAGGCTTGGCTCTACTAGTTACAAAGCCGGGTGACTTGGGGACCTCCTTTTCCCTTCACAGGGTTTATGTTAGGCTATTGCCCTTGTCAGTTTTCAAGGCAATGGCATTTGCACAGGCGGCTGCATCACAGCACTGTTTTTTTTTTTTTTTTCTTTTTTTTTTGGTTTGGTTTGCTTTGCTTTGCTTTTCCTGAGATTAAGTTACGTTGCAAAACTCTTAGCCAGAAAAAAAAGTGATTTCCTAGAAAAGGTGTTATGAAAAATCTTTGGCTAACCAAGTATGTATTTAACTTAAAGAACTTAAAATAAAAAGCAGGGTGCAATTGGAGAAGAAAGCTAGGTTGCTGTGATGGGCAGAGCTCAGGCCTAAAATCTAAAGCTTTGGGTTCCAGCCTTCTTTCTGACAGCCGTCAGCCCAGTGACCTTGGGCAATCATTTATTTTTCTGGGTTTCAATTTCCCTATATGTAACAATCAAGGATCTCCAATTTCCTGGCTAGCACTAATGTTTTATCACTATGATTCCATCAGAATTAATTGACAAGGTAGTTTCTGACAAGCTTTAACTGGCAGTTCTCTTAATGTGTAGAGGTGGGGAAAAACACTAAAGAAGGAAAATGTTTATGGGGAGCCCAGCCCACACAAATCTTTTGAACTGCTAATAAATTCTGATCCTAAAGGAGAAACAAAAGAAAGAACCTGATTTTTAATCATTTAACAAAACAAGCACTATTTGGTTTGCGAGAAGAACAGGTGGTCTACTATCTTTTCCTGCCCACTCACAGGAGATTTTCTGCTCCAACTAAGGAGAGCCGATCTCTGCCATATTCCTCCCAGCTCTGTTGAAATGAATCCAGATCCTAAAAGTCTCACCCAGAGGTCTGTCAAGTAGAGTGTGGGCACCAAAGCTGGTCCATGGATTGATGTATGATTGGTTTCAAACACCAGATCCTCCTCCTATCACTTAGAACGGTAAGTGCCTGCTGTTCCTATGCCACTGGCCTTGGCAGAGTTGACAGATAGTCCAGCTTCTGTGCCCCCCTTTCCCCTGATTCCCACCACCATCCTTCCTCAACCAATTCCATTCTTGCTTGTGGGCAGGGATGGCTTTAAGATTGGCTCTGGTAAATATACAATCTGAGTAAGACCATATATTCTAAGATAAGTCCCTAGGATCTCCCCTTGAAAACATACTGTCCCTCGCATATAGAGATTCTATGATTATCAAAACATGTGAAAGCCAGTGGGCTTTCCAGAAGCGGAAGGGCATTCTAGAAGAACAGGACATGGAGGTACCCTGCTCAGAAAACCTGTCGTGGAGTGTGGTTGATTGACAGCCTCAGCTGCCAGGTTTGGATCCACTACAGTGTTTACTCTGAAGCCACACTTCCCCAGGGCTGCTCCCAGCCATCATCTGAGCACAGTGGGGGAGCTAGAGCTGGGTCATTCCTGTCTCAAGGGGGCTTCCTCAAACGGGCAATTTTGGCTTGGGGACTCTCCATCAGGAAAACCAAAAGTTTCTCAGAGCTGTGCTGTGGTCTGAAACTCTTCCTACTCAATCCTTCCTTCCTGTTTCCTTTTAAAGATCTCAGACCTGTATCGTGGGCTGAAGGCTACCCCTGGCTACTCCTGCTTCTTCCCACTTTATCCCTCATCCTTCACAGGCACTGCCTTCAGTTCACCTCTTGCACATCTAATTCCATTTGGCATCTCCTTCTAGGAGAAGCAAGGCATAACACTTTCCAAAGTGTGTATGCCTGTCCCACTGTGTTAGTCAGTGTTCTCCAGAGAAATAGGACCAATAAGAGATATATATTTATTATAAGGAATTGGCTCATGTAATTGTAGGGTCTGAGAAGTCCTAAGGTCTACAGTTGACAGGCTGGAGACTCAGGAGAGCCAATGTGTGGTTCCCTTTGGAATTTGAAGGCCTGGGAGCTGACAGTTTAAGTTCCACTGAAAGCTGGCAGGCTCAAGTTCCAAGAAGAACTGATGGTTCAGTCAGAGTCCAAAGAACAGAAAAGACCAGTGTCAAAGTACTCAGGCAGGAGGGGTCCCCTCTTACTCGTGGGGGTGTGGGAGGGTGTGGGGGTTGTGCTGGTGCTGGTGTGATATCAGTTTTTTGGTTCTAGTTAGGCCTTCAACCAATTGGATGAGGCCAACCCCATCAGGGAGGACAATTTACTGTCTTCAATCTACTGATTGAAATGTTAATCTCATCCGGAACACTGTCACAGACACACCCAGAATAATGTTCAACCAAATAATCTTTGTACTCCATGGCCCAGTCAAGCTGACATATAAAACCAACCATCCCACTATGGTGCTCAACAGCTAATCAGTTAAATCTCTTTTGCTAAAGTCATGAATACAAGTCAAATTCTCATAGTATGAGTTGTACTTATGTTTATATCTGTCTCTCCAAAAAGCCTATGAATGCTTTGGAGAAGGAAGCCATGTCTCATTCATTTTCAGATCCTAAGTACATAGTAGTGGGAATTCAATAACTTATACTTATTGAGTTCCTACTATGTGTCATGCGTAAGGTGCCAGGGGTATAACCATGAATAAAACAGCCCAGGTCCTTGTGCTCAGAAAGTTGACATTTAGGTGAGAGGGCAAACCATATATAAAATTATTGAATATATAATATAATGTGGCAGTGATAAGCGTGAAAAGGAAAGAGTAAAGCAGGCAAGGGGCTAGAGAGGGATGGAGGTGTCATTTTACATAGGTGCCCCCAGATGGCTTGAATGAATAACTGGATGAATGAAGGGATGAAAAATGTTGTATAATTGTCCTGGGGCAAAAGCAAGAATTCAGAGCTACGCAGAACAGAAGGAAGCTTCACCTCCACCCAGGGCATGAGCTCAACTAAATTGTTTTTCCCCAGTTCTGGCCTGTATAATGTTCTTCTTTGCCTCCTTCACTCCCATTTTTACAACTTTATTTTTTTTTTACAGAATGGGCCCCAAGTGCTTTTTCTTAAAAGGCTTCCTCACTGGAGTAAGTTTTCAAGTTAACCTCATCACTTGCATTGACCTTCCCCCACACGAGGGCTTAGGGCCCATTTCACTTCTGAAGAAACTCCTCTAAAAGTGGTACTCTGGAGACACTTCAGGAAATGAAGGTAGACTTGGCAAAGTAATTCCAAGCCTATAGGCAGATAATTAAGAGAGACGTGCCAAGCATAGGGGGAAGTCAAAGACCATTATATATGTACAGTTAGCACTAAACCACTTTTATTACAGTTTGAGCTTTGTACAGCTGTGCAGCAACTGAGAGGTGACGATACACAGCCAATGAAAAATAAAAGCCACATGGATGCCAACCTTACAGCAGCCTACAGGAGCCACACATACGTTTCATAGCTTATGTAATTCCTTATGAGGAATTACAACAACCAAAACAGGAAATTTTATTGCAGTTCTAAGAAGGAAATGATTATGTTGCAATTGAGAAAAAAAGTTTAAAAATTTTCTTTCCCTCTTCCACTTGTCTGACTCAATCCTTACTCTCAACAGGGGTGTGGTAATATGAATGAGATTTTGTATGGAGTCATCTGAAATCTTTGAGAGGTTCAGGGGAGGGTCTGGGCTTTGGAACCAGGCAGGCCTAGAAATGCAATTTAGCTAAGAGTTGTGTGTCTTTAACAAACTAAAAATAGAACTACCATATGACCCAGAAATCCCACAACTGGGATATACCCAGAGAAAACCATAATTCAAAAAGACATGTGCACCCCAGTGTTCACTGCAGCACTATTTACAATAGCCAGGTCATGGAAGCAACCTAAATGTCCATTGACAGACAAATGGATAAAGAAGATGTGGCACATATATACAATGGAATATTACTCAATCATAAAAAGGAATGAAATTGGGTCATTTGTAGAGACGTGGATGGACCTAGAGACTGTCATACAGAGTGAAGTAAGTCAGAAAGAGAATAACAAATATCGTATATTAACACATATATGTGGCATCTAGAAAAATGGTACAGATGAACTGGTTTGTAAGGCAGAAATAGAGACACAGATGTAGAGAACTAACATATGGACACCAAGGGGGGAGGGGGAGGGTGGGATGAACTGGGATATTGGGATTGACATATATACACTAATATGTATAAAATAGATAACTAATGAGAACCTGCTCATTAGTGTAGCACAGGGAACTCTACTTCACCTCCTTGTACAGTAGAAAGTAACACATTGTAAAACAACTCTACCCTAATTTTAAAAAAATACATACATATATATATATATATATATATATAGGCAAGTAATTCAAACATTTGTGAACATCACAAAGGCCAAACAAAATATGCCTATGGGCCAGACTTGGCCACACACCACCAGTTTGATCTCTGTGGTGAAATGTTTTTGAAAATTATGCGATTAAAGAATTTTTGATGAAAAAAAAAGAAGGAAAAAGAGTTGTGTGACCTTAGGCAAGTTACTCAGTCTCTCTGAGCTCCACTTTCCTTGTCTGTAAAATAACTAGTTGATGGAGCTGTTGTAATGGTCACATGAGATAGGGTAAGAACAGTGCCTGGCACATGATAGGCACTTAATGAATGATGGTTCACCTTTTTAGAAAGAAAGTCACTTAAGGAACTCAAAAGAGCATTTGTCATAGTTTCTCTCTTGTTACTGCTAATTAAGATTATGATATCAAAAACTTCTTTGTCAAGAGCAGTGATCACAAAAGTCTTTGTGTAAAGGTCTTTGGTAACCCCACAGTAGGATTTGATTTGTAATTTGTGGAGCACTGTGGCAAACTAGAGGGCCCATGCTCATCTCAAGGGGGTGACTGGAAGGCCCATGTCCCATTTGGAGGGGCCAGTTAAAGGATTTATGCTTGATGTAAGGGGGTCCACCCCCATCTCCTGGAGGGGCTGAGCCCCATCTAAATGGCAGTTGTTACTTCGCTCCTACCTCGAGGTAGTGCAGACCCACTATTGACAGATTATTTTTTAATCCCGGAATCCATTTTTATATGAAACCTCCGGTTCACATAAAAGGGCTCCGAAGTCACTTAATTAAAAAAACACATAGACCACAAAAAGCATGTCTGCAGGCTGGATGTGGCCTATGGGCCACCAGTGAGCAACTTCTGAAAGAGGAACTTTCCATGATTGCATTCTCACTCCTTGTATAGTAAAATATTTTAGTTAAAAAAAAAGAAAATTCTTCAAATAATTCCACACAGAGCAAAGAGTTCAACATACAAATAAATCTCTTCCTGCATATTTCTATATCTAGGACACCAAGGGCCAAAAATAACCTTAAAAACCTAAAAACCAAAAATAACCTTAAAAACCTTAAAAATCCTATGAAGGATTTTGTTGTTATTTATTCCTCAGGATTTAGCCGATTGCTGGTGGACAGACTGTTCAAAGTCTATGCGTAGGTAAAGATAAGTTGATGCCTGCCGATAAAGCTGTTTTCTAAGTATGTGCTTATAAAATGTGATATTCACCCACAATTTCCATGGCCTCATAGAGGGGTTCAAGCATTAACAAGTAGTCCACAAAATTGTTGCCTTCAGATCTTAAAAGAGAGGGCAGAAAGAGCTTCGAAGAAACTATTGTGTTTGTTAAAGAATCTTTCTATCAGCTCCGGATAAGCTTCACAATAACAAAGAATGTTCCCGAGAGGTGTTGATTGGAAACTATCAGTGGCTGAAAAGTATTAAGCCACCAGTGTTTTAATTAACTTGTTCCACTTCATTTCTGAGCTTACAGAAGAGGATAAAAATGAATCCTATTTCAATATCAAAAGTCACGGTAAATGTTAAGCTCCATTTTTGATTGACAGTCTCCCACACACTCACACACCCTAAAACTAGCAACTCTAAATTTAGAGCATTTGTAAAACCCAACAGGTTTCTAGAGCATGTGACAATCTAGATATCTCTGCATCACTTACCCACCGAAGCCATCTCCTGTGGGGGAAATGTACTGTGACATCCATTTTGAAAGGTAACAGGCACATTAAAATGGGCTTATCTCCGTTAGAACAAGAAGAGAGAAACCTTGGACCAGAAGAACTACAGGGCATCTCTCAGGAACACGCTCAGTTCCCTTTATACATACAGGGATTTGTTCAGAATTGGCTGAGGGGAATTGAATTATTGATACGTCTTCCCAAGGTATCTATGTGTTCTGCAGACATATCTTCACCAAATAATTGCTCAATCTATAAATATGCAAAAAGTTACTGGGCACCTGTTGGATCTGAGGTCCAATTGATTCTGGCAACCCTAATTCTGGCATTAGTGACATGCAACACAATGAGTTAATTCTGTATTCTTTGGCTTCTTTTTCCATGTTTCTGGTACTAAATTGAAAACAAATTTCCTAAGGAGATTGTGGCCTGAAGATGTTCATGTTTCAGACCATTCTAGGCAGTATAGGATTTCTTTCTCTCTTGAAATATTAGGTTAGGAAACAGCAACAAAGAGCCATAGAAAGGGACAAAAAATTATTCTACCAAAATGACGTTTCAGGGATCTGGTATAAAAAATTAAGGAATTCTCTTTTATTACTGGGAAAAGGCATATTTTTGAAGCTACAAAATTCAGAACCTGAGACAAAATAATAAAAAAGGATATTTTTGGTAAAGTATATTGAGGTCTTTGAGAGGCAGCCACTAAAATAAAATACACTATCATAAAGTGGCATATCGAATAGAATTTCTACTTGAAAAACTAATTTTCAGTTACTTCTCTTGGTTCCTACATTCTTTTTTCTTGTAACCCCCCATCTCTAATACTATAATGACCCTAATAATACACATGTTTTGCCTCAGAAATCTACTCATTTGAATATTGAGTATATCTTAATTATGATATTGAATACACCTTAGTGTGAGAAAGCCTTTTTGTAAAAGATGAGTCAAATTCAAGTAGGTGTAAACTGATCTTTTTGCAACCATGTCCCCTAGGATTATGATGTTCCCAAGATACTTCATAATCTCAATTGGGTCAACACTGCAGTTGATTTGAATGGCAGGACTCTAAGGGAAGTTGCTATGCTGAGTTTGACACTTAATGATGCTTTAATTGTGCTTTCCTTTGAGAGAGCACCCCATTACGGAAATGGAGTCCCCAGAGCGGTATTTAAGGGGTGGTCAAAACATTGCTTTGCAAGGTCAGTGAAGATCTGATTGACCATTTGGGTAGAAGACAGGACACAAACTCTAATTGGCATGGCGGTAACATTTCAATGCAGACTTGCCTTCTGCTAAAATTCCTGCTGTCATTTCAATTAGAAACAATGGTCTTCTTTCTTACCAATTCCCTCAAATGTATAGTGTGGCTGTGACCTGCCAGCCTGTACTAAGTTTCCTTAATAAAGATAGATACATCACGGCAGTGGGTTAAGTGATAGAGCTAACAGTTAATTCTTGCTTCATTAAGCCAAACTAAATAATTCTCATTTAAATGAAGAAACCCATCCTGCTTCCCAGTAAATATTTGGTATCAGAGCAGCAGTGAAATCTCATGCTATGTAAACCTTACTTTTCTTTGGGGGCTCCTAGGACATTTCCATAAGTACTGCATTGAGAATGATAAACATTCAAAACAAAATGACACTTGTCCAAATAATTGGGTAAAGGAAGCTTTGTGAAAGCTCTTCCTAGAGCTTGTGGTTTTTTTGGTTTTGTTTTTTTTATAAAGTGTGTGTTCACTCTCATATTCAATTGTGAAAACACTAATTCTCCCTGCCACTCTCAGCCATTAGTATGGATTAGAAAATCCTACTGAATAATCTCTATAAATCATCCTACAGAAAGTGCCTGGTCTTTTCAGGCTAAGTGCACATTATGCATATAAATCGTGATCACTTTGGGGTTGATGAGAAAAGGACAGGTATTTTGCAGTCTTGATAATGTGTGTATGCCCGTGGCAACTGATTGGCTATTTCAAATTAATAGCTTAACATTAAAACAAGCCCGAGGTTAGAATAAAAGGAAATGGGTTTTCCTCGCAAAGAAAGCTTCAACCTCCTCCAAAAAGCCCCTTCCCTCCCCCTCATCCTTTCTCTTCCTCTTATTATCCAGCCTCAGGATGATATCTGTCAGCTGGAGGACTTACAGGGGTATGACTTATCACGTGAGTTTCCAGATCTCACTGGAAGGAAAGGTGGTGGGAACAACTAGAAACAATGATGTCCATTAAATATACTTTTCTGCAGTCATTTCACAACTGGGGCTTCAAACTTTCTCAGGGGGAGTTGCCCAGATGTGAGTCAGGCTGAATCCTTCCTTCTGTCTGCCATATGCCACCCTGCCTGGCTCAGGCAGCTTCTGGAGATACTGTCTGCCTACACCCAGCACACCCGCCACAGGGCACTGGGGTCTGAACCACAAGAGGAAGAAAAAGTCCAGCAGAGAAAACAAACACAAACACAAGCTCCGTTTCCAGGGTCGGTGGAGGGCCCAGGGGCAGAGAATGGGTAATGTGGCTGAGGTTTATAGGTAGACAGAGGATCTGGGTTTCAAGAAAGAATTTTACAAGATTTTTTTGTTGTTGCCATTTTGCCTTCCTGGCATATTGGGCCTAGATTTTATTTTGGAAAATATTAGAAATTAAACTTTTACTACTATCTTAGTTTGTCTTCTAAAGTTAAAGAAGAGAGAAAGAAAAAAAAATTTCTGTCTGTGAAAGACCCTTTTGCAGGCAGTAGAAAATGTACCCCGATAGTCTTGCTGCCTCTCCAAGAAATCAGGCAGCCTGAAGTTTGTCTCAACTCAGGACATTTGTGTTAGTTACCTAAGATGGGCAAGGCTTTATTTCTCTAACTATTGACTTTATTTCCCTAATGATCCCCCCCTTGTTTCTGTATTTTATTTGATAAAGACAAGCTGTCCCTTATGCAATTTTAATTTTAAAAGAAAGATAAGAATGCCATTTTATAGGCAAAACTAATTTTTTCCATCAAATTACCTACTAAGAATGCATACTAACATTTTATACCCTTCGGTCTTAAAGATTGCTACCACGTCTGCTACTAGGAAAAGATTAAGTGGAAAGAGTGAGAAAAAAAGCTTTGATATCAAGCAGATGTGTTTTCAAATTCCAGTTCTGCCACATACGAAATGAGTGATGTTGGGTGAATTGCTAAATGTCTGTGAACATCTGTGTCTTCATCTCTGAAAGATGGGGCTAATAATACATACTCGGCAGCATTTTGTGAGGATTACCTTAGATAACAAAGAATAAACACCTATCATGGCAGGTATTATATATTCATTGTATTCCTCCCAATTAGGAAATACTTTATGGAGATTCAGTTTAATTGGTATCCTTAGAACACTTCCTCAGTCCAGCTAGCTCTGTGGTTGGTGTTGTGAGAAATAATAAAGGAGCAGAAGGTCCAGACTATGTCTCAGAAGAACATTCCTTCTGTCTGAGGAGACAAGAGGTATAAATAAATTCCTATTTGCAACTGGGAAGTAACGAGGGCACCTATAGACAAGTATTAGATGTTACGGTATAAATAGCAAGTGCCAGGGAAGATTATGGGAAAGACATGGGTTTTATTTAGGCTTTATGACCTATAGAATCTTAATTGGCATAAACAAAACAAACCACTTTAAACACTAACAAACCTAGGAGATTTTTTTTAATGGGAAGAATATGGTTGAAGACTTGAGGGTAGAAGTGAACAGAGCATGTGTCTTCTGAAACTGACCGACCCAGAGCAGAGCGCTTTATGGGGGGAAATGGCACATTAAAAAGTAAACTGGGACCAAGTGATAAAGAGCCTTGAATATTATCCTAATTGATAGAGTATGATCTATGAGGTCTTCAGAAAGAGAGCGAAAGCAGAGTTCTGGAGAGGCTGTGGCTCTTCAGGATGGGCTGGGGACACGGTGTGGGCCCAGGGCCTCTTGAAGAGTCATGTGACGGGAGTTAAGTTATTTGTGCTTCTCAAATGCTTCCTTCTGAAGTGTCCATTCCAAGCCATAGGCTCAGTGGACCTTGAAACTTGTCACCACCAATTTACCTATAGATGGTTTTATCCTTAGTAATCTAAACTCAGAAGAGATTTGTTCATAAAAGCCAATTTAAGCATTTAGGAAGCTACACACAATTGTGAAGAGGAATGGCTTGTAGGTATGGTAAGTAATTTGGCCTATCTCGTTCCTCTCTAATAGGAAGAGCATTCTGCAAAATTAAATCAGTATCAGAGAGTTTATTGGCCATTCATTCATCAA
Organism: Tursiops truncatus; assembly: GCF_011762595.2. Taxonomy (NCBI): domain Eukaryota; kingdom Metazoa; phylum Chordata; class Mammalia; order Artiodactyla; family Delphinidae; genus Tursiops; species Tursiops truncatus. The sequence continues at coordinate 96,219,177 of NC_047038.1, forward strand.
TTTATCAGACATTGATTTAGCATCTACCAAGTGGAAGGCATTTAGGTGAGAAACAGCATGAGGAAGCTGAGTGGTTTAGGGATGTTGGAAGGACCAATCAGGGGGCCTCAGGCTCTGGGCTGCAGAGAGGAAGGTGGAGTCTAGGCCCCAGAGGGCTGTGTACTTACAGAGCTAGGACTTGAATCTCTCTATAATCACAAGTCTCTGACATGTTTTAGTAAGTTTAGAAACACTTCTTTTAACTTCTGAGTATGTTATTATTTAATTTGACATAGCATTGGTAAATAGTCAGTATTTTACCCACTACAGAATACACGCAGTCGAAGCAATGCTTCAAGTAATGCTACTGGATTGAAATAGTAGATAAAAAGGACCTGAAAACCAGATGTAACAAGCTCTCAGAAACTATGTTTTGGTTATAAAAATAAACTACCGGGGCTTCTCCGGTGGCGCAGTGGTTGAGAGTCCGCCTGCCGATGCAGGGGACACGGGTTTGTGCCCCGGTCCGGGAAGATCCCACATGCCGCGGAGCAGCTGGGCCCGTGAGCCATGGCCGCTGAGCCTGCGCGTCCGGAGTCTGTGCTCCGCAATGGGAGAGGCCACAACAGTGAGAGGCCCGCGTACCGCAAAATATAAATAAATAAATAAATAAATAAATAAATAAATAAATAAATAAATAAATAAAAGTAAACTACTGGCTAAGAATCACTATTATGCACAGGAGTTATTTGTATAACAAAGAAATTGGGATACTTACGTTTTCAAATCAAGGAATAAATTAATTCCAAAGTAAATAAATAAAACAAAAATAATAAGATGGAATGAAATCTATATACAGAAGTGAACCCCTATCATAAAACTGAGTAGGCTTGTCAGGTAGGGAGGCCCTAAAATGTATAGGTCCCAAATTAAACCTCATTACATAGTTTTCATTTAATTTTTGATAGCAAATATATTTACATGGTTGAATATCAAAACAATATGAAAATAATATGTAGAGAAGCAATGCTCCCACTCCTGTCCCTGTCTGCCCTGTACCCTGCCTAGCCCCTACCAATAACCACTTATATTCATTCCTGCTGTAATCTTACAGTCTTTCTTTATGTATAACCCACATACATTTTGTAAACATGAAATTTAATTAGAAAAAAAGGGGAAGAAACTAAACCAACATTTGTTGGGCAGCCACTACTTGTCAGACACTGTTAGTTTTTCCGTGAGTTAGGCTACTGATTCCCTATGACAACTCTGTAAAGCTGATCTTCTTAGCTGCCCCAAGACCAGACCTCATGTCAGGTGGGCAGAAATCTCAACATTTGGCCTTGTACTTTAGAAGCACTTTCTCATGGCTTTCCAACCTCTAGAGTCTTATGTGGATTGAACACATCTTTTGATTTTATATTTCAACTCATTGCCCTACCTTCATAACATCTTTAAAATGCCTACATTTCAGGGTCTGTTTTTAAAAAAATATTATTTATTTATTTGGCTACACCAGGTCTTAGTTGCAGCAAGCGGGATCTTTAGTTGTGGCATGTGGGATCTAGTTCCCTGACCAGGGATTGAACCCGGGCCCCCTGCATTGGGAGCACAGGAGTCTTAGCCACTGGACCACCAGGGAAGTCCCTTCAGGGTTGTTTTGAGGAATAAATTGAGTTGCTAATGAAGTATGTGGCATATAGTAAGAGTTGTCAGTGGAAGCTATTATTATAATGTCTCTGGGAGCAATTCCTCAGGCTAAGCTCATTCAAAATGTATTGATTTCTGTTTAACTCATAGAGATGGCCCCCTTTTTGGATTTCATTTATTCTGATGCTGACCTTACCCCTGGGTGAGTAATAACCTTTGTCTACTCCTTATATAAATAGAAACAAATCTGGGTATTAAGTAACCAGATCCTCTCTTGGACACTCAGGTTTAAAGCCTAGGAACAAGAATTACCACATTCAGTCTATATCAAGGATCAGCAAAATTTTATAAAGGGCCAGGTTGTAAATATTTTAGGTTTTTGGGGGTCTTTGTTACAACTTCTCAACTGCATTGTCACACAAAAGCAGCCGCATAAACAAGTAAGGGTAGCTATGTTCCAATAAAGCTCTATTATGGACACTGACATTTGAATTTCATATAACTTACATGTGTCACCAAATATTTTTCTTCCTTTGATTTTTTTAACCATTTAAAAATGTAAAAATTATCCTTAGCTCATGGGCCATACAAAAGCAGGTGGTGGCTGGATTTGGCCTGTAGGACATAGTTTGCCAACTCCTACCCTAAATGACAATGATTTGATAAAACATCTCTTGAACTTGGTCAATTCTCTCTCTCTCTCTCTCCCTCTCCCTCTCTCTTTCTCCTTCTCTTCTACTATAACTACAAGTAGACAAGGAAAACAGAAGGCCCTTTTGGAAGAAATCCTCCTACTTACCCAGAGAGCTACAATTTTACTTCTCTTATCAGCAGCTTAGGGTTTTGTAAATACAATTTAATGATTCACATACAAATTTAGATACAGATTTGAGTTGATGTCAACTAAACATCATGAGCGATCCTGGAAAAAAAAAACAATAGTAGACAGTATGTCTAGCTGCTAGGAAATTAAGCTACATCAGCAATTGAAGTGTGTAATTACCTTATTTGAAAACCAAACTTCAGAGGAGAGTAAGGTGGTCTTGTATCTTGCTATCTGTGTCCCTTGCAGGCGGGGTGTGTGCACTGTGGTACCAATCTGGGCATGAGATTCAGGGAGTTCAGGAACACCCTGGTCTAGCCTTCCTGGGCCTTTATCCTGGCTGAGAGACTAGAAGTCAGACTTGTTGAGGACACATAGAGCCACAGCCACCTCTCTGGAATGCCCTGTAGCAGCCTCTGCCCCCTCTTGAGTCCTTACCAGTTTCTTCTCTTGCCTCCAATCACCTTCACCCCTCCCTTCACCACCACCATGATTTCCCCAAGAATTCAGGCCACTAGAAACAAAATTCATGAAGGCAGGTTGTCTGAGGAAAATTTCTGCTTTCCACAACACACCCTTATCCTGAGGCAAAGGAGCCCCAAAGCCTTGCTAACTGTTGGAAAATGGTTAGGGAAAAATACTTTTATAATCCTATAAATTATCCTGTGACACAAACATCTCTTTATCATCTGGGAAAGTCAATCATGTCAAAGGGGCAAATAGTCAGCAGCTGTCCACTCAGGAAACTTCCATCTGCTCCCGTGGATTTTTTAGAGTTATGGATTCTTGAGAAGAGGATCTGGAATGCGGGGGTGACCAATGAATACTTTCAGAATTCTTTTTAGAATCTTTGCTGTTTGCACAGAACCTAGCCCATCACAGTACTCAAAAGAAGTCTAAATGTTACAATTTTGAAGAAGAAATATTTGGAACTGGGGCTTAAAGAATTACGGTTGTCGAGAGATGAGTGAGGAGTAGGGAATGAACAAAAGCATGGGGACATGAAAGCATGAGATGGTTTAAGCTCCAAGAAAGCAAGAACTTTATCCATATTATTCACCTGATGTTCTTCACTACCAGCCTTGGAAGAGGACCTGGCTAGTGAATCTTTGCTTAATGAATGAATGAATAAATATATAGAGAGGAGAGGAGAATAAGACTAGAAAGACAAAGTTTATCTGGTCTCAGCAGGAAACAGAGTTTTCCCCAGATAATTCAAGCTCCACTTTAATGAAGGGGTGACTTCAGGAAGCATGGTTAAGGAGAGGAATAAGGGATGAGACTGGCAACAGGAGGCTGACAGCAGCGCTGAGGCTGAAAGGACAGGGCTCACCAAATGAGCAGCCATTTGGTGGAAAAGATGCTGTAATTACCAGAGACAAGTACTGAAGTGGGGAGGATGTGAGGAAGAAATACCCCGACCTCTCTCACCTTCAACACTCCATTCTCCTGCCAGAGCCTCCCATTGGCTGAACCCAACTAGAAGCCAGAGGACATGAGAGCAGGAGAGAGAAGGTTGGAGAATGGAAAATAGAATCACTAGCCCATTGGGTGAATTGAAACTGAAAGCTCTTTTTCTTTTTATTGAGATATAATGGACATATAACATTATATTAGTTTAAGGTATACAACTTAATGATACGATATTTATATACGTTGCGAAATGATCACCACAATAAGTCTAGTTAACATCCATCACCACACAGAACTACAAAAAATGTTTTTTCCTTGTGATGAGAACTTTTAAGTTTTAATCTTTTAGCAACTTTCATGAAACCTGAGTTAAAAAAAAAATGTGCCTTCACTTCCCTATGCCTTCGTTCATTCCCTATTCTCCCAAGATATCTCCAAAGAAATATATCATCTCTTATCATTTAGATTGAAAGGCTATTAGCTTCCATTGGAGATTTTGAAGGAGGAAGTGACAAAAAATAAGGCATTGGGAAACCTTATCTATGTTCACATTCCAGCCCTGCCACTCCTTAACTGTAAACGTGGGCTAGTTACTTAAAAATTTCTGTGCCTCAACCTTCTTATCTCAAAAATGAAGGAAATTATGGTAGATATCTCGTATGGTTGTTACGAGGATCAAATGAGATAATCTAAGGGAAGTGCTTGGGTCTAATATTATTGCTTTTTAAAAGCCTATCTTGGATCAGATTTAGGCAAATTTGTCTTATATTGAAGAATTTGCTATCAAATCAATATTAGATCAAAGTTTTAGTGAATGTGGCAATCATAAGGAAAAGACTCGACTTTGTTTTATGACTTCATGACCAAGCAATTTTACTCTGCTTTTGTCTACCCAGGCTAAGAAATTCCCTTCCTTAAGCACTGATTTTTCTGCCTTTAAATAATATTAGAATGTTACAGTGGCTTTAGGTAACACTAATGAAGTCCACCTACATGTGATCTCAACATACAGCTGTGATTCAGCTACCAATGCAGTTCTGAAAATAGCTTCCTTAGCACTTCAGCATTTTATTCGAAAGAACAACTGAAGCAGAAAGAAAATCAAGCAACAACAGGAGGGCTTCATTTTTAAACTCATTAGTTGGCAAGCAAAAACTTGCTCAGATCAGTTGGGGTTTCAGATGTAAGAATTGGCTTCTGATAGGAAAGTCAGTAGCTACATTTTAAAAGTCTGAAGCACATTTTCTTCCCCTTCCCCTACCCACTTCCTTATTTTTCTAATAAGAGTTTCATGTGCCTTCTTAATAGATGAGATGTAAAATCCATGGAGTGCAAGGTACTCTTGTTTATACCACCATTAAAATTTAAACAGACATACACTTTACGGAAAGACTGGCTCTAATTATGATTTTTTAAAATCCCCTTCCCCCATGGCCAATTTTTAGCACTGCTGTAAAAGAAACATTATTTTTACTGAGTTCTTGATGAATATTTGTGGAGCCTTCTAAAATTATAAATGCATTTACAATTCTGATGCACCAGTTTAACTTGCCTAGGTTAAATAGCAAGAGGACGTAAATGTGTTTAAATATCATTTTCATACCCAAGACTTCTAGTTATTTCAATATGTAGGTGAGCCTTCATGATGATTCATACAGATAAATTGCTTATTTTTATAATATACACCTCATATAAGTAAGTGAATACTTTCCCAGTGAATTAAGTTTTTTAAAGGTAGTGTAAAAAATGGTATCTTGGACCATGAAAGCCCATAAACAATGATTCTCAAGGACTTCCTCTGTCATTGCTTAATAACATTCAAGGCATACAGACAGACTGCAGAATTACATGTTAAAAATTGTACACACAATATGATTACAGCTATTTTTTTTTTTAAAGCAGCAAAACCAGGTGCATAGACTGGTTGAGATGAAAGGAAATTCACCAAACTCTCAACAGTAGTTATATATGGGAGGTAGGATGAAAACAAAGGCTTAACAACAGTGCTAATCCCTTCGCAGGGATTCCTGATCCCCTTTCTATACCTTCCTTTCAGAATATGGTATCAGAGGCAGTGGAGAAGAGCGTGGGTTCTGGGTTTGAGTCCTGACTCTATCACCTACTACTGTGTGACCTTGTACCAGTACAAACATCTCTGGGCATCAGTTCAATCATCTGTGGAGAAGGATAATAATAACACATACCCCATAGAATTGTGAGATTAAGTGAGCGAGTGCATGGAAATCATTTAGAACAATAACAGGAACTCACTTGGCATGAGTAAATGAGAGCTATTATTTTGTTATTTATATTCACTCTCTTCCAGTAGAATGTGACCTCCTAAGGGCAGTGATAATCTTGTTTTATTTATCTTCTGAATCGCTGGATCTTAGTACCATGTCTGGCAAGTAAGAGATGCTCAACAAAGATCTGTGAATACATGAATGAATGAATTCCACATGGAGTGTAAAGTGACATAGAATGCCACTATTTCATCAGTAATGATTGAATTGTAATTGTTCTGCCCCTAGTCCATGACCTTTTTTTATTTTAGCCTTCACTGGTTAGCGTCTGCTCAGAAAGTGTCCCAAGGCTGTCTGTGCTGATCCAGGTCACTAGCAAATGGTTTGCCTTATGATAACACTAGACTAACAAAGGGGACGTAGGAGGGGTGTTACTCTAAGACCTATCAGCCTTCTTAGTCCTAGAAACTTTAGTCACCTTTCAGATTCTCACATGGGTTTTAAAGATTAAGTCACATCTAAAGGGTAGATTTGATAGAGTCAACAGGCACTCAGTCCATGTGTAAAGTCAAGGTTTATAAACCAATCTGCTTTCCTCCTTAGTTCCACGCTCCCCTTCAGCACCTGCAGCCCAAAGCTATTGGGCAAAGCTGCCCTTGCCTCAAAAATTTTCCAGGAAGGGTAGAAATATCCATAAATCGCTGAAATACACCCTCATAGAGAATGAGTTTGATTGCCTGAACTTTCTCCAAACACCACTGGATTTTTAAAACTAATAGTATTTTACAAAAGTGTAACATGCTTGAAACCTATTCAGAATTTCTGGTGATGAATCGAAAATGATCAAGTTCAGTTAATATATACTGTCATTACTAATATTTGTCTCTCCTCACAAAGATAGTCTTCGGTAGGAAACAATCTCCTCAGCTTCCTTCTGTGTGAGTTTCAGTCCTATTTCCTGCCCTCTTCCTTATGCAGAGTCCGAACTTTAAAAGTATTAAACACGCATAAACCTGCCACACCTATATCTTCGCGTGTTTGAGTAAAGAAGATATGTGTTATTATTACTCCCCTTTAAGATGAGGTGCCCAAGGCACCCAGAAGTAGGAGTGAATAAACCACCTTAGGGAAGCTCCTTACAGATCTTCAAAGGGCTGTACCCTAGCAGCCTTAAGTGCTCTTTATTAACCCATTATGGGTTATTACTTTATTAAATGGAACTCTTAAAATACGCAAGGGATGAGGTGGTAGAAATAGATTGGTAGGAATCAGTTAAGGACCAAGTAAATAAAGTGCAGTGGGGGGAATTCAGTACAGGAGAGAAGGGTGAGTGATTAGATCACACAGACTAGTATTTACACAATGTCTAGTTATTTGCTGAGTGCTTTTTACATACAGGAGGAGAATAAACAAAAGGAGTGAAGAGGATAGTGAATTAGTATAGGTAGGAAGGCTCCACTAACACACAGTCTTTAGACCTTAAAATGCCTTATTGTGATTTTCTTACACTGAGGTAAGGAAAATATATTGGGACTACAAAGAAATCAAGATATCCCCTTAATTAATTTAAACTGTAACATTGGTAGATCAAAATTTGCCTTACAGTTTTTTATAAACGTTGATACCATTACCCCTTCTATTGTACGGAAATTTGTTAATATAACTCTAAATCTTTGGTACATAAAGTAGGTTTCCAAAAGCTTTCATTCATCTGTTTCACAAGGCTCTCTCCTGTGCCCTGGACACGGTACATTCAGGTAGCACATCAGAATTGTAGCACAAGGACAAGAATGACAATGTCCCTTGGAGGCCTGAGGTTGACCAAGAAGCAACTTACATTTCTGAGAAATGTAAGAAAACTATTTATTGAGCCTGCCTGAGGCAGGCTCTCACTCAAGAAGCTGGCTTAAGAAGCAGAGCAGTATTTGTACTGAGAAGACCCAGGCACCCCTTAACTCAGTGACCGCTTGTCTTCTCAAATCCCAGCCCAGAACATGGCCCAAATCTACACCCTGGCATCCCTGCTCTGAGGTAAAACGTTATTCTGTAGAAAACTTTAAAGGAAGGAAAGTGTGAAAGTCTGAGAGTCGAGCCTACCCCCCACCCCAGGGGGCCATCAGGTACCATTTTACTGCAATTTCTCTCTGCTTTGTTTTTTCCAATGATGCATTTAGCTACAGCAAGTAGGAAAAAAAAAGAAAAGAAAAAAACCAAAAACCCTATTCAAGAGAGTGGGGTCATTATCCACACACAAACGGCCATTTAGGGAAAGAACAGCTCAGTCAGTTCAAGCTGTGGCTGCCAGAGTCCAGACCCATTAGAAAGACGTTAGCTGTTTAAGTGGGACTGTGAAACAAAATGTCATAATTAGGGCTAACTGGGCATCCTCCCCCCTGCTGAGAAAGCTGCCTGGGATCATAAACTAATTCCCTGAAAGTTCTAAGCTTTCGGGAAAGCAAATCATCAACTCTAAATGACAGTCCAGTGGTTAACCTTTACCCTAGAGACTAGGTTTTCATTCTTTCTTTCTTTTTTTTTTTTAGGTATGTTTTTTATAGATGTCATTTTTATAGGGTTGGACTGTTCTTTTTCTAGCTCACCGCTGTTGGCATGTTTCAGATCACAGTGCTGTGTGTGTGTGTGTGTGTGTGTGTGTGTGTGTGTGTGTAAAAACCACGAAAAGAAACATGTCACCAAATTAACAGTAGCTACCTTTAGTGATGAACTATGTGGGAGAACTGGGAATTAATTTTTCTTCGTTTCCCTCTCTGTACTTCCTAATTGCTCTTTTATTAACATGTAAGGTATAAGGGAGAAAAAAAGACATGTAAAATATTTCAGATAAAATGTTCTACCATGTTTCCCTTAAAGGAGAAAAAAACGATTAGCGCTTCAACACGATTAATCATGAGGAGAAAGGAGGTAATGCCTCAGAGAAGAGGCAGCATAAGGAAGGCAGGAGAACTGACACGACTGTTAACCCAGCTTCACCTCTCCTTTTCTTCAGCCGTTCAACGGCATCTGGGTGAAAGTAATTTCAGACTATTGGATATTTGCAGTTGTTAGTAATACAGTAAATTTTCAGCATTTAGCATGCTCAGAGGCACGGTGTTCTGATTGATAAAACAATGTGAGAATAAGCACATGCTAGTCATTTAATAGCTACTTCCTGTCAGATTGATTGGTTGGAATATTCTGGTTACTAGAGGGTAACCATGTATACAGGACATGGATAACCAATATTCAGTAAATAAGATGAGGCCTAAAATGTTATTGAAAATTTAATGTTTAATGATTCAGAAGGCATTTTGGGATCTTTTAGAGGTTTGACTAATTGTTTTGAATATCGATGATGAATATAACACAGAATGGCAAAAGCACAAATTCACGAGAGGTTTCTTTTGCTAGATTATGTGACAATTTTGCTTTTTATGCAATATTTCTAAAGTGACTTGCAGATAAAATGGAGAAGGTTGCTTAGCAAATAGAAATTAGGCATTTTACTTACCCCTATATGGACTTTCATTAACACTTGCTTTCATTTTTATTGCCCTCATAACAAAATATTTATTAAGTGTAGGACATTTAATGCAAAAAAGCATGATTCTTGTGTTCACATGGCTTAAATAATAATTTAAGAAGTATGTATGGTAAGGGCATTTCCTTTAAATCACATGAGATTTCTTATAAATTTTTCGCATAGGTAAGGTTTTTGCCTAGGTAGAGGAAAGGGCAAGCGAGAATCATTAAATCTAGAATTGCCTTTTGGTTTGTGAGAAAAGAGTAGATGTGAATGACGAGGTGCAGGCAGTCAAACATTGAGAAAAGGACACTGATTTAAATCATGCAACAAATATTTTTGAAGGCCTACTATGTTCCAGGTGCTGTTGTAGGCACTTGAGATGCATAGATTTTACTAGAGGAGACAGACAATAAGTAGGCATTATAAAAATATCAATGATGCCAGATGACAATAAAAATTATCAAAATATTGAGCAGGGTATGGGAGACTCGGAGAGAAGGTTGCTTCTGAAATTTTAAACAGCGTGGTTAGGGTAGGCGCCACTGAGGACACGTTTGAGCAAAGCCTTGATTGAAGGAGGTGAAGGAGTTAGTTCCATGGATATGAGGGGGTGGGGCATTCCAAGATACAAATAAGAGAGAATGGAAAGCAGAAAACTATTTATTGAGAAAAATACAAAGAGCAGAATATGGGAAGAAAAAGAAAGGGACAGTCATTGGAGGCAAATAGGCAGCCAGGAAATCCCTAAATAATGTAATTTTGAAATGCTTGGCTTTGGAAACTGTGATTGGGAGAAATAATATAAATAATCTCTTTGTCCAAAGTATGATTAGCATATGGACATGGAGCTACAAAAGAAACAGGTAAATGTGCTCCACTTTTACACACCTGAAGATTGGCATATTTCTCGTTAGCAGTTAGCATACTGAATGCATTCATTCTTTTATCGTTTATGTTCTGAGAACCACATGCGTCAGCCACTGTGTTGGGAACTATAGGGTATAGTGATGAGCAAATCAGATGTGATTCCTACATTCACGGCAGAGACGTACTTTAATTAAATGATGTATTTGTTATCTTATTATAAGTGCTGTGGAAAATTACATAGAAGTAGGAAAGCTTATTGTAGAGTTACTTGACCTACTTTGGGAGACAAGAAAAGCTTCCACTACAAAGTTGATATTTGAGCTGAGATTTGAGGGATGAGTTGGCGTTAACTAGGGAAAGAGAAAGGTTCACCTAGGCAGAGGTGGAAGGTAGCATGGAATATTCGGAATCTGAAGGGCCAGGGCTTAAGGAGTGAAGAATGATTCAGTCAGCGTAAACACGGCACACTCAAATAGGGCCATCAAGGACCGTTTAATAAAGGGACTCTTTGTAATGAGGTCTGAATGGTTAAGGGAAGTCAACAGGGCGGTATGGTACCCAAGAATGGAAAGCTGTCCCTATGCCTGGGATTGAAGTGGAAGGCAGGAGTATTTATCAGAGAAAATAGCTCTAGGAAAGATATACCTCACAGTAGCTGTGGCTGTAAGGAGATGCAGCCAGTGTGAGGCTACACAGCAGGGAGAGATTCAGGGGAGTAAATACTGTAGTGCAATCTCTGGCCGTCTCATTATCTCCGACCTTTCTTTAGTGGAATGAACTGTAGGTCAGATGATGAGGAAGCCCTGTGATGCAGCCTATAACAAGTCAGCTCCCAGGGCACGGAGTGGGGTAGAGGAGAATAAAGGGGATCTAGAGAGGCAAATGGAAAATATCCTGCAGAGAATGGGCCAGGTCATACCAGATCTTATCAGCCAAGGGAAGGACTTGGGTATTTGCCTTTCTGAAAGTGATGGGCAGCAAAGGAAAGATGTAATCAGATTTGCGTTCGTAAAGGAAGGTCACTTGTGTCCTATGAGCGATTGGGAGCTCCTTTGGAGGTATCGTCGTGGTCCCAGAGAGAGGTGATGGGAGCTTTTACTGATCTGGGGGTTGCTGCATGTGGGGAGGTGTGGGAAGACTCCGGAGGCAACGAGTTTGTGCTGGTTTGGAAATGGGAGGTGTGGAAGAGAGTATGAGAGGTGTGAAGCCTAGATTTCGGTTTGCGTAAGTGGGTGGGTGGTGGTGCCATTCTCTGAAGGAGAATGTTCAGGTTTGGGAGTTGGTGAAAATCATGAGCTTGGTTTTGGACATACGGAGTCTTTGCGAACACCAGCTCTAAAGTTCAAGTCAGTACCTCCACTTAAGTAGGTGTTTAACGGCCTACTTTTATCGTGCCCCAGCAAGGTGTTGTGCTAGGCACTTTACGTAAAATATTTTCTCCAATCCTCAGAATAAAGTGGATCTGGAGGGTCCAGACATTACTTTTCCAATTTTATTGATGAGAAAACTGAGGCTCAGTGAGGTCAAGTATCCAGCTTACATTTAGTACTTGAAACCCGGACACTTGAAACCCCAAGAGAAGCTCTTTCTCTTTTGAGCTGCTGTATCTGCAAGTCACAGAAGCATCAGAGGAGCCTGTAGAAGAGGCTGAGGAAAAGTGAAAAAAGATTCTGTTTTGAGGCCTTGTTTCATGTGGGGAAAATACGGGCTTTGTCTCATTGGATTCTAGAGTGGGCTCGTGAATTTCAATTAGTCAATCAATCAGCACTCCCTGAGCAATCATTATATGTTTAGGGCTTTGCTGGCCATTATAAAAAAAGATTATGAATAGCATAAAATATGATCCTTGATTTCAAGGGCTTAAAATTTAGCTGAGGAGGCAAATACACTCAGGAAATAATTTTACATATGATAACACTATATGCTGATAACGAAATGCCAGGTTGTGTAGGGCTGACAACCTGGTGAAAGGATAATATACATCATGATAAGGTCTCATTTAGGGGAGACTTGCATTATGTGTACAAAAGGAAATTGAAGAAGGAGAGAATACTGTGTGTTGATGGCCTAAGAAATTTCAGCAGTTGAGTATTAGTCTGCAGATTGGATGTCTCCTTCCTAGGAAACTTCTTAAGATACACAATTAATTACAGTTTCACAGTTAGCTAAATGAACTATGCATGAAATGCTCTGAGAGTTGAAGTTTCTGCGAACCTATCTTATTTAACATTTATTTTTGAAATTACTGCAACCAAGAATGCTTTGCTTTTCTTTTTGACAGACAAGGGACAGCAATCTGTTCGTATCTTTGTCGAAGGAGAAGCTGAAATTGCAAATATGTTTAAATCTGATACAATCTAAATCCTTATCCCAATAATGAAAAATGCCATCAACAAATCTTAGTCTAAGATCTTTGAGGCACCGTAAAGATTATTCTTTATGGGAAAATCACCTCAAATTTATTTCCAAAAGGAAAGATAAGACTTCTTAAATAATGGCATGCAGAAAATAGACATTTTCTTAATAGTAGGTATTATAATAACTGACGTTTGTATAGTACCTTATGACTTACAAAGTACTTTATAGACTTTCTCTCACTTGATAACTAAGCAAAGCTAAACTTTCATCAGAAAGTTATGTTAGTTATATAGTTCCTCAAAGAGAAAAAATGTGTTGGTTTTAACAAATTTGGAAACGAAAAATCAGTCTTAAATTCTTAGGCATAAGAGAGAAATCGTGGGTTACCACATAATATAATAACTATATTATAATGTAGTAAGGACAATAGTTACAAGAATAATATGTATTGAACCTTTGCTATATATCTGGTGCTGGTCTACACACTTTATGTATTAACTTGCTTAAGCCTACAAAAGTCCCATGCAGAAGATATCATTTCCATATTACAGATGGAGAAACTGAGGCACAAGTGTTTAAGTGACTTGCCAAGGTCCTACAACTAGTAAGTGGAAGAGCCAGGCTTTGAACCTGAGAAATCTGGCTCCAGAACACTCACTCTTAACCACTGAAGACTCCTTCTAAAATGTAAATTGTCCCTTATATAAACATTGTTTCTTAAATAAAAATTGTAAAACAACCAGTGATTTACAAACAAAAATAAAGGGGGAAAAGGGATAGGCACTATTTGAAAGCTAATCAAAACTCCTTAATAAAATCCTACAGAAAGGAAGAAAGATCATGAAAAATTAAAACTCTGCTTAAAGATTTAGAAATGGAAATATTTCTAACTTTTTCACTAGTCTCTGAAGAAAGAGAAAGGAAGGTTAAGAAGGAAGAAACTAATTTATGATCCAAGAATAACCCAATGTTATCATCATTATAAAAATATGTTTTTAACTCTTCCTAAAAATATTTTCTGCTTTACTTGGAGAGGACACTCGTAATTCTTCTAATATAGAATAATTCCATTCCTAAGCAAGAGAGAGAGGGTCTATAGACAAATAGGATATTCTAAAATCTCAGACACCTCATTGAGGACCCCTAACTCTTTAACCCGTTCCTCACCCTGGGTGTATGAGGTACAAAGGGGAAAGTGGCAACAGAATTCATTCTTTTAACTCTGTCCTCATTGGGTTGAGGATACCTGGCATGCAGATCTACCCAGCTTACCAGAATTCTCTTGTAACAGGAAGGAAATTGTGTCCCTTGAGGTTTGAAGATGTCTGTAATTTGGGGTAAAAATGATAAATTCCTCATCAACTCTGATAAAGTATAAAAAGGAACTCTTGGGGCTGCTTTGCATTTGGGGATAGATGGAAGAGATTCTTGTCCAGTGTCCCCTCAGGAGGCTAAAATATAGCATTTTTCCTAGTGTCTATGTAGTAAGAGGAGTGGGTATAGACCTTAAGATATCGGTATCTCTCACCAGCTGCTTAGAATTAGAAACTCACAGGAGACACGATCAAGCACAAGGTCTGTGGGCGCTTAGCTTTCTGACTCCTAATCTGGAAAGCCACATCTTATCTCCTATGGCGAAGGAAAGGAAAGAGTATTTTGCTTTTTCTGATCACAAAATTAAATTTTCTAAAGGGATATGAAAATTTACTTCATGAAAGATTCAATGTCGTCCTGAACATTTTCAAAATTTAGTTTTGATAAAAAGACTCTTCTAGAAATGTTTAAGCCTGTGGGACATTTTAAAATCTCATTAGGGGGGCTTTATTGCTTTGGGGGACAAAATCTTATAGTGATCATAATAATGAACGCTGTGCATGAATGTTAGATGGATTTTGCTATATTGCTTTTCCTAACCCCAATAAAATTCATAATATTAAAAATAAGCATGCTATACTTTTGGACCTACTAATTCATTCTTCGCTGCAAGACTTAGAGCAATGTGCTTCAAATTGTGATCTGCAACACAGAGGGAAACAAAATCAATTTGGTGGGCCTCACTGAAGGCTGGTTAAGTATTAAGTAGTAAAAATGAAATAGAGGGCTTCCCTGGTGGCGCAGTGGTTGAGAGTTCGCCTTCCGATGCAGGGGACACGGGCTCGTGCTCCGGTCCGGGAAGATTCCACATGCCGCGGAGCGGCTGGGCCCGTGAGCCATGGCCGCTGAGCCTGCGCGACCGGAGCCTGTGCTCCGCAACGGGAGAGGCCACAACAGTGAGAGGCCCGCGTACCACAAAAAAAAAAAGAAAAGAAATAGAATGGATTAGAATAGAAATATTAGAGTACATCACACATGATGAAAATAGTATTATTTCATTAAACTCTTTTTTCAATTATTTATATGTGTATGCGCACTGAGATGCAATATGAGGTATTTGTTTCTGATAAGAGTGAAAAAAAGTTGTTTGAAAGCCTCTGACCTGGAGAGATTGTTGGACAAGCACATCAGCCCAGTCCTGATGATTGATCCTTTACTCCCAAACCCACAACTCCACTGTCAAGACCAACTTGCTAAATTGTGTTTTTTTTTGTTTTTTTTTTTTTTGCGGTACGCGGGCCTCTCACTGTTGTGGCCTCTCCCGTTGCGGTGCACAGGCTCCGGATGCGCAGGCTCAGCGGCCATGGCTCACGGGCCCAGCCACTCTGCAGCATGTGGGATTCTCCCAGACCGGGGCGCGAACCCGCGTTCCCTGCATCGGCAGGCGGACTCTCAACCACTGCGCCACCGGGCAAGCCTGCTAAGTTTCGATGTAGTGGCACAATAAATATTATACAGCAGTGAAAATGAGTAAACTGCAGCTTTTGTGCAACAATGTAAATCTTAGAAACACAACATTGGAATGAAAAACTTAGATGCAAAAAAATACATACAATATGGTACCATTTCAAGGAAGCTCTAAAAAAAGGAAAATTCATATTACATTGTCTAATGATACATGCTTATTTAAAACTACTATTCAAATAAAGCCACAGAATAGACAAACATAAAATCCAGGAGCATGGCTACCTCTGTATGGAAGGCAGGGGGGTTATGGAGGAGACTGGGGAAGAACAAACCAGAAGTTTCTATGGCATTGTTAATGTTCTAGTTCTTAAGTTGGGGGGGGGGGGGTTTATTATGTTTCATAACTTAAATCTATTCCTCAATTTGTGTTACATTAATTTTTTTTGCTTGTATGAAACAATAAAAAGTGAACTTGTTAATACAGCTTTATAAGGAAAATAGTCTATTTTTTCCTTAAATTTTGTCCTTGATAGAAGTCTGATAACTAACCTTATTCCTAAAACACACCACCTTTCCCAACGACGGAGTGGCCAATAATATCCCAGACAACTAAGCTTATCTAAAAATAAGATTAGCTTTCAACCAGCTGCCTGGAAATGACAGAGTAAATGAAGATCATTTTCTCAAAATTTCAGGCTCCCCTCTGTGACCTTGCATAATGTTCTTCTCTTCATTGCTTCAGTTTCTCCAGCTGCAAAAAAAAAAATTAGTGTAACTCTGGATTCCTGCTCCCTCCTTATCCTGCCCTAATCTTCAAAGAATAAGAGCAAGTATTTCTAAGCAGTACTTTACAAACTTGCAATTTGACGGACACTCCATGGAAAAAGGCTTTTGAATGGCTACCAAAATACCTAGCCCCAGTCCAGACAGCAAAGTTCATTTCATAGTTCAGCTCTTTTGCTGTAAAGGAGCAAAGTGCTTCTTGAATGGTGAAAAAGCAGCTGCCTGCAGCTTCCTGTCTTTAGAGAATCAAATTATGAAAAAAAAGTTAATTGCTCACTCAGCAGTCAGACTTTAGTTTATATATGCAACACCACTTCCTCAATGTAAGTACACACAGTCCCCAAATCAAACACAGTCTGCTTTCCAAATTCATTGGAAAGCTGATTATTTGGAATTTCATCTACCTTTTCCAAAGGAGACCATGTTAGAAATGAGGGACAGAGTCTCTCCAGGTCTCTAAAGGAGACAGTGCTGGAAGTTCCCCTGGAGACCCTCTTGCTTTCAAGGGTTTGGTGGGGAAGACTGTAGAGTCAGCAGAAACATCCAACAAAGGGAAGCTGTTACACCCAGGCTGGGGAGTCCCTGTGGGGCCACCTCTCAGTGGCACTCCATCCTGGGCAGCTGACAGTGACAGTGGGTGGGATATGCAGGGGAGGGCCCTTCAGTGGAGGATGCCAGTGGCAAAGGAGGCTTCCAAGGGAGGAGGCCAGATGGGACTTCAGTAAGTGTCAGAGGACCCATTTGTAAGTCCTGAAGAAAAGTAACCTTCAGGACTGTTGGAAATTAAAAAGCATGGCTAAACATTTGTCTAGCACACTGTTCAAGGCTCAGAGAAAGGGAAAACTACTGTCTGGACGACATGTACTTTTCTTGTCCTTTTTTCTTTTGCTCTACTTTAATGAAGGGGCAAAAATCCTCAGCGCTTAAAGCCATAACAACCCCATTCCTGGTGGGATGACAGCCCAAGGCCAATGGAAACACAGCAGTAGCAGAGAAAGAATGATCCTGGCAGGAGGAGACCATGGGAAGATTTTATATATGCATTAAAGACTATTATTTGTTGTCACCAAAATGAAATGATTTCTTTTGAATTAAAGAGTCCCTTCTGTTGACAGAGTTGATGAAATATGGTCACTGAGTAACAAGGCCAGGAGCTTCTGGGCCTTTATGGAAGCAGCTCCATCCCTCAGAGCTTGCCAGTTCCACTTACCATCTGAAAAGGTCCAGGTAAATTTACATCGACAACTGAATCAATGTTAATAAAACCCTTTTTATATTTTTTATTTTATATATACTTTATATATATTATATATATTTATTATATTTCCTGTCACTAATCAAAGTAAAAGTATGTATGTAAGATAATTTTCAAAATTGACATTGTAAAAATCAAAGAGTTTCATGAAAAAGGGGAAAAAACAAGATATAATCTAGGTCTACCTCAACACAATCATACAAATTAGCAACGTCGCTAAGACTAGGACCTGAAATGTCAGACTATGACTTAAAGAGACACATTTGTAGGAAAGAAAGAATTTTAACACAAATTCATTTTTGTCTCCAGCCTTGGGACAACTTGCAGGCTATGATTTTGAGCTACCAGCTGAGTCGTTTTCTTTTCTTTCTCTCTCTCTCTTTCATATAATAATTACTGAGAATTCATACAGTATTTGGGACAACATAAAGGAATGAAGAGCAACAACAACAAAAGCTATAATCATTTTCTTAAATGGAAAAGAGTAGGTAAGAATTTTGCTGATGATAAAGAGACTTTGCGTCTCCAAGTGATCTGACAGCTAAAGGGAACAGTAGAAGTTGTCACTGGATAGTAAGTTCCAAGCTACAACTCCATGTGATTCTTTACAAGTTTTGACATTGAACTGACTATTAACAGCAGAAAAGTTTTAGAGGAAAAAATAAATAGTGTTACAGTTAGTAGATCTAGGAGTAAGGATATATTGTTTTAATAGCTTACGCTCCAGAAAGTCAATACTTTAATTAACTCAAGACTATACCATCACTTTGAAACATACCGACATCCTCAGGTAAAGACATGGCAAAGTACAAGAGATTCAGCAGTAATAATCCACTAAGACAGTTAACAAAGAATTTTATAGGTACCAGGATATTTCTGGGCCTCAAACTCTTCAGTTATTCAAAGTTGAAATTAGCACACTCAAAGTTTTCATTAAATCAGAAATGTAGATGGATTGATTCATTTATTCCAGAAATGCTCACCTAGTGGCCCTATTTGAGATTCTGTGAAGGATGCAAAGATAAATCAGACACATACCTCATTTTTCTAGGGAGATTTATGCCTAACAGGTGAGGTCAGACATGAACATACAAACTAGAATGTAAGGTCAAAAGTGGTGAATGTCAGAGGAGACGTACAGATGACAAATCAGAGAAGATCTGGGAAAACTTTAGGAAGGAAAGAGATGTACTGGGCTATGAACAAGACATCTAGGATGGTCAGGAAACATAGTCCAGATGGAGGAAAAAGTACAATCAAAGGCATGGGCTGAGCAGTTTCAGATTGCTCAGTTTAGCTAGCTGGAGAGTAGCATGAACAGGAATGCCAGGAAATGTGGTAGAAAGGACTGAATGAATTCTTCAAGGAATGAAGCAGTAGGAGTGTCAGGTTGAGGAGATACGTTGGACAGCTCAGCTCTCAGCTCACAGGCATCTTGTTTTTCTCCCTACACTGGCACCATCCCAGCCACTGTGTAAAATCTACCATTGAAATAACTTTTTTTTTTTTTTACAGATTGAGAGTTTAGCACATAAGGAAGTATATTAGGAGATTGTAAAATAACATGTAATTGACTCTTTTACCTACCTTAAACTCACAGATTAATTTTGCTTTTATTCCATGTTTGCCAAGAAACAATGTCATATAAATATTGTGGAACACACTGATATAAAGGAATGGATGGGCAGATGGATGTGTGGGTGGGCATGTGGTGAGCATGTGACTGAAAGAATAGGTGGCGATTGGATGTGCAAGTGGATGAGTGTATAGTTAGACAGGTGGAGGAATAGGTCAACAGTGGTGGGTGGATGAGTAGGTGCGAGAGGACTGAGTGGCTGGCTTGCTGGATACTTAAAATAGATGATTTTCTGTATGATCCCATGATTTGAACAGCCAACAAAAAATGTCAATAGTATAAATCCAAACAATTGTTTGCAAGTAAATTTTAGTCTGGCTACAAGAGTCAAGTTTATTTTTTAGTGTGCTTATAAAGTGAGCACATCTTTCACTGCACACTGGAATAGAACTCAAGAGACACATGTCCTTTTAGTTCCTTCATCCCTTTCTGCAATGGTATAAGATTTCAAGTTTTCCCGAGCACAACCCAAGAGAAACAAGAAAAAGCCACTGAAAAGGTAAAAGTTCATTAGCTAAATTTAGGGTGATTTTTAAAAAATGACATCTATAATGACATCCTATAAATGAGAGGATTCAGCTATGCTAACAGTTTCAAAAATTGTAAATCACTGATGTTTACTTTCAAAACCAACAAACACTAACTAACAAGCCAGCCACCCAATCAACCAACCAACCAAAAATTTCAAAACACCAACTATGTGTAAGTGGGATACAGTTCACTGGTAAAATAAGGTTTTAAGAAAGACACTCTTGCTATTCAAAGTGTGGTCCTTGAACCAGAAGGATTAGCATCACCAGGAGTTTGTAAGAAATGTAGGATCTTGGGACTTCCCTGGTGGCGCAGTGGTTAAGAATCTGCCTGCCAATGCAGGCGACATGGATTCAATCCCTGGTCTGGGAAGATCCCACATGCCGCAGAACAACTAAGCCCATGCGCCACAACTACTGAGCCCGAGTGCCACAACTACTGAAGCCCACAAGCCTAGAGCCCGTGCTCTGCAACAAGAGAAGCCACCGCAATGAGAAGCCCGCGCACCAAAACGAAGAGTAGCCCCCGCTCGCCGCAACTAGAGAAAGCCCGCGCGCAGCAGCAAAGACCCAACGCAGCCGCAAATAAATAAATTTATATTAAAAAAAAAAAGAAATGCAGAATCTCAGGCCCCGTTCCAGACTTACTCAATATGCAATTTTACATACATATTAAAGTTTGAGAAACACTGATGTATGCTATTCTTAGAAATCAAAATGCATATAGTGTTACAAGTTAAGTTTTGTTTAACCCAATGTTTACCAAAGTTATTTGATCATGGATCCCTTTTTCAATGGAACACCCACTCAACATTGCATGGAAATTGTAGAATACAATTTAGGTGGTGCTGAGCTCAATGAACACTGAAGTCCTCCCAAATAAAGCATTCTATGTCTCTGTTAATTATATAATTGTATATATACATACATATATATTTATGTGTATACTATATTTATCTCTCAATCTCTCTATCTATCTAATAGAAAATAGTCGTGATTCTATTTATATATTTAATGAAAATAAAAAAACAAAAAAAGAAAATGCACTTCCTAGATTTGAAAGAAATGGCAGAATGCAATTTTAAGTTCTTGGTGAAGAGAAGGAATTTCATGACAATGAGCAATGAACCAGTTCAACCAAGAGGTCAGCGTCTATGGGTAAATGTGTATGTGGGTCTGAGATTACTCTCCAAGATCTTTTCCAAAATATACATTCTTCATTAATGAGGGCAATTTTTTAATGTACTTTCTTCCACTTGTTCCTATTCAAATATTTTATTTTTGAAGGAATGTTGTTTTAGGGGCTGTTACGATTTCCATAGGCTTTCAGGAATGTTACTAAGAATGTTAGTTTTTAGATGAAGTCTTCTTGGGTAAGTACAAATTGCTATGAAAGATTTGGACTTAATTTGATGTTATTGGGACTAATCTGAAAATAAATAATACTTCCTAATGGTGGTGGGTCAATCCTTGAAACAATATTTTAAACAGGAAATTTTACAGGATTTGGCTGCATGTTCTCTCAGTGTCTATTCCAAAGCACATAGACCCTACCCTGAGCCACCCCATCCTCAAAAAACCAGGATGAACCCAGGGTGGTGGCTTTTTTTCTAATACCAGAGACTAAACACTTGAGCCTAGAAAGGGCTTTGTCATTGCAAATCTTACTTCATTCTGACGAAACTTGGGGATAAGCAGAGTAGGAGTAAGACTCTGCTAGGTCTATAAAGAAGCCAGCATGATACATGAGATGAGTTTAGGTGGTATATACAGGAATCTTTTATTTTAATAGTCATGAAGTTATCTTTATATTAGAAAAAAATAGAATCAATATAGCAAATGTGCCACTGCCCAGATAATACGTTTAGGATTAGGTTAAGTTTACAAAATAAGGCCACTTTAAAACAGCAAATAACATTACAGGTGTGTTATACAATGAAAACTGTCGCTGTGGTAAAGGATTGCAATGTGGGAAATACTCCTCTAGTTCAATTCTTTTCTTCTTCGGTTCACGGGAATTAGGGCCTAGGATTTATTACTTCTCAGAATCAAACTCATAGTAATAATAATTGGCCTCAGATAAAAATACCTCAAGTGTATCTGAAAAACCTTTGGGATGCAGTGTTAGTAATCACAGTGAATATACTTCCTCAGATATTGAACAACTGATTACAGACGTTCAGTTCATAATTTTCAGGATTCTCCAAAGCATTCAGATGCATTTAAAATAGTAAGGTGAAGTAAACCCTCTCTCAAAATAGGTTGGCTTTATCTTACTTTAGGCGTAAACTGTAAACTGTCATGGAGGCTTGCCTCACACCTGGTACCACGTTTGTGAGAGTTGGTTTTGCCTACCTTTTTCAAATGGAAACTTGAGCGAGTAATGATTCTGTCTCCAATTTCTTTATTATACAAAACATACAGATGGGCTTCCCTGGTGGCGCAGTGGTTGGGAGTCTGCCTGCCGATGCAGGGGACACGGGTTCGTGCCCCGGTCCGGGAAGATCCCACGTGCTGCGGAGCGGCTGGGCCCGTGAGCCATGGCCGCTGAGCCTGTGCGTCCGGAGCCTGTACTCCGCAACGGGAGAGGCCACAACAGTGAGAGGCCCGCGTACCGCGAAAAAAACAAACAAAAAAATATATAGAAAAAGAGTCTTTACACCATTAACTTTCTAGTGGTGCACATTCCCCATCTGTGAAATATTACTAATTAATTGATCTCTAAGGTAACTTCTAGCCCCAAAGTACTATGGCTTTATAACTATTAAAAAGATGAGTAGTATATTAAACCCATAGAAATAGCTGAGCTTCCAGGGAGAAATGTTACTAGATAATACAACTGGCATTTTTCAGTGCCTACCATGTTATAAGTACTCAACAAACATTGTCTTGTTTCATCTGCCCAGCACAGATGCATGATTCCTATTTCACGTATGCAGAAATGGAGGTTTAAACGGGTGCAGTAACTTATTCAAGATCACACAGCTAGTATTAGTATGTAGTAGAGCTGAGATTTGAACCCAAGTCTGCTTTTCTCAAAAGTCCACTTCTTTCCTCCACCATATCAAGCCACCTTTCCATGATCCAAGTAGAGCATTATTATTATTA
Organism: Tursiops truncatus; assembly: GCF_011762595.2. Taxonomy (NCBI): domain Eukaryota; kingdom Metazoa; phylum Chordata; class Mammalia; order Artiodactyla; family Delphinidae; genus Tursiops; species Tursiops truncatus. Next base: position 96,242,126 of record NC_047038.1, read on the forward strand.
CCTTTGAGATAAAGCTACTGGGACAGGATTGCAAAAATCTATTTGTCTATTTATCAACACAGCTGGAAAAATATCTCAAGGATTGCCTAATTGTTGAGAATACTGAGAACACATGTCATTTTTTAACTAATCTCTTAAATATATGGCATAGATTAGTGACGTGAAAGTTTATCAGACACAATTTAGATGCAAATTTGCCATTTGAAAAACCCAAAATTCTAATACTTGATCCAAGCTACAGAGAATAACTGATAGAAAAGTTATTCTTAAAAGGAAAAAGAATAGAAACTATATGAATATTATAATACAAATAAAAGTATTTCCGTGGTTTCAGGATTATACTAGTTTCCTTTTATTTTTTGATTTTGTTTTAGTTTTTTTATTGAGGTATAGTTGGTTTATAATATTAGTTTCTGGTGTACACACAGTGATTTAAAATTTGTATAGGTTATACTCTACTTAACGTTATTATAATATTATTGATTATACTCCCTGTGCTATACATTACAATCCTATGACTTGTTTTATAACTGGAGGTTTGTACCTCTTAATCCCCTTCACCTATTTCGCCCATCCCCCTTTGCTTCCATTTCAATGAAAATAGGAAACAAATGTTGCCACTACTTGGAAAAGAATAAGTAATTGTTTACGATAGAAAAAAAGAAAATATCATAAAATTTGGGAAATGTCTAAAATTACAACCATAATATTGGCAGGTGAAAAAATGTGTTTTAGAGCAAAATACAATTTTGTGTATGCATGTGTATATATGAAGGTATTTAGGTGCCAAATCAAATATCAGATTCAAAAAATGTATTAAGTAGCATCTACTTGTCGGACCAACTTTCAAACATAAACTGTAGGCCGATTTGGCATTATCTTTTGAAATAATAACTTAGCTGAAAGATACTCAATTCGAAACTAAATAGTTTACGTCGGCAACATGGTTTTGAGGTAGGAAGAAAGAGAATTTCTTTAGGACATAGAGAATCAGCTTTAGGTAATCACATCGGCTTAAAAACATTTTTTTTTTAAGGAATAAGCCTTCATTGCTAGTTTGCAGGACTTAATTTTCACCATACTCCAAAGCCAGGGCACATAGAAATGAACAAAAATTTAAAATTCTTGAAATAGCACATTAACACCTTATAACAGTAGCAGCTTTCTTCTTTCAGCTGATAATCCTTTAAACAGCAACATGTGAAATGGTTGGCATTTCAAGTAAATTAATCAGTTCCTATCCCTACAATAATTGCCCATTTTGGACAAGGTGCTCTAGTGAACGAGTGCTCAGAGAGAGAGTAAACTGGGGGGAAGCATGAGTTTCCCAGCAGCCATCAGTTTGTGACTACGAATGAGATCACCTAAAATAATCATTTAATTTACACTGGCTTCACCTACATGATGTATGTATACCCTCAATAGCCAGGTAAGACTTCCCCATTCTCAAACATTTCTGGAAGCCACCAGTTGGTACAGCATCTTGTATTCTCACATGTAATCATGAATAGACTCCTGCTGGGCACTTGCAGACCCACCCTCAATGCTCAGCTTCTGCTGCTCCATGAGGCTCAGCCATTCCTGTACTTCATCAGGTCAATGCAGCCACTCCTGTACTTCATCAACACTCCACCAGGTCAATCATGCTGCCTTTTCTAGGGTACATGTCACTCCTCTGCCACTACCCTGCAGGGCACAGCCCACTGTTTCCCTGGGCCTTGACAGTGTCAGAGCAATATCTGGGTTGTATGGGAGAGGAAGTTATGATCCACTCTGACTCCCCACCAGATTCCAGGGGAGAAACTACAGACTCTCGGAACTGATAGCTCATTGATGATCACTTGTGGGATTATTAATGAACCAAATTTATTAATGAACTGGGCAAGTGCCTAAGAGGTTCTGCAAAATCCAAGTAAATGTTGGATTGGAGAATGCAATTTGGATCTAAAGCCAAAGTGTTTCATCCCATCCCCATCCAAATGCAGACTTTGGGACAGTCGGAACCTGGGGTGGGCTCAGGGGTGGGGGAGAAAGGAGAAATGAGTCTGCAGCACAAACACACCACCCAGCCAGGTACGCAGGAGGACCACAGGCCTGACTCTTCAACCCTGTTACTAGCTGACCAGAGAGTGAAGAGGGAAGGATAAGAGGTGAATTCTCTCCCATACTGCTTTCTCATATAGAAACAAAGAGCTAGGGAGCCTGAGTGCCCACTGTTCCCCTGCAGGTCCTAGAGAGCAAGAAACTTGTGCAGGAGCTGTCAGTCTCAACACAGGGACATTCTCCTGAGTATTGCCTTTCCTCCTTCATGGGGAAGCAAGTATGGGGTTGGGAGAGAAGCTAGATGCCTTCTTTCAAAGCCACAGCTTTGATGAGAAGAAGGGAAGTTCCTTCCTCTGTGAAAACATGAAGATGGGAGATTAAGTACTGTAAAAATATACTCCAGATGTTAGAGAGTTTATTAAGAGTCCTTCTGGCTTTGGCTCATCGTCCTTCTGAGTTCCCTGGGTCTAATGGGTGGGCAGAGACAATCCAAGTGGCGGACCTGCTTGAGCACAGAACTCCCTTCCCTTCCAAAGTAAGGAAGGATGTGCCACTGGCTTGGCCTGTCATGCTTAGCTATTTTCCCTTAAAATTAATTCTCTTCCAGAGGATATCACAGTCCCCCAACCTGAAAATCTTCTTTGGAGCAGACTCAAGAATTTGCCAAACATACCCACATATGTATGGGTAAATAGAGTTGTAAGCAATAAATACAGTTGATCGATTTGTCACCAGGAGTCTCTTCTTTACTCAACACAAAAAGGCAGCTGGTGGTCTGTCCTGTGAGGTAACCAGAGACTGCCAACCATGCCTGTCCTCCAGCAGGGCACCTGGTCCGGGCCCAAGCTGTCATTCCCCAACCTTTGCATAAATCATAATCTAATTTTGTAAGCAGGTATATACTGGGGAGCTGGTTAACTTAGGTAGAATTAAGCTTTGAAGCACTTCAAACATGAAACTAATAAAGACAATAAACAGGAGTTCAGGATTTAATTTAAATGGAAGAGCCCATTAAATCACTTATTCATTATTTTACTCAGCATTTGTTTAGTACTTCGTAGGCACCAAACACAGTTTCTGGGGATCAAAAAATAAACAAAGATTTAGTCCCTGTCCTTAAGGAGCTCACAGTCTAGGTATAAAGGCAGTCATGTAAAGAAGCAAATGACACCTGTCATAAATCTTTTACCACAAAAAGGCAGGCACAACAAATTTTATTAAGAAAATAACAGGCACATAAAGTGCTGTGAAGTACAGAGGAGGGAACAAGTATTTTTAAATATAATCATTAGGTGATCTCTAAATTGGAAAGATTTGAGAACATATAAAAGATGATAAGTACTTAGTCTAAATTTTTTGATACGTGACTATTCCCAAGCCTGGATTTCTACCATAGTTTTTGTTTAATGTGCTTATCTGGGGATTTATTTAGGGCATACTCATAGTAGCAATGACCAGTAATGACCTTCAGCTTATGAAAATAGATCTTTAATAAAATAAACTCATTTACTGGGAAACCATTGGAACATCTTGGTCCTGTGGAAAAACACAGTTATGTGTTTACTGGTAACTTATTCCCTGCTTATGTAACTGACTTGCCACGTTAAAGCATCATTCAAGCAACATTTGGGAAAATCAAACAAATATCCTTCTCTGAAAAGAAAAGATTGATTTCAAGCTTTTAAATTTGTTTCTTGCTTTTGTTCAGTTATCCAAGATAAAAATTAAAGAGTTAAAAAACACATTTTTTAAAAAAAATTTCTTTGGGGGTGATGTTTATTTATTTAGGCTGCACTGCGCAGCTTGCGGGATCTTAGTTCCCCAACCAGGGATCGAACCCGTGCCCCTTGCAGTGGAAGCACCAAGTCCTAACCACTGGACCACCCGGGAATTCCCAAAAACACATCTTTTAGTTTGAAATTTTTTAATTATTTGGAAGACACTGTAGCTTATTTGATCTATATTATCTCTCTGATCTGGTGGGACAAACCTCTAAAATCATTCATAATGTCAGCTCCTAAATATCAATGGATTCAGAGATTTGGAAGTATGCTCTATTGAGTCAACCATGTTTCTTTTATTTTTACATTATTTCCCTTTCCTTTTCTTTATTCCACCTTACTTTTCAAGGCAATCTCTTGTTTTTAACCTTGTCTGCTCATGCTTTGGACTTCTCAGTGGTACATTTGAAGGTTGCTCAGCTCTCTGATGGACCTTAGTCTTAGTGATTCTGTGTGTTCATCTTGAATAGTCTAGTATAGACCTCTCCTTATGGACTCTATTAAAGTATAGAATAGATACATTTGGTATAAGGTAGAAATTGATATAGCATAGAGAGTTATTGAATTTAATGTTTATGAGAGTGCATGCTTAATGAGCTAATTGTTTAATATAATTGATAATCATATATGATGGACATCTGTGGCTTCTCTTGCTAGTAGCACCCTGATTTTTCCTTGGAGACTCACCCATCCCTAACTAAGTCCATATCACCAAGTAGTCAATTAGAGTGGCGTACCACAGAACCATAGCGCTTACATCAGAAGTGGACACGTGACTCAAGAAAGGTTAATCAGAGCCAGCCCTGGGACCTTTGCAGGAACTAATGGGATGAAATTTCTGTTTCGGTGGGAGTAAGCTTTGAACCATTGGGTCCAATCTGCTTCCTAAGAATGACACTGTCTCAAAGAAAGCAAAGCTGACAGATGGAGAGAGAGAAAGACACCCTGGCCCTAATGATATTGTTGAGCCCTTAGATCTAGCTGGCCCTGAGGCTAGTGTAACATTATGTTTTAGAAAAAAAGAGTCAAAAAATTTCTAAATTTATTATAGCATATTGTCCTTATGCCTAAAGTTCATATTTATCAAATTGAATTCTTGTTGTTTCTTACCTATTTTCTCCACTAAACTATAAATGCCTGGAGATCAGAATTCCTTACTACCTGGCAAATAACAGATGCTCAATAAATATTTCTTTGAATGAACAATCCAGAATCTATCCTTAAAACAAAAATCACACAGCTATAGATTTTCTAATGATCAAAGTACCATGTTTCTGGGCAGGAAATTTTATAGTACTTACTTAAAAAACATTTGGGAAACACTTTGCACCGATAAAAATTCTGCTTATAGAATTGCACAATACAGGGAGAGAAAAGATTTTCTATTATAATTAAAGTTATTGGTCTTATAGGTACATACGACTAGATACCTGCATGGAGTTTACAGTCTACTTCCTATTGTGCTGACCCTAATACATCAATTGCAAAGTTATATAATATGAAATAAGCCTGATATACTGCTGCACTTTACTCTCCTTAACTCTGTTAGGGAAGTGAAACTATAATGGTAGAAATCATCCTTTATTCAAGTAAATATGTATTTAACAATTTGGAATTTCTCCTTATGACCCAGCCTTGAAAAGTCTACAAATATCACTACCCATCTCTGCTTAGACTGCCTATTGGAGGGGTCTACTTTTCCATGGATTTCTGAATAAATAAGAATTAATAACTAAGAAAGATCAATGACTCACAGAACATATAATTTATCATTCAAGACAAGCAGTGTTTAGAGTGGCAGGAAAAGGTAGAGGCTAATCATAAAACCTTATTAGAATGAAGAAGTATATAATTAACCTACATCTACTTCCTCAGTCATGAAAGACTCAGATCTGAAAGAAACAGCCATACAAAACTGAACAAAACTATATCACACCATACTTCTCTGGCATACCCAGTATCTTTCCTGCCCTTGCCCTCAACCAACATAGCTTTTCATCGACAAGAGGGTGAGGCTCACCCCCTAGCAGGTGTGGAATTATTGGATGTGTTGCTCAAGGAGTCTGCCTCTGCGTTTCCTCTCTCTGACTTGGAGGCCTACTTTAACTGAGCTCTACCTGAAGGTTCAATGTCGAATGGCTTCTTGCCAGCAGAGTTCACCTTCAAGATTGCTTGGCCTCATTTTAATAAAGAGACTCTTTACTTCCTCAAGTCTAAACCAAAATTTAAAACACAAAGCATTCTTTATTTCACAACTGCCTTTATCCTTCCTGATTCAGGAAGAAGTTGATTTCTGTGAGATTCTGTGGTCTGATGTTTGGCATGCTTTGTTCTTTGGTGGTAAGCAATTATACAGCAATTCTTGGTATTGTTTGTTTCCTGAATTCTAATTACTACAATTTTAACTTTAGAAAGCAAGGAAAGCTTAGTATTTCTTTGAAAATTTCTGCTTCATATGGCTAATCTTAATTTTTATGAATATAAAAATTGTTTGGGTAAAATTCTATTTGTTTAGTTCATTTTAATCCTCTGGATTTAGAATAAGCTCTGCAAGCTTATTACTAGTAAGATAAACCAATTCTTTACCAAGAAGTTTCTGTGCCCCTCCCTTGCAATGACAGACTCTTCTTTTCTTAGGAGAGGATCATAGTGTTAACAAATAAGTAACAGTTTATAGCAACTGTTTTTACTGAAATATTGTAGGAAGCATTTGGTCTCAAAGATCCTGGCAAAAGTGCCTTTGAAAATATTTTGTGGACGATGCTTTTACCTACACAAGTAGGAAACAAAAGTAGACAACTATCTTGTTTTCCTGGGCACCGTTTTTGTTTTGTTTTTTTTTTTTTCGGTACGCGGGCCTCTCACTGTTGTGGCCTCTCCCGTTGAGGAGCACAGGCTCCAGACGCGCGGGCTCAGCGGCCATGGCTCACGGGCCCAGCCGCTCCGCGGCATGTGGGATCTTCCCGGACCGGGGCACGAACCCGTGTCCCCTGCATCGGCAGGCGGACTCTCAACCACTGCACCACCAGGGAAGCCCCTCATTGACATTCTTAATGTGACTTTTATATTATTACATAAGATGATTCTTGTTTAAAAATTAGAGAGATGCATAAAGGAAAGAAAAGCCACCTGCAATCCCACCACTCCCTCTTTACATTCTAATGTCTGTATATCTAGATTTTCTGTATTTTGGAATTTGTCTCTTCACTTAAAACTAAATTATGAACAACTTTCCAAAATGCCATATTCTTTTAAATAGATTTGTTGCTTACAGAATCTGCCCCACAAAGTTGAATCTATGAGCAGAACTTTGAGGTCATCCCTCATGGCCTACGTAGGCATGCCTAATTTTTTGGAATTAGTTCCTCTTGTTTCTGAGGACTTTCCAAGAGCTGTCTTCCTACATATCATGGACAAAGTAATTTGGAAGCTATCTTGGATTTGTGAGTCATTTTATGATACTGTCTCTCCAGCTCAGGCTTTTCCTGAATCAATAAAAACTTCCAAAGTAATTGATTCAGCCAAAAGAAACCACCAGAGAGCATTATTGATATTCGACAGGAACTCTGTCGAATATCAATAATGGTATTCTGGGTTCATGAGTAATTCAACTTTGTAATAATACTCATGCCTGACACAAGGTAAGCCAGAAATAAATCCTGAATGATAAATAAAAGAAAACAAGTTACATAAGAAATCCTAAATCTACAATGTCAGTGCTGACACCCCACTGGCTATTGACTGTTTTTGTTTTTTTTCAAATTTAAACCTCTGAAAAAAGTGAGATATTAATAAAAAATTATTTAATGGGGTAACAATTTTATATAATAACGTGGAAGTGATGATACTAGTAATAATCAACAGTTTAAAGATTTATCTGACATTTAATATATATGAGGCTTTACATATGCTCTTTTCTATACATACACGTTTCATGACAATTCTATGAAGCAGGTGTTTTAAATCCTGTTTTACAGATGAGGTAACTGAGGCACAGAGGGAGAGTAACATCTCTCAGGTAGCAAACGGCAGAGGAGGTTAATCAAGCTTTTTGTGACTCAGATGTTCTTTGCATCATCCTCACAATGTATGTGGCATTCCACAGACGTTGGAATATGGCTACAGCGTCCACTCCATTTCCATTATGTTAAACTTCCTGACGTCTAGCAAAGCAGGAAAGTGAGAAACTCTAATATGTCTTATATTTGCGTCCCACCCATTGGTCTGTCCAGAGCTGTCCTTCTTGTGTGGTTCAAAGTAAAGGGAATACCTCTCAGATTATGAATTCCAGAATGCATACTGACTGATTTTCAGGTTTTGCACTGAATATTTGAAAATAAACTTTAATTGCCTTCTCATTCCTTAAGAGGATCCTTCCCTGGCTCTGTAAACATTGCCAATGGTGCGGTAACAACAGCAGAGAATAAGGAAACTGAAATGAATTAATAAAACTTTATTAAAGCTAATACATAAATAACTAGTTTTAAAGGGCACAGAAAACCATAATTCAAGAGAAATGAGCAAATCAACATAACGTGAGTTATCCAACCCAGACAATATTATGGCAGTAAAATTGCTGCAGCATTAAAGAGAGAAATGTCATTTCTAAGGCTGCCTGATGAGTCATCGAACGAAGTCCAACTGGCTCTAACCTTTAGACGATAATAGTTTTTTCTAAGATACAGCTAATAAGCTTATATAACTTATTCCACACCAAAGATGAGCTCTAAAGAACAACCTGACTCTAAGAATAACTTCTAATATCTAGGAGAAATAACTGTGGTTCTGTTTGTTCACTGACCCTAGCAAGAGTCATTCAGTAGTGGGTTTAGCATTTCTCTCAAATTTATTTTCTTTCCGTTTTCCTGGGACAATATGAACTCACCACGCATTAGAGTTGCCAGCACCATTCTAGATGCCAAAGCTTCAAAGAGGCTCCTTGGCACCTCCTGTCAAGTACCTGTCAGGCTAGTTGAGAATGGAAACCTGTGAGCAGACAGTTATGATACAATGACAAGTGCTAAGATGGGCCATAGCTGCTCAGGGCTCCATGCATGCACAGTGAAGGGGACCATGGACAGAGCGGTGATAAGAGAGAATTTCTCTTGAGAGATTTCAGAAAGAACACATGTGATCCAGGTGAAGAAGGCGGCAAGGGGTGCTCTAGGCTAAGAAGATTACCAATAAGGGCACAGAGGTGTGGCAAAGCATCACTGAGGAGCTGGACAGTTAAGTATGAGTCAAGTATTAAGATGCAGACGGTGAGTGCTGGGAGAAGATATCAGAGGTTCTACTTTAGTCATATATTCTGCACCCTCGGCTGCTCATTAGATGATGAAGTAACCCTTTATGAATAAACATTTATACAGTTTTGCTGTTTTGTTCCTATGTTCCTTTCTGTGTCTCGGTGTGGCGTGTGTGTGTGTACTTGAATATTCCTTCCTACTAAGCATCATCCTCAAAGTTATGGGCAACGCAAAAGTGGTACCTTTAAAAGAACACAGCATGTAAAAGTTGAGATCAGTTAGAAAGCACCTTTTGAGAAAATTTCTGAGTAAAAATGCAAGGAATGTAGAATATGTATGTAGGGGCCACAAAACATTAATTAAAGAATGTTTTCCAGAGGGGGGTAAATATTGGATTTAAAAGGAAAGATAAACAGGAATTGGTATGAGGAACATTTGTAAAGTAATGGAAGTGAGAAGCCTCACATCATGCAAGGATGATGGCAGAGGGGTTTACTTAAACAGCAGATTGGGACTTTGTCAGGAATCAGTGAGAATGAGGACAGCATGACTGGATTAAGTTAACTAGGTTGGAAGGCTGAGATCCAAATAATCCTTATGGGAAATGGGTGGGATATAAATTATAAATATAAACAAATTAGGTTGCTAGTGGAAGATCTTGATGGCCTGACAGAAAATAATCAGATTGAAACCAAGGTAGCTCTTGCATTCTTGAGGAGGGAACAATATTGTGACCAAAAAGATGTTTGAGGAAGACAGTGTCTGGCAATAATTTATCTCTCTTCACAGAATGGAGACACTGGGTCCAAGAGAAAGAAGGGACCTCTTTTAATGACCTCCTCCTTTTAATGACCTTGGGTTTTTTTTTAATATAAATTTATTTATTTATTTTTTGGCTGCATTGGGTCTTTGTTGCAGTGCACGGGCTTCTCATTGTGGTGGCTTCTCTTGTTGCGGAGCACGGGCTCTAGGCACGCGGGCTTCAGTAGTTATGGCACACGGGCTCAGTAGTTGTGCTCGCAGGCTTAGTTGCTCCGCGGCACGTGGGATCTTCCCAGACCAGGGCTCGAACCTGTGTCCCCTGCATTGGCAGGCGGATTCTTAACCACCGCACCACCAGGGAAATCCAATGACCTTGTTTTGATATGATCAATTTTGTATCAAACACTGAGGAGATAGACTAAACGAATCAGAGGCTTTTGCTTTCAGCCTTGATTTTCTGTCCTACTCTTTCTCCTTTCCAGTCTGACAACCTAGATTTTTTTTGTTTGTTGGTTTTAAATTCGTTTTCGTCTCCACTTTGGTATGTTATCTGGGGTAAGTCACATCATCTCCCTGGGTGTCAGATTCTCCAACTGTAACATGAGGAGGAACAGTCCAGATTAACACTGAGAATGCCTTTCAAGTTTAGAATTCTATGAAATTGCATGAGATTAATAAAATACAATCCTAGGTAATTTTCCCCATGGATAAGAAAATCCCTGTTGGTCTCCTCAAGGAAAAAATAAGGGACCTAGAAGACTTGAGAAGAGCGCTCCAAGTGATTAATCCAGTGTTGATTTTAAAACATATATATATTTTTATATTGTAACATATCTGAAGGAAAGATAGGTCATATATAACTGCTGGCACGTTACAATCATAATTGACAGCATTTTTTCCTTCTTCGCAGTTCATAAAATAACAGTGTGCTATACAACTGAATTTCCTTTTAACTCCTAAATCCAGTTAAGATGAGAGTATATATAAAACCAGATCTTTCAAACATCTAATGCAGCACTATTTAGATGAATCAGGAATGCAGGTGGATTGGGGACAAAACCTCCCAAATTGTTGTCACTTGTATCTCAAAAATTCTCCTGGACTGGAGGAGAGTTCCTCCACAGCTTCTATGCTAGGTCATTCATAAATAACTCTTATTCTCCTAAATAAGGCTCAGCGTTCTTGTTGATGCTTTTATTGTATTATTATTATTATGTACTATTATTATATTTCTTATCATCATTATTATTAATGTAGGCCAATGTTTTTCAAACTGTGGACTGCAATGTATGTATGGGTTTTACAGTCAATATAGTGGGTTGTTATAGCATTTTAATAAATGAAGCAGCATAGACTAAAACAGAAAGTTGCAGAGTGCATCCCATATGGTGAGTGGATTACTTCCTGGGACTTTTGTCAGATTTATTTACTTATACACATACATGCATACATTCACATATGTGAGAACTGGTTTATGGTTTAAAATGTGTTTCTATTGTGGGCTGTGGTCAAAAAAGGTCTAAAAATGCTATTCCAGACGCAGCCTTAGAGGTGGCCATGGCTATGGAAAACAGCTTGCAGCATGAGCAACCAAGCAGAGAGACGCTGAATTTGGGGAGTGTCTTTGGCCCTCATTAGGAGCCTGTCCATACCCATACCAAGTCACATATTTGGCAAAATAAAATGGTACTTTGCAAGGGCTTGAACTAGCCACTCATAAATAAATTTTTGATGAATCTATTCTCTTTACAAGACATCTCTATCACCAGCCTTGTTCACAAGCTTTTCTATATACTTGATGGCTCCCCAGTTTATTTAATTTTTTTTTTTTTTTTTTTTTTTTTTTGGTACGCGGGCCTCTCACTGCTGTGGCCTCTCCCGTTGCGGAGCACAGGCTCCGGACGCGCAGGCTCAGCGGCCATGGCTCACGGGCCCAGCCGCTCCGCGGCATGTGGGATCCTCCCGGACCGGGGCACGAACCCACGTCCCCTGCATCGGCAGGCGGACTCCCAACCACTGCGCCACCAGGGAAGCCCTCCCCAGTTTATTTAATGGTACATTTATAGGCACTTAGAACAAAAAATTCCAGTTGACCTCTGACAGTTGGTGACATTTATTTCTCTTATAAGAAAGTTCCTAGGGAGATTTTACCTTGAAATTTTGCCTCTTATGTTTAATATCTTTTAGGCAGTACATTCACTTAAAGAAGGTATTAGTTGAGGAAGTGGATACTGTTAAATACCTTTCCTTCCAAACTATTCAGAACAATAAATAGCCAGCATCCCCTTGCAGGCATATGAGTTCACCCGGTGTTTCCTATATTGCCTGGAGTTTCTGCTTTCAGTTGCATTTCAAGCATCCTTTCTGTATGTCACAGCAGGGGGTTCCTACAAAGGGGGAAATGAAACCAGCAGCTGAAATAATGAAAGTGGGAAAGTCTTGGTTTTTCCCCTACGACTTCTATAGGTGGTTGAGTCACGGTCTTAAGGATATCCTTAGCTTAGCTTTTCAGATGGATCAAACTTCTAATGCTGACTCTCTTTGAGATTCCACCCAGTTGCAGCATCCTGTGATTCTCTGAGATCTGGTCATGCAACCATTTCATTTTACAAGTTAGAAGACAGAGGCCTAGGCAGGCTAGTGATGATCCTAAGGTCAGAAAGCCTGTTCCTGGCAGATCTGAGATGCTAAAATGTCCCTCAGCAGATTAGTTATGTTGCTTTGACTTATTGTGTTTAGACTCTTTCTCAAGCATACCTTGAATCTTTGGGAGAGGTGTAATATCTGACTTAAGTATTTTAAATCTATTACTGAGTTTCCAAATGGAAGTTTCTCCTTTTATGGAAATTCATGCTAGATAGTTAATACAATTCGAATAAATGTGATAAGTCACATAATCTGATTTTAAATTCCTTGCTATTTTTTTTTTCATGTACTTCCAAAGCAGAGAAGTAAAAACTGTGTTTTCTTTCTCAAGATATCTGTGAGGAAGATCTATAGCGAGCAGATCTCTCTGCAGCATATACATTCTATAATAGCAATTTTCTTGTTTCATTTGGGTGCTGTGAAGTAATATTATCTTCTATTACCAATGAATATATAAACAATACACCTGTTTAAATATAAGAATTGTGTCACTGCTATTTGAAATTGAGTCAAGGATTTTGTTTATAAGTTGGAGAATATGATAGAGTCAGACAAAGGGTGGCCTTTTAAAAAATCATTATTTTGAATAAGAAAAAGAAGACAGTTTAAAATAAACAAAAGCAAGAGAGAAAGAACTTTTTGACATCTGAGTGAGCAAAACAACCTCAGAGGTCTTTGATTAGTGTGTTTTCACAGAGTTTGCTGTCAACAAAATTTCCATCCAAATGTATTCTATTTTTTAGTTTATATTTGTAAAATATGTTTTGCTAGAAAAATGAATTTACCATTTTGAGTAGTATGGTTAAAACTAACTGACAAATAAAATATTAAGGGATGATATTACAGCAATCTGATGAAAGGAAAATAATGTTCAAAATACCAAAATAGATAAATTCATAAAATAAGTGGAAAAATACACCCGGATGTATTAAATATGCACGGTAAAGTACATCCATTCAATATATTATGCAGTGATTGAACTCAATGGAGATTATGTAGTAAGGCAAAAAATATTTATGATATATTAAGCAGATAGGCTACAAACTGGTATATACAAAATGACTAGAATTATGGAACTCCTCTGTCTTATTACTCCTACGTAAAAGAAAACCAGCAGTTATTTAACTGGAGCTTCCTGAAAGATATTAATAGTGGGTGCCTTTGATAATATTTTTGAGATACTTGTTTTTCCTTTCTCTTTATTTTTGAAATTGTGTAAAATTACCGTGAATTTGAGTTTTGAGAGTAATAAACGTGTTTGGTTTGGGAGTGGGGTGGGTGGAACCTGCCCTCCCTTTCTACAAGTATTATTTTCACTGTCAAGTTTGTGTTTGATAAAGCTCCAACAAGATTTAAAGATTTCCTCAATTTATGTTCAAAGTACTTCATTTTTCCTGAATTTACCTGGCAGACTCTGTTAACGAGATCATAAATGAGAATATCAAATAAACCCAAAGCAACCATGAGCATCCAAATGGTGTCACAAAGGTCACACACTGAAACCAACAGACCAACAAATCTGACACACTGAAGTTCAGGTGTTTTGCTCCTGCCCTGATTTAGAGCTATTTCCTGGTATCTTATCCATAATTTTGTACACATAGCTATTTGACTTTCAAGCCCTCAGTTGATTACAGACAACTCGTTTGAGGCGGGAGGGTGTGGAGCAGTTGCTGACAGCTGGCAACAAGGAAAGTAACAGAAAGCCATAAAAAGAAAATTCAGGAGAAACACCTTTAAACTTCCATTGATCTAGAAATTGAGCAGACGGGCAAACAAGTTTATACCCTTCCAAGGGACCCACATCATCACTATACAATTGTAGAAGAAAATAATTTTAACAACAATGAACACTGAGTAATAAAGGAAGGGTAAAAGTATAATCAGAATATACTCTTTAGGAAAGAGAAGAATGAATTGTGTTGTTTAATCTGATTTCCACATAAAACAATTACAATAAAAAATATTCTCATGCTTCAAGAGACACATTGTCAACTACATTGAATGATTCATCCCCCGATGTTTCAGGATAATTTATTTTTTTTGTAATCTTTTAACCTTTTGCTCACTTTTCTCATCACTTGAGAATATTTCCTACTTGGTTAGTGTTAGCCGAGTATGAGGACTGTTATATTAATAGTTCCCTTATAGACAAATACCATATAGACAAAAGGTAATGGCATATAAAGACAAGAATGTTACTAAATTGTCCCATCCTTGCTTTCTATGTATGTTCATCCAGTAGCCGTTGTAGGCTAATAAATGTCTTACACTAGCAAATCGATAAATTGTTCTTGTGCAGCTAGTTCTTTGGTGCCTTGACACAACTAACTGCTTGCAAACAGCAGATCATGGTTAGACTTACTCTGGTTGCAAGAGCTCAGCCTTAAAAGATAAAATCGGGGGACCTAGGATTCAGGAGATGATAACAACACTGACAAAGTGCTGACCTAGAACCCCCAAATTCTTTATCATCACAGAATAAATAATATTCCTGAAAAGGAATAATAAGCATATCCTTAAGTCAAAATCCAGTTGGGTGTAGTTTGTTTGATGATACTCCAATCACGTGCTCCCCTTGCTACCTTTGTTCCCCAAGTTAAGTACTCAAGTTTTTCTACTGTGGAAGTTTCACTTTTGCCAATGTTCATCCCCTCTTTCCCCTTTTCTCTCAAAATTTCCATTTCCCTAATATTCTAGTCTAGAGGCTCCTGGCCGCAGCCCAAGGCTGGTGGGTGTACTGCTGTTTGGCAGGGACTGTCTGGGTCGGAAGTGACTCTGGGCTGATGCTCAGCTGGAGAGACAGAGTCAGGCTCCAGCTGCAAGGCCAGCAGATAAAGAGTTCCCCTCCCTTTCTCCTCCTCCAGGATAAGGGATCACAGAAGTTTCTCTCTCGGTTTCTGCATCCCCCGGCCCCCCAATCACAGTTCAGCATCTCCTTCGGCCCCCCAATCACAGTTCAGTATCTCCTTCGCTATGCTGTCAGCCTTCCAGGTGGAGTACAGAAAGGTGAGGGGACCCATCATTTGTGCCTGTAAACTCTCTATTCAGAATTTATATCTTAAAAACAAGTCTCATCTAAATCAAAATACTCTAGATCCCCTCCTGTCAAGTGTCATGTCCCACTCAATGTCTCACCTTCCACTGAATTTCTATCTACTGATTTTCACTCCCTTTTCTCTTGGAGCCAAAGTCAGCCATCCTTCGGTTACTTGCGGACAAGCCTATTTCTTTTCGATTGATTAGTTTTTGTTTTTAACTCAGCTTCCCCTTGTTCGGATTTCTGCTTTTCTTTCCCGTGTCCTCTTATCTCTAAGCACTTGCTCTCTAACCTTGTACTAACTCTGTCTCCTCTTCTCCTGGTTTCTTTCCACGCTGTTCTGGACTCTTTTTCCCAGTTCACTTTCCCTGTCTCATTCCCTTCCCACTGCCATCTATTCCTTTCCTCAACTTAATCCTTTTCCTTATTCTTTTTGGTAACTTCCTTGTCTTTTCTGTCCTTCATGTCCTATTTGTCTTTCTTCCCCTCTTCCAACAAACTGAATCTACGAAGAAGAAAGGACATTTCCTGCCTGTGAAATTTTGCCATTCCATTTTAACAAAAATAAGCACTGACAGTGGAATTGCTTAACATTAATGAAAAACAAATATTTGCAGAAAGATAAGAAGCAGGACAAAAAGTACTTATTTGCTATGGTTGAAGTTGACATTTGAAACTGTGAACTCAAAAAGAGACATTTCTTTTAACAGATAGTGAGACAAAGTTGGCCAACTCTGTATTAGTATACCTAGGGTCTATTTCCAATTCTGTCCTATTGAGTATTTTTGTCTAATATTGAATAATTTATCACCTCCTTGTATGCGTTTTGTTTTTTTAAAAACCATTAAATAGCTTTCTTAATAGCATGCATCCATTGTAAAAAAGAATTTTTTTAATACAAAAGGATATACCGCAAAAGTTATTCTTCCATCTACTAAAATCCCAGGTCACTTTCCCAGATGCAACCATAGTTTAGGATATACAAGAACTCGCCATTCACAAATAAAAATACATGTGTTTATATGTATATGTAACTATATTCTTATACATCTTTATTCCCCTATTTTTATACAAATGGAAGAATACTATACATATTATAATGCAATTCACTTCATTTGCTTAACAATATATAATGGAGTGAATTCCAACAAGCACTTACAAATCTGTCTCATTCTTTTCCACTGTTGCAAAGAACTCCATTTTGTTAATATACCATAACTCAGCAGTTCTCCAGCTTTTTGGTCTCTGGAGCTTTTACACTCTTAAAAATTACTGAAGTGTCCAAAGATTTCTTCTTATATTGATACTTCTATACAACACTTATTATGCATAGATGTCTATATATTATAAATTAATGCTGAGAAAATCCATCTCAGCATTAGATGGATCTACGGATCACACTTTGAGAACTGCTGTTATGACATATTTAACCAGTCCCACCTTGTTGGGTATTTAGATTGTTTCTGCTCTTATGCTAATACAAACTTTTGTACAATTAATATTCTCACATCAATATTCCTTAATATTCCATTTGTCAAATGATTTAAACTTAAGAGTATTAAAGAGCTAAAAACTATTTATTTTCTGTCTCTCTTATCATTTGACAGAAAGTATCTGTTGACAGAAAGTATGAGGTCCTGTTAAAATGAAAGATCAATCAGCTTCTATTTTAAAATGGCACCCATGGATACATGAAGATGTCTGCATTCTGAGATTCATGGGCTGAGAGAGTTTTATTCTATATATTCTATATAGAAGGAAAAAATAGAAGAATTTGCCTAGAATTGTGCTATGATCCTCATTATTTTGGTTATTTGGAAATTTTCAGACACAGTAGGAAATGGGAATTGACTTAGAATGTTTTTTATTTAGGAATAATTGGATTAAGACAGAAACTAAATCATTTAATTATTCAAAAGTATTTTCTGAGGAACATACCGTATTCAGTACATGGTACTAATACTAAGCATTGTGAAGATAGGAAAAATGCACTAAGGACAGAGTCTGACTGCAAGCAGATTACCAACAGTGGTTGAGAAGCTTTCTCCAAGTAAACAACTGCAAAGACCATGTCCAATTCTCCCAGTTTAAGAGTGTAGAATAGATTCGGGTAAGACAGTATAACTATGTGTTCTTTCATCTTACTAATAATTAGGGTGACTACACAGTCCTGGGTTTACACTGGTTGTCTCAGCATAATTATTAATAGCATATTCTTTCATTCTCAAAAGTGTCCCAGTTTGGGCAATAGGTTACATAGTCATGTACTAATAGTAGATATAGAGTTCCCCTCAAAGTCTCACTGTTAGATCTTTGATATAACCCACCAAGGACTTTAGGTAGAAAACAAACGTTTATTGAGCACCTAGTAAGTGTCCCATGTGCTTTCCATACAAATTTCTTTCTATATTTAACAATCCTATGAGAGTATTATATCCTCATTTTGCAGATCAGGAAACAGACTCAGAGAATGTAGTAACTTGCCTCAGGCTACAAATAAGTGGTTAAATTAGGATTTGAAGCCTTCTGTCTGATTGCAAAATCCATATTCTTTCCTCAGCTTTTCAAAGTGTGTTTCATGAAACCAGCATCAAAATCATCTGGGTGCTTATTTTGAATGCAGATTACTGAGCCTCACCCCCAAACTACTGAACCAGAATCAATCACAGTAGGGCCTGGATATCTGCTCTTTTAAGGAGCTCTTTAGGTGATTCTCATGCATTGGAACACTTGAGGACCACTGTTTTAGATTATACCACCTCCAGAGCTCAGCCATCAATTATTTCTTCAAACAAAAAGGTACTTTCTTAATATTCAAATGAAGTAGTGAATTGGTGGGGTCCAAACGTAATAGCACAATCCTACTTATAAGTTCCAATTTTCTTTGGTAATAGCCAGGTATATTTGTTGGCTACTTTGTACAGTTGGTCTCTTCTGATGATTAAATTGACCATTTATTCTCTCTGTGAACTGCTTCCCTTTCTGAGAGGTTTTCCTGGGCCTCTCAAAAGGTTAAGTAGAAGCTGTTCTGTGCAAAAGCCATTCTGTATGTTCACACTGCAGTTTCAGCAATGTCAATTGTGGTTACATAGTCTCTCAACTACAGCAGAGGACCTTGGGATAGATTATTTTTCTGATTATTGATACACTATAATTAGAAACAAATTCATCTGGCACTCATTGCAATAAAATCATTTAAGAGCTATTACTAAATTTTTTTGAGATGTATTGCTCTATACCAGCTGAATACATCCAATTCGCATATCTTAATATTAAAGAATAATAAAGATCAATTAATTCCATGTGATGTGACTTTGACAACACACTTCTGGTTTACACTTTAATGGATTTTGAAAGGCATATTTTCTTAAGCTTGCCATGCCCTTGCATCTGCAAACAGAATGTTAGTGGTTACCTACTGAGGTCTCTCATCTGTAAGAATACCTGAAATGCCTTAGATCGCCTATGCTCTTGGAAAGCTCCCGTTACTTTGGGTTATGCAGTATACTTCTAAGTCTCATACCTGGGTCAGCCAAAGCCATGCTGCAATAGAAGCTTTTGCCTAGGAGAAAAGACTAACCTAGTGCCAAGTCAGGGTCCTTGAAAAAACTAGGAAGTGTTGCTGGATCAAAACAAGTGTTAAAGGAGGGTGAGGAACCCCAATCTAATCTGGGTCAGTTTCAGGGACCAAAGAGAAGACAGATTGAGGGTGTCAGGAAGTTATCTTGTCTGGGTTTCACAGTATTTGGCTGTAGTGGGCCATGGTACAAATATGTAGTTAACCTTGGAAGCCCATGATGAGGTAAATAAAGGTGGCGAGAAACAAAGTCCTGTTCAATGGAAAATATCATAAAGAAACTGAGTAAGAATTTTATCTAGGGCTAAAGAATTAAAAGAGGTATCTAGGCACCAGGGACTTAGAAGATGGGCCAGGTACTTAGAGTTGCCATGCTCATAAAGTTTAAGGAGGCTGTGGCTTGACGCTCACAAAGCCGTTAGACTTCAGTTCAGGCAGAGGTACAGAGGAAACACTGCTTCCAGACTCCACTCACCAATGAGCAGGGATGGGAAGGAGCTCTAATGCAACACCCCTTCGGCTCTCATTGCCCTGGGGCCTTGGTTGGTCTGAGTTTGGAGGTAACACCATCAACAATAGCTATTAATTCATTTGTGTTTTTTAATACAGTATCATGGCTGGTGCCTTTTTCTTAGGCGATTATCAGTGTCCTACTCAGATTCATCATCAAGGACGCTAAACGAGAGTCTTTTGTGAAATGCTTTACTGAAGTTGGAAGAGCTATTATATCCAATGTTGATATCCCAAACCATCTGTAAAGGTGGACCTTAATTTATTGTATGCCATCTCCAACTGATATTTTGATATTCAAAAGCTTCTCTGAGGGCTTCCCTGGTGGCGCAGTGGTTGAGAGTCTGCCTGCCGATGCAGGGGACATGGGTTTGCACCCCGTTCCGGGAGGATTCCTCATGCCGCGGAGCGGCTGGGCCTGTGAGCCATGGCCGCTGAGCCTGCGCGTCCGGAGCCTGTGCTCTGCAATGGGAGAGGCCACAACAGTGAGAGGCCCGCGTACCACAAAACAAAAGCTTCTCTGATTCACCCTGTTATTAGAGTCAGAATGTACGTTTAACGTATAGGAGTTCAGATTGATTCCTATCAGACCAGGAGACACAAGTGCATTCAGAGGCTCTTGAGATAATAGCATGATTTCCTCCCTAGAATTCATGTGTGAACAAGGCATTTATATTGATGGCTTGCGGACAGTTTTTTTTGTTTGTTTTTTTGTTTTTTTTTTTTGTGTTACGCGGGCTTCTCACTGTTGTGGCCTCTCCCGTTGTAGAGCACAGGCTCCGGACGCGCAGTCTTAGCGGCCATGACTCACGGGCCCAGCCGCTCCACGGTAGGTGGGATCTTCCCGGACTGGGGTATGAACCCGCGTCCCCTGCATCGGCAGGTGGACTCTCAACCACTGCGCCACCAGGGACACTTTTAATTCTTGACACATTCATATTTTATCTTGGCCTCACCATATGCAGAACATCTGCAAACCATTAAAAGAAGGAAAAGTTCTGGCCAGAATCAATGTCTAATGGTCTGAAATAGAATTTGAGAAAAATATCTATATGCAGGGATTCAAGGAGAGCCATAGAAAGTGATTAAGAATCATAAGACAGGGATGTCTACTGATTTTGCAGGACTGTAGAACTTTATTAATTATGATGCAAAATAGCATCAGTGTTTCTTGTTCCTTCCTTCACATTAGCAGTTACAACCCTGTTGGTATGGGAGTGATACTTGGGAATTTCTGGCAATGAATTTTGTAGTTCTCTCAGATGGCTTTCAGAAATGAGTGGCACTGAAACTTATCTGGGTTGATAGTATCACGCTGTATAATACAAACATGAAAGGATGCTGAAAGGATGAAACAGCTTGGTAAGGATACCAGGACTGAACATATTTCATTCCACACTGAAAAAGACAAGTCAGTCTTGAAGACACGGTCCCTCTCTGTCCTGCCTTAGATGAAAACTTATAAAACAAATACAGGTAAAATGGATTCTTTTGAGTCTGCTCTTACTCTTTGCTCATTTTTGACACAACTGTTAAATATTACAAGGAACCATGAGCAGATCAATGTGCGTTCTTGCTACTGTGCGCATCACAGGCCTGTCTTCTACAAGAGCCGGGGTCCAGATACGGCAGCAGGGAGGCCTGTGAAAATGCTTTTTCCAGGGTCATCAAGCAAAAGTATTATTAGAAGGAACTCCTCTAAAGTCACCAGGCCTGGCTAAGTCAGCCCCCTCTACCGAAGGATCACCAGGACTGAAAAAGCACAGATCAGTGATTCTTCTCAGAACCCAGCACTAAAGACATGATATTTCTGTTCCCACTAGTATATACAGACACAACTTTGAAAAGGGGTCCTTCCTGCATTTCCTAAGATTTGCATTAACTAAGCAAAAAGGGGGGTATCATATAATGTGATGATTTGTGGTCCACTGTTATTATGATGCTCCATTTGATTTCCTACAGTTGTACTTTTCCTGACCGAGTGTGGGTCTCACCACCAGTGGCTCTGTTTCAGGGCTGACACGTTAAAACAAAAACAGTCATAGGTTATCATTATTGTTTTAAAATACTTGTTGGACATTCTGAAGTAAAGTTATCTACACTCAGTTGTGCTGTACTGTCTGTGTAAGGAGATGGGTACTCAGAAAAGTGGATATGAATCTTTCTAAGAACATGACTCCTATGCTTGGGTCCTTAGAACACGGATTCTTAAGATAGCCAAACCGAAATAACAAGAAATGATAAAGAGGCGGTCAGTTTGGTAAGCAGCCTGGCTGTTCCCCGTTGGGAAATTAATCTGCCTGTTCTTCTGTTGAAAGGGATCACATTTCAGTCCAAAAGTACCAGAACAGGCTGGGTCAAGCATCCCCTCCTCCATCCTCCTCATATGTACACACAGATGGTTTGTGGCGGTTTCAGCAAATAAAAGGCAACTTTAGAGGTTACTTTTTTTTAAAAAAAACAACTTGACGCAATTTGTAAAAAATACAAAGAAAGCAGCTAGCTGCAAAGTAGTCAAGGAGCAAATAACACTGGAACTGAATTTGCCAGTTGCCTCTTGGCTAAGCAGAAGTCCAAAGAATTGGTTGGATACCACTAAAGACTTCTGTAAAATTACCTCCCATTTAACTCTTTTTTGATCTGAACGCTCAGTGCAGGCCAACATCTGCTAACACATTAACTGTGGAATACGCCAGATCAAAGGGCCTCTAATTATCAGCGATTTCTTCAGAACTTGAATTTTACCAGCACAACTTGTAAGATCAAAAGATACCTTAGGTATAAATACTGAATAAATCCACTAGGTATTCAATGACAGCAGCATAGAGGACAAGGCTTGTATTAAACACACACTTATTTGTTTTCTATTTCACTTAAATAGAATATAAGAAAACCATTTTCTTGACTTACATGCATCGAAAGGGTTCAACTGAAAGTTACTATGTTAGGGGTGGCTCGCCAAGGTATACTTGAACAACTTGCATCTAAGGATGTCAAAACATCTAACAAAATGAGGGAGCATTAAATTTAAAAAAAAGCTTAAAGCGAAGTTCATTTCAGCATTAAGAACGTAACACCCTGCGCATTATATAGGTTATAACCCCAAATATAACTGCATGCTGGGGAACCACGTCTTTTTCATGTTTGTATCCTAGACCCTGGCACAGTGCCTGCCTAGCACAGGACAGATGCTCAGTAAATGTTGGTGGAGAGAATTGTAAGTAAATATTGTAGAGGTCTCATAGCATCCCCAAAAGTGTAAGCAAACTCCTTACTTAAGGAATGCATGGGGCAACCTTGACTGCTGGTGTTTTGCTGTTAAGTCATTTTCATGTCCTTATTTGCTCAATATCTACCTTGAAATAACCAGGGCAGGGATGCCACTAAGTTAATGCAGAGGACAATGTAAAAAGAGAAAAATAATTTAAATGACTAAGTTTTCAGTACACAGATTCATATAATTAGTCTTAGGAGAACCCCCATCATAAACTAGTACATTCTTTAGCCTCTGCTTAAATTCTTCTACTATCAGAGAACACAGTCCCTCACAAGGCAGTTGGGGGATAGCTCTGATCGTTATAAAGATCTTCCTCATTTTGAACTGAATTTTACCTCCCGTAAATTCAACCCTTTGGTCCTTTATCAAAGACCTCTAACTCCACGAGGATCCCTCAAGCATTTGAAAACCTTTATTATACATTCCTCCCTCCCCCAAACTGAATATCCTTATTCAAGTAAATATTCCTGATTCCTTAAGACATGGTTTACAGAGCCTCCTCCTTACTTTGGGCATGTTCCAATTCTTTGTGACATTTTTCTAACATGGAATACTAAGACCTAAAAAAAAATTATTTTGGACTTTTTTTTTTTTTTCTATTTTCATTGTCTTGGGCATGCTTAACTCATATTAAACTTGAAATTGAAACTTCAAATATTTTTTAATTAATTAACTTTTTAATTGAAGTATAGTTGATTTACAATGTGTTAGTTTCAGGTGTACAGCAAAGTGATTTAGTTACATATATATATATATACATATATATATATGTATATATATATATGTATATATATATATATATATTTTTTTTTAAGATTCTTTTCCCATACAGGTTATTACAAAATATTGAGTACAGTTCCCTGTGCTATACAGTAGGTCCTTGTTGGTTAACCATTTTATATATAGTAGTGTGTATATGTTAATCCCAAATTCCTAATTTATCCCCCCCTTCCCCTTTGGTAACCACAGTTTGTTTTTATGTCAACTTCCATTAGACAACATTGGCCTATCTTTTATCTGTATGGTTCATTTTTGTTTGTTTCTGAGTTTAGGACTTTTTATTTATACATTAATTTTTTTAATTTCATTTTTGGGAGGAATAATTTTTCAAGATATCATTACAGACTATTGAGACTTTTTGAATCTTGAGCCTATCATTCATTTGACATATGTCATATCAGCTCATCCTCCCCTAAGCCAACAGTGAAATAAATATTAAGTGGTCCAGGGGTTTCTACATGAGTCATATCTCAAGCTTCTCTGAGGCTCCATGCAGGAGGAATTTACACACCGTAAAGCACACTGTAAATGCTTTAGAGCTGGGATTATCTCTGAGCATTTTGATGACCAGAACTGACTAAATCCCTCAGGGCTTTTGTTTCCTTTAGGTTATGCGGGAGCCAGTTTCAAACTGTGTGGGAACCTTTTCCTGCCAGGCAGGTATTTTATTTCAGCGTGAAGTCCTGTTTTTGAATGAAACCTTAAGAGACATCTAACTTTTCTTTCCTTTTCTCCCTTAGAGTAGATCTGATTTTATGTCCCTCCCAGCCTCTACTTCACTCTCACCCCAAAAGACTTTATACTCTTCTTAAGAGATCACGTTAATCCATCAAGAAAAAACACACTGGAGGGAAGGAAGCCAAAACCACCGGAGTAGAGAGACACAAGCGTAGAGGGAGCTTGTACTTTACGTCTGGAAATTCCCTAATTCCTCCTTTGCTTCTTTGCTGCCGGTATTATTTTAATATAAAGCAGAGCTGACAATTCGGAGTGTGTAAGCAGAAGCCCTTAGCAAAATATAGCTCATAGCAAAATGATGGTTTAGTGAAACCTGGGGTGTGTTGTTCTGTGTCAAGTCAACTGGGTATTATTTTAACAAACTTGCTCAAGTCCTAAAGATTTAGCACATGGTTTACAGTTAGATCTCACACTCAGAGATCTGCTACCCACAGGCTTTGACTTGCAACCAGGGGCGTCAATCTCATTTTGTTCAGACAAGGCAGTACCATGTGGGGCTGAGGTCATTTAGGAATAAGTCAGGAGACTTGGAGCTTAGTCACTCCTTTGCTCTGTGACTTTGGTTAAGTCACTTAATGAGGTGGGCCTGTTTCAACTTTTGTAGACTGAAGTGGTGTTGAATTAAATTATCCTGAAATCTTTTTTCTTTTTAAGGTCATCATTCTTAAAAAAATTTTTGAAGCTTATTAACTTTGTAATTATAAAATAATATGTATTCACTGAAGAAAAGTTTAAAAAAATGAGAAGAAAAACTCCGTAATATCACTGCTCAGAGACAACTGCTGTTAATATTTTAGTTTATTTCCCTAATTCTACTTTCTATCCACACGTATATCTACATAGCATTTAAGTTCTAGACACATTTATGATGCTTCCTACCTAGGATTCCTTTAAGTTAAGCGTAAAGCGAGCTGATCTTTCGGGCCACCAGACTCAAGGGTGGCCCATTCTTAGACTGACTCAGGACCTGTGAGCTGTCATCTGGCTCAGAAAGACAAGCTGAGCCAATCAGTTTAGGAATTTGGAATTGGAAGACTGAGAGGTGAAGCCAGTGAGTAATGAAGCTGAGATGAACACATGCAAGATGATAAAGCATTTTGAACTATGTGCAAACTGAATTTATGAGACAGCAAAAAACTATGCTTAAGGAGAGATGGTTGGCTCGGTAGAGAGAGAAAGATGGAGAAGAGGCCACAGGGAAATCCAGTTGCCTGAGAAAGAAACCTTATGCTCGGTGATTTTCCAGATTCAATTTTCAAGAGATCTATCTGTCCTTGATTCCTAAGCTTTGATTGTCATGAGACTTCTGAAACATACTCAAAGCCCCTTTTATCTGAGCTGGGTCAATGTTACAGACAGCCAAAAGACACCTGCCTCAAACAATTTAAATTTGAATTGACATTTTTTATTGACTATTTCCCAAGTTATTACATATGCTTTAAATACATAGTTTTTAATGGTTAAGTAGTATTTCATAGTATGAATATACTGTATAAGAAACCTAAATGACAACAAAGTTGATTACTTTAATACTATTGAAATTATTACCTGGGCATTAAGAAATCTAAGACCTGTGGGTGCCCAAATGATCCAGGAAGACTTCCAATATTCTTCCATAAATCCTTTTACCTACCAGATGTGGCAACACACACAGGCACACACACCAGCTTAGTCAGTAGAATTTAGTGTGGAGAAATCTAGCCTGCCTTCAAAAAATCCCCTGAGTACTATTTTCCTAACTGAACCCATTACAAATGTTTTTATGAGGGCTCAGTGGGTGTTTTTCCAGCTTCACCATGCCATTGTAACTCATAATAAGGCAGGCATAGCCCCACCCTAACCTAATCTTAGTCACAGGACAAGAACATCTGGGATAAAGGTCACTGAGAAGTCCAGATGAACAGGTTAGACACACAGAATCAGCACATGCACCTATACCCTAAATCTACCTATTCTTTCTTTTCTTTTTTTTTTTGTTTAAATTTTTATTGGAGCATAGTTGATTTACAATGTGTTAGTTTCAGGTGTATAGCAAAGTGAATCAGTTATACATATACATATATCCACCCTTTTTTAGATTTCTTTCCCATATAGGGCATTACAGAGTATTAAGTAGAGTTCCCTGTACTATACAGTAGGTCCTTATTAGTTATATATTCTATATTTAGTAGTGTGTATATGTCAATCCCAGTCATCCAATTTATCCCTCCCTGCCCTTACCCCCTGGTAACCATAAGTTTGATTTCTGCATCTGTACTCTCTGTTTCTACATATTCCTAATAGAAAGATTGAAAGAACGTAAAATGTCATGATTGCCCTTTGTAAGAAAATGATATCAGCTCATAGATTGGCACCAATGCTTGGTAAAACCTTGGACAAGGTGTGAGGGATCCTGGCTCCGTTCTCTGTTTCGAAATATAATATCAAATGCTGCTCCTTGTGGGTTTGGAACTTGTTTGGGAAAAAAGTTTATCACCTTCCCTCATCCAAATTTTATCCACATGATAATTTGAAATTTCTCCTGTGTAGTTCTCCTTCCCAACATAATAAGAAAATTACTCTTTCTAGCTGGGTTTTTCCCAAACCCCTAAACTCACACCAATTTTCTCACAAAATTACACCAATTCAGTATTATCAGATTATATGAGAGAGAAAACCCACAGGTGTAATTAAAGCAGCAGGGGCAACTCTGAATTCAAAGTAGCCTTTCTTTGAGTGCTTTGCCTTATCTTTTTTCAGGGAATGGATGATACTCCGATGTAGCCAAACCACCTATGAAGTAAGAGACAGGGTTTTAGTGTTTATTTAGTATTACTTAGAAATGATCATGGACCTACTTTACTCAAAGTTTAGTTCTGAGAAAATGTGAGATGGAGTGTATAAAAGCACGTTATTAAATTTTAAGCAATTAACAAATAAAATTACTTCCTTTTGCTGGAAGGTCAAGTAAGCAAAAAGGTCGAGTGAACAGAACAGACTGGATTCAAATCCTATCTATTTGACCCTAGGCAAGTTCCTCACCACTCTCTCTTTTGGTTTCTTTATCTGTAATATGGTAATATTGATGTATATTTCATCAAGGTTAAATGTATTCTGTATTAATAATGCCTTCTACATACACTAAATTAGTGAGAAGATTAAATGATGTTTGTAATGTGGTCTTATGGATATTCCTGTCTTGTTTCTGAATTAAATAGGGATGTCTCTGGTGTTTCATAGTGAGCTATGACCTCACTATTGTTTTTCAATATTATGTAAAAATATTCCTGAAAAATCTTCCAAACAAAATATAAGAAACGGAATTGATTTTATCTCCTTTCTGATATTTTATTTCTAGTTAAAGATAATATAAATCTCTGTTTAGAAAACCCCAGGAGAATCAACTAATAAAACATTAGAATTAATTTTTAAAAACGTTCAGTATGGTGATCAGATTCAAAATAAATATTCCAAATTCAAAAGCTGTTCTATGTATTAGCAACAGCCAGTTAGGAAATAGGAAAGGGGAAAAATCTCATTTATAAAAGCAATAGAATATATAAAATAATAACAATAACTTTGATTAAAATTCATGTGGTACCTTACATAAGGAAAAAGTATAATTTTTTCTGATGGAACAGAGAGAATATTGGAACTGGGAGCTATTCTTTATTCTGAACGTGATGAACAAATGTGATAAAGATGTCAATTCTTTGCAAAGTAATTTATAGTTTTAATGTACTTTTGATAAAGTTTCAAAAAAATTTTAAAACATTTCCAAAATAACTTAGAAAAAGTGATGAAGGAATATCAAAAGGTGCTCTAAATCTACAAAAATCAACATAGTATGCTACCAAAAAGGAAGAGACAAAGTGCACTTGTTCTAATACTTATGAGAACTTGATATGTAAAAAAGTGAGTGACACATACTAACAGGGAAGGAATTAACTCTCCAATGATGACATGAGAACAAACTGGATAATTTAAAAAATAATCAACACAGATATTCATCTCATCCTGCAAATTAAAAGTCATTCATCCCATAATTATTTAATATTGATGCCACAGAAAAACTGGAAAAAAAGAAAGGTGATAATGTTGGGTCACTCCAACACACACACACACTTGTAAACATAACCATATAAAGACAGAGATATACAGCTACAGATATTTACTTAAATGTGGAGAAGTAACATAATAGTACAACTGTATGTGAGCAGTCTTCCTGGTTGTGACAACTGATTGCCTGCGTTGACCCAAGTGATCTGCTTGGACAGGAGGGGTCCTCTCAAACATCAACTATATTGTATGTGTGTCTAATACCACACATTTGGTTAAAGAAAACATCTTTCCCAGACAGAAGACTGTTTTTCAGTCTCAGTTTTGTAAGTTGCTATTTCCACCTTCCAAATTCTCACAAACAAAATTAAACAGCCAGTAGGGGAAAATAATTGTTTAAAAATATGACAGGATTATTTGTATTAATTATGTAAGTTTAACCTTAATAGTAAACATGGGTTATCTTACCTTCTCTTAAGACCCATCCTTGCCCAGCGACACATCCAACACAAATCTAATTCCACAAGCTTGAAGAGTAATGTATATAATTTATTGAAGATGGTTTTATTTGGCTGAAGGGCAGAGGTGGCAGCAAACACAAGGTTTCACTGCATAAAACACGGCAAAATATACTAAAGACCCTCTTTGCTTATCCTTCCCATCAAAGCCTCATCAATCAGAGTAGCTTCTCATCTCCCTTATCATTCTGTCCCCAAAAACCATAGTCCATTCTGGCTATTTTTCTCTTCTCTCTGCTGCTAAGTGTCTCCAAATTCTTGCTATTTTCATAACTCACCCCCTTCCATCAGTTATCTCCATATTTCCACATTTAAAAATATATTTCCATGCCTTTTCTCATCTACATTAATTTAGCCTGTATTCTCCCAACCATGACTCAATCCAACTGGCTGAGATAAAGGCTCATCATTCCCTCCTATGAGTAGAGAAATGGGGACTGGAAAAGAGAGAAAGGGAGAGATGGAAGGATTACAAACTTTCATGGTTTAATATAATTTCCTTTTATCTCTGTCATACATATAAAAAAGTCAGTATAAAAATACTAAAGTTCCAATAGAAAATGAATAAAGGATATGAACATACACAATACAGAAGCAGAAATATAAAAGACAAATGGATATAGGAAAAAATCAGCCCCACTAGTAAACAATAACGAATGAAAATATACCATGATTTAACTTAGCAAAGATTAAAAATTATAATAGTCAAGCTGATGGAGGTATAGTGAGGTTAATATTCTTTTTTTTTTTTTTTTTTGCGGTACGCGGGCCTCTCACCGCTGTGGCCTCTCCCTCTGCGGAGCACAGGCTCCGGACGCGCAGGCTCAGCGGCCATGGCTCACGGGCCCAGCTGCTCCGCGGCATGTGGGATCCTCCCGGACCGGTGCACGAACCCGTGTCCCCTGCATCGGCAGGTGGACTCTCAACCACTGTGCCACCAGGGAATCCCCAGTATATTCTTATATAATGCTGGTAGAAATGCAGACTGAACAATCTTTTTGAAATGCAACTAGGCAGTACACATTGTGAAATTTTAAAAGTTTCCAACCTTTGCCATTTCTAGGAATAGTTATAAAGAAATAATCAGAGAAACACACACAAATCTCTCTATAATCATGTTCATTATTTATTTTAGCATTATTTATGACAAAAGTTAAAAACAACCAGAAGGCTCAGAGTTGGCTTGTTATAAAAGTAAATTAAGCTATAGTGATACACTCAAATCTCACTTATTAAAAATCATGATTTAAAAAACCTATGTAATGATGTTGTAAATGCTCATGCAATAATATAAAGTTAAAGGTTATTTATGCATATGTTGAATAATCTCAGTTATATAATACAAATGTATGCATAAGTAGGAAGAAAATACACCATACAAATGTATGCATAAGTAGGAAGAAAATACACCAAAATATTAACTGTGGTTATCTTTGGATTGTGGAAATCTTTGTTTCCTTCTGACTGTCCCTGAATTTTCCAAATTACCCATAATGAGGAAGAATGAGAGAGTATTACTTCCAAAATCAGAAGAGATTTTTAAGAACCAAGAAAAGGGGCTTCCCTGGTGGCACAGCGGTTGAGAGTCCGCCTGCCGATGCAGGGGATACGGGTTCGTGCCCCGGTCCGGGAAGATCCCACATGCCGCGGAGCGGCTGGGCTCGTGAACCATGGCCGCTAAGCCTGCGCGTCCGGAGCCTGTGCTCCGCAACGGGAGAGGTCACAGCAGTGAGAGGCCCGCATACCGCAAAAAAAAGAAAAAGAAGAAGAAAAAAAAAGAACCAAGAAAAGACATCCAAATTCTATTGTAGATAATCAAATGTGATTCCTGTTTGTCATTAATTGATATTTCAAACTCATGGATGAAACTAAAAGACAAAATCCCTTATCCCTGGGAGAGACTTTCTTGAGGACAGAATATAATTCTCAGGTTCCAGGTAACTTGATAAAGTTGGGGAGAATTGGAGAGAGATGTGGAGAGACAGAATTACATTAATAGAGTATAATGTGAGTTGTATGGTTTCAGGAAAAGCCTTAGTTCCTTGTTCTAAATGATAAAGTAGGCAATGAATTATTAGAAGCCATTAAAGGTGAATTATTATTGTATTTACATTTTCCCATTTGTCTGGCACAGTAGGTTTTTTAAAAAGCTCTTTCTAACAGAATACCTCCACAATTTGGTCAACAAACGGTCACATTTTTCTGTGATATTTTTGGGTTGTTTTTATCATTTATCTTTTTTTTTTCCCCCTTGCATGACCATGGACAAATCATTGTTTGGGCACCTGATGCTAAGAATAGGATTTGATATTGACCAGATACGACTGCTTAACGTACAAGCCTTCCGGCAATTACAAACGGGACACTGCATCTTAAAGCTGAAAGCTAACGTTGGAGAACTAACTTGGTTACTTTTTAAGATCATAGCTTAACCAAATCATCCATTCCTTTACCCCTGCCATCCACCTTGCAAACACGCGTTAGTCACCTGGAGGAATTAGGTAAGAAGATGAAAATAAGTAACAATAAATCCATCTTCACTGTTAGAATCATCTTAGGGTCTGATCATTCTTAGAAAGTCCAGATGCCAGTATTTTTATGGATAATATACACAGATTTCTTCTGGTCATTAAACATATCCCATATGGTTGGGATTTTATAAAGAACAAGAGCAATGTCTCAGGGGATTCTCGGGTTTTCCTATGGTATTCTAACTTTAGGGTAGTTCCAGAGCTGAACACTCCTCCAAGAGCCAACAATGCCTCTGGGGAACGCCTATAGCCAAACATGAGTTCAGAGTGCGTCTTGGGAAATAGCTTCTACCATTATAGAGCCTCAAGCCCACTCCATTCCAAGGCGGTCATGCTCCTCTTTGCTCAATCAGGGTGATTTCAGGACAACACATAAGGCAACTCAAGTCATGTGAGTGACTACACTTTTTGGAGTTTAAAAAAAAACACTTTCATTATAAAATATATTGCATATATCTTTTAAAGGGCATGAAATTTGTACGTACAAATAAGAAATCACTATTAAGAAATAGTTATAAAGGAACATCCGTATGACTATCAAGTGCAGTAAGAACATTGCCAACACCCACAGAAGCACCCCGTGAAGACTTCCTTGTCACTAGCCTCCCCTGAGTTCATTTTTTTCAAGTACTCCCTCTTCGGCTCCAGCAGGGATTCTTGGCCAAAATTTTATCAGCACTGAAGTAGTGTTAGAAAGGCTTTCCAAGAATTGTCCTTACTGTACAGTACGTGACTCTATTTTGGCATTTAATAAAAAGGCTGCTACTATTTTAAAAGATTTCTCTATTGACCATAGGAAATGGCTGTTTTCCAGGACATAAAAGGCATGTATATTCTGGAGAATAGCTTGCTTTAGCAGTTCAAAAAAATTTCATCTTGATTTTTTAATGATTATTTCTAAAGGGACAGTTTAAGCAATTTGCATTTCCCCTTTCAAATTCTGTTTATATCATTTAGCTGTTGGGCTCTTAGATTTGTCCCATCAGCTTTTATGTATGTGTGTATATGAATATATATATACATACATATATATGTATATATACACACACACATATGTGCATTTGTATGAAAATGAACGTTAACTCTGTCTGCCATATTTGTAACAAATATTTTCCCCAGACTGCTGTTTAAGAAAACGCAGAAATTCTTAACTTTGTTTATGGCATAGATTGTATTAACTTTTGCCTTCATGAATTTTCCAACAATTTTCAAATAATTTGAACAGACATTTCCAAACATTCACGAAAGTAAAGGGAATATTATAATGAGTCCAAGGTACTCATTACCCAGCACAATAATTGTCACCATTCTGCAATTCTTGTTTCGTCTATTATCTCCCATCCCCTCATTGTTCTTTTGCTGAAGTATTTTAAAGTAAATCTCAGACATAATATTATGTCACATAAGAATACTTCAGAATATATCTCTAGCTGATAAGAGCTTTTCAAATAACAACCAACACACCCATCAATATTGACAAGAGTTCCTTAATATCTAATACCCAGTCAGGCTCAGTCTTCTCTAATTTAAAAAAAGTATCATTTCAGAATAGGATTTTTGAACCCAGATTCAAATAGGGTCCATGTGCCATATTCAGTTGATATGACACTGAGGTTTCCCCTCCCTTTTAGATTCCATGCCCTGTATTTGTTGAAGAAACTGGGTCCTCTGTCCTAAGGAATATCCCACTTGCTGGATTTGGATGACTGTATTCTTGTGATGTCATTTACCACATTCCTCTATCCCTTGAATTTTCTACCAAGTGTACCAAGCGATAGTTGGATCTACAGATTTGATAAAATTCAGGGCTAATTTTGGAGGACATAAGGTACTGTGAATCTCCTTTTGCATCATGTCATGGGACACACGATGTCTAAACACTATCCCACTTTTAGCGATGTTAAAATTAACTACTAATTGCAGTGATTGTAAGCCTGATCTATCCTTTATAAAATTCCTAATCAACGTTTGAGCTAACATTTTTAATGGTCATTGATAACTGTTTTCTAGATCCATTAGTGCGCTAGGGCTCTAATGCACTTGAGCTTAGAAAGCCTTAATGTTTTACAATATCAGATCACTAAATATTTTCTCAGGACTTTATTGTGTGTGTGTATGTGTACTTAAACATTCAAATCTTGAATCAGCCTGAAATTCACTTCAGTGTACAGGGAAAATGAGGATTTAAATGGATTTCTTCTAGAAAGAATGTGTTCCAAGAAGGTCTTCAGACAAGTAGTCACCATGTAACACCACGTAACTAGCAATGGAATTTCTGACTGGCTACAGTGCTTTCCCTAAGGGGATCCCAAACTGTTTTCCAAACAGTTAATAATTTTTCCAATACTCTTGGTGTCCTGGCATTGGAACGTTGATTAGAGAGAGATTTCGTTATTTACAGAGACAGTAGGACTCAGACTAACAGAGTATCTGAGAAGGTTGGGGTGCTATTACATTTTCTCACAGTAAGTAAGTACTTTTATACCAGAAGGGAAAACTAAGACTTTTGTGAGTACTCAGGGTTTTGCTCAATCACTAAGTTTTCAAATTTTGAAAATGTCAGCTTTTTATTTCCATAAACTATCATCTTGCCATTGAGGGAAATAACCTTGAAAAATCTGTACGCATGACATAATGACTCAAATTTAAGCAGAAGTTGTTATACTTTCTTTTCTTCTTTAAGAAAAAGAACATAGTCACCTCTTTCCAGATGTTGGCACCTTCTGTCTTCTCCTTAAACTGGCAGAAATGAAACTTATTGGCAGGGTAATTATTTAGGTCATTTTTTTTTTAACTACTGTAGGATAAATGGTATTAGGTACTTGATTTTAATCAGGAATAAAAAAGCTGTAAGGCTTTTCTCAATGATTTCCCTGACTACAAAAATATCCCATTCAAACTAATGCTAGGCTAATTGTGCAAAACTTTTAATCACTTTATCTCTTTGTTCAAGAACCATCCATAGAGCCCCACTGCTTAGAGTCAAATTCAAATTCCAATTCCTAGTTCCATGTTCTTTCACTACGGATCACCCACCAACTAGCCATCCTTTCCCCTACCACTCATTCTTCAGAGTAACTCTTCAATATTTTCACTCTAGTCTATTCTCTGAGCTTATTGTGCTTTTGCACTTGCTAATCCCTAATCTGAACACTTTTACAATTTCTCTTACCCAGTACAGAGTCTAGTTTTTTTTTTTTTTTTTTTTTTTTGGCTGCTCAGCCATTGCTGAGCATGGGCTTTCTCTAGTTGTGGCGAGCAAGGGCTACACTTCGTTGCAGTGTGCGGGCTTCTCATTGCGGTGGCTTCTCTTGTTGCAGAGCACAGGCTCTACGCACGTGGGCTTCGGTAGTTGTGGCATGCAGTCTCAGTAGTTGTGGCTCGCGGGTCCTAGAGAGCAGGGTCAGTAGTTGTGGCGCACGGGCTTAGTTGTTCCACAGCATGTAGGATCTTCCCGGACCAGGGATTGAACCTGTGTCCCCTGCATTGGCAGGTAGATTCTTAACCACTGCACCACCAGGGAAGTCCCAGAGTCTAGCCTTTAAAAAAAAAAAATCCATACATATCAAGTTTAAATTTATCTACAAGCATTTGCTTGGTGGTGGCCTTTGTAGATCTCTTTGTTCTTTAAATATGCCTCTTTAGAAACAGAATGGTATAGTTTAGCATGTAAGTTTTTTTCTTTTACTGTTTACAGTATATTTGTTATGGTTGTCTAGATTGTAAGAGCAAAAGTAGTATGCTACATAGGACTTTATTTTTAGATCTTATTAAAATAAAATTCTTAAGAATTTTTAAAGGATCATTTTGATGATGTGCTTATCAAATCCACAAATGGCATAACCATGAGAATGCGGTAGATTTTAAAAAATGGACACAATTGTCATGTCTTCTTTTCCTATCTAGACCCTTTGTAAAGTGACTTTTGAAGCTCCTCTCATCAAGATATGGAGCCTGTTTCTCCAGCCTTTGAAGGTTTCTGGCCTTAGAATTGTTTTGGCCCACAGAATACAGGGAAAATGATGGCATCCCTGTTCTGAGCTGAGGACTCATGGGGCATCTCTTGGTTTCATTTGCTTTCTTGGGACCCCTCTTCTGATATGTGGACAAGAGTAGGTTAGCCTGTTGCAGAAACCATGAGAAACCATGCAGAAAGAGACTAACCATTTCAGCTGAGGTTCTTCTAGACTCACCAGCCCCCAGCTGACCTAGCAGCTGATCACAGATGCATGAGTAAGCCCAGTCAAGTCCAAGAACCACTAAAGTGAGCCCAGCCTAAGTTCAGACACATTAGAATTAAATTGTTTTTTAATCCACTAACTTTGGGATGGCTTCATACATGGTAACATTAATGAATACAAAGGGTAAAAACTTTCACATGGCAGAATCTTGATCCTAGAATATTTTAGCATTCTACAACCATAAACTACACTATTGAGATAAAATATAACTGATTTAGGGCTTCCCTGGTGGCACAGCGGTTGAGAGTCTGCCTGCCGATGCAGGGGACACGGGTTCGTGCCCCAGTCTGGGAGGATCCCACATGCCGCGGGGCGGCTGGGCCCGTGAGCCATGGCCGCTGAGCCTGCGCGTCCGGAGCCTGTGCTCCACGACGGGAGAGGCCACAGCAGTGAGAGGCCCGCGTACCGCAAAAAAAAAACAAAAAGCAAAAAACTGATTTAAGTACAAAGCTCTAAATTCAAGTTCAAAAAAACCAGCTGTGTGAATAGAGGATAGCAGAGATATAGCTTACTAACATATATGCAGAACACTTAGTGGCTTTGGTTGACCACAAGCATATGACTCAACCTTGTGTTTCCACTCTTACAACAAAGCTTATATGATTTTATGCTGTGTTAAATGTATAAGACCCCAAAGTGGGGTTTGTCCAGAGGACGATGATCATGATGCTGAAGGGCCTAGAGACCATCTCACACAAGGAAAAATGGAAAGCAATGCAATTGTGTACCCATTAGAGATACTGAAGGGGTAGAGTGGATAAGATAACTGCCTTCAACTATTTGAAGAGCTAACATGTGGAAGAAGACTGGACATGTTTAGTGTTATCTCATTAAAAATTAGGATCTATGAATAGAAGCTATAAGAAGGCAGATTTCAGGGCATCATAAGGAAGAAGTTGAGTTAGAGAGGCTGCATGTGTATACTGTTTAAGAATGCAAACTACACAGTCAAAGCTGGGTCTTCCACTTGCCAGCTATGGGATGCTGGGCAGTTGCCCAGTTTCCCCATCACCTGTAAAATGGAAATAATAACAGTACCATTTCGTAAAGTTGTGATAAAGATTAAATAGGATTTTTGAATACAAAATGTTTAGCTCAGTGTCTGGCATATAGTAAGCACTCAATACATTTTACTTATTATCATTAATAATAAAAGCTATTTAAATATGACATGAACTGCCTCAGGAGGTGGAAAGCTCCCTCTAAACGGAGATATTCAGAGGAGATTTGGCAGGTATTTGCAGGATAGATTTAAGCATTAGATGAGAAGTTGAGCTAGAGGACATTTAAATTAGCTTCCAGTGCTGAATAAGTCATTCTATATCCCTTAAGACAGGATAACTTCTTTAGTATCTCCCAGAATACTTAGCACTATATTTAATAAACATTTTTGATTATATAAGTGTATATTTTTCTCATAGTAAGAATCGTTCCATGCTAAAATGAAGCTGTGTGAGAATTCTTGATTTTTTTTCATCTCTTCTCCTCTAAAAGAAGCATACCACTAAATTTTATTTTTATGATTGCCATATTGACTAAAACTAAAGAGTACAAATTTTAGTGCTACAAACTCTCCATTGTGGGACATTTAAATTGGTATATTCAAAGCTCCCATCTTTTCACACTTGGCATTTCCCTATCAGAATGCGTAATTTTAAACTGGTCAGATATTTTCAAGGTACCAAAGGCTGAACTTTCTTTGGTAACTGACCAGCCATCCAAAGTCCAAGCTGGAGCCAGTAACCATTTTTCCTTCCCATTGTACAGACAGCATCTGGAAACACTGACCATGATCACTCTTGCCTTCTAAAGGCACTGTGGGCACTTCTAACTCCCACCGCAATTCTATTGAATAAAATGGATCTGGTTGATTTACCTAAACAAGCTAATATGTCTATCTCCTCAGTTATCTCATTGCTACCAGTTAAGAGGAAGGAATTCACATAGGCCAGGGTGCTGTCTTCTCCAAGTGATAAAAATCTCCCCTTTATGAGCTTCAGCATAGTAATTGGCATTAATCATCCGTGAGTAGTGTTTACTTTCCTCATTAATGAAAGTTTAGAGTCAGGTACACTAGCCAAGAAAATCTTAAAATGTGTAAGTAGGGAGAAGAGTTCTAAATTGTGGGTTTGAATGAGCTCTGAATTCTGGGTTTGCGGTGAAATGGACAAGGTATTCATAGGCACCAACAAGATTTCTGGGCCATCCATTCCTGGCGTGTGCATGCATTGTGCCACACCCGGAAGAATACAAGCTAAGAAACATGCTCCATTACCAAGAGGAGGCAGAGATACAAGCAATTTCAACAAAGTGAGAGCAGTGCTGTAATAGGAAACATATAAAGCACAGTTTAACTCAGAATAGAGGCTGTAGGAGGGACAAAAGAGAAGTAGAAGTAAACTGTTAAGACAGATTTTTAAAAAGAGGAGGGGATTAGGCAGGACCAAGTAAAAGGAACAGCATGCACAATGGCAGAGTCGTGAAGTAGAGTGTCGTGTAGGATTTGGGGGAAATGAGTAATGGGAGCTGAGGCGAGAGGAGGGGGAGTATGTCACACATGCCTCCCTCAACTATTTAGAGAGATGCAGACTAGCTCAGTAGTCTGTGGAAAGCCATTCCACCTTTTAGTCAAGTAAGTAACTTGATCATATTTGCAATTTGAAAGGTTAACTCTGTAGTGATACTGATGAGGTATTGAAAGAAGAGGATGAAAGTGAAGGTAGGGAAACCAGTTAGAGGGTTCCTTAGGAACCAGACGAGAGATGAGGAAAGCCTTAATTACAGCAATCACAATGGGAAAGGAGAAGGTGAGATATTAAGGATTTAGAACCATCCCAGTTGGATGGCTGACTGAAAGGATGAGGTCGGGGGAAAGAATTATGGGTGATACCCAAGAACCTGGCTTGAATTTCTGGGTAGAAGGTAGGAACATTCACTGAGAGAGGAACAGAACATCTGTAGAGCAGGGGAATCAGAAGACCAGAAAGAGGCACTGACTAGTTTAGTTTCAATCGTGTTGAGCAAATGAAACACGAAAATAAAGAATACTGCTCAAGAAGAGAGAGTTGATTTTTTTTTTAAGTGCACCAGGAATGGAACACTGGGGAACACAGAACTGGAGGTATTATTGAGGGCAGATGAAATAGCAAAAGAGACTGAGAAGGTCAGATGAGAATTAGAAGAGTCAGCTCTCATAAAATCCCTCAAGAGAGGAACAACTTTCGAGAAGAGGTCAACTGAGTCAAGTTCGAGAAGAATTGAAGTGTACTCTGGGTATTAGCAGTTAGGATTTTCCTATTGACCTTGGCAAGATCACTTTCACTGGTGCAGCGAAGGAAGGAAACAACTTCCATGTCACAAAGCATGAGAACATTTTCTCTCTCTCACTCTCTATCTTTTTCTATTTTGTTTTAATCTCAACATGTCTCTTATCGCTGATTCTCTTTGAAAGTCCTTAGTGTAAAAATTGCAGTTTCTGCCTTTTGCAAATGAATAGACGCTTTTAAGAGTTATTCTGTAAGTAAATGTCTTTTAAGGTAAAGTTGAATTTTTTCACTAAGCTGTTCATTAGAGAGGTTTCAGAAGGCATTTAATGAAAAGCAGCCTGAACCCAGGTAATTTGAAAACAGCGATCTCAGATAAACAAAATGAGAATTTCTTTCCCTTTCTTTTTCTACCACTTCCCCCTCCTCAGTAACCAGCTGAGATATGGAAAGAATTAAGCTTGGTGCGTTGGGGACATAAATAATGAATAAGGCACAATTCTGCCCCCTCACAAGGAGATTACAAGCCTCTGCAAAAAGGCAGACACACAATCAGCCAACCCTAAAGTAAGGTAAGCTGAAAAAAACGTTCATAGCAGTAAAAGCAAAGTTCTATGGGGGCCCAAATGTAATTCCCCATCTCTCATAAAACCCAGGAAATGACCTTTAAAAACATAGACACAGTTGGGGAGTTCATCGCACCACTAATTACCTCCCTACTCTTCAGACCATAAACTTTTATGCAATCTGCTCTCTGTTCACTAAAGAGAACAGATGCCTTTATTTTACCAGGCATCCAAACTGCCTACCTGAAAAAGGCATTAGTGGCAAGTGGAGATTTCAGCTCTACCCTTGTCTGTATGGTGATTCTTTTGTTACATTGAACTTTAATAATACCACTTTGACCCTTTTCATTGAGAGTGTTAAAGTTCTTAAAATTAAATGCATTGCCTCATGGATTAGGTGAGTACCAAGCCTCCTTCTTCCAGAGGAGATAAACTGGGACACCCAAATATATGGAATGGCTTCTGAGGAATACTATTTTGATCTGAGTAACATCATGGTGTTATCTTTGCAGTTCATACCCCCTTTAAAGTCCTTTGTAAAGCAACTGCCTTTACAGGGGCAACCTAACGCTGCATGCTCACACATTATTTCCCTATTGTGC
Source organism: Tursiops truncatus (assembly GCF_011762595.2). NCBI lineage: Eukaryota > Metazoa > Chordata > Mammalia > Artiodactyla > Delphinidae > Tursiops > Tursiops truncatus. The sequence continues at coordinate 96,282,285 of NC_047038.1, forward strand.
AGGGTTGCTATTTATAATGGGCCTTTTGGAAAATGAAAATCTAAGGTTGGTTAACTGTAGCCAGAGTGATCCATAATATAAGCCGGGTCATACTTTTTTTGGCATCCTTCTGCATCCTCTCAGGAAACTTTGATTATATTTCAACTAGGAATAAAAAAGAGATTGTCCAAATAAATTTTTTAAAAAATCTCTCCAGCAGGTGGTTAAGGCATAGGTTCTTAAGTCAAGCATGCCCGGTTTTGGATGCCAACTGTACGGTTTGCCAGTCTGTGACCTTGAATAAGTTCTTTACCCTTTCCAGGCTTCATTTGTAAAACGATTTAATGAGAGACCGGATATTAAGAACTCAGGGTAGTGTTTGGCACAGAGTTCTCAAACAATGGGAGCTATTATAATAATGATTATTGCTGTTATTGTTTATACCAAATTGCCCTGAATTACTGTTTATAGCACACGGCCTCACACTTGGAAGACATTCAATGTCTGTTTATTTCTTAGTGGAAAGAAGCAGCTGGCATAGAATGCTTAGAATGCAATATTTCCAAGAGGAGCTTCCTTTGGCTTTCTCAAGGGTACCCCGAGTACTGAGAAGGTAGCAAAACTACATAAATTCTGCATTAATTCTGCTGATAATGTTGTAGTGCTATGTCTCAGAATATAGTGATATTATGTTTTTCTGATCTATGTGAATAGAGTACCTGCATACGATGCCAATCCCAGGTCATCTTTTTTCCCTGTTTTCAGGTGGGACAAATTAAAGTTTCTTTTTTGGTCAATAACAAAACAGGCAATATTTTTACTTAGCATTTTTCCATCAGAAGTTCCACATGGTATTTTGCAACCAGGTTCTGAGAGAGAAATCAAGGCAGCGTTAATGGGAAAGTGTCACCACATTGAGACAAGAAAAGAATAAACAATAGTTCTATATAATACAAATATGACTCTGAGACCTTTGATAATGGCATGGTCCCCAATAGTAAGGGTCTGGTGATTATATGTGTGTATGTGCTGTTAACAAAACATTTATCTCACATTTAAATTTAAACATCAAGTACTTTGCAGTTGGGTCATACATATTGTATCATACATTTCAGCCTTTAGAGATAAGCTGTAAAGCAAGATCAGAGAACAAGAATGATTTTTAGGGCTTCCCTGGTGGTGCAGTGGTTGAGAGTCTGCCTGCCGATGCAGGGGACATGGGTTCGTGCCCCGGTCCGGGAAGATCCCACATGCCACGGAGCGGCTGGGCCTGTGAGCCATGGCCGCTGAGCCTGTGCATCCGGAGCCTGTGCCCCGCAACGGGAGAGGCCACAACAGTGAGAGGCCGGCGTACCGCCAAAAAAAAAAAAAGAATGATTTTTAAGTTTGCTATTTCCCATTTTTATAGTGTATAAGCATCTACCTGTCTCTGAATTAATGAATTTTATAAGCCTAATAAAATATATTCTATAGATATTGTTTCACTTATTTCCTGTAGGCTTTGGGATCTGGAATTGAATATGTTTCTGTGCTTACATGAGGACATAAATTGAACTGCCATTGGTTTAACCATATTTGTTCAACCTTATTCCAACTCTTTGGAGCTTACAAAGTCTGTTTATAGAGTCATCTTGCCTGTTAGGAATGTTAGGATGGAAAGACTTCTTGTCCTTGTGTGTCAGGCTGCATTTCTTACCCAGTTGAACTCTTACCAATGGACCTAATGTAGTAAATTTCAGCCTAGGTTTTGGTTGAGTGGTAGTGAGAATCCAGGAATATAAATTTAGGGCAAATATATTTTCACCTCTAGTTACTTGATACTTATAGGACAGTGCTAATGGTATTGATTAAAATTTTTTCTTGTCTTTTGTAGATATAGTAGCCCACTCACATAGAGTACTATTCAACAACCATTGTGAACGAGGATACGAAGGTGAAGATAGCTGAATAACAAACTAAAATTCCATATTCATGTAACCATCAGTTGACAAACACTACCTGCCTATTGTGTGAATGTCATGTGTCAGGCATTTTGGGCGAAGAGATGATGGGGGAAAATGACATGGACTCTAACGTGGGGTAGCAGTAAGAGTCCTGATGATGTCGATGTTTTAGAGGGTTAATTTACTAAGCCAAAATAATGTGTTATTTTATGTTAATAAAAGGAGAGTTGATCTAGAATGAGGTATGAGGTAACAATTCACTTTTCCCATAAAATCCTGTGTAACTGAGTTACAGCAAAAGCTGAAACCCAAGTTGATTCCCTAGAGCCCCGGGGAGTCCATACCTGCTTCAGATGATGAAAGAACAGAATATTATGCCAAATACATGAAGATATTTATACATATTTCCAAACTAATGACAGCTCCTACATACAATAAGTATCAATAGAAATGTTATTTGACCAGATAACGAGTTCCACTACAGCGCTTGAATTTGAGCATTTTCAGTAGAAATTTGTTTGCCTCAGTTCTAAGGAGAGCTTCTCCAAAATTCAGGATATGATAGATACCTAGGTTTACTATGTTAGAGCTCAAAGATGGGGTTCTCTGCTGAGCAGAGTTCTGTTCATCACCTTATCCTCAGGACCAGAAGTTAGCCTCCTTAACTCTTCTTCCTCATCCAGGCTTGATTTGGAAGACAGGTATCAGCAACTCAGCATTTTCATCCCTTTAACTGATATTTACTGTGCCAGGCTCTGCTTTCTACCTTCACTGGATCCTAAGCGACTTCTCATAGGGCATGCAGCCCACTTTCTCCCCTGCTTTAATTGTGTGCTAGGATACCACTGCAGCTACTGTACCACTGGCCAGACTAGTAGTGGTGTAGTCAAGGTGGAAGTTGATTTCTGTCTCAGGCAATAGCAGTCTGAAAACAAGCAGGCAATGGTTCTATGTTGTTTCTCTGCCATCCTCTCTTGGTCTAAGGTGGCTGTTTCAGCTTCTGCTACCATATTTGTATTCCAGCCAGCAAGTGGGGTCTGCCTTTCTTATGAAGGGCATGACTGAGACATTGAATACATCCCCTCCATTCATATCCCACTGGCCACATTCACATCATATGGCCACATCTAACTGCAAGGGAGGCTGAAAAATGTGCTCTTTAGCTGGGTGTATGCCCAACTAAATCCTACTATCTTAGAGGAAGAAGAAAATCGACCCCTTAACTTGAAAGTTTCTTCACCTTGTCACAAGAAGGCCTAGAAGAAAAATATTCGGCTTAATGTATTTTGCCTCGGTGACCAGAAGCTAAATGTATAAAGAAAGAGATCCAGTAAAATCAGGGGCACTCACCCTCAAAAAGTTATGTTTATCTACAACTGTAGCAATTATAGTAGATTCCTGTGCTCAAAATTATTATTATCTTTTGATTATTCTATTCCTGACTTCTGGTATTATTCTTGGAAGCAGCAATAGGCCCCAGAGTAGCTTGTGTGTTGGCTTCTCCATCTTCCTGGGTCACTTAGAGCCCTAAACATTAAGTCTCAAGCTACTTCTCATAGAATTGGTGCTGTCTATTCAGACCCAGCCATCATATAATGAGGTAACGTTCAGTGATTCTCAATGGGTCATGACATAGAAGACTATTTTTAAAATGGCCCTTGTTGGCTAAGCTAAATTTTCCTTTGGTAAGAAAAATTCTCCAGTGCTAAAAGAAGCTAAAGATCAATCTGCAAAACGGGGCACCTCTGTCTGTTTTCTTCCCATAGATGCCTCCCAATTTTGAAACAAAGCAGCTCTATATTTTGTTGATTCTGAGTTCACCAGTTCCTTTCTTTTTATCTGTTGTTTATCCAGTTACTTCCATCTAGCTCTTCCAGTTTCCCCTTCACTCACCCAGAAATACAGAAGGCCCAGGGAGCCTCGATAACTTTCTTAGCCACCCTTCCATGTAATAACACTGCTATCCTGCAAAGCTGTTTATCTACCTCCATTTCCTTCTGGTAAAATCAAATAATGCATTAAAGTTACATCTTTAGACTGAGGACAAGTTTACCTGTCACTTAAATTCTACTGAGAAAGGTAGGTTGGCACAGCCATGGTCATGGGCAGCTCTTAATCCAAAACAGCTCCCTCTGCTTGTGTATTCTACGCAGCTTTCAGCGGTCAAGGCACTTTATTGGGTCGTTTTGACTTGGCATGAGCTGCGCAATGCTTTGCTGAGTTGAACTAATACTTCTCTCGGCCCACTATCCTGGCTCGTCAGTAGCACCAGTGAGAATTTTGTGGGAGAGCCTGGAAGTTGAATTTTATGTCATCTTCCAATGTTACCTATCTCCCTAAATCCCTGCTTTTGTTTCCATCATTATTCTCTAATTCCCTTTCAGTAGTCCACTTTGAATCTGCCATTAATTTATTGAAATTCTCCAATCCCTTTTGCATTTACTGTTAGCCTGTGCAACCTCTTGGGGGGAACATGTTTACTGTCAAATACATTAAAGTAGTCTGTCTTAATTCATTCTCCAGAGTATCTCTTACAAATGACAAAGTCCTCTACTTATAACATTGTGGCATTTGGGGAAGTAAGTTCATCCTGAGTTTTCACAACAATATTTAGCTGCTGCAAAGTCAAGAAAGAAAAAGCTGCCAGGTCATCCCCAGGAATTCCCAAGACACATATTTTTCTCATTTGCATTCTTATTTACATAAATTTGTATGCTCCATTCAAAAGGCGCTGATTCCAATTATGTAAAATAAAACAGGAAACTCTTCTATGTCTGAGAGTGGATAATCACACATCCCAGGCTTGCTTGCTGCCCAGAGTGATTTCCAGGGCTTCTCCCCTGAAAAGAAGGAAGTTTCCCTCCTTTATTCCTACCCTCTAATCATAACCACTAATGAAAAGAGTTATCATTTAATGGGAAGATTGGAGTTGGCTCCAAAATATTCTTTTTTCTATTATGAACTCACATTGGAATCGTCTGTTTTCCAACTGGTGTTTTCCCAACACCTTTCCTCCCCTCCACCACCCGTAGGAAGGAAACACTGGTCCTTGGTTCAGCTTGGGGTACCCTAATTTGGGTGGTAGAAATTGCCTCTGGGTCCAGCTTGCAGCTTTTTACCCAACAGAAACTTTCTTGGCAGTGAGTAAGAGAGTTTGGATTCTGGGCAGATTAACCATAGGTTTTAATTATCCACCCCCAATGCTGCCTTCCACTGACCCCTATAATTAAAGCTTGACTTTCTTACATATTTGGCATCATTTTCCCCTCCAGGTGGATGGATCACAGAGCTGATTGCAAAACGAATTCCTTAGAGTATTTTACAGAACATGTGTTAAGCCCAGAAGCCAGAGCTATGGGGAGAAAAAAGGGCAAGAGTATCCTTTGGGAGCAGCCCCATTCATCCCAGGACAGTCCTAGTGTCACTGTGCAGAAAGACACCTACCTGCTCACTCCGCCCTGGGCGGGAAGGAGACCTGAGGAACACACAGTGAAATATCATTGAACCAAGAATGGTCATACTGCACTTGATTTCCTTCTGCTCTCTGACAAGCATTTCCCAAAGTTACTCTCTACCGTTTCTATACTGCTGTTAGTGTTTCTAATCAGGTCTAGGAAAACATCCAGTAAACTCTGGACTATCTATTGGATTGAAGTGAAATTTAGTCAGAAAAGACCCCTCCAGCGTTCATGGACTTCTGACCTCAGCCTTTGAAACAGCTTCTTTCCATCCCCACAGAGTGGTGTTCTGTTTAGAACCTATATAAAGTCAAAGGAGGCGGGGCTGGAGGGGACTGAGGCCAGGGGAAGGCAGTGAAATGGAGCTGTTACTAACACATTTTGTGATGTTCAGGGAGTGTTTTGTTTGTTTGTTGTTTTAATCTTTGGGTCAAAGGATACTCCTTTTACTTGGAACTGAAGTCAGCAGAGGGGAAGTGCAGACCTTACTGAACCCGAAGTACAGAAAGTCAGTCCCTAGAAGCTTGGGTTGCTCCCCTGCTACGCCTGCAAAACCTCAGCGGGCTGACAGCGGGAAGGAGACTTCCTGTTCGACTGGGAGTTTGCACTCTGCAGAAAGCTGTCTTGGCAGGACTTGCCGCCAAGGCAAAATTACCAGGAATTGCTGGGAAAATAGATTCATTTCCTTTTCAAAACTACAAAAGCTTCAGTTCTGCCCACATATATATAAGTTGGAGAGAAAAGCCCTACTGAAAGAACTTTTGTTTGTTTTTGACTTGTCTGAACAGTGACTACGTTTCATCCTAGTCCTTGGAGTGTGTGTGGTCCAGAGATGCACCACTGTAGCAAAGGATAGGAAGGTGGCTGCTATCCCAGGTAGACTGGCCCTTCAGTTAAGGTGTGCCTGGAAAGTGTCCTTGACGTACTCACCAGAGTTTTGCCTCCCTTCCTGATGTAACAGGGAAGAGCCAAATCTGACTACATGTTGGATCTGTTTCTTTCACTTTAACCTTTTCTTTCCCCTGCTTTTGTTCACTGAAAGGATACTGTCTATACATAATGGCCTGCCTCGGGGAACCCTGCCTCTCTGCCTAAATGTTAAACCAAAGTGCCTTTGTTCAGGGAAGCATCCTGACCCTGTCCACCGGTGGATGGCTGCAAGGAAGAAGAAATTAACATACCCCCTCCCCCGAGGCTGGCCATTCCAGGTGATATTTGCAAAACTTACGGCCTTTTTTTACTTTACTTCCTCATCTCCTCCCCGCTCTCTGCTCTATAAAAGAAACTGGCATCCAAACCCTGATAAGATGTTTTTTTGGAGACATTAGTCTGCCATCTTCTCGGTCTGCCGGCTTTCCGAATAAAGTCGTATTCCTTGACTCAACACCTTGTCTCCCGATTTATTGGCCTGTCGTGTGGCGAGCAGAGCAAGCTTGGACTCGGTAACACTGACATATAACACGCCCCAGCTCCCATTTCTTGGGATAAGCAAATTGAGCACGTGTTTCCTCTAAGTTTACCATGTGTATAGCATTTCACTTATTCATTCATTCAACTCATTTGCATAATTCATTGAGTATTTGGATACATAGTGAACAAAATGGTTAAAAAAATCCTTGCTCTTGTGAATTTATATTAAATTGTTTAATTCTTTTTTAAAAAAATAAATAAATGTATTTATTTATTTATTTTTGGCGGAGTTGGGTCTTTGTTGCTGCGTGCAGGCTTTCTCTAGTTGCGGTGAGCAGGGGCTACTCTTCATTGCTGTGCGCAGGCTTCTCATTGCGGTGGCTTCTCTTGTTGCGGAGCACGGGCTCTAGGCTCATGGGCTTCAGTAGTTGTGGTACATGGGCTCCAGAGAGCAGGCTCAGTAGTTGTGGCGCACCGGCTTAGCTGCTCCACGGCATGTGGGATCTTCCTGGACCAGGGCTCGAACCCATGTCCTCTGCATTGGCAGGCAGATTCTTAACCACTGTGCCAACCAGGGAAGCCCTAAATTGTTTAATTCTGATGACAGTCCCGTGAGGCAGTAGTATTATTATGAAGCCCTTTTTACAGGTGATTTTCTCAGTCACAGAGCCAGTGAACGGTGGAGCCGGGATTTGAACCCAGGCAGCCGGACGCCATTAAGCCCACACTCTTAACCATCCAGCTCCACACTCCCTAGTGGGACTGATGGGTGTGATTTCAGGTTCAGAACAGGTGCAGTCTAGCCAGATACCTGTAATTTCTCTTCTGGAGGCAAAGTCTTTCATTCCACAACATAATTTAAATAACAAATATATTTGAAAGAGGTAGTATGGTGGTTGGATTTCACACTAAGACGTTGAAGCAGATCAGAGTTTGCACCCCAAAATATGCCACTTCGGCATAAGGATTATCTTGAGCCAAAGGCAATTGAGAAATAACAGATGTAGGAAAAGCTCTCTGCCCTCTCCCTTTCTGTCTAAAAGTAGAACATAAATTTCCCTTTGTAAAGGTAACATAAATTTGTAAAGGTGTCTTTCTTTCCCATACCAGGAAGAAGATGACTTTTAATCACTGGAGATGATTCTTATCAATAGAAAAGGTACCAACGTGAGTTTGCATAACAAACCTTACGAAATAACACAATCTTCCATTAATTGTCCCCACATATTTACCATCTCACAATTTATGGCCCAGAGAAGCCCAAACCCCTTTTCCTTTCTCTTGTCACTTCTCCACAGTTAATCACTCTTTGTTAAAATGGTATATAAGCCCCAAATACAATTGCTTCTTTGGATCTTCACTTCTTTTCTATGAAGGCCTCTTTATTCATAATAATAATAAATCTTTCCCCCTGTGTACCCATCTTTTTTTTTTTTTTAGTTTAATTTTCATCACCCCAGGTACTAAGCCTAGAAGAGAAGAGGAAAAAGGTTTTTTCCCTCTCCTATTATGTAAATGACTAAAAGCCACCTCTTTCTTTCTAATAAGTTCTGATAGGCGGGGAAGGTGGTCAAAGAGCTGAGAAAGCAGGGCACTGAAGGGAGTTGGGGAGGGCATCATCAAAATGCAAGGGCGGGCAGAAGCTGAGGCCAGGGCATCTCAGCTCCATGTCACTCAGCTCAACATTTTGCCTAGGGCAAATGCAACTAGGGCAAACCAAATAGGTCAAAATTTGGATTTTTATCAATCACTTTTATGAGATCAATTTGATGATGTCACCCAGATAGCTCAAAACAAAAAGAAAGAACAGCCAACAGGCTCAAATCATACTGTTGAACAAGAAATGAATTCATTCTTACTTTGCCAATTGGCTTCTCAATTGGAGGGCTTGTAAAGCAGATTGGAGTAATGCTGCTGTACATTGAAGGTTTCCATTGCTGGTCCTATGAGAAAGGAAACAGAGAGAGATTTCAGGGACTTGGCTGGCCTTTCTGCTGCATGAAGCCATTTCCCTGCTTCCCACAATAGTGCCTCAAGCACTTAACCGTAATGGTTGTCACTTGAAATACCTGAGTCAGCGTTTTTGCACAGGCATCTTCAGTTTGCAGTCTGTGCAAACTCATTTAACCTTTTACAGGGTTATATTACAAAACCTTTTATGACATTTTGAAGGAATGTTGACAAAAGTGCAGAATATTTTCAGCATAATCTGTTAAGGCATCCTTCTAGAACATAGATTAGACTATGTGAATCTTTTTTTTTAAGTAACTTTATTAATATCTCATCTCATTGCATAAAAACACTGACCACAGTTAAACTTCTGGTTTTGAAATATCTGATTCTATATGGGATACTGTCCAAAGTTCTCTACCTGCTTTTCAGAACACTCCAAAATGTGGCTCTTTTTCACTTTTTTGCTTTAGTTCCAACTCTGTCTTACAGTTTAACCTAAACCTCAAGCCACATTTGGCCAATGTGTTTTTCTTAAGTAGACTCCAATCTATGCCTTTGTTTATACTGTTCCTAGTTCCTAAAAGATCCTTTCCTCACTATCTGTCTATGACTTCCTACCTGTCCTAAAAAGCCCAGCTCAGATTCCCTAAGAAACATTTCTCTATATTTCTCCACTCTGGCGAGAGTCAGAATACATTTCTCCCTAACACAGGATCCACACACAGCAAGTCTCCTACATATGAACCTTCATGCTGTGAACTTTCAAAGATGCGAACATGCGTTCGCATGTTCAATCACGTAAGTTAGTTCACGTGTCTGGCATACATTGTCACGTGCGTGCATCCTCTACAAGTGGTTGTGCTTTTGTGTACTTTACTGTACAGTATTGTATAGAGTACAGTAACACAGTATCTTTATTTCAAGCCCAGGATGTCTGGAAGCAAATGTAAAAGCAGCGGTATATAGTCGATTGTGTTAGTTGGGTACCTAGGCTAACTTTGTTGGACTTAGGAACAAATTGGACTTATGAATGTGCTCTCGGAACTGAACTCGTTCCTATTTAGGGGACTTACTGTACTATTATTAGAGTACTTGACACTATCTGCTGGGAAGGTGAGCTACTGAAGACAGGACTCATGTCTTAGCTATCTTTGTATCCTTCACAATCTAACACAGGTCTCATGCATTGCTCTGGTCTGAATATGTCCCTCCAAAATTTATACGTTAAAATCCTAAGCCCCAAAGATAGTATTAGGAGGTGGTGCCTTTGGGAAGTGATTTGGGAAGCTAATGGGATTAATGTCCTTGTAAAAGAGGTCCCAGGGTGCTTGCTGGCCCCCTTCCCATGTGAGGATACAAGTAGAAGTCTGCGACCTGGAAGAGGCCACTCACTCGACCATGCTGACACCCTGATCTCAGACTTCCAGCCTCCAGAACTGTGAGAAATAAATATCTGCTGTTTATAAGGCCCCCAGTCTGTGGTATTTTGTTACAGCAGCCTGAAGGGACTAAGACATAGATGTAGGTGTTTTCCATTAGAGCACTCTTCCCTTTCGTCAGCTGAATCTTTTCTTTATGTAGAAACATCCCAGCAGATCCAGCTCTCTCCAGCCCCCAGCTCTGACTCTCACTACACACATTTTTCGGTGTCATTAGAGGAAACATCAAGAGACTTGTTATTGAAAAAAACCTTAACTATAGGTACCAACAACCCCATAAAATAAAAATGACCTTTAAAAACGAATCAGCAAGCATTGACCCATCCCCACCACCCGCTGTCCATTAATTGGCCATGTTTCTTGAGTGAAAGGAAGATTTTTCAGTGGTCTTAGCAAAGGAATGGAGTATGACCCTCTGGAATCTCTACCCCTGCTGTTACTAATTATCTTACTCTGGGCAAATTACTTGTACTTTCTACCAGGGTGGCCCTGCCTGTAAATGTGGTTTGTGTTATTTACACACATCTCGCAGGGTATTTTGAGACTAACTGTGGAGCTATCTGTGGCCTGGAAATGCAAAGCATAATTCCTGAGGAAGAGGCCCTGCAGTCTACCCCCAGGATAAGCCATTCAAACCTCTGACTTCTTCCCGTGGTCTGGAAACAAGGGTTATGGTTGGATTCCGAGGGATGTGGATTTCTGTCCATTAGGAGTTAAACTGAGACTAGCAACTCATTTCACAGGTCATGTTCCAGCCATCAAAGTTTAATTACTACCAAACCCACTGGCCTAGGTCCCAACCATGTTAATGCATGCATGAAAGAAAGTTCCAAAGGATCCAGTTACCCAATTCCACCTTTCAGAGATAAAAAGACATTGAATGGCACCAGGGAAAAGGCCAAAATACATCAACTGAGACTGCAACTTTTTTTTTTTTTTAATGAAAATAACAGGTTCAGTGTTGATGATCAGGACACATGATTCAGTTTCAAGGAAGTCAATCTGCAGATGCAGAAGATGGATCTGAAAAACTCTGCCTTCCTTCTGACGCTGGTCCGGTTGCTATGGCAACATGTAACTAGTTTTCTTAGGTTGTTGTGGAGCTTGATTTTCTTTAGACCAAGGAGTCCCTTGATACAATTGCACTGGGTATACTTAAGACAAAAAACAACCCAAGAGTCACAAAGTATAGACTTCTTACCTAGAAATTATTTATGTGGTGGGAAAATATGTGATGATTCTGCACCATATATAAAAGGGTATTTCTGAAATAATGGGTTCACATGCAAAATACAGAGTAGTCAGGGGTATATAGTTATTACTGAATATTATTTCCCTTTCCCTATCTCCTTTCCTCATTTCAGGCTTTCCACACAGGGTTTGCTGTTGCTGTTGTTTGGATGGTTGAGCGGCTAGCGTTAAGAGTTGTCCCCCATCTAACTCACCACTTGCTAAATATCGGGACAGGGCACTGAGGATGGACTTGGACAAAGTGGAATGAGAGAGAATTAGAGAAAAGTTGTTGAAGCCTCAGGCAAGTCGGCCATCCTCTAGCTCTCTGCAAAATAAGGGCAAAATTGCCCCTTTATCTTCTTCCCATCATAACTTCAGAGCATTCCTGAGAAGCTACGGAACCACTCAGAGCTCTCCACATGACAGGTACCTGGGGTTACTTTTCTGAGACTGGATTCCTAAAAGGAGACCAAAGAAGTGGTTAAGGCTGTGAACTGTAATTACAACCTTCAGTGTTTACCCTGGAGTCTGAAGTATAAGGGCAATTCCTGGCGCCAAAGGACAGAAATAATCTAGGATTTTGATGAGGAAGGATGCTGGGATCATCTGGCAACTCAGCTAGCTGGCTGAGCAGTGGGGTCAGTCCAGGTGGCATCTGCCTAAGGGTGCATCCCTGGCCAGCTCAAACGACCCTAATAACTCTGACGGAAAGAACGTGTCTTCCCTCAGAAATCTCGATCTTATACCCTACAGAAAACATGGAAGTGGATATCTATCAACTGCCGGTCCCTTCTCCCCCTACCTCAGGGCTAGGAACAATGTAATCTGTTTTGAGATGGAAGCAGATTCTACTTTAAAGACTGCCATTCATCTATCCAGCCTCAACTTGTCACCCATTCTTTATCTGGAATAAAAACAACTGCACCTTCCATCTATAGAGTGCTTTCAAAGAACTGCTAACACCGCAGTTTAGTTGCCCCTCACAGAAACCTGAGCTGTTTCTGGGACCTAGGACATTGAGAGAACTGTGATATTTCAAACAGTCACTGGGAACCAAGGAAGGAGAAAGTTCCTGAAAAGGGACGTGATATAGATATAGAGAGAAGAAGGGCCAGACCCCATTGCTCTGACTCGTCTTCTCTCTGGCCCCCCAACCTAATGGTTGAGACCAATCAGCAGGAATTTGGGTTCGCCCCACCACGCCAGCTGGAGTTCCTTCTTAGCAAGGGTCAAGCACACAGATGCAGAGGTGAGGTGGCCTTGGGAAGGGAGGAGAGCTGGGTGGAGGGCCATTAAATGTTGACTCACTCAGGCTTGACCAGACTTCCTCCCTTTTTCCACATTCCAGTACAATTTTGGTGAACTTAAGTAAACTGTGCACACTGCTAAGTGTTCCTACTTCCTTTGGGTTATTATCAGAGACCTACACCAGCTCTGGTATATGAAAATCCCCTCCCCTTCAAAACTTGTGAGCAGAGAGGCTCACAGGGGGAGAAGAGCCTCGCAAGCATTCCGGTTTTTAAGTTTCTGGGCAGAATCTTGTTAGAGCCTGACCTGCTTATACATTTTTCAGCACCTCCCTCAATACCCATTTCCCATAAATGCTCTGCTGAATTTTTGCATTTAAATTTCTACTTCTTAGATTTTTACATGTTAATTTTTAAAATGTCCCTTGTGCTTTTTCCTTCCTTTCCTATGTTTTGTGCATCCTCAGTACCACCTGTACCTACCACAAGGCTGCCATGACAAGAAACATTAAAACAAGTTCTTTCGAAACACTCAAAACCATTAATGGGACTTTTGAAAGAAAGTGGCACATCTCCTTCACCATACTCTCCTGTCTCCGAGTTTCCAGCCAGCCTTTATCCAAATGCATGTATATTTAGCTACAATGCCATTTCGCATCACTCTTATACATTTTCCATTTAACATCACATTACATATTTTCTGTGTTTTTACATAGTCTTTGGGTTTATAATATTTAGTGACTACATCCTGTTCCATCAACAGGATGGAGTATAATGCATTTGCTATCTTGATACATATTTCGATTATTTCCATTTTTCTCCCTAATTTTTTTTGAAGTTTTTAAAACAGTTCTATTGATACAATTCACATACCATCCACGCCACACATTTAAAGTGCACAATTCAATGTTTCTTAATACACTCACAGTGTTGTGCAGCCATCACCAGAATGTAATTTTAGAGTATTTGTGTCCCCTGCCAGAAGAAACACTTTACCTAATAGGAGTTCTTCACCATCCCTCCTGTCCCCTCCCCAAGCCCTAAGCAACCACTAGTCAACTTTCTATCTATATTTTTGCCTATTATGGACACTTTATATAAATGAAATCACACTATATGTTGTCTTCTGTGACTTTCATATAGTGTAATGTTTTCAAAGATTATCCACGTTGTAGCATGTATCATCCCTTCATCATTTTTCACTGCCAAAAAAACTCCATTGAATGGATATACCACATTTTATGCATCTGTTTATTCATATGAGTTGTTTCTACTTTGGGGCTATTATGAATAAGGCATTTACGAACATTCATGCACAAGTTTTCATTTCTCTTGGTTATATACCTCGGAGTGGAAATGACAGATCATAAGACACCTCTATATTTCACATTTTGAGGAACTATCAAACTACTTTTCCCTGTACTTAATATCTATGAAAATATACTTGTTTTGGTCTTTTGAATCATTTCTTTAGAATATTTTTCCAGGAATAGGGTTCCTGTGCCCAAGATACGGACATTTTTATGGCTCTTGCTATTTTCTAGCTGTACTGCTTCAAAATGATTGGACTAGTTTACACAGCTACCATATATCGTATATGTATCATGTATGTATGCATGTATATACACACACACATTTTTCTACACAGCAAACTTATGAGGAAGATGCCACAGTTAACCTCATATTTATAGATGGAGACACTAAGGGCCACAGAGGTTAAAATGCTTATCTTAAAAGTATATGCCTGTATATACACTACCAAATGTAAAATAGATAGCTAGTGGGAAGCAGCCACATAGCACAGGGAGATCAGCTCGGTGCTTTGTGACCACCTAGAGGGGTGGGATAGGGAGGGTGGGAGGGAGACGCAAGAGGGAGGAGATATGGGGATATATGTGTATGTATAGCTGACTCACTTTGTTATAAAGCAGAAACTAACACACCATTGTAAAGCAATTATAGTCCAATAAAGATGTTAAAAAATAAAAAGTATATGTCTGGCTCGAAGGACCTTATAAACAAGACAATAATGATAAAGTAGAAAGCACCCTGGCCCCCCATTCCAAAGTTTGGGATTTGAGAACAGCTTTGATACTCACTGATATATGACCTCTTTGGGGTTCCATATTTCTTTAGCAATAAAAAGTATAGTATATAATTTGCTATTTTTTAGAAGATCCAATAAGGCAATGTATTTGAAAACATTCAAATCAACAATACATAAAATTTGTACATCTTTTTGATACTTCAAAATCAGGATGTGGTAGTTACACCATACAACAGTGCATTCACTTGTATGATACGAACCCTGAATTCTCTAGGAGTTCAGAAAAAATAGGAAGGAAAATGAAAATGCAAAGTCATCATTTATTCAAACATGAGAAAACATCACATAGGAGAAGAAATAGTTCTCCACAGTTCCCATGTATCACTGGAGGTCAACTTCATGTGCAAAATGATCCTGAAGTATGGGCTCTGAGAGGTCCAAATCTAAAATAATCACATGGAGCTTTACAGGAGTGAGGGAAGGAGCTGGGGATGCTGTAACTTGCCTCTCAGGAGATGGGGGCTGCTTGGAGACCAGCACCAAGTTTAGGGAAAGGTATCAGTGGGTAAGTGCAAGTTATAAGTTGACTGCAAAATCATATGTTGAAGTCCTAACTCCCAGCACCTCAGAATATGACTGTATTTGGATGTAGGGTCTTTAAAGAGGTGATTAAGTTAAAATGAGATCATCAGTGTGGGCCCCAATTCAAATAACTTGGGTCCTTATAAGAAGAGGAAACTTATACACAGATACACACATAAGGAAGATCATGTGAAGACACAAGGAGAAGATAGCCGTCTATAAGCCAAGGAGAGACGTTTCAGAAGAAACCACCTCTGCTGACCCCTTTATCTCAGATTTCCAGTCTCCAGAACTCTGAGAAAAGAAATTTCTGTTCTTTAAGCCACCTAGTCTGTGGTAGTTGGTTATGGCAACCCTAGAAAACTAACACAAAGATTCTTAGAAGAAAAAAAAAAATAGATTCAATATCAGGAGGAAGGGCCTTTAGAAGAGATGCCTTTTGGGGGCTTTTAGGCAGTCAGTGTAGGAAAGGTTTCCAAATGAACTGGGGAGAAGATGTGGCAGTGGCTGGTGACAAAGCAGAGGCAGAAGTCTGAATGGGCAGCGTCCTGTACATCAGCACTGAGCAGGCCCTGGGGATATTCAGGAGAATAAGATGCTGTCTTGTTCCAAGGAACTCCCCCAAGTCTAGTAGGGGAGAGAGATAAACAAATAACATTCAAAAGGAGTGGTGCATATTCAGGACATTGGAGAAAGTGTCCATGATATGGAAGATGCAGTGAGAGCAAGGGAGGAGCATCTAACTCAGCCAAGAGAGGAGTTCCTGTGGTCGGAAGGCTTCTAGATGGAGGCAGTACAGGAGTTGAGGACAGAAGGACAGAACAAAAGTTAGGTAGTCAAAGAAGTGGAGTGGGGCAGGGAGGGGAGGGAGGGCCTGGGGATATGGAAGGAGGTTTATGGTGTTGCAGGAAGAGGAAACGTCATAAGGGCAAGAGGTATGAAATAAAAATAAATGTTGAGGGCTTCCCTGGTGGCGCAGTGGTTGAGAGTCCGCCTGCTGATGCAGGGGACACGTGTTCGTGCCCTGGTCTGGGAAGATCCCACATGCCACGGAGCGGCTGGGCCCGTGAGCCATGGCCGCTGACCTGCGCATCAGGCTCTGCGGCGGGAGAGTCCACGGCAGTGAGAGGCCCGCATACCGAAAACAAAAAACAAAAAACTGTTGAGTTTTTATGTGAACCACAGATCATTTGGGGCTGTTAGATCTTAAAGAGTGAGACAGAGGTGGAGAGAGATGACCCTGGAAAGGCAGGCAGGAAGCCCACGATTCTTTTATAATAGTGTTTGAATGGATTACCTGGCCAGGAGATGGGAGCGTGCATTTGAGAGGAGGAAAGACTGTAAGCTAGGTAAACGTTTAGGCTACTGTTATCACAAACCAGGAAAGACAGGCGTCTAGAGAGTGAGGAAGTAGAGACAAGGAGCACAGACTTGACAGACTCCAGGAGAAGGGAAGGACATGATGAGGGTGCAGGTGAGGGGCAGTTCCTTTGCATCAGGGTACACCCTGGGCACCAAAAGGCGCAAAGAGCACTCACCACTTCAGAGTCCTGATTTTAAATGTATTATTCTTTGATGTAAATGTTGTACTACGTTTTGGCCTTAACTTGCCTTCTTATCTCAACTCAAACTTTTCGCTGCCACCAAATTTTTTTGTTTTCTCCCATGCACACACCCTGGTGTGCCGTGGGTTCACCGTTCTGCCAAGAATGAAATACTCATACGTGCACAAGCTACTAAACATGCATTGTCTGCATACAAGTTAAATGCTCTTATACGGACATTTAAAGCAGATATTGTACAATATAGATATAAATGATAAAATTCATACTGACGATTTGATTTAATATTTCTTTACTTAGAATGACAACAAGTAGCAAATAAAGAACAGCATGACAAGTTGAGAGACTGCAGAAGAAAGGAAAACATTTTATATTTGAGTATGTTTAACAGCATTTTTCCTGCTTTTTGAACCAAGGGGCCTGCTGAAAGTCTAAGCATGGCCAGGTACCAAAATAGCAGGTAAGATAATCCCCAAACCTGTTGGTAAGCACTTAAAAAATTGCTAACAAAATTCAATTGTATTTTTTTTAATGATTGTGACATTAATTTAAGCTTTACTTTTTAACGACACATTGTAATGGACACAAATTTAATCAGTTTAGGTGGAAAGGAAGTCATTGATATACAACTGCTTTATCTTTAAAGGAATAGTAAACTACCTCCCTGACCAATTTTTTTAATTGAAGTATGGTTAATTTACAATGTTATGTTAGTTTCAAGCGTACAGCAAAGTGTTTCAGATTCTCTTCCATTATAGGTTATTACAAGATATTGAGTATAGTTCCCTGTGCTCTACAGTAGGTCCTATTTTACATAGAGTAGTGGGTATATATTAACCCCAAACCCCTAATTTATCTGTCTGCTGCCCCCAACATCACTATCCCCTTTGGTAACCATAAGTTTGTTTTCTATGAGTCTATTTCTGTTTTGTAAATAAGTTCAATTGTATCATTTTCTTTAGATTCCACATATAAGTGATATGATATCCACATATGATATTTGTCTTTTATTTGCATTTTAAAAACTGGTTTATCTATATATAACTGCCACAGTGTGCATGGCCTAATTATACTCTTAGGCAAATTTATCTTGATATAATGTTAGAGGGCTATGACAAACTGTACTTGACACATTGCAGTGCTTTCTCCAAGTCAGGAGCTCAGGTAAAATACAAGTAACAAAGATAGTCAAATTGGATTCCAAAATCACTAAAAATGATCTGTCTGAAAATACATGAGCTTAATGTGTTCCAAGCACCTGGGAATGCTCTAACTACAGGCTCAAGGTAAGTTTTGGATTCTGAGACTATATAGACAAAATTTCTGTTCTCAAAGATAGAAATCTGTTGATATTAATTAAGTTTTATGCAATGTTAAAATAATTTTAAAAATGAAAATATCCATGAATCCTTTATACTCAGATACCACTTCTAAGGAAAAGGGAATAAGCTTTTGTTCTCACGTTTGGGGGCTTTTCTCTGTTCCCCAAGCAGATGCATCTTGCCTGCTACTCTTAAATCTTCCTTATAGTGACTCTTGGATTCATTTTTCAGCTCTAAACATAGTAAAGTAAAAATATCTTAATCATACTTCTCTCCTTGAAGCTACAATATTGCTCAGAGTTCCTCGACCACTTCTAAGAAATGTGTACAGTAATAACATTTTCAAACAATATAGCCCTTAACTAGTCATCCCTAAAATTTCTTGTGTTACTAGAAATTAAGTGAGGTCAGTTGGAAGATCATAAATGGAACCGTAACCCATGGGCATAATTCTCTCAGAGAGCAGATAGGTGATACAATTTCAAGTGCAGAGGTTAAGGAAGACCACCCTTTGATTATCTGCACCTGAAATTTCTTTTCTAGGAAAAGACATTCATTCTGTAATTAACAGTTAGCAAAAGGTTTAATGTGTGAAATTCCCTGGGAGAGATGGCATATTGGTTTTAATTCACAATAAGGGGAAAATGACTGAGGGAGAATAATCTCTTAAGATCAGGTTTTGATAGAAATAGAGCGAGGAGGAGTGACTGATGACTGCAATTGAGAGAGACGCAGTAGGGTACCAGATTCTGCATCTGCCCCATCACTGCACCTTGGGGTTCCCTGTCATGTGTTACATGTCACATTGATTTATAAGCCAAAAGCAGTCTTCTCCATTTTAATCTCCAGTTTAATAGGGGAAAAAATCCTAAAATTGTCCACATTGTAGACTCCATACCATGCAATTTGTATTATTTCAGGTATTTAAATGTTATTATGGTTATAGATCTCAGGAACAAGAATGGTGTTTTATGGAAGTAGTTCTTGACTCATCAATAGATGAGTTCTTCCTGATGGCAGGATAGCCCTCTCTGGGCTGGACTTTAGAACAAGAGCAGAGGTGACTCCTACTTGGACTTGCTCAAGGAGGCATCTGGTGTGGGGTTCTTGTCACAGCATCCTGTGTAATGTGTTCAATCATTAAATCAGTTGCTTGGTTTTCTTTATTAGAAGTCGTGATCCATTACCCAAATTGCATTCAGGTTGAAAGGCACAGAATTTAGTGTCAGAAGATCTGGGTTGGAGCCTTTTTCTTTTTGATTCCTCAAAAAGAAAGTAAAGACACTGCTACAACTTTTCTCTTACCTGCGCTGCCCCCCTCAGAGCTTTGTTATGAATGGCCACTCTGGTCAGCACAGTGATTGAGGCATGTTTGACATTGTCTTTAATTCCCAAAGCAATACTCCACATGAGACAAAGCCAAAGAGCATGACTTAAAAGCTAGAAGGTATAGTATCACACAAACGTTAGTTTCTCTCAAGCAAGCAAAGAAATGGAATGTACAGTGGTATTTTAGTAGACAGGATTCATGCCAGTGACATTTTAATCTGAAATTTTATTATGAAAGGTAAAAATTTTAAAGCAGATATATTTTAGGACATGGAGTCACCTTTGCCCCTTGTCCCTTAGTGGGTCTGACTCTCCTCTCACACCTCTAATCAAGACTGTGGCTTCCCAGATCGCTTAGGACAAGGAGGATAGAAGTTTTCTCTACCTCCCCTGGGAAAGATGGTCTCCTGCTCAGCAACCTGAGGGCCAATCAGGGCCCCGTCCAGGCAGAATCTCCTCCATGCTTCCTCCTGGTCACTCCTCAAAGGAAGCCACTATCCTGACTTCTAACAC
The DNA here is from genome assembly GCF_011762595.2 of Tursiops truncatus. Lineage (NCBI taxonomy): Eukaryota > Metazoa > Chordata > Mammalia > Artiodactyla > Delphinidae > Tursiops > Tursiops truncatus. The sequence continues at coordinate 96,302,302 of NC_047038.1, forward strand.
CATAGTTTCCCACACCTGCCCCTCCCCGCCTTCTTGAATGCCATATGAATAAAATTACCCAGAATATATATTTTTGGATCTCCATTCTTTTCCTTAACATTATTTTTTGAGGGTTCATCGTGGCATTGTGTATGGCTATAGTCCATTTACTTTCATTGCTGTGTAGTACCATCCTGTGAATATATCACACTTTATCCATTTCACTGCTAATGGACATTTGTATTATTTCTGGTTTGAAGCTATTATACATAGTACTGCTATGAACGTCCTGACCCATGCCTTTTGGTGCACATATGTATATTTTTTCTATGTGGTAGAAGAACTGCTAGATCACAGACTCTGTATATACTCAATTTTAGTAGACAAGGCCAAAGAGTTTTCCAAAGTGGTTGTACCAACATGCACTTCACCACACTTAGACTTCCTTTAGCAGTGTCTTTTATTTATTTATTTATTATTGAGGTAACATTGATCTATAAGATTATATAACTTTCATTAGAAATGTCTTTTCATACATTTCTTTTTCTGTTTCTACTAGCCAGAGCTGGTTCCTGCTGCTTGCAAATAAGAACTTCACAAGACATGTGGGGAAACCTGGAGGGGAGTGTTACAGGTTAAGAGTAACGGGGAGGAAGGCCCTGAGGCCACTATGTAACTACCTTATATTGATTACCTACTAAGCAGATACTGTGCCTAAGTGTTCACACACACACACACACACACACACACACACACCCCTAGATCGATCGCAAGATAGCCAGAGATAACCCTAGTTAATCATTCTCACTCGACAGTGATACACCAGGCACTGGGTTAGGCAAAACCCCGTGAAGTAAGCATGATTAATATTTATGCAGATTGGGAAACTGACATTTAATAAACTGAATTAAATTGCTTAGGATCATCTATATATAATAGTAAAGCAAGAATTTGAACCCAACGTTGTCTGCCTCCAAAATCTATGCTGTTCACCAATATATGACACTGATAACTGCTCCTTTTTTTTTTTTTTTTTTTGCGGTACACGGGCCTCTCACCGTTGCGGCCTCTCCCGTTGCGGAGCACAGGCTCCGGACGCGCAGGCTCAGCGGCCATGGCTCACGGGCCCAGTCGCTCCGCGGCATGTGGGATCTTCCCGGACCGGGGCACGAACCCGTGTCCCCTGCATCGGCAGGCGGACTCCCACCCACTGCGCCACCAGGGAAGCCCGATAACTGTTCTTTTAAAAGCTAAGAAATGAGTTGATTAATTTAGAAGGCCATTTAGAGCAGATCCTGTCAAATCTAAATGACATCAAATAGCAGCAGCCATCTTCCAGGGTTCTTTGTTTTTTCCCAGTGTCTGTTGTAGAGCATCCTAGGCAAGGTGGTAGATGTGTCTGAGGATGAACATTCCAGGGAGTGGTGAGCATGACAAACTGTTTGCCAATATTCTTCAGTTACTGGCAGATACTGATGCTGCATTCCAGCTCTGCTAAATAGAGTCTTAGATAATAATGGTAATTCATATTCATAAAATATTTTACACCCTTTCTAAAACATTACAGGTCAGAACACTGCTAGGTCATAAAGAGTATGTGTTTCTTCACCATCTAAAGTCTTTCTTTGAAAGATGCCATTTTTTTCAGAGTGAGTACAGAGTAGAGAAGGAATATAATTGTTTTCTGTTGTTTCATTTTTTACAGATAAACACTAAATCTGACTCAGTTCAAAATATCGAACTGATTTAACCTGTAAGAACTTTACGATTATGAGATTGATGTGTTTTGGTTTGTTGGTTGGTTGGCCTTGTTGCTGTTGTTATGCTGCTGGTAGTTTTTTTCTTTTTTTTTTTGCGGTACACGGGCCTCTCACTGCTGTGGCCTCTCCCGTTGCGGAGCACAGGCTCTGGACGCGCAGGCTCAGCGGCCATGGCTCACGGGCCCAGCTGCTCCGCGGCATGTGGGATCTTCCCGGACCGGGGCACGAACCCGTGTCCCCTGCATCGGCAGGCGGACTCTCAACGACTGCGCCACCAGGGAAGCCCTGGCGGTAGTTTTTTGATGTTTGATTGCCATAGAGTGTTACTGATCCAGGCACAGTTTATTAAAATAAAGAGGATCCCCCTTGGGTGGAATTTCCCTTAATTCTCTTAAGTTTCTATTATTCTAAAACATAGATAACATTAAAGGAAACAATGTAAATTGAATAGACTTGGCATATCATGTAGCTGCTGTTCTAAAATCATGTCACATCAAAAGGCAACATTGGAATCCACTTAGAAATTGGTAGTAACAATCACCCCCTAAGAAAAGACTCTGTCAGCCAAATAGAGAGGGGTAGAGTAGGGCAGTAAGAACAGTTGAAATGTCTTTCTCTTGGTTGCTGATTAATTACATTGTTTCCTAAACCAATTCTGTTTTGAATGCTCCTCTCTAAAAATTACTATCCAGCAGACAATAACAGTATCATTTGCTGCCTGCTGCTTATAATTGACAAGTGATTGCTAGATACAAGTTGTGTTGTTAATCAGCCTTGAAGAGAAGTGAAAACTGTGCCTTCTATCCAAATTCAAAGCTAGCTTTTGGTGTTGGTACTTTCTATTTCTGCAGTTTGGGCTGATGTGAGCACATGCATTCCTTCTGCTACTCCCACTGGGGCCACTTCAGCCTTCAGAATGTGGGCAGCTGGCTCCTTCAAGCTTACACCAGGTAAGTCTGAATACCTTCATGTACTTCATCCTCAGTCATATTTATGAGCAGGGAAATGCCTTCCAGTTGTTGGGGAAAGGCATCTTCCTCTGGAGAAGGGCAGACATGTAGCAGATGCAAAACCCACTGGCGCACCACCAGGAAAATATAAACCACACTAATAGTATTCAAGTAACACTCTCCTGATCCTCAATATTCTGGACAGTTTATTCTTCCTGAGTGTCTCCATTTAATTTATAATCATAAATATTATAAAATGACTTCTGAATCATAAAAGTGCACTTGAGAGATAAAGACAGACTGAAGTAGAATTCAGCTCTTGATGGAAAACAATACATTTAGGATCTGAATCTAAACAAAAATCCATCTAAGAAACTCAGAGGATGAGGCACCACTGCTGGTTTGGAACCTAGTATTTAGGTGTTTCATGTGCCGGTCTGATGTTTTGTTTCTCTGAGTCACCCTCCCTGTAATTCCTTGTTCTGCAAGGTATGACTTTAATGGCTTTTCTTTATTTAAAGTCTTAGAGAAAGTTAAAAATACAAAGTAAACATGGCAACACAGCCACTGTATTCTTCTTAACCTTCTTTTTTGAACTTCAGGATTTACCCTTTAATATTAGTGTGTATATACAAATAGCAAAAAGAAAAGAAAAACAGAACTTGATCTATCTTAATTTATCATTACATTTGGTCTATACCTGGACTCACCTTGACTTGGCATGATAAGAACAAAGAACTTTCTGTTCCTAACCATGAAATAGATGAGAGAGTAATGGAAAACATGACAGAATTCATATGAAGAGTTGTTTTACCAATTTTTACCCAGGAGATTCCCCCTGCTCTTTGACTGAATCTGAACTCTGGTCTCATGAAATCTATTTGTTTTGGCTGAAATTTGTAATCTAGCTAAGGTCAGTGTTAGTCTGAACATTAACTAAGAATTCAGCTTAATATTAAACCTTGTCATGGAGTGAGAGGATTCACTTCCTTGGTTACTTTTTGAAGGTACCATCTACACACTCGAAATGTAGCTCTGAATTGTGTTAATTTAGTGAAAATCATGGGGCAGTTGCAGGTGTTTACCTGCTTTCTGTAATCTTATGTCAGTCCGATGCATGTGTCCTGATTTTGAGGGTCTGAGAATTCTCATACACTCTGACAATGAATTTGATTTGAAAATAGTCTACACTCAAAGCAGCTGTAAACTGCAGCCATGCCCATTTGCTTCAATCTCCTGAAGTGTGTGTGTGTGTGTGTGTGTGTGTGTGTGTGTGTGTGTACAAATAAAAATAAAAATGACTAGAAGGAAGCTACAGCAATCAAGACAGAGTGATACTGGCAAAAGAATGGGGGAAAAATAATCAATGGAACTGAATAGAGAACCCAGAAACAGACCAGCATAAATATACTCAACAAAGGAGCAAAGGGAAAATACAATGGAGCAAAGATAGTCTTTTAAATGGTGCTACAACAACTGGACATACACATTCACATCCAAAGTGAATCTAGACACAGACCTAACACCCTTCACAAAAATTAACTCAAAATGGACCCAAATGTAAGATCTGAAACTATAACATTCCTAGAAGATAACATAGGAGAACACCTAGATGACCCTGGATATGTTGATGACTTTTTAGATATAGCACCAAAGGCACCAACCCATGACAGAAATAATTGGTAAGTTGGACTTCAATGAAATTTAAGATTTCTGCTCTGCAAAAGATAACGTCAAGGGAATGAGAAGACAAGCCACAGACTGGGAGACTACATCTGCAAAGAATATACCTGATAAAGGATTGTTATCCAAAATATATAAAGAGCCTTAGAAAACGAAAAATAGAACTACCATATGACACAGCAACACCATTACTGGGCATATACCCTGAGAAAACCATAACTCAAAAAGAGTTATGTACCACACTGTTCATTACAGCACTATTTACAATAGCCAGGATATGGAAGCAACCTAAGTGTCCATCAACAGATGAATGGATAAAGAAGATGTGGCACATATATACAAGGGAATATTACTCAGCCATAAAAAGAAACAAAATTGAGTTATTTGTAGTGAGGTGAATGGACCTAGAGTCTGTCATACAGAGTGAAGTAAGTCAGAAAGAGAAAAACAAATACCGTATGCTAAAACATACATATGGAATCTAAAAGAAAAAAAATGGTTCTGACGAACCTAGGGGCAGGAGAGGAATAAAGACGCAGACGTAGAGAATGGACTTGAGGACACAGGGAGGGGGAAGGGTAAGCTGGGATGAAGTGAGAGAGTATCATTGACAGATATACACTACCAAATGTAAAATAGATAGCTAGTGGGAAGCAGCTGCATCACATGGGGAGATCAGCTCACTGCTTTGTGACCACCTAGAGGGGTGGGATAGGGAGGGTGGGAGGGAGACGCAAGAGGGAGGGGATATGGGGATATATGTACACATACAGCTGATTCACTTTGTTATACAGCAGAAACTAACACACCATTGTAAAGCAACTATACTCCAATAAAGATGTTAAAAAAATATATAGGGCTTCCCTGGTGGCGCAGTGGTTGAGAGTCCGCCTGCCGATGCAGGGGATGCGGGTTCGTGCCCCGGTCCGGGAGGATTCCACATGCTGCGGAGCGGCTAGGCCCGTGAGCCATGGCCGCTGAGCCTGCACGTCTGGAGCCTGTGCTCTGCGGTGGGAGAGGCCACAACGGTGAGAGGCCCGCGTACCGCAAAAAAAAAAAAAAAAAAAAAAAAAAAAAAAAAAATATATATATATATATATATATATATATATACACACAAAGAACTCTTAAAACTCAACAATAAGGTAACAACTAGGTTAAAAAATGGGCCAAAGATCTTAACAGACACCTCACCAAAGAAGATATACTGATGGTAAATAAGCATATGAAAAGATGCTTCACATCATATGTCATCAGGGAAATGCAAATTAAAACAACGAGATACCACCACACAATTATTAGAATGACCAAAATCCAGAACACTGACAACACCAAATGCTGGCGAGGGTGTGAAGCAACAGGGGAATGGAAAATGGTACAACCCATTTGGAAGACAGTTGGGCAATTTCTTACAAAACTAAACATACCCTTACCATACAATCCAGCAATCATGCTTCTTTGTATCTACCCAAGGGAGCTGAAAACTTATGTCCACACAAAAACCTGTACATGGATGCTAATAGCAGCTTTATGCATAATTGCCAAAACTTGAAAGCAACCAAAATGTTCATCAGTAGGTGAATGGATAAATAAGTTGTGGTACATCCAGACAATGGAATATCATTCAGTGCTAAAAAGAAATGAGCTATGAAACCATGAAAAGACATGAAGGAAATTTAAATGCATATTACTAATCTGAAAAGGCTACATGCTATATGATTCCAACTCTATGACATTCTGGAAAAGGCAAAGCTATGGAGGCAATAAAAAGTTCAGTGGTTGCCAAGAGGTAGGGGAGAGGATAAACAGTCAGACAACAGAAGATTTCTAGGGCAGTGAAACTACTGTGTAATACTATATGTTGTTGGATACATGTTATCATGTTATTATACACCAAGAATGAGCCCTAAGGTAAACTATGGACTTTGGGTGATTAGGACGTGTCAATATAAGTTCATCAACTGCCTGCTCCTACAACCAGTTTCTGCAAACATTTCCCATGAAGCGTAGGGTGAATTTATGATAACTGAGCTTGTTGAGACTACACACAACTCCTCCTGCCAAGCCTGAGAGTTCAAGGTCAGTGACTGTTCGTATGATGGAATTTCCTTCACAATAAGATAAAAAGCCAGAAACTGTTGTCTTTAGAAGATAGTAAGCACTTGCTTTTCCTGCTTAATAGGGCCTTGGAGGTCAGGTTCAAATAGACATCTCTATTCAGAAACATGGATTCTGCTGGAGCAATTTCACATTAATAGCAGATAAAAACAAATTCCCTCTCAGTGAGAGGAAAGGAAATGAGTACTGAGAGAGCTGGTTCAGGTACAAATGTTCACAACAGGCCAGAGAGTCTTGACCCAATTACTTGAGTGGGTCAGTGACTACTTGTTGGCATCCTGTGTGATTTTTCTCCTTTAATTAACTGAAAAAATAGCTTCAAGTGTTGTTCATACATATGCAGTAGCATTTATCATTATTTATTTCTAGCCCTGTATTTCAAATCTTGTTAAACCAAACAACTTAACCCAAAAAGTCAATTCTGTGTTCTCCAGGGGCTTTTTATGTTAAACATTAGTGAAAGTTCCATAGTATTGGTCACTGGCTGTGCTAGAGATGTGTGCTTACTGTAACTGTTCTCCTCTGCCTCCTGGATATGTGGAAAGCCCTCCCAGCCTCCCTTGAGGTCATGTTGGAAAAAGATGTAGTCCTACTAGAGAAAGGAACAAGCTATGAGCAAACATGAAGAGCATTGTAAATTATCCTTGTTCTCCTTTTCCTTGCAGCAGCAAACTCTGAAGTACCATTTTGAGGTGCTAGTGTCAAAGAATGGTGGAGACATTGTTAGCCTAGGTTCCTGAGTGACCCTATGGAGCAGAACCTCCTGCTACCCATCACTGCATACGTTGTGTTAAGACATTGAGATTTAGGGGCTAATTTGTTACCACAGCATACTGTAGCCTATACTGATTAATATACTGGTAAATATGTTGAGACGTATTTATGCCCAATAAGAGAGGAAAATCCTCTAATTAATACAGAAATGTATACATGCCTCATCAATGCTTCCAGGGAACACTCAGATAGTTTCTGACTTATGAATATGATCTCTCTTCTAACCTGCACAAGTAACACAGATAAATTATGGCATTCATTAATTTATTCAGCAAGTTATTTTTGAGCAAGGCACTTTCTGGAGCTGCAAATGTAACACTGAAAAAGTAGAGAACATCCCTGCTCTCACAGAGCTTAGACACCATGGATCTCAGGTTCCAGGGAGGAATAAAAAATAAAGAAGTAAGTGAAATAGGTAGTATTTCAGAAAGTTAAAAGTGGTATTAGCAAAAATAGACCAGGGAAGGGGGATAGGGAGTGTCAATGGTGAGGAAGAGTTGCCATACTCCCAGTATTTATGACAATGCCTGGAACCGAGTTCTGAGTTAAGTCTTAAATGAATGAAGGCCATTGGAGCATACTACCTACATTTCTATGAACCCTCAGCTTCCCTTCAGCTTTTATCTTGGATCAGCCCGATACATCTCTCTATATGTGTATGACCTTGAGGACTTGCCCTATTTCTTCCATTGCCCAATAAAATAGGAGTGGCAGGTGCCAACCTGGAAAAGAAATAGACCAACCTCCATTAGACTCCTCCTAAGACAGCTCACTGCCTTCTGTTCCCAACCGGACTTTGCCGGACTTTGCTAAATCTTGGTTTCATTTTTTCCCTCACAAGCCTACTCTTGACACTTAGCACTTAGTGATAATATTTAAACTCTTGAGTTAACTCTCAATTCCCCCTCAAGCACTCATCTCATTCTCCGAATAAGAGATGTCAATTGATGTCTGCTCACCTACACCACCTCTGGAGGGAAATTTTCCCACCCTCAGCCCCTGATATCTAAGCCACTACACTGTATACACACAATCCCTTTTCTTTATTTCCCTCCTCCTACCATCCAGGCTTCAGGTACTTAAGCCAATGGTGAGAACCTGAGCAAAGCTAAGCCTTTGGTTTGCTGGTGTTAAAAAAAAAGATGAGCTGGGATGACTAAGTTCTCTGTCTCCTAAGTTTGAAATAAGTCATGCAGACAGAGTATACCAGCTGGTGCTATGAATTGAAGCTGAAAAAAGCCATGAAGCATGGTTCATAGCAAGCCAAAGGCACATGCAATCCAAAATTATGAGGCAATAGAAACTATTAGCAAGCAAAAAAAGCTTCATAGTAAAGAAAGCAAAACAAGCAGACATTCAGAGATGGGTCCCAAAAGAGAAGGAGAGGAGAAAGAAGGTGAGTTTATCACCCCCTAGAATTGTACCATGAGAGCTGTCCAGTTTTAGTTCTAAAGAGAATACTAAAACAATATACATCCCTACAACAAACACTTCCCTCCAAGTCACCTTGAGAAGGTAAATCAGAAAAGACAAGTCAACAGCCAGACCCTACTGGTCCTGGCAGCTTCTGTGCTTCACCACACTCCATTTGGCAACTTGACCATTATTGAAAGAGGTCATGGAGAGGACTTGACCACTGATTCTTGTTTGTTTTTTTTTTTTTTTTGGCTGCATTGGGTCTTTGTTGCTGCACATGGGTTTTCTCTAGTTATAGTGGGCAGGGGCTAGTCTTTGTTGTGGTGAGCAGGCTTATTGTGGTGGCTTCTCTTGTTGTGGAGCATGGGCTCTAGGAGCACGGGTTTCAGTAATTGCAGCACGTGGGCTCAGTAGTTGCAGCACGTGGGCCCTAGAGCACGTGGGCTTCAGTAGTTGTGGCTCATGGACTCAGTAGTTGCAGTACACGGGCTCTAAGGCATGCAGGCTTCAGTAGTTGTGGCATGCAGGCTCAGTAGTTGTGGCACATGGGCTTAGTTGCTCCACAGCATGTGGGATCTTCCTGGTCCAGGGATCAAATCCATGTCCCCTGCATTGGCAGGCGGATTCTTAACCACTGCACCACCAGGGAAGTCCCTGACCACTGATTGATTTGGGAGCTGAACCCCAGCAATTGGAGGCTCCCCACCCCCTCCCCTGTCCTTGGAATGTTCTGCCCACTGTTCTCACAGCCAAAGCTACTTCAAGGGCTCAGCCTTGAGAGAGCAGTATGTTGTTGAGACCATCTGGACTGTGTATGTGGCTGAACCCCACTAAGATGGGCCTCTATATAAACGTTAAGATTCTGGTGGGTGGGCATGGAGATCTACTCATCTTACGGCCACCCAAGACACAGCTCTATGTTAGTTCTCTTGCTTATTAAAATCACCACCTACCAAAGTGGAGCGGTCTGCCTCTATCTTCAGTCTCTCCCTGTCCTCCCTGTCTGGGGCCAGTTTCTAATCTCATCTGGGAAGCTCCCGGGGTGTGAACCAACAACTATGCCAGAGGAGACATTTGATGGCAACTGTGCCAGAAACCAGAACAGAAGCGAGATCTTTACTGATTCCCACCTCCAGGAGGCCAGGAAACAAGCCTGTAAACCATTATTTTCAATGAGATGAGATAAATGGCAAAAGGGATTTGCAAAGTGAGTATCCGGGATGACAACTCACATCAGCAGGGATCAGCCCATTGTCCCTGAGTTCCTTACCCTCAGTGTGTTGAGTCTGTCCCTACAGCTAGGTTTCAGCCTCAGTTTCCCTGTTTCAGGCCTAGAGACCCCATGGGACTTAATACTCCACAGTGAATCCAGACTACTTAGCTGGTGCTTGATGATACCCTGTCTTGCTTGCCAGTGTCACTGCCCAGGAACTGGACCATGACTTCTATTCTTTCTCCTAACTCTCAGCTTCCAATGGCTAAAGTTCTACCCTGAAAAGTCTAATTGCTCATATCAGTCCTCGCAAATATTAACTGAGCATTGAAAGACTTGCTACCTTAGAGCTTTGTACTTGCTCTTCCCTCTGCCTGGAACACTTTTTTTTTCATCCATCCATCCATTCAGCAACTATGGAGACAAGAGAAACAGAAAAGACTGACCCTGAGGCGCTTCCTCATATTTCTGCGATGTTTACTCCCTGAAACATTCTGCGATGTTTCAGGTTTCTGCTTAAATGTCACCTGTGACAGAAGCATTATGGGTTGATGGTATATAAAATGACAACTTGCCCATCACTCCCTCTCTCTTATTTTGCTTTATCCTTTTTCATAGGACTATCACCATCTGACAGACTTTATCATTATTTTTGTGTTTTTCCTGTCTCCGCCACTGGTGGGTAAGCTCTGCAAGAGGGAGAGAGACATTACCAGATTCAGTACTATATTTCCAGTGCCTGAGATAGTGAATGACACATAGTAGGTGCTCAATAAATATGTGTTGAGTGAGTGAATTCAGGGAAAGTCTCCTAGAGGAGATGAAGCCTGTGCTGAATCATAAAGGATTTTCATATAAATACAGATGGGAAAGGCATCCTCAGCACAGGGAACAGCATTAGCTAGAGCTCAGAAGTGAGAAACAAAACAGTGTATAAAGCCATGGAGTATGAACAAATTGGTGCAGACACATACAATGGAGCTGGAGTAAGGTGCAGAGCATAGGGTGACTAGAGGCAAGTCTGGAGAGAAAGGCCAAATTATTAGAGCCTTGTATGCCATACTAAGGAGCATGGGCTTTATTTAATAAATAAAATGAGTGCCCACCGAAAAGTAAGCATATATTTGGACTTTGTAATTCTAAGGTAGTCCCTCAAATTTCCAGCCCACTGTGTACACCTATCTTCTCTCAGTTACTGAATTAAACACTAATTTTGCAGATGTGATTAAGGTCCCAAGTCAGCTGACTTTAAGATAAGGAGATTATCCTAGGTGAGCCTGACCTAATCAGGTGAGCCCATTAAAAGGGACTGTGCTCATCCGAGCAAAAGAGATTCAAAGCATGAGATAAATTTGACACGAGGGAGATTCTCCACTGCTTGGGGGCCATGTGAAAAGGAGTGGGAATGGTGCACAGGAGCTGAGAGTAGATCCTGGCTGACAGTCAGCAGGGACATGGGAGCCTCAGTCCTGCAACAGAAAGGAACTGAATTCTATCAGCTACCTGAAGGGGCTTGGAAGAGGATATTGAGTCCCAGATGAGAACACAGCCAACCAATGCCTTGATTTCAGTCTGGTGAGGTACTGAGCAGAGAATCCTTCCCCTCCATCCCTTCAGCAATGTGAACTCACAAGTGGGTGTGGGTTTACGCCACCACGTTCATGGTGATTTGCTCTGCAGCAGCAGAAAACAAACACAGGCTTCTGCTGGACTGTGTGGAAAACAGCTTTGCAAGGATTAAGACTAGAGACGGGGAGACCCGTGAGGGGGTTGCAGCAGTTATGCAGATGTGGGCTGAATGCCCAGAATCACAGTGAGGCCTTCCCTGCTGAGCTGAGCTCACCGCTGCTGCCTTTGAACTTGGTTCTGTAAAACACCCAGCAACTTGGGAGGAGGCTACTTTCCACAGACTGGCTGCCTTCCCCAGCTTCTCCATCTTCCCACCAACACGGGGTACTAGGTCCCAACAAGTTTCCTGTCCGTGCCCTTCTGAGTTGTGAAAATTAGTCATACTTCTTACCAGTAGCTTCCTTCTGGAGGCATGTATATATAGCAGTAGTTCTCAGCCCTGACGGCTTATGACAATGATCTAAGGAGCTTTTACAGATAATGACAGCCAACATAACCCCTCCGAGCCTCTCATTTAACTACGTCTCACGTGTTATTTTTTTCTTGTTTTCTCAACTTTCCCAGTGATTCTAATGCACAGCCATGGTTGAAAATAGCTGAAAGAAAACAGACCTCAGTTTGAAAGTGTAGGACTTAAGGAATAATAATAAAATATCATTCTCTCATCTATCTTTATTTTTTTAAAATAAATTTACCTATTTATTATTTACTTTTGGCTGTGCTGGGTCTTCGTTGTGGTGCGTGTGCTTCTCATTGCGGTGGCCTCTCCTGCCGTGGAGCGTGGGCTCCAGGCGCGTGGACCTCAGCATTCGTGGCACATGGGCTCAGTAGTTGCAGCTCATGGGCTCCAGAACACAGGGCCCACCAGCTGAGGCACACGGACCCAGCCTCTCTGCGGCATGTGGGATCCTCCCAGACCAGGGCTCAAACCCATGTCCCCTGCACCAGCAGGCGGATTCTCAACCACTGCGCCACCATGGAAGTCCATCTCATCTAACTTTATAACAGCATGATAAACCCTTCTTCCTCCTCTTCTCTTCCTTCTCCTTTCAACTCTACCAATAAGGAAACTAGCATCATCACCACCATCATCATCATATTATTATCATTATCATGTGAAGTTTGATTTGTTAATTTAACACTTTATTATGTAAATGATTTCAGGTAGTTGATGAGAAAACAAAGGCTAAAGAAAGTTAAACAGATTGCCTTAAAATCACAGAGTCATTGTGGGCTAAGCACAATCTCAAACCCACCTCCATGTCCCAAGTCCTTTGTTTTCCATGAAAACACCGAACTATAAAGAACATATTTACCGCTCTTTACATCAGCCACCATGTACTGATCACTGCCTATGTTCTAGACTATCGAGAATGTTTCTGATTTCATTTGACCCTTATATTGATGCTATGTGGTGAGAATCAATGCCTCCATGGTGATAAAACTGAATGGTTACAGAACTAGCCCAGGTTCGGACAACAAATAAGTGATTAATTCAGAATAGGTACCAATCTTCTGATTCCAAGTCCAGTGTTCCCAACCATACTCACTTGATCTTAGTGACAGAAGTCTCTGGCAAAGGCAGAATATCCTTGAAAAGGATATGGAAAACTTGAGTCCGAATAAAGTAATGAAACCAATCCCTGCTCTTTCTTCAAGTTTCTCTTCCATCACTTGGAGTACTCATATAAATTCTCCAAACAACTCTGAGCGCTCCTTTGCCACCTGAACAAGTAGTGGCAGGCTGCACTTTGTGACAAGTCTTGACAGTGCAGTGCCTCCCAGAGAAGTGATCCTGATGACAGACCGTATGCCAATAAACCACACAAATATACAGGCCCGCATTTACACATACGGGAATATGAGTGAGAAACACACGACACCCACACCCCCAGAAGTTCACCGTGATTATTCTGGGAGGTGAGTGATCTTTTAAAGTCATCTTCTTTTCTTATTGCCTATTTCTCTTTCTAACTTTATACAAGAAGCATGTAATATATTTTTTTAAGTTAACGAATGATGGGAAGAGAGAAAATGATAGTCTCTGAAATTCCTTTTTTCCCCTGCCTTATCTACTTCACTGTCATGTATTACTTACTATCCAACCCCACTCCTCCAAAGTGTGCTTGGTGTTGGGCCCAGATAGACTCTCTCCTGACTACTGCTGTATTCATCCATTTATGATTACAGCTACACACTTCTACTGAATGTCTATAAATGTCCCTGGCAATAGAAAAATAAGTGATACTCTTTCTTTGTCCTCAAGAAATTTTTATCTGGGGTACAAACGTAATTCATGGGCTTTTATTTCACGACTTAAGTATTACAGTGTAAGGAAGAAGCAACTCCATTCTCCACTTTTCATCTTGAGAATCATGTGTTCACGGCTCCACTTATCTTTAGCCTGAAAGAGTCTACACCTGGCAGCTGCTACATTATGGGAAAATGGCACAAATCTGTCTAGAAACAGCATGTAATATTTATGGAAAGAAATAGAGATAATGCCAGTGGTGGAAGACTAGACTTACATTTGTGGGTTTTAAGTAGGGTGACCTTAGCATTTACTGTTCAAACCTTTGAGATACTTTTGAGAATGGAAAGAGGTGGCATTAATCGTTATCCTGGGACACTAGATACGAACCTTAAACCCTCCAAGAAAACTGGGACCTACGTTCACCCTCATAAGGAAATAAGGAAGGGAGTCGTGACTTTTTTTTCTATTGAGATGACTTCTCAGAAAATCAAGGGTATTTACTCAGACGTTTCTCCTTCCGTTTTGCAACGATGTTGAAATAATTTCCACTCATGTGGGCTTGTACCATCCCACACAGGGACTGACCACCTGACTGATGAGTTTGCCACACTGACACCAGGACACTCTCACTAGCTCTGCCCTCCCAGGGGTTCCCAGTTTCTCACCTGCACACTAGGACATAGGTAAAGGGCTCCCTGGAGCCGGCTGGTGGGGAAAGTGCAGTGGCTCAGGCTTTGCTGCTAGTCTGGATTCCTCCCGGTTGCTGCGGAATACGATTTAGGGGCGTAATGAGGGAGCCCTGTCGTGTTCACCGCACGCAGGCTCTATCGATGCAGAATTTCGCTCGGCAGATGAACACAGACAGATGCACATTTCCTCCGCCAATGAAATATTAAACATGACAGGTGCGTTACCCATCAGGAAAGCTGCATACAAAACGCTTGTGTAACCCACAAGGTCCTCCCCACTCCACCTCCCCCGCTGGGCTGGGTTCTGAGAGGTGATATTCCTCCTGCAACTCTGTTCAGGTATTCAATTCCAAAAGTTATGGCCAACAGTATCCTCGGGATGATAATGTAAAGGCTTTTGCCGTTAAATTAAGACTCATTAAGATAATAAAATGTTTTCTTCGAGTTTATTGTTATTCTGCCTAGGGGATCCGTGGGGGGACACAGGATAAAAACTATGAGGAGAAAGATCTCCGTCACTATGGAAACAGATTCACTTATTTTTATGGGCTGATTTCTAATTCCTCTCCCTCGGCAAAGCTCCCACTAACTTCTGATGCTAGATTATGCTCACTCCGAGGACATTTTGAAGCTTCAGGTGGTATTTCCTGTTTGTTTGGGGAGGGGGGTTGTAGAGAAGGAGGGCTCAATAAAGAGTCAAGATACATAAGAATATCTTTCCAAAGGGTTGACTCAAATCAGAATAGTCAACTGATTGCAGTGAGGGGCCATATTCAGAATTCACTACCAGTGGAGGGAGATACAGCCCCCTAACAGGTACCAGCTTGATATCAACCCTTAGAAACACAGAACACACACACAGAGGGTTCAAGAAGCATACCTCCTGCATGAAATTCTATCCGTTGGCTATGTTCAGCCTGGAGCTTATTGATATAACTATGTACAGATCTCATCACAAAGGGTAGCATTCTTTAAAAAAAAACACAATTTGTTTCACATCAATTATTTTTCACTTCTTGGGTCTCACTATTTGCAGAGTTTATGTTCTTTAATGGAATGCCAGATTCTTTCTCTTATGAGCTATTCCCTATTCCCGTATTAGTAAAATGGCAATAGTGATAAACAGCAACTTCCAGGAACAAAGGAGCGTTGTGATTGATATTTGCTATTATGCTGAACCCTCAGTCTGAAAAACGTTGGGGATATAAATAGCATGCCGATGATTTAACTCAATCTGCTTTCTTGTTTATTCTCATGCCTGGTCATTCAATGTGCTGTGCGATCCCACACACTGTGAGGATGGTCAGTCACAGATCTTTGTATCAGGATCTGTTCAAGGTTCTGAAATGCAGACTGAAATAGTACATGCAGAACTGATGGAAAGATTGGTGGCACCCATCAGGTCTGACTGCACATCAACCACTCCCCTTTCAGGCGACTTAGAAGTGAACCATCAGTCCTGGAAAGCCACTGGACCTAAGCCAGTGGAATCATAATCCAGCAGGTTGAGGTTCAGGTAAAGTTCAATGCAGTGTGTGTGTGTGTGTGTGTGTGTGTGTGTGTGTGTGTGTGTGTTTGGCTGTGGGTGTGGATGTGGGTGTATGAAGGTCATGGGTGTGCTGAAAGGTTTCCTTGGGTGTGGCAAAATGTTCCCTGTATAATCTTTATTATAGAGATTACACTATTTTAAGAATTGGTTCTAAAATGTCTGAATGTTGTGGTTTCATATTGCCAAAGCTTTGACATCAGGAGACACCTGGATGTTTGGACGAATTTCTTCATCATTATGTTTGACACGTGCTGTTCTTTGCTTATTTCAGTGCCAATACTCACATAGCCCTTTAGGGGGCTGTTTATCCCCTGTTTACCTGCCTCCCATCCAAGGAACTCTAAATGATACTGAAAGCAGGATGCAGAATTGAGTAAAAATACACATAAAAGAAGATCAAATAAGTAAACCTGGGACGAAAGAGTACATGACGTAACACCTCATATTCCAAAGGCACATTTTCCAGAGCAGGCCTGGGGGAAGGCGATGTGTATTTGAGGGCTTTGGGAAAAGCACTGGTATTCTTCTGAATTAGAAATAAAAGCTTAGAGATAGACATATAATAGAAATATGGAACAATGACACTAAAATCTTCATTTCACATCAATAACCATATACTGAGACATATATGCAGGGTGCTGTGCAGAAGGCCCTTGCTCACAATGACTTTATAGTCTAGTGGAGGATGCAAACATAAAAACAATGACTCACTGGAAAGAGGAGGGGGGAAGGAGGTGCCTAAGATGATGCTAAGATTCTTACTTGAGTGACTAGCAAGAAATACAGGAGGTTGAGCAATTAAATATTTTTCCAAATATTACAAAAGCAACATATGCTCTGCGGCTCTTCTGGCCGCTGCCCCACCCAGGGAAACAATACTCACAGTCTGCAGAATATCCGCCTACTGCTTTCCTCGTGTCCATTCAAGCATGCAAACATATATACATATATAGGGCTTTTCTATATTTGCTTTGTACAATAATTACATAGTATTATCTAATACAATAGATAATATTATACCTATTACTTTGCAAGTTGCTTTTTGACTTCAGAATACATCATGGACATCCTTCCACAGCAAATAGCTGCATAATGGTTCTAATTCACAGTCATCTATTCTCCCCGATGGGCATTCAGTTTGTTCCCACGTTCCCACCATGACACACAATAAACATCCTTACATATATACTCCTATATAGAGATGTGCTTTGATTTCAATAAGAGAACCCAAAAGTGGGATTGCTGGGTTAAAAGGTATATGTACTTTTCACTGTAACTGAGTTTTCCAGATTTCTTTTGAAAGAATGTGAAGCAATTTTTGCTCTACCAGCAATAAAAGGAATCTTGGTGATGATGTGCAGTTGTGAGGAGTGGGGGCCTGGGTGGTACAGGGGAAAGAAAGGACCATAGTTTAGTTCCATTGTTGACTAGTTAAGTCTAAGAGGCCTGCTGGGCATCTGCGTGTTGATATCCAGCAGGCAGTGAGATGCTCAGCGCTGACAGGAAAGGATCTAAGTTTGAGTGAGGACATAGGAGTGGAATGGACTCGCTCTGGGGAAGAGGATGGAGCAGAGAAGGGAGGGGACTATAGATCCTAAGGTAGTTCCCCCATCACAGAGCTGCGTGGAAAAATTAGGAATTAGCGAAGGAGGTTAAGGATGCGTCAAGAGGTAGCAGAGAAAGAAAGAGAGTGCGGGCTAAGGGAAATATGAGGAAGAGACAGTTTCAAGAAGCAGGGGGTGTACTATGTCACCAAATGCTGGGCGAGACCTTTAATCACAGTGACCTGGACGTTCTCTTCTTATACCTTAGAGTTGGGGCACAGAAATAGGAGCTCCAACTTCCTGGTTTTCTAAAAAACTCATCTGTGTCAACTCTAATGAACAGAGTGATGCAGATACATTAAATATTCTTCCTCCAAAAACCATTCCAAGGCATCACAGCTACTGGCAAAGCTACCAATGAGTTGGAACACGGACGTGTTTCGGTTTCATCTCGTTTCCCCTCCCTCTGCCCTTCTTGTGAAAGAAGTGCTCGCAATCACAGAATAAAAGGCCCTAAGTCACTCACCGAACAGAAACACAGTTCCTAAATTATCGAAAGCTGATTACATCAGTGCTGACAGACACAGGCTATAATGCCATGATCCTCCTCTCATCAGTTTCTCTCTCTGGACCGTGAAAACAGAGTCCTCACCTGCCTGGCATCCACAGTCCTCTTGGGGACAGGCTCTAAATATGTCCGTGCAGCACGTCATGAAATGATCCACGTCATACACCTCCTGACATTGTCCTATGTTCACAGGGGGCACCCGGGACAGAAAGGGACTCTGACAAAAACAGGCACACTTATGTACACACTTAAAATATTTAACCTCCAGAGAACACGTACAACCCCCAACTTCCACCCCCTCATTTCCTGTATTAAGTGATGACCCACCCTGTTCATGGAGCCACCTATGAGAGGGACACTTCAGACAAGAACAGCCCTTTCATGATACGACGAGGCGCAATCCGTGCTGGTGCCACGAGAATGTGTGCAGAGGAAAGAGAGCTTTTCTACTCTGACCTCATGGAGTCAGGTGACACCGAGGTATCAAATGCTGCTCCAGACAGGTTTTCAGGAGGATGGTGTTTGCACAACAGTGATAAAGGCACCCCTGGGAATTGCAAATTCAATCTGACTTACAGCAGTCATGTTTGCCTCCGGAGACTGGGAGGATTTGAGCTGCAGAAGGAAAAAAAAAAAAGCCAACTCTTTGCAGAGCCTGGAAATGAGTGTGGATTGACAAAATGAAACGGCACAGGAGACTGGCGGATCAATGGATAATTGCAGTCAGGCAGCCAGGGCTGGTCTAGCCCAGAGGAGGAAATATCATTTTGATTATGTTCAGGAAGATCTATTTATGAATATAGGTTTCCTGGCTGAGTCAGACTGAATATTGTTCCGGGTTTAAAAAACAAAATTTGGATAAGAATAAACAAAGTTAGGGAAATTCTTTGATCTGGAGCATTTTCAATCTTTTCTGCTGGATGAAGAGTGGTCCTAAAGGAAAAGAAAGGCTTCCCATTCCTATCACAGATCACTTCCACCTGCAACTTGGCAGAGGTTTTATCCCCTTTTCTGGCAAAGAAAGGCCAGGTTTCCTCCTCTTCACACACCCACCCCGTCATGCCTGAGTCTTCTTTTGCTCATGCTTTCTTGGGCCACATGGCTCACCCCAGGTGACAGAGGACACTGTCTTTGTAAGAATGAGGAAGTGAAAGGGCTGTGGCGCAGAGGGGCTGGTACATAGTAAGAGTGGTGATGCTTTTGCATGAGGCAACCAGAAACTCATCAGACTTTGTGTTCAGACAGACCTGAGTTCAGATTCCTTTTCAGCCACTTTACAAGGTGCATGACCTTGAGTGAGTCATATAACCTTGTGTAAAATAGGTTACCCACGTCGTAAGATTGTGGTAAACATTAGAGAGAAAAAGAAATAAACGAATGAACCCACGCAGATATGTTTAATGTCCCTAGCACACAGTAGGCACCATCACAAGGTAATAATTACGTTGAGAATCTATATAATCCTATAAAAATGTGCCTGAGTTGCTGACTTCTGAGTAAGGAACTGGTTTTCTTTCATGTTAAATGCCAACAGTGTTACTCGAGAAATGTCTCGTCTCTACTGTTTTTCTCATAAAACCCATAGCTTTTTTCCCTATCAAGTCACCTGGAGGTTTTGCGGGGGTAGGAACCCCATTGGATCCAGTTTGGGTTTTAGTTCAATGGCACACTACGGTTAGAGGAAATTAGTGGATCGGGAAGCCATTTCTACTTCCGTCTGTGGCCCAGGGAGTCCACATTATGACAGCTTGTCCCATTTGTCCCATAGGTCCTGCTGTGGGACCACAAATTCCCAGCCACCTCTCTCATGAAAACCCCTGCCTTTATATCCACCAGTCCGAGTCTCCACAACCAAGCTCTGCTCCCCCACTTAGAGCTGGTCTGGCAGAGAGTCCCAGTCAAGAAGGCTAGCTGTGATCAGAGGGCTGGAGTTAGGGGGTAGTACCCACGGAGACACTCGTGGAATGTTAAGAGCTAGAGGGGTGAGCCCAGGCCACCCTCTCCACACCCCACGAACATCTGTGTGGCACCTGGTCTGTGCCAGGCCCAGAGCTAGGCGTCAGAGACAGAGTGTGGAACAAGCCATAGTCCCTTAGTGTCTAGTAAGGGGTGTAGACATGTGAACTGCATTTATAACAGCGCCATTATTGCCCACGATTGGGGAAATAGAGGGTGCACAGAGATGAGGCCCCTAACCCAAAATGGGGAAAGTCACCAAGGCTTCCCCAAGGAAGTGAGATTGGAAACCAAGTAGGAATCAGCCAGGCAACGAAGGATGGGATGAAGATGAGGAAGGAAGAAGTTTCCTAACAGAGGGAGCAACATGTAGGGCGAGGGAGGGAGCTGGCAGGGGAGCCAATGCAGAGTGTGTCGCCAAGAGACAAAGGCTGGGGAAGCAGAGCAGACTGTAGGCAAATTATTTAACCCCTCAAAACATTTTTGTGTGGGCTTCCCTGGTGGCGCAGTGGTTGAGAGTCCGCCTGCCGATGCAGGTGCAGGGGACGCCGGTTCGTGCTCCGGTCCGGGAAGATCCCATATGCCGCGGAGCGGCTGGGCCCGTGAGCCGTGGCCGCTGAGCCTGCGCGTCCGGAGCCTGTGCTCCGCAACGGGAGAGGCCACAGCAGTGAGAGGCCTGCGTACCGCAACAAAAAAAAAACAAAAACAGAAAAAAGCATCTTTGTGAAGGATATTATAATGTTCTCTTGGGATTACTGTGGTAGCAAAATAAAATAATATATTAAGAACCATCCAGCATCTGCCCTGATGCCAAGTTAAGCACTCAGTAAATGCTAGTTGTTAGTAATACCCTGCTTCAGATGGCAGTATTGAGGCTGTGGAGGGAAGACGATTCGACTGAGTCTAGATCACAGGGGAAGCAGGAAGGGGAATAAGCACCATAGACCAGGTGATGCTGTAACTGCATCCGACCTTCCTGTGACTGCTCTTTAAGGTTGTTGGTTCAGGATATGCAGACAAGTACACATCAGCCCACTCGAAAGCCCAGGGATAAGACGCAGCCTCAAGTGAATGGATAAGCTTCTCAGTGCGGGGTGGGAGAGGTGCTTCTGTTCACATTCTGGGTGGGAAAATTCTTTGTTGTGCAGGACTGTCCCTCACACAGCAAGACGTTTAGCATCTCTCAGCGCATCCACTACAGTCCAGTAGTGCCCTCAGTCTCTGTGACAACACTTTTCTAAACACCCTCCACAGGTTAGACTGTCCACCATTGACAACCTGCTCATGAGTATTTTGAATTTGAAAGCATCTCTCAACCAAGGAAGACTGGAAACTCTTAGCCTAGAAAAGGTTTAGATCTAGAAAAGGGATCTAGAACTTCAGAGTAATAAGCTTGACTGAAGGTAAGTATTTCAGAAGACATCCACGTTACAAATTAAATGGATAAATACACAGTCAAAGGAAAAACAAAATTAAATAAATGATATTCATGTTACTTGTACCTTTCTATCCTCTATTCACCTACAAAGAAGAAATAACCTAAGTAAGGAGAGTAAGTTCTCTTTTCTGATGTAGAGTAGACCAATTCCATGTGTCTGGTGAGCACCCTCAGAGAAGAAAGCAGAAGTTGGCACAAATTATGTGAATGGAATAATTATAGTTGTCTTTCAGAATTGTCAGCAAATTAATTTCTCGGGCTATTTTAAAGAGTTATCCAGGCACTAGCTTCCGAGAAAACAAAACCTAGCATTCATTCCTTACCTCATCTCACAAAAATGAAACAAGGCTGCTCAGATTTTGTCTGTCTTTTTAGTGCTATTACTGGATGCTTTAAACTTCATTTCCCCGTGTGTCCATCTTGCTCCTCCCTACAAGGAAAGATAAAATACCACAGCATATGTCACTAAGGAGATAATCACGGAGAGTCTAGGCCAGGGGAGGGATCGGTAGATACGAAGTTCCATTCCAGAATCACTTTCTACTGTCCATTCTGGGTCCAAATCACGCTCTGCTCTGTTAGTCTGGGGTCCCGATACCACAACCCGGACAGCTTGAAGACGTGGAAATGATCTGTGCCCTTGGGGATACGGATTAACTCTGCCCCAAGGCCTGCGGCCACTGTCTGCCTCTCACACACTCTGCAGGCTCATGAAAGGCAGCCCCATACGCTGTCTTCCCGTCAATGGAGAGCAGCTCTGCCCGGCCAGCCTGGCCGCCCTATTTCAGCTCTGCCCCTTATCCTTTAGCTGAACAAATGAGGACGAGGCCCAGAGGGAAGACAATCAGTCCTTCTGTTCCTGAACTACTAGCCACGTGAGCTTTGCTGTTAAACAAGGTTGCTGTGTTTTACCTTCAGGGCAGAGAAACAATGCACATTCTCAAAAGGATTTTTGAGATATTTGGGGTAAACAAGACTGCCAGAGGTCTATTGAAAATCCACACTGATGAACATACTGAAAGAATTAAGTATGGTTACCTAGCCATAAAACCTACTGTTGGTCCATTGGGGTTATCATTAAGGAAAGAATGCCAAGAGAGAGATGTTTAGGGAAATGTGTGACAGTAAGCAGTGTGTGCACCACGGCTGTGACCTCAAGCCAAATCTCCACAGTTTGCTTTTTTTCTTTTCTCTCTTGGAAAAGTGAAAAAAAAAAAAAAACTGGTAATAATTTTCTCACCACTAATTTTTAATGTGAAATACAGAATAAAGTCTAAGTCAGATCAATCAAATTTTTAAAAGGCAATGGTAGATCACTGAAAATGTTTCCATGGAATAAAACAAATCTAACAGAAGAGAATGGTAGCAGCAAGTCCTGTAAGATTTCCCAAACTTGTATTATTTTCTCATTCAAAAGATAAGGCAGAATAAGACTTGACATAAATTCTTGACAAGGGTGCCAAAATAATGGCATGGGGAAAGAATGGTCTTTTCAACAAATGGTGCATATCCATTGTAAAAAAATGAAGCTGGACTCCTTCCTTACACCGTAGATAAAAATGAACTCTAAATGGACCACAGACTTAAATGTAAAAACTAAAACTATTAAAACTCGTAGAAGAAAACATAGGAGTTAATCTTCACGACCTTGGGTTAAGCAACATCTTCTCAGATACAATATCCCAAGGAACAAAAGTAAAAATAGATAAATTAGGCTTCATTAAAATTAAAAAAAAATTGTGCTTCAAAGGACACTGTCAAGAAAGTGAAAAAATGAACCACAGAATGGGAGAAGATATTTGCAAAGTACAAATCTGATAAAGGATTTGTATCCATAATATATAAAGAACTTGTACAACTCAACAATAAAAAGACAAATAACCCCATTTTAAAATAGGCATAGGATTTAAATAGGCAGTTCTCTGAAGAAGATTTACAAATGGCAGTAAGGACATGAAAAAATTCTCACCATTATTAGCTATTAGAAAAATACAAATCAAAACCACAACAAGTTGTGATGAATTGAGCTATTGGGATTGACATGTATACACTGATGTGTATAAAATTGATGACTAATAAGAACCGGCTGTATAAAAAAAAAAGTGCCTTCTTGATAAAATGTTTAAAATAAGTCAAAAAAAAAAAAGTTGAATACATTAGAAGCAGAGAGCAGAACCATGGTTACCGGGGTGGGAAGGTAGGGGAAACAGGGGAGATGTTGGTTAAATGGTACGAAGTTGCAGTTATGTAAGATGAATAAGTCTAGAGATTTAATGTACAACATGATGACTACAGTTAATAATACTGTATTGTATACTAGAAATTTGCTAAGAGAGTAGACTTCAGGTGCGTTCGCCATATACAGTACAAAAAAAATGGAACATAGGCAGAACACTCTATGACATAAATCACAGCAAGATCCTTTTTGACCCACCTCCAAGAGAAATGGAAATAAAAACAAAAATAAACAAATGGGACCTAATGAAACTTCAAAGCTTTTGCACAGCAAAGGAAACCATAAACAAGACCAAAAGACAACCCTCAGAATGGGAGAAAAGATTTGCAAATGAAGCAACTGACAAAGGATTAATCTCCAAAATTTACAAGCAGCTCATGCAGCTCAATAACAAAAAAACAAACAACCCAAGCCAAAAATGGGCAGAAGATCTAAATAGACACTTCTCCAAAGAAGATATACAGATTGCCAACAAACACATGAAAGAATGCTCAACATCATTAATCATTAGAGAAATGCAAATCAAAACTGCAATGAGATATCATCTCACACTGGTCAGAATGGCCATCATCAAAAATTCTAGAAACAATAAATGCTGGAGAGGGTGTGGAGAAAAGGGAACACTCTTGCACTGTTGGTGGGAATGCAAATTGATACAGCCACTATGGAGAACAGTATGGAGGTTCCTTAAAAAACTACAAATAGAACTACCATATGACCCAGCAATCCCACTACTGGGCATATACCCTGAGCAAACCATAATTCAAAAAGAGTCATGTACCAATATGTTCATTGCAGCTCTATTTACAATAGCCAGGACATGGAAGCAACCTAAGTGTCCATCAACAGATGAATGGATAAAGAAGATGTGGCACATATATCCAATGGAATATTACTCAGCCATAAAAAGAAACGAAATTGAGTTATTTGTAGTGAGGTGGATGGACCTAGAGTCTGTCATACAGAGTGAAGTAAGTCAGAAAGAGAAAAACAAATACCGTATGCTAACACATTAAAAAAAAAAAAAAAGGTCATGAAGAACCTAGGGGTAAGACGGGAATAAAGACACGGACCTACCAGAGAATGGACTTGAGGATATGGGGAGGGGGAAGGGTAAGCTGGGACAAAGTGAGAGAGTGGCATGGACAGATATACACTACCAAATGTAAAACAGATAACTAGTGGGAAGCAGCCGCATAGCACAGGGAGATCAGCTCGGTGCTTTGTGACCACCTAGAGGGGTGGGATAGGGAGGGTGGGAGGGAGGGAGACGCAAGAGGGAAGAGATATGGGGATATATGTATATGTATAACTGATTCACTTTGTTATAAAGCAGAAATTAACACACCATTGTAAAGCAATTATACTCCAATAAAGATGTTAAGAAATAAAATAAAAATAAATAAATAAATAAATAAAAATGGTAACCTTGTGAAGAGATGAATATGTTAATTAGCTTGACTATAGTAATAATTTCACTATGTACATGCATATCAAAACATGTTGTACATCTTAAATATATCTATTTTTATTTTTAAAAAGTAAATAAAAGTAAAGTATTTACTTTAAAAAAAACCCAACAAAACACAAGATACCACTTCACACCCACTCGGATGGCTATAATAAAAAACACAAATAATGAAAAGTATTGTCAAGGATGTGGAGAAATTGGGACCCTTGTACAGTGATGGTAGTGATGTAAAATAGTAGAGGTTCTGTGGAAAACAAAATGTTAAACAGAGTTACCACACGATCTATCAATTCCATTCATAGGTATAGACCCAAGGGAAATGAAAACACATGTCCACACAAAAATCTGTACACAACTGTTCATAGCAGCATTATTCATAAAAGCCCCAAAGTGGAAACAACCCAAATGTCCATCAGCTGAGAAATGGATAAATAAAATGCACCATATTCATTCAATGGAATATTATTACTCAACCATAGAAAGGAAGTAGGTACTGATTTCACAAATGGGAAAATTTAAGTTTAGAGAGATTGCGTCCCTTATCCAAAGTCACTCAACCTTCAAGGGGCTGAGTTAGTTTTAGGTCACCGGTGTGTCTCCAAAGTGGATGCTCTTAAGCAGCCGGCTTCTTATTCCCTATAGGAAAGGTACCATAGATTGCTTTTTTTGAAGACTCGCTCTATGCCAGGTACTATGTATACATAATCTCACTGCTCTTCACCACACCTCTGCTAGGTCAGTATTATTATTTCTGTCTCTACAGCAGAGAAATCATGCAAAGGAGGAGTTAAAGGCCTTGCCCAGGTCATAATGCTGGAAATTGGGTGGAGCTGCGATTTGAACCCAGGTCCATTCACTCCCAGAATCACCATTCTTTCTGCTAAGTCTTGCTGTCCCTGTCATCAGGTTCCTGAGATGATTCTCTGATGTGTCTCTGGGGTCTGCCCTGTTCCTTCCTTTCCCACAGACACAATGCTGGCCTGATGCTCAGATAGATAACTCATGCCAGGATTTCTCCATGAATTTCTGGTTGGACTCATTTCCGTGAGCTTCATCCTCTTTCCAATCCACTTTTCAATCACCAGCCTCTTCTTTCTAACAGGCCACTTCTATTTATTTATTCTATTTCTCCATCACCTAAGAACATGCGATGCCTATGGAACCAAATCCAAATTCCTCAGCTTGGAATGTGTGGGTCCCCATACTAAATCTGGATGTACACTAGAATCTTCAGGAGCTTTGCAAAATCCTGTTGCTCAGGACACACTCCACACCAATTAAGTCAGAACTCCTGGGCTTGGGATCCAGGCATCAATATTTAAAAAATCTCCCTAGGCGATTCCAATGTGAAGTCAAGATTGAGAAGCACGGAAACAAACCAACTGACTCCCTAATTGCCTCCCTAAGCCTGCCTCCTAATTGCTAGGCTAATCTCTTTTTTGTCTTTCATATCTACCACCTTTGCTCCCACAGTCCTACTCATTGGCTCAGGGCGAATGCCTTCTCCTCCCTTCTCTGATAATTCAAGTCTTCACCTGTCAGACCTCAGCCCATCTCCACCCACTCCAGGAAGACTTCCTTGAATATACTGACCTCTGAACAAACCCTGTATCTAAATATGCACTTATGGTCCAGGTAATTGAGTTGAAAACATGATAATACAATCCTTTTCTTGCTCTCTAACTGCTTTACAAGTATGAGTCTATAGTCACTCCAATTGTGTAAAACATTAGTGCCAAGATCTTTCCGTGTGTGCTTTGTTATTCCGTGGATGTTCCCTTTTCTGCTTTCAGTACCCTGCATCCTTGGAGACCTAACTTGTGCATTTATTCCCTCCCTCTAAAGTTTTATTTACCCACCCAGTCCTGTTACCCTGACTTCAATGCTACTGATCTTCATTCCTTCAATAGATCTGGCATTTTCACTCCTCTATGCTCTTGCCTTTGCCAAGAATTCCTTACCCTCCAACCTGGCAAGATTCTTCGTTCATTTTCAAGGCTTTCTTCCCTCTCCACTTGTCTAGGAGTCTTCCCTTGTCAGACAGAACTAATGGTACCTTATGTATTGGTGCTTTACAACACCGTTCCTCCTGCACTTCATTAATACCAGTCATTAGCACTTATCACAGTGTATTATAGTTCATAGGCTGCTGCAGATTTTAAATAAGAAAGCACGGCAAATGTGCATGTAACAAAAGAGTGGATTGTTCCAACATAAAACCAAACTTCTGATGCTGTATTTTCCTTATAAGCCTGACAATAAAGTGCTGTTGACTTGAAAGACCATTTTCACAGCTCATAACATTACTGGGATAGGGGTGGTGGGTGGCCTTTGGAAGGCCCTGGCCCAGGACACCTGGTATTTTGTGCGCATATCCTGTGTGTAGGTGTGGGCTGTCTTCCTTTCAATAGAAGCAGCAAAGAAAGGGAGTGGTGGGGAGGTAAGATGTGCAAAACGTGTCCCTCTCTTTGAAGTCCAGCACTGATCGGAGATAAAAAGCAAGCTTGAAAGCGTGATGCCTTAAGCAGGCCCACACAGTAACAGGTTTTTTTTTAAGTTCAGATTCAAATAATCTTGCAATAATCCATGTTAAAAAGTCACCAAGAGAAACTGTCACAAATAAGAATTCCAGACCCAGGAGGATCTTATCAATAAGGGACTCCAAATCCCTCCTCTGAGAAACACTTTTTTTGTAGAGGACTAAGAAGTTAATTACACATTTCAAAATCCAACTGTGGCAGGGTTGCTGCTATAAGCTGAGTTTTTAAATTTTGAAATTGCCATTTTCCCATCTCCATACTAATCCATTATAACAAGATAATAGGTAGAGAGCATCAGGAATTCAACAGTAAATAAAACGGTGCCCAACCAATCCCGCTTTTGTAACTGAAACTTGTTTTACAGTTTCTTATTCTAAAGTCCCCTTGAAAGACTCCAGATTGAACTCTGAGTTCCTCTCAAGTTCTCTCTTCAGCACTGATGAACTAACATGCAGATTTTAGAAGAGATCTCAGATCACATTCCCATCTCAGCACGATGACTTTCTCCTACTTCAGTCAAAGTTCATTCAAACCCAGGTTTTGTCTAAACAATAACTCACACTGTGTGATGTCATGACTTGTCTACAATATTTCTTTGGCTCTAATCAAGTTATCCCCGGGCTCACACGTCTTCAGTGATAAAGAGGCATGAATATGAATTGAGGCAGAGTTCCACTGAAGTAGACTGGGAAGATGAGAAAAGGTGCAGGAAAAGGATTCCTGGGAGAGGTGGGCTTCAGAATTTTTTTTTTTTTTTTAATGAATGTCTTTTGGATATCTGGAGAAGAGAAAGTAATTCTGGATAATAAGGATGGAACAAATAAAGGCTCAGGGACAGGTAGAAAGGAATCTGTCACTGGCAATATGACAGGTACAGCTGCTTGTCTTCTGTTATAGGCTGAATTCTGTCCCCCTCAAAATGCATACGTTGAAGCTCTAACCCTTCCAGTACCTCAGAATGTGAGCGTATTTGAAGATAGGGCCTTAAAGAGCTGATCAAGTTAAATGAGGCCATTAGGATGGGCTCTAATTCAACCTGACTCGTGTCCTTATACAAAGAGGAGATCTGTACACACAGGGAGGCACCAGAGAGGAAAGACCACGTGAGCACAGAGTAAGGAGATAGCCAACCACAAGCCAAGGAGAGGGGCCTCAGAAGAAACCAATCCTGTCAGCACATCGACCATGAACTTTCAGCCTCCACAACGGTGAGAAAGTAAGTTTGTGCTGTTTAAGCCAGCCAGTGTTGGTATTTTGTGATGGCAGCCTGAGCAAGCTAACCAGCCACTCCTCTCCTCCCATCTTCTACCTGGCAGAGCTCACCTCCAGCATAGGGTCTCCCAACTGCCCTTGGTGCTAAACCATGGACAACTGCACCCATCCTGGTGCAAAAGGGAAAGTCTACTGAGGGACTCTGGGAAAACTCTTCTTCTATCATGAACAAGGAGAGACAGGTGGGGGGAAAGTCCTGCCCAGGACACTGTTCTTCAATGACATAAGCCCTGGAGTTGTGGTGGCCATCTAGTATCATGAGATGAACATGAGAAAATTACAGAGAGATTCTGTACCACCCTTGGCAATCAACTCTTTAACTGCCTTCCTTAGTTTTCCTGTCATGTGAGACAATGACTGCTACTGTCTAAGCCCATTTTCGTTGGATTTATTACTTGCTGGGTCCAGGGAGGAGAATGACCTGGCTAATGTAAGAGATCACATTAGTGAAACCAAGTAGACCAAGGTTCTGGAAAAAGGCCTCTGAAGGTTTTAGAGAAAGTAAAATAGAAATGTGGGGAAGAGAAAGAAGAATTAGAAATAAATTCTGAGTCTCTAGACTGGGAGCCTGTGAGAACGGGACTACCTATAAGAAGTATGGGTTACCTTCTCCTCTGGGAGAACTTGTTAGTTTTCTAGCCCATCTCTCTGAGTATGTGGCTCAGTGAGAGGTCAGCTGGATTGGATAACAAAACACTAAAAGTGCTGAGAGTGAACCTGGGTCTGGGGTAGGAACTGAAAAGAGATTTGGAAGGGAATCCTGTCAGTGGGCCAAGTGGATGCTAATGCCTGCTGTTAAAGTAGGTATACCCACTGCTCACATCAGACCTCAAAGCACAGAAACCCGTGCTTGAAGCATATTCCCACAAACTCCTGCTATCTGTTGCCAGTTTTACAATAATTCAAGTAAAATTCTTTTGAGCTGTAAAAACCTTGTGAACTGTGAGTCTCTACAGGCTCTGCAGTGAGAGTCTGGGGGACCTGATGCCTGGACCTAAATCTACCACTAACCAAATGAACTCAGACAACTCACAACTTCTCTGGATCTCAATGGCTTCAGCAACAGAACAAGGGGGTTTGATGAGAACAGCGGTCATTTTTTTGGCAGTGGAACTCTTATTTGACATAAATCATATTCAAACCCCCAATATCTCTACTACTCATAATTCACAATAATTGCATACTTAACCTCTGCCAGGCTTTGTACTAAGCACTCCAGGTAGATGACCTCATTTTTAAAAATTTATTAATTTAATTGGAGCAGAGTTGCTTTACAATGTTGTGTTAGTTTCTGCTGTACAGCAAAGTGAATCAGCTATATGTATACATATATCCCCTCTTTTTTGGATTTCCTTCCCATTTAGGTCACCAGAGAGCATTGAGTAGAGTTCCCTGTGCTATACAGTAGGTTCTCTATTTTTACATACATAGTTACCTATTTTATACATAGTAGCGTATATATGTCAATCCCAATCTCCCAATTCATCCCACCCCCCCAACCTTGGTATCCATATGTTTGTTCTCTATGCCTGTGTCAGACGACCTCATTTAAATTCTCACTCTTAACAGTATAAAATAGGAGATGTAATTATCATTCCTGTTTTATGAATGAGGAAACTGAGGCACAGAGAAGTTAAGAAACTTGCCCAAGATCACACAGCTAGTAAAGAGCAGGGAGTCTGACTCTCCGGTCTTGGTTCTTAACCCCCAGGCTAAATGGAAGTCCTGTTTTGGTGTGTGTGTGTGTGTCTGTGTTTATGCTATTGGGGAAGGGGGCATGTGAGATTCTTAATACAATAGAGTGCAGAAAACTTGGCTTTTTCACTAGTGCCTGAGGTAGCTCTATGGCACCCTCCAGAGAACTGAGGAATCAGAGAATAAAAACCCTCCAAACCATATGATCTTCAAAGCAATAATGTATTACACTAACACAGTAGGCAGATGAAGGTTATCTGAATGGGTTTTGTGGGGCAAGGGGAGATGTGATACAACTGGAAAATAAAGCAGCAAATTATCCCATTGTTTTGATTTGTTTTTAGTTACAGTTTTGAATAAATTTCAATTCACATCAATAATCATATGAAGATCACACACTCATATACAAAAAAGAGCAAGGGCTGTAAAAATCTTGAGAACCACTGATTAGACAGCTCTTCAGATCTATGAATTTTAATTTCCCTGGTTCTGCCATCTGCTTAGTTTCTGCTCATTCTCACCACTCCTTGTTCAACTTCCTAATCCTGTGTCAGGTAAGGCAGGTCACACACCCTAATTAAGATGGGCACCCATGTGACAGGCCAATCAATGGCTCCCTGGGTGGGATACTAATCATTATAACAGCTAACATCTATTGTATCCTTAATACGTGCCAGAAATCACAATAAAGATTTGTATGTACGTAAACTGGTTTAATCTTCACACGATTCCAAGTATCTATTATGTGCTAAGCAGAATCTCTTCCAGAGGCCTTTTCTAATCTCCTGGCTCAAGAGAAGTGGCCCTTCTGTGAGCTCTCATTACACCTGGCACACAACTCTAACAAAGCACATAGCTAATCATATCAATTCACCCGACTCACATCTGCCTTCCTGAATAGAGTATAAGCTCCTGGAGGGAAGAAACTTTGTCTTATACATTCTGTGTCTCTAACACTAGGCACAGAGATTGGCATACAGTAGGCACTTGAGAAATGTTTGCTCAACACTGGCAGACACTTTCACTGAGCTACCGCAAATGCTTTCCTAGCCCATCCCTCCTTGGTTACCTCCATTCTGGAGACTGGAAAAACTAGGTAACTTAACCAGTTTTTCAGGAAGATTTTGGGAAAGATATTTCTCTTCCCGACACTATAAAGGCATCTGACAAGAAAGCTTGTGCGGATAGATGCTTAGAGCTACTGCAGCCATTCTGTGATAATGAGGGAAAGACCAAGAGAATCACAGGAACCCAGAACCAGATCCTTGATGTCTTTGAGCTACTGAACCTTTGCCACAATCACCTCTCTCCAAGACTACCTGTTGTGTTAGAAAACTAAACTCTGTTTGTTAAAAACACTGAGAGTTTCTGTTACTTCAAGCTTAAAGCATTTCTTTTTTTTTTTTTTTGCAGTACATGGGCCTCTCACTGCTGTGGCCTCTCCTGTTGCCGGACACGCAGGCCCAGCGGCCACGGCTCACGGGCTCAGCCGCTCCGCAGCATGTGGGATCTTCCCGGACCGGGGCATGAACCCATCTCCCCTGCATCGGCAGGCAGACTCTCAACCACTGTGCCACCAGGGAAGCCCAAGCATTTCTTTTTATACAGGAACATTTTGAAATTAATAAAAACTGGTCCCTAACCTTAAAAGAAACACCTTAAAAAAAGGGTCACCAGAGTAAATACAGGACACCAGATTAAATATAGGACTTATTAAAAACAATGCACCATTCTTCAGTATAAGTATGTCCATTCAATTTTGGGACATATTTATATTAAAAATACTTGCGGTTTATTAGAAATTCAAATTTAACCGGGTGTCCTGTATTTTTATTTGCTGTATCTGGCAGCTCTTTGTAGATAGTAGTAAACAGCTTCTAAGAGTAGCAGAAGAGATGCTTAAATCAGGGCATCTGATTTAGCAAACAAAACCACTCCCAGGATAACACCAATAGTAACAATGTACATTACATGACCTTTTACAGTTTTCAGAGAACTTTCATAGACGTGACTCATTCAGTAACTAGCTGCTGTTTACATTTTATAAAAAGACTCTACCCTAGTGGGTTATTTGCCCAAAGTGGTACAGTTGGTAAGTAAAGGAGTAGAGATCTGAACTTGTATCTCCAGATTTCTGGTTCCATGCTGTTTCTTTATACTTGAGGTTCTCAAACTTTAACATGCATCAGAATCACCTGGAGGGCTTGTTAAAATACTGATTGCTGGACCTTCACCTAGTAGCAGGTCTGGGGTAGGGCCAAGAATTTGCATTTCTAACAAGGTTCCAGTGATGCTGATGCTGCTAGTACTGGGAACACACTTTGGAAACCACTGCTTTATACTATACCAAGGCAGCTGTTTTCTAAGAGGACAGAATCAACAATCATCTATCCTGTTTCCAAGAAGAGAAAAACCTAGAAGGCATATCAAAGCCAAATGATAACACATTAATTGCAAAGGCCCCCTTTTTCTTTGACTTAATATCACCTGGAGCTTGCAAGTTAAATGCATATGTGGGGAAGCACATGAAAATGAATGTGATGCCTTATATTCCACTCTCTTGAACACTGGTTTTTATTCATGGGTATACCTGCTGCCCAAACAAGCTGGAGGTCTTACTCAAGCATGGGAGGTGGGAGTGGGGATTGAGTGTATGTGTGTGTGCCTCTTGTCTCTGTGTGCCGCATTTTTGGAGGACAGGTTGCAAGAAGATTAAGGGTCACCACAAAACCGCTCAGGGGCCTGGAAGTGAAAATCCCTGGTGTCCTCAACCTTAAAATCACGTGTGGGTCAGGGCATGAAACTTGACCCTTTGCATGATAAACCAAGAGATGTCCTTCCTTTATCCAGAGTTGATTACACTCTCCCTCTTTGTTTTCTCCTTTCCTTGTCTCCTTCATACTCCCACAGCAGCCACCTACCAGACAGGAAGATAAAACCGAAATGGAGAAGTGCAGCCAACTGTAAAGCAGTCGAGTGTGGCTGCCAAACCACAGTCAAGAGAGGATGAGGAGGGGTGACGTGGAAGAGAAGAAAGAGAGCTCTTTATCCTCTGAGTCTCTGAGTGGTAATTTCACTGTCTATGTATACAGTAGCCGAGAGCACTGAAAACAAATACAATCATACTACAAACACGGTTCATATTCTTGGAGCCTCCCTCCATGGGAGTCTTCTGGGGACCTGCAACACTCTCCAGCCAACCTTGGACCCTTGGGTTGGTAAACCAGGACCCGTCACTGCATTCCAGGTCAGTGACCATCTCCTGTCTGTCCAGATAGTTTCTTCAGCCATGAGACAATGAAGACTAATCAGTGTCATTTGTTAATTTTCCAAAAATTAGTGTTGTATAAAACTACAAAGAATAATGTAACAACAAACCCTCACAGTCCTACTATCCAGATTTAGCAACTGTTACATTTGGTTGTATCTCTTCCAGGTGTTAATATTTTGTTTTTATGGAATTACATGACAGATATAGTCCAAGAGCTTTAGCCCTGTCCTTTTTCCATTACCCTTTCAGGCAACAAATATCGTGAGTTTTGATTCCTTTTATTTTGTTAAAAATTTGCATATATAAACATGGATTATAAGACAACCCATAATATTATTATATTTTTGTTTTTATTAAGAATATATTATTTATTATTATTCATATATTTGTTAATAATATAACTTTTTTTTGTTTATATAAGTGATTCATATTGAGTGTTTTGTCCTTCTCCTTGTTTTCATTCCACATAAAGTTCTTGGGCTCTAACCAGTTGATTTAGATGATCATTTTTACCTGTTCATTATATTTGCCCATGTATTTCTCTATAGTGGGCTGTGAATTGTTTCCAACTTTGTTTACTCTTACAAGCAATGCTGCAATGCCCACCCTATTACATGACCCTGTGCACATACACCAGAGTTTCTGTTGGATATATACACAAAAGTGGAATTATTGAGACCTAGGTATTATATCTTGAATTTTACTAGATGCTGTCAATATAGCTTGAAAGTGGGTATATCACGCTGTATTCCCAAGACTAAGGAGGGAGGATACCGTTACTCCCACATGCTGACAACTGTTGAAATTGTCAGACTTGTTAGTTTTTGCTAATGTCAGTCTGAAATGAAAGGTGTCTGCCTCATGCTTGTTTTGATTCACATTTCCTTGTAACGGATTGAGTTTTTTTTTTCTGATTCAATTTCCTTCTCTGTGACTTGTCTGTTTACATCCATTGCCCATTTTTCTATTACTTGTCTTTTGTCTACTGATTTGTAGGAATTCTTTTTTACACATTCAGAACAATAGTAATTTGCATATTATATATAAATATTGCAAGTATCTTTTTCCTGTCCTTGGCTTATATTTTAACGTTGTTTATGAGTAAATTATTTGATGAAGAAGCCAAAAGGAGCGATCTAAAAGCCACAGATTCAGTGCTCACCCCATCACAAACCAACATGCTTGCTCATGTGTTCCCTCTTGCAGAAACGTTGTAAAATAAAGCCTTATCATGGTTAAAGTGTGCAATGAGACAATTTATGGTATCAGAAGTATTTGGGGACACTTGTTAAAAGGTCAGAGATTTTTCTTCTGTAGGACTGGGGTGAGTCCCAGAAATATATACTGCAAATAAGCTCCAGGAGACAAAGATATAGCAGATCAGTGGGCCAGACTTTGAGGACACTCTTGACAGAGTTGAGAAATCAAAGCACTTAGTGAAGCTGGTGGGGGCCCTTGGGAGGTCTGGGCCTCCAGCCACCTGTGTGAGTATTAGATGTGCCTCTCTCCTGTGGATCTATAGGCTCTGCAAGGACAGGGACATTCCTCTTCTGTTTTCTCCCAGCATCTAGCATCATGCCTGGCTCAATAAATAATTGTGGAATGAAGAAACGTTCCACGTATCACAGTTAGTAGGTAACCACCCATGTCTAAGAAGAGTCTTAGGAAAGCCTGTACTTAGCCTCAAACTCTAAAATTTCCTCTCCTGCTGAAAGGGAGGTAGGCAACAATAATTCATTCTATATGCTAAGTGTTCTTGACCTCAGTTAATTCACATTATTGACCCTCTGCCCTGAGAATTGTCATCTGAAAGTACGTATTACGAAAATAAACATTCCTAATTATGTGTGTCTATAAAATGACAGTCAATTGAGTGGAGAAGGAAATCTGTCTAAACCCTTTACTGTGTGAAAATCAAACACACAGGCATTTCTTTGGAAGCTGATGCTCAAAAAGTACTTGTTAGGATACCTGCAATACCTTCTCTTTTCACCTTGTCCCAGTGCCACAAGACAGAGCAAGTTCCTAAGTCCTATGCCTCATGCCATCTCTGTGAAGCAAGTATGATTCATCGGCCCTAACCTCTTAGTCCTGACAATTGCCTGCATCCGGTTTAGACCATCTCTGTCTTTGATCAAAACTGTCAGCATTTTCTTTCCTCTATACTTTAGTCATACGCTACTGAGATGATCATTGGATCTTCTCTCCAAAGCAGGCCAGCTAATGACACCTTCCAGCTAGGCAACAATTTTCCCTGTTAGATCTGGGTGTGATGCAATGGTTCAGAGATGTTTAGCAGGGAAGAAAAAAGGTAAGCATTTCTGAGAGCTTTGTCACCTCCACCTATCTCTGATTCCTCAAAGGGACAGGTATCTCTGAATAGCCTCAAAAGATGTAATGAAAAGAGGCCCTGAGAAGTACATTTGAGCAACAGGTATGACAGAGCTACTGGGGAATGTGGTTTAGGGAGGTTCTTATTTCTCTTAGATGTTTTTATTTTTAGAAGTAACATTAAAACTTTTATAAGAAATACAAAGATGTTAAAACTCCTTATATGTTTAATCAAGAAATCCAGGGAGATGTTACTGGTTTGAAGATAGAGACCATGAATTTGTCTTCTCTTAGAGCTAGGGGAGATGATAGTCTTATAGTCTTACACCAAAGACTGTGGTGAGACTGACACACAGTTGACATAGAACAGAGGTGGGTAGAGTATCTTCTCTGGAGGAGAGTCCGGAATTCATTCTATCTACCTCCCCCAGGTCAACAGCCAAGCTCAACACTATTCTGATCTTCAGAGCAATTGCCTTCTCTTCACTTCTTCCCTGGAAGAACCAGACCGAAGGTGGATCTATACAGAACTGTTGTCTGGGCCTTCACACACCATGCATGGTGCCAGGGTGGGAGGCACTCACAAACACAATGCATAGGGAGTATAGGAATTTGTCAGCTGGTTTTGTCAACTGACAGAGTTTTCATAGCTTGGATGAATCGAATCCAAGGGGTTTTTTGCCTATAAACTTATATATAGCCTCTGAAGATATTTTAAGCTATATAGTTCTGACAAATTAGCACTTGACTCCTAAAAACATTTTTTTCCTATGGGCCTAATATTGTGTGATAATTATTTTCTGATCTTTTTAAAGCTCTTGGCTTTGGAAACGGGAAGTGGGAAAATAAACCAGAAAATCAAAACATTCTGATTTAAGGCAAAATCTGAGTGGCACTAGTTCTGGCACAATGTATTTTCTGATCCTGACATCACAAATAATATCAGTCCCACAACAGCTGTGAAGAAAATAAAGACTAGATTTAAAACAAAATGTCTGTGGGAGAAAAAAAATCTTATCCCAATTGTTTCCTTAACCTTTTATAAATTCGTGTTTGAGAAGAAGCAGCAAAATGGAGAGTAACTCTTGGTCTTCTTATGAAAGTTTGATTCATATGCCTCATATCTCAAATGCTCCAAACTCTGCAAGCCTCATTCCCATGGTTCAATCTTTCCCACCCATTTGCTTCTCCTCTCTTCCCATGAGTACAGGTATATGAGTATGTTCGTGTGTGTATGTGAGTGTGTGTGTTCCTTGCTCTTGCATCTTGTTTCAATGCTCCAGAAGCCAAGACATGGTGGAAACCCTTCTTGGACCAGTAGCTTTCTCTTCTCCGTGGCCACCCTTCATGCCCCTCCAT
Source organism: Tursiops truncatus (assembly GCF_011762595.2). NCBI lineage: Eukaryota > Metazoa > Chordata > Mammalia > Artiodactyla > Delphinidae > Tursiops > Tursiops truncatus. The sequence goes on from NC_047038.1 coordinate 96,339,997, forward strand.
GAGAGATGAGCTCATGATCACCTGCCATTTCTTCAGTGCCTTCTATGTCCCAGACACTGGCACCTTTACATTTATCTCATTTAATCATCAAAATAGGCCTGTGGTGTACAGAGTACGTCTCCAATATACAGCTGAACAGCCCGAGGCTCGGAGTGCAGAAGACACACAGCTGGGGAGTTGTGATTTCAAGATTCAGACTCAAGTCTCACTGATTCCAAAGCACAAAAGTTTTCCTCTACATCATGCCTTCAGGAATAGACAAAGGCCTGAGAGTGTAATGAATCTAAGGTACATTTCATCTAATTTTTTCCAACAAATCATCCCTAATGGCAGAGAAGAGGGAAGGTATGTGGATAAGTGGGTGTGAGCACATGTTGGAGGGAAGGAGATACAGCGTGCTTTTGAGGATGTTAGTCTGAAGCATTCGGCTGCATGCACGTAAGTTCTGTGAAGTCTTTTATTTACCTAAAAAATTCACTCTAATTTTGCATTCTATTCCATAATGTATTCATACTTGCTATAATGTTAAAGAAAGGGGTTTTAAAAACTTGCTGTTGGCTAAATTAATGCTCTAGGAAGATGTACCATATTTATCTTGCAGGTCTATGGATCCCAGGCACCTTGCCATTGCCCTTGGAATTACTGTAACCCAGGGTCAAAAATAGAAAAAATAAATCCATTTCCACTACTGAAAATACAACTGAGAAGTCCCTTCCTTCCGGAGAGTGCACCACTAGCGTATTATTTGCACCTAAAAAGCAGCAGGTTACAACTAATGATCACAAGGTGGATTTCGAAGGCTTAGAAGAGGAGTACGAGGATGCTGATACATAAGAACAATAAAGAGCAATTTTTGATAACTGGGAATTATTTCTGCCACCTAAACCAACCAGTTTTTAAAAATCTAGCACAGGGCATCAGTTAAATGCCGAATTCCTATTGGGTCACAAGTAATTATGAGAAACAGAGGCAACATGATACAGTGAAAAGAGCTTTGGACTGAGACCCAAGACATGGGTTCTAGATTCAGCTCTGCTATCAACAAGTCTCAACAAGAGTTTTGATAGGTGCTCAATCCCTGTGTTTGCATCTGCAAAATAGAGTGGTAGTGGGCTCAGTGATTTCTGATATTCCATCCATGAACACTCTATGAATCTATGGCATCTGTCTAATGAAGAGTGAACAGTGAGTAGAATATAGGCATTGGGATCAGATAGATCACACCTGAATCCCAGTGGAGGCATTTAACAGCTTTGGGAGCTTCTACTTTCCTATGTGTGAAATGAGACATAGGGTCATTGAGAAGGTCAAACAAGAAAACATTTGTAAAAACCTACCATGGTGCTAAGAGAGATAGCTGGCACTCAGTAATGTTAGCTATTATTTTGATGATATTTGTTACATAGATAAAAAAGAGATGGAGGGGAAGCACTCAGCTTGTTCTGCCAGAGTGATCAGTTTCATTACCAATTTAAGTGTTACATCCTGCTTTGTATTAGATACTCTTGTCACTCTCAGCACCGTGTAACTTTTCTTCATGGCATTTACCACAAATTACAATTATGTACTTATTTTTGTGATTCTAGGATTATTTATTTGAAATCTTACTTCTCATGCTGATGTAAGTCCCATGAGGGCAGAGACCACATCAGTTTTGCTCACATCTATATTCCCAGAATCCAGCGTAGTGCCTGAGACAAAGTAAGTACCCAATAATTATCTGCCAAATGGATGAATGAATGAGTGAATGAATGAGTAGTCCTACGAAATCTTTGTCCTTATCTCACCTAATCTACAGACATCATGAGGAAACTTACTTGTTCAGTTCCACCTGTATTATTGAATCTGACTGTTCTACATAGGCCATTTCATGCACAGTGTATAATGTTCAATTGTAGGCCATTCTGCTATTGATTCACACAGCTACCAATTTTTAGAACTTGCACCAAAGTCCCACCCGTCATGGCTCAGTTTCTGTCACACACACCCACCTACATGGCTGCCCAATAAATATACTTTTATGAACTCACAGCAGTAATGAGGAAGGCTCTTATTTCCACGTGTTTAAAGAAAAATGACAGGGTATTTCTTGCATTTTGTTTCTTAATGTTTTAAATTGATGGTCTTTAGTCTGTAAAGTACATCAGTGTCACCTGGGAACTTGCTAAATATGCAGATTCCTAGGTCCCATCCTCAGATAGTCTGCATCACAGTATCTAGTATCAGGCCTAGGGATCTGCATTTTAAACAAGCTCTCCAAGTAAGATGCAGGAAGACTGGTCCACATTTTGAGAAACAATGCTTTAAAGACTGCATTGAAAATAATTACTGTATATTTTCTTAATGACATTCACACAGATAAAATATTTTGAACCAATACTCCTGAGATGTAATTGGATATAAACTCTTCTGAACTTCTGGGTAGTGTCCTAAAGAGTTGATGGGGACAAAATTCTACATTAAGCACATTCGGACTCTTTTTGATCCTTTAAAAAAGTTGAATATAAATCTCTTTTGGAACCTCCAGGTTTTAAATTACTGCCAGTTACAAAAGTTGCTACTTAATTCAACAAAGAGAAAGGAGACCATTAAAAAATACTCAGAGCTGTGGGCTTCCCTGGTGGCGCAGTGGTTGAGAGCCCGCCTGCCGATGTAGGGGACGTGGGTTCGTGCCCCAGTCCGGGAAGATCCCACATGCCATGGAGCGGCTGGGCCCGTGAGCCATGGCCGCTGAGCCTGTGCGTCCGGAGCCTGTGCTCCGCAACGGGAGAGGCCACAACAGTGAGAGGCCCGCGTATCGCAAAAAAAAAAAAAAAAAAAAAAAAAAAAAAACCACAAAAAACCCAGAGCTGAAAAATGGCCACCTCCAATGGCAAAGGAGATATAATCACAATGCCGAAGGCTTGTTCACTTTGCTCTGGAAGCCTCTGAAGGAGTAATGAGGGTGCCTGAGACTCTCGTACCTGGTAGAGGTAATAAGGTCAAGCAGAAAAAGTGTAGGTAAGTACTGATAATCTCACCCATGCCAACAGGACATTCCACATGCTATGGTCACAAAGAAAGTAAAAGTTCTTCTCAGTGTTGACAGACGGTCATCAGTTGTGCCTAAATGGCTTTGAGAAAATCCATGTTTACCCTAGTGGGCTGCAGGAAGTAAATCTCTGAAAAGCCAAAGTTCAGGGCATCTCTGCCTATTAAAAATAATGCCTGTGACGTACCTCCCAACTTAAACAGCACCAGTCTAACAGGGGCTAAAGCTGTTTTACTTCCAGACATCTCCCACACACCTGAGAATAAAATATCAAGCTACATAATGTAATTCTACCTCTAATTGAGAACCTGAATTTCATGTCTTTGGAGGTGTGTAAAAGGCCTATGTCAACCTTTAGCTTTCTGCAAAGATAATAAGTTAGGCTATCACCAGACACTTGTCTAACCTATAATTTTTTCCTTACTCCATTTTATTTTGTCTCCCTGAATATGTAGAGAGCAGTGTTTGCCAGAGTGCTAAAGAGCAATACAAAGAAGGATGCATTTAATTATTCAGCTAGAGGTAAAGAGAGAAGTGACACAGGCGCTCAAAGGTGGCGAGTTCCTCCCATTGGAACCTACTGTTCATTTCACCCCAGGTAATTACAGACCATCTCTTATACTTGGTACAGTAAGCAAGGAGTTCCAGAAGGCAATCAGGGGAAAGAGGGAAAAGGATGTTACCATAGCCGATGGGAGAGTAACAGGGACTGGCATGAGGAAAGGCAACAGAAGGTATGTTCATTGAAGGAAAATTCATAATTGACTTTGTTCTACTCATTTATTCAGAGAGGGTGGTACCAGCAGGATTATCATCCAGCAATATAGGTGTTACTATGTGTCGTAAGCGATGGGAAGCCTCCCAGGTTCCTTTGGGTTCTACCTCCTTTACGGGCCTTGATTCATTTATTTTACTCGTGCAGAGAAAGTCTTTGTTGAACACCCATTACACGATCAGGATTTGCTCTCAGCACATAGGATACAATAGAATGAGATACATTTCCATCTGTAAGCAGTTTCAAGTCTATTGGGAGAGACATACCAATAAACACGGAATGCCAACTCATTGTGTCTTCCAGCCAGGACTTGGGGGTCAAGGAAGGCTTCCTGGAACTGATACTCAAGCTGCAATTCCAAGAACAGCAGAAGTTGGGAGGAGACAGTGAGGGAGACAAGGCAAGAGAGAGACTTCCAAGTAAACGCTTGGCAAGAGGAGAGAAGGCAGAATCAACAGGATTTGGGGAGTGTGTGGCTTGGACGCAGTTTCTGGAGGAAGAGAAGAAAGATATGTAGACTATAAAACCATTTTCACTTTCTTCTCCCACTATTGCTAGACACAGTAGAGTTCATGTTCCCTCCTGGAACCTTGAGCTATTCTAACCAAGCAGCCAAGCTTTGAAGACTGACTTAACAGTGGTCTCAGATCCATTCACTTGCAGCCAAAGTAGATACAAATTATATTTTCTTAATCTACCTACATACATCAGACTCTAAGGCTCTGTTTCCTTTTGGCCTGTCTTCTTTACTTCCTTCACTTCATACACAATGAACAATGATATCTACAGTGCTGCCTTCCCAGACAGATTTAATACTATCTCTGTGTTTATATTGTCTAGATTAAACTAACTTTAAAAAATCTCTCTCTCCAAGTTCTTCTGGTTTCATGTTCAGTTGTGTTTATATTCCGTTCAAAATTTTAAAGAGTCTTTTTGATGTGTTTAGGAGTGGCCTAACCAGCAAGCCTGGTCTCCCCACTCTTTGCTACTGATATGATCTACGCATTAAATGCACAAATGCCAGGGCTTTGTACTGGCACCAAATAAAGCATGTTAAGTGGATACATCCCTGCTCTTTAATTTACTTTGCTTAGGATGGAAGTTTAGAATCACTTACATTTCCCTGCCCAGTTTTTCAAGCATTCCCAGGGAATTAATAAACTATAGTCTCTAAGTAACTCATCTGTAATGGTGTGCTGGAAACAGTCCACACCAGCTCATAAGAACCAACTTACATTTTTGGGAAATTTGTGAGCCGGTTGTTAAACATGGCTGTGATTAAAAATCAAATTATATGCACTAACAAATAAATTATGTTTAAAACAAGGGTAATATATACTAAAAACATCACTTCCTAATTATTTTACTACATTTTACTATTATCTCTGCTCTCAGCTTCATTTACATCTATTGTTTTTGGGTGGTGGTAATACTATACAATGGTATCTACCGTGCATCTCTTCCCAATTCTGTGTTCAGTGATGCCATATTCGTAACTCAAAAACGGCCATGCCGGGAGTATTCACACCACAAAATTGGCAAGTGCTACAAATCATGATTCTTTTTTCTTTTTCTTCAGAGATCCAGTCTTTAAGCCTTGACCCATGCACCACTGTTCATATGGAATAAAGAATGGGGAGAGTGGTTGGGAAGGAGAAAAAATGGATATTGGCAGAAAAACAGTCAATCAGTGTAATAATATGTAGAAAATCCACTAAAATTATAGTCTAGGAGAGGACCGGTGAAATAAAATCATATTCTCTAAAGATGTATGCGTCTGTCCTCTCGAAATTAATAGATTTTTAAGGAAAATGAAGCCATGACACATTACTCCTGTTCCTTTTTGCCTTTAACAGAAAAAATGAACATAACAGAAGAGACTACAGGGTCTGGAGGGTATAAAACCTGCTTAGGACATCTGCCAACACACCCTTATGCCCTGGTAGCAGCTTGTGTTGCATAAGTTCTCCCAGACATTTGAGAAATCACAAAGTAGATGAACTTGTTTTGTGGATTAAGATAAAAATTGTACTAGTATTTCGCTGTCAAAATGATTTCTTCTGAGCCTCTATAGTTTCTGGGTGATGTAAATGGCATCACTGTGCTCAGGAGAATACACAGGGCTGTTGAAAATGAAGGCACAAATTAGGTAACAACAATGGTAATGGCATGAGTGACTCTCACCAGAGAGCCTCAATGGACCTCTTGGAACTTCTTTGATTCCTCGAATATCTCTGAGGTACAGTCAAGGGGCAAAAGCAAATATCCAATTGTTTGGAGAGGGAAGCAGACAGACTGTGCTCCAACAATTTTCCTAAATTTAGGAATAGATCCAGTTAAAAAAAAAAAAAAAAAAAAAAGGACCAGAAGCCCCAAACCCTGACTCTCAGTCAAATATAAAGTACACAGTCAAGTGGTAATGAATGGTGATTCCAAAGCCTCAGCTTTAATTCAAGCAAATTAGTCTAATGGATAAATAAACAGTGGTCCAAATCTCCTTCAAATTGCTGAGATTTTTAGGAAGTAGTAAAATTAAACAAACAAACTAACAAAAGACAGACTTGTGTATTTGAAGCTACTCAGGGCACTTATCATGAATTCCAAAGTGTAGAAGTCAACATTACACTTATATGGCAAACTTTCTCCTAAAGATTGTGTAGAATTAAATAATTTTATGATTTCTGCCTGATTTAAGGACCTCTCAAAGTTGATCCCATCAAATGAAAATTATATAAATTCTAGTTTACAGCTAACTCTAAAAACCTCATACTAATATATTATGAGTTCATTGACTGGTAAGCAAAGTAAACTTTCCAACTCCTGCCTCATCAGCGTGAGTGAGGAAGGAATTTCTGGGTGCTTCCATTTATTCCCCAGGCAGGGTGCATCATCTGGCCATTTGTTCCAACTAGTTACTAATAGTCAGAAGGAAAATATGAAATGCGGGACTAAGGATTTTGGAAGAGTTGTCTCTGAAAACTTGTCTTGTTCAAGAGAATTTTCTACTTCTGATTCTGAAAATTATAAAATAATCTTGCTGCTTCTGAAATGTTTCTACCTTCTCTCAAATAGAGATGAAATGCACCTTGGAGTGCATTTCTGGTTGTGGTTAACACATACGAGGCACTCCTGCCGTTATCTGTACAGGACAGACATAGCTTATCTATTAGGATAAGACTGAGTCTGAATCAGTCAATAAGGATACTCATTCCCACTGTGCCTGGACACAGACTTAACAATTGTTCTCAACATTCTCCAGCATACTACTACCAATGAATTTGAATTAGCACTTGAGACAAGCCCAGATCTGATCTTACATTTGTGTTTCATTAAAAGTGAGGTCCAGAAAGGTTAAATAACTTGCTTAAAGTCACAAAACTAGTTAGTGGCAAAACCAGAATTTGAAAGTAAGTTTCTAGTGCTCTTTCTGCTGTGATGTATTGCCTTACTTAGACCACAGAGGGTTTTGAGCTGATGCAATCTGAATTCTCACCCATAAGTGTAAGAATCCTGTTGATGGGTACCATCAGGGCAGACTCTTTCTGAAAGGCATCTGCAGACGTTTGGTAGATGGAGCTGTTATGGGTTGCCGCTCAGCAAAAAACATTAGTCCTTTTCTTTCCATACATGAATTATCAGTGTTTATGGTACTAAAGTCAAGTAAAGAAATCTAATTGGCCAAAGAAAGAGTGCTAGGATTAAGGAACTCTGCAATTATTTATTAGTTCATTTACTTAAACAGAGTTATGAACTGTATTACAAATAAACAAATCATTTTCATATTAAAGGGCTTCATCCTTGCCTTACAAACTGTGGAGACACAAGGTAGATGTATGGGGAATGTGGAGGTGAGATAGAAACACAGACTAGTAAAAAGGGAAATTTGACCTAGATTTCCTTGGAAGTAGTCTCTCTGTTCATTTTTGGGTGGATGTCATCAGTCAAGACCAAGTCTCTGTTATTCTGATATTCTTAATCTACAATGCCATCCTGCTATGTGAGTAAACATTTTCAGCATTATCAATTGTTGGAAATACTTGGTGAGAGGTTTCCATTTCTGCTTCTCCTAACCACGCTTTTTAGTCATTTTGGCTGTTGATGACTGTGTGCGGCAAAACCAAGAGCGAGAATTTGTAGATGCCATCGAAAAGGGCTTGCATGCAACTACACAGTTGGGATAGAGAAAAGGAGTCAGTATCGCAGGCACAGCACATTCTGCTATCTGTCAGAGGATTCCAAACGCAACAGCTGCTCACACACATGAATAATATCCTGCCCTGGCCTCAAAGACACTGACATTTTTCTACCTCAGCCCTTGGCAGCAAACGTTTCACGGATATGCCACTTTGGTTTGAAATTCGCTTATGCTAGTTAGTATGACTCAGGAATTTCGTATTTCCAAAGCCCAGTTAAAATTCAGACATTTAAGAGGAAGAAGAATCCAAAAGTGTTGGGTTCTCTGGATATACCTCCATTTTCATGTTGATGACGTGACTCTTTTTTGCCTAAAAGGTGCCTTGCACAACTGCATCAACATAAATAAGACTCCATGTGAAAACTGTAAGTGTAGAGGGTGGAATCTCATGGCCCCAGAATGTGACCCCATTTACCAGAAGTATAGCATTCAGTTGGTATTTTTATCAAAGGCATTCTTGTGAATTGAACAAACCAACTACAGTTTTAATACTACTTAGCAGGGCTATTTACAGAATCTGTCCCTTAAAAAAATCCACATCCTGTTCAGAGAGTATCTTGTTAGAAAAGTCTTAGGTGTTTTTTACTTGATGCCACACTATACAAATAATTTTGAGCTAAGAAAAATGAAGACACAAAGATCAGTGAAGAGAGTCCTAAATCAGGGTGTAGAAGATTGAGGTTTAGACTAGTACATTTCCTCAGTGTCTTACAACTCCTATCCCTCCAGCCCTAAAACTGTTCGTGGTCCCTGGAGATGCATGTGAAGAATGGTGAACTCATGTTTAAGAATACTTGGAAGTGACCCTTGCAGCATGGAACATCATTTTGGCTCAGGAGATGAGAGGAACAGTGAGGGTGGCCCACATTTTTCACAGTTAAGATATAAAATGTTTATGAGAGATATGGGCAGACACTCTATTTTTATTTTAAGCTTCTCACAAATTCTCTTCTCACGAGACTTTATGTTTCAATTGATAATGGCCTCATTCCTAGTCACACAAAGTCCTTCCAGATCAGGTTCTTGCCAGAGCAGTTTCAGCACTAATTTGCTGTTTTGTACTAATTTGCTGTTACTACCACCATAATAATAGAAATTGACGGAAAGCCCACTGTCAAAAAGGCCAAAAGTAAACCAATCCAAAGGGCTGTCTATACGTGGGCATCAAGTCTTCAGTCTGAGGCTGGCAACCCACAGAGCACAGTGAGTGGTGAAGCAAAGGCAGTGATTAAGAATGGAGGTCAAGAACACAAAAGAAGAGGAGGAGGGAGAGTCCTAAGGTTAAGACACACAGGATTAAAATAGAATGGTTGAAAGCAGACAGAGAGGGAAGGAGGCCTTAAATACCTGGCGCACCTACAGGTATTTCTACCAACCTTGGCTTTGCAAATGAACTCCTACATTCTTAATCCCATGTAAGGAATGGGAATGTGGTCTTGATTCTTGATATCAGCTTCAACAGTAGACAACCCAATTCAAAGTTTCCCAAAGTTTAGGGCTACCACTAGTATTACACAGGATGCTTTTAAGTGACACACACATTTAAAAATTTAATTTTAGCTGTCATGGGTTTCTTTTTATACGTGTTAGGAAATTAGAACATAAAACCTATAATTTCTTAGATATTCCTTAGGACAGAGCTACATTTTTTAAAAGTGCATCAATTTAAAGTTAAAAAAAAAACCTATGAAGTTATAAGAGAAGTGATACAGATAAGGGGAAAATCATGACAGTCTTTGAATTACTTACGTTTGGGAAAAGCTGATCTAGTCTGGTTCATGTTAACAAAGGTTTGTTTTCTTGTTCCTCTTTGTCTCCCTGATAGGCAGTGATGTTCTTTGAGATCCTAACCTTATTTTACTCAAGACACAGTGTCACACTATGAATAAAATAGATAACTAATGAGAACCTACTGTATAGCACAGGGAACTCTACTCAGTGCTCTGTGGTGACCTAAATGGGAAGGAAATCCAGAAAAGAGAGGATATATGTATACGTATAGCTGATTCACTGTGCTGTACCGTAGAAACTAACACAGTATTGTAAAGCAACTATACTCCAATAAAAGTTTTTTTAAAATAAAAAATAGAAATTTATTTAGCTTTTTATGCCAATAGAAAAAAAGGAAACAATTATAAAAGAAATAAAAATAATGAAATTGTAAAAAAAAAAAAGGAAGTGTCACAAAGTAGCAAAAAGGAATGTTAAGAAGGGAGACCTAGAAAGGGCACCAAAGCAAGTCTAAATTGATTCTTCTGACAGCAGAGCAAAAGTGTCAATATTTAATGAAATTTTACAAAACCTCTTTCCCAACAGTTGGAAACAACAGTGTTTTTGGAGCTGGTGTAGGTGCTTGAATTGTAGTAAAGGAACATTCTATCCTGAGCAATGGAAATGGTAGACAGCTGAGGATCAACTCACGGTAAAAAATGTGCAAAGTGAACATCCGTGGTTCCTGTTCTTGGCAAGGTGCCCTCTGCCACCCAACCTGCAGCCCACATTGAAGAACGTACCCTCTGCTTTATAAGCCCGTAACTGTCAGAGTACACCTTGGAATCACAAAGAGTCAGCGTTTTAACCACCCCTTCTAAATTCTCACTTTTAGAAGGAGTCTCTCCTTAAAATACTGCACTGATTGAAAGAAAATTTTAAGAAGAAAAAGGAAAAGAAACATATTCCAGCAAAGAAGAGGTTGAGAAAAGGAAAAGACACAGGACCAGAGTTTTATGCACTGCATCCTCATATATTAAAATGTTAATGTCAAGGCAGGATTTTTCTTTTAATATTTAAAAACTATTTTAGTGATTTATTCTGCAATCACTCACCTTCATTCCAGCAGTGAAAATAAACATTATCTTGCTCCAAAATGGCTTTTAAAAAGGTGATGCCTTTTTTTAAAAGAGCAATGGAATTTATTTAACTTGAGGAACTTATTGGGATAAGCCTGAAAATATGCCCTACGAGTTTTCCCCATGCACGCCAGGCTTGGTGGTCAAGTCCAACAACGCAGTCCACCTTTTCCTCATGAGCCGACAATGTGAGAATCACATAAAGGAAGAGGTTGCGGTGGAGCTCTCAGGAAAGACAGAGACACCAAACCACAAACTTCTTAAAAAAGAGTTTGTCTTTAAAATAATGTGTTGGGTTCATAACTCTCTCATCTGTGACAAGATATCACAAAATGTCCCAATGCAGTGTCCCTTCTGATTAGCTGTCTTGTCATCAGAGAAGTCTATCAAGATCGATCTTGGCCAAAGCAGAGGAATGGCCAATAGGTCTAAGTGATCTGAGTCCCAACCAGTAAGTTTCCTGTTCTGTGTTTAGTCTCTATTCTTCCTTGTAGAATAACTGACAAAGCAGGTGACAGGCAGTAAGACAGAGAGATGGGTACAAGGCTGCAACAAATATTTATTAATTACTATTATGTGCAAAGTACAGAGGAAGAGCTGTGTGGAATACAGATTTGTAAAAGTGGAAGGAACTGATAAAACATTTATTGTGCAACTGCAATGAGTCAAGCATAATATTAAATAATTTACATATAATAACTTATTTGATGCTGACAACAAATGTGTGAGGTAGGCATTATGTAGACAAGGCAAATGAGATGCAGAGATGCTAAGTAACTTGCCTAAAGCCATGCAATGCAATCCAGGAGGAGGGTTTGGTGATGGAGGCGGGTATGTCAGATCTCAAGCCTGTCTGACTCCCTAGAGTTTTCTGTTTACTTGTTATTTGTCTGTTGTTTTTCCTGTTGTTTATTGAACGCTTATTATGTATCAGGCATTATACTAAATGCTTTCATGGATTATCGGAGTAAATCTTCAGCACAACCTTATTAGGTAGGTAATGTTAGTTTTGAAACCTGATAGGTGATGAAACTGTGGCACAGTAAAGCTAAGTTAGTTGTTTCAGATTTTACAGCTACCCAGTGGTGAATCTAGGACTTGAACCTAGGCAGTTTGATTCAGAGCCGAGACTCTATTACAACGTATATGGCCTCGTTGCATTGTTGAGTTTCCAAAATCAGACACAGGTACAAGACACACTGAGATCAAATTGAGTACTGGTGCTAAGAACACACACACACACACACACACACACACACAGTGTGAACCAAGTTATCCCGATGATAGGTATTGCAGGAATTCAGGAGATAATAACTGGTTGCAGTACAAAGTGGATAAGGAATGCTCAGAACCCCCTTGCTGCCATTAAAATGATTTTAAAGTGAAAGTCATTTGATTCAATTGACCTTAATATTCAGTATGATTAGGATGTCTTAATTCAGTCTTATTATTTTGGATTTGTAGATCAGACAAATTAGACAAGGAAAATATGGGCAGATGTCTTAGAATTACCAGTTTTTAAAATTTTGCTAAATAACTTAAAAACAATCATTAGCATCCACTGTCAATATCATTTCATAAAAAAGAAACACCACATAAATTTAGATTTGTGAAAAGCTAGCTACACTGTAATTTTACACTGTTTATCACAGAATGGTAAAATGGTGTCAAAGATCATGCTGATTCACAAACTGGCATTTGGTAACCATTTTTCTAATTGCAAATCATAGCTTACATTTATTGAGCATCTATTATATGCCAGAAGCTTTGTAGACATTACCTCGATTCCTTATAGTAACTCCGTGAAGTATATATCATTACCCCCATTTAAGAGATTAGGAATTTGAGTTTCAGACTATGTAACTGTCATGCTCAGAGTCACCCAGCTAGTAAGAGGTACTATACAAATACAGGTCCTTCCAACTTCAAAGTTTATACTCTTTCTCTTGCATGGGGTGCCAATCAAAAATTTGCTTCTGTAGAGAGTTACCCCCTATACTATCACTGGGTTTATAATTTTCAAATAATGAGAACAAATACATTTTGCATTGTCCTGAATTTTTGGTGAAAATTTCAAAAACAAAGGAAAATATTAAACATGCAACCTATGAACTGATTACAGAGACCCAAATCCTTTTCTGAAAAGCCATGGTGTAGTCAGGACACCAACATTCTCTGTTTAGTGATCACCGATCAGTACCTCAACACCTGCTGTCTTGCCTCTTGTCCAGTAGCTGAGTTGCCATCTGACACAAGCCAAGCCTGTGGGAAGAGCTGGTGTGAGAGATGCAGACTTTGGGATGCCTGGAAACACCAGAAGCATGTGATGAGACCCAACTGAATCTATCTGAATCCCTGTTGACATATTCTATTTTAAAATATTCTGTCTATAGACTCCAGAATATTCACGTAGGATGGAAAGGATCTTAGAGTCCAGTCAAGCTCACTACTTGTTATAGAGGACAAACCTGGGACCCAAAGGGATTCAGTGACAGCCCCAAACCTCCCAGCCAATCAGAGCAGTTACAGGACTAGAATCCATTCAAGGATTCTGTGCACAATTCCATGCTGGGAACACTGGTCCTTGTAGAGGGTAAGCACTGGGGAACTTTAAGGTCCTATAAGAGAAAGGAATATTGAAGGAATATTGTAAAAGACAGGCTTCCCAGAGATTGGGAAGGAAATAACTGTTTAAATTATAGTACTCACAGTATAGTGTCCAACTCCAGAAAGCTACTCATAGAAAAGAGGGTCCCTTTCAAGCCACTAACATCTGAGGTTAAGTGTATAATATTTAGACTAGAATACGTTTTTTGCATTTGAAGTCACTTGGAAACCGTCTTTTAAGATGATGTTATAAACATGAGAACTCTAATATAGTTAATATAATTTAATTACTCTTCTATAATTTAGATGTTTAGGATCTCATCATTTAACTTAATCATTTAATGAGGTCATCATTAAAAACAGCAGTTATAGATCTGGAGGTTCTAGTTAATGAAGTTTGGCTAGTAATTGAACGTGTGCTCACAATAGTCTGATTTTCTATGTGCTGTCTAGTCTTTAAAATGAAACACCTGCTGCAATGTCTGGCACACAGGAGATGTAAGACATTTGGGTTTCTCTCTTCCCTTTCCTTTAGGTGCACACATGGGTATTTGTGACGTGTGTGTGCCTCTGTTGACAGGGACTTGAGGAAGTGGCTGCCACAAGAGGCCAGGCCCTAAAGGACCTCCACTGTGGCAACCTTGTCAATGGTGGTAACAGAATGGTAACCACAATTCCCGCGAGACACTTTGCTATCTGCGCAGCGTTGTGGTATTCTGTTACCTGCAGTAACACTTTTCTCCCCACCCACAGAACAGCCCCGGTTCTGACTACAGCAGACTACAGAAGGAGCCTGGGACGGCTATTCTCTGATGACCCCTTTTCCCCTTAGAGTAGTGATTCTGCTCTAGAGGGAAAGACTTATTACACTCTTCTAGGACAGTGCTTCTCGAACTTACTATGCATATAAAATCCCTGAGGATCTTGTGAAAAGGCAGATTCTCATTCTTTAGGTCCGGGATAGAGCCTGAGATTCTGCATTTCTAACAGACTCCCAGGTAATGCCAAATGCTGCTGGTTCACAGACCACACTCTGAGTAGCAAGGATCTAAGGAGTTACCTCAAACTCCACATCAGTGTGCAAGCCACCTCCATTTATGGTGACAGTGAGTTCTCACACTGGTGGAGTGTGAGAAGAAGAAACTCCTTCTGGTGAGTGAGAGAAGAAAAGTGTTTATAATCAGAAAGCATGGGAGTGAGAATAAAAACAAAAGCAAGAGAGAGATGAAGAAGGAGGGAGGGAGAGGGAGAGAGGGAGGGAGGGAAGGAGGAAAAGAAAAGGGGAGGGAAAGTGGGAGATTTTAGGTCTTTGACATTCTCCGAATATTCGATCTGTGTTTAGCAACATCCATTTTGCAGTTTTCTTTCCCGCAGAGTACTTTTCAAATCCTTACATTTTATTATCTGATTTTCACAACTAAATGCATTTCTGAAGTTCTGTATCTAAGTATCTGCCATATAATGTACAATTATGTAGGGCCCCCTCCCTCGAACTCCAGCCAATAAGAAAATCAGTAACTACCAACTTGTATTCTAGAACCCAGTATGAACATATCTGGGTGTGGGAAGGGAAGTGCAGCATCACCTACTTCATTTGGTTACTAGCAGTAATGAGCAACTGTAACAAAGCTTACCTTGCTTTCACTGTATATGAACATAGTCTGTGGATGATTTTAATTTGGTAAACTGCTAGAAAAGTGGAAAGTGCATGGGTTTTGAGCCTAAAATTTCTGAATTCCTATCCTTAAAACCTCTGCAACTTGGGAAAATCACTGATGTTCTTCGAGCTTCTGTTTCTGCATCTATAAAATATGGATAATTATGTCCATCTTTTGCGTTCTAAAAGGAAATAAATGAGAAAACAAATGAAAGCTTCTATTATAATGCTTAGTTCGTGGTAGACTCAGTAAATAGAAGCGAATATTGCTCTTCTCATTCTGAAAAAGAATATTATCTGTTTTTCAAAGCCTGATAAATAATGGTGACTTAAAATTATATTAACATTTTGTTATTATTATGAATTAGTCATTTTAAGGCTATATTTAAAAAGAAACAGAATACATCTTAAACATCATAATCCACGCCATGATCCATTTCAAGCCCTCAGAATCGACCTGTGGTAGGTTGACTAGAGAACATCTTTGAACCCACCAAAATAGTATTTTAATTCTAGAGAACATCTTTGAACCCATCAAAATAGTATTTTAATTCTAGAAGATCTGGAGGAAATAAAAAGGAAGAAAAGTTAACATTAGCAATTTTGGTTTTTACAAAGTGTCCTGTAATTTAGGGAGAAAGATACAGCCTCCCTTTAAGAGTTAAGAACATTAATAATTAAGCCCAACCTCAAGCTGAATATATAGGTGCTGTAATTATTTAAATATTATGTTAATTGGGTACAGACAACCCTATGTCATTCCACTTAATTCCTAGCCATACTATCTGAACATGAGGGCTACTCACTTTTAACTTCACAGAGAATTTCTCTCTTGCAGAAAAAGATTGACTTTTAGACCATCTGGATATCATCAGAAATGAAGATCAGAAAGAATAATTTACTGACTGAACAGACACTGAAACAGCCAGTGTGGTGTATGACAAGAAGCCCATGTTTTTGTTTTTTTAAAAAACATTTTTGTCATTTGGCTCTCATGCATTTCACATTTTGAAATATTTTGGGACAAGCATTGAAACTGTGAGATTGAATTTCATCATTCTAGAGAAAGCAGCAGTCATAATGGAAGCTATTGCCAAGTCACCCCGACGTCTGACCCTTCCTCCAACGTTGCTGTGGGTCTCAGAAGGAAAACTCGGGACAGAAGATACAAGGAGAATGAGACAGCCCACATGGCAAACTGGGAGGTAATCTCGCCTAATCGATTGGAAGTGCTAAGAGTTGAGTTCTGTCTGGCTCCGTTTCCATCCCCATGCTGCCGTGGGCAGACTCTTTCACCTCCCAAACCTTTCTCAGTCTTTTCTGCTGCCAAATGTAAAGAGAAGCTGTTTTAGCTCTCAGATTGCTTACCGGGCAGGGGTCGTTAGAAGTAAGAGGAAGGATTATAATTAGTGAACACTTGTCAACTACACGTATAACCTGGGGCCACAAATCATTCCCACTGAACCTAGTGATGTTGATGGAGAAGGAAGCAGCAATGACAAAAAGGCTGCCATGAAGACAGCTGTTGGCCTGCACAGCCCAAGTACCCTCTCCTCTCTTAGCAGCCAGCAAGTAGAACTGAAGAATAGAGTCCCCGGCTGCAAGGAAGAAAAAGCGAACGTCTTAAGTGTCTAATGCGGAATGGCTCCAGGAGGATTGCATTAAGTTACATTCTGCTATGGAAACCACTCCTTTTGGAGTGATGTCAAAAGCAGATTGGATCTCGTCTGGGAAATAGCAGGCTATTGAGTTTTCCAAGATTTTTCTTCCCTTCCTCCCCATATTTATGTTGTAGTCTGTGGCTGCCTCAGAACCTCAGCTTCCTTGACAAGGGGAAAGAAGGAAACCTACACCCAACCATCAGTAAGTAAAACAAACATTCAAGTGCATTTGTACCTAATTAGGGTTTTTCATCAAGATCTTTCAAATGGGGACCCCATACCCTGAGGCAATTCAAAGATGCTGTCTGGAGAGTTTGATGGGTGAAAATAGGGCCACAATAAGTGATTAAGGTAATCTCATGTCATATACAGTAGTATATTCTCTTTCTAGTAAGCAGACCACATACAAGGCACATAGAGACAGAAAAGCATAATGGTTATAACAGTTGTTTTCAACTCTGCCTGTCTTACATCTTTGTGGTTCAGAAAATCTGGGATGGGCCCTGACATTAATGTTTGTTTTGTTTTCATCTCCACATATAAGAGTTACAGAGTTGAGCACTTGGCTCCAGAATCAAAACAACTTCTGTTCAAATCCTGATTCAATTGCTAACAAACTATGACAACCCCTGACACGCTACTACTCCCCCAAAGATGCACACGTTACTTAATCTCTTTACACTACCAAATGTAAAATAATAGCTAGTGGGAAGCAGCCACAGAGCACAGGGAGATCAGCTCGGTGCTTTGTGACCACCTAGAGGGGTGGGATAGGGAGGGTGGGAGGTAGACACAAGAGGGAGGAGATATGGGTATATATGTATACGTATAGCTGATTCACTTTGTTATAAAGCAGAAACTAACACACCATTGTAAAGCAATTATACTCCAAGAAAGATGTTAAAAAAATGGATAATATTGTATCTGTGTCAAAAGGTTATGGCAAAGATTAAGTGAATAACCTTAGGGTTGGCACACAATACACATTAAATAAACTATTAACTCATTTATCACAATTTTTTTCTTCTTATGATGAAAGTAGCTGCAGTTAAATTCTTCCAGAAGGTTGTCAGAAGACAGCACCACTGTTCTAGGATATTTGGCTTGTATCAAGATTTACTCTGGGTTTTTAGTTAAGAAAATAAGCTCTGACCCACTGTGTAACAAAAGCCTTGTAATAGTGAGCTGCTTTTCTGAATGTTGTATGTGGTGCCTGATTTCTCTATGATGACTAGAAATTCCAAGTCATAGGAAAGCATAACTTACATTTTGATACATGTTGCCAAACTGCCTTCCAAAATATTGTACCAACACCAAACACAGCAGTTTTCTAACTGAGCACCTACTATGTGCTAGGCACTATGCTGTTTCTTACTTAATCCTCAATACAGTTATACAACACAGATTTTTATCTTCATATACCATATGACAAAAATGAAGCTCAGGTTTGTCAAACAATGTGCTGAAATCATACAGGTAGTTAGTGATAGAGAAGGATCTGAACCAGATCTAAATTTAGATGGACCAGATGCTTTCAAACTGCACCATGGGAAAATATAACCCAGGATAAAAATGAATCTGAGATGTTGAAATACACTCATAAGTCTGCCAGATTTGTAACTGAATGACATCTAATCTCTGCATTTGTTTACACACCTGTAAAATAAAGAGGTCAACTTAAGTGGTGCCTAAGATTGCTCTAACTCAATGAGTCTGTGTGCAGTGGGGAAGGTTGCTCTCGGGACTGAGTCCTGATGGATGATGAGATGTCTACATGTATTATTTTAAGATGATGAGAATGTTAGTTTGTTCTCCATGTTTACAAAGTACCAACAAGAAGAAAGGGACCTTAAGTAAAGCCGAAAGGTTTTCGAGTTGAAAGACCACCTTAGAGTATCTGATTGTCTCAGTGATAAACCCCAGATATATTAATCGGTTCTCTGTCCTTAAACACCTCCAGCAAGAAAACAGACCATTGGCAGCCCTATGTGGTTTGGGTATAAACATACCTGAAGCATAAAGCTTAATCAAATGGTCTTTTAAGGTCCTTTTATCTTTGTGTTTGTATGACTCCTTATTTCAAGGTTAAAGCCAACAGAGTGGCCTTGCTGACGAAGGCATGCAGGAATTGTAATCTGTGCTCTCCAAAGTTAGCCTTATGTATGTCGTGTCAGTTCTAAACATGTAATGTCTAGGAACTAGGCGGATAGTTTTCAAATGTTGGGTTCTCGTTAAAGACATAGTTGCCTAGGCCTCATCCAGCAGAGATTTTAATTCCAGAGTTTCTGATGGGAGCAGGAATCTGTATTTGTAGTTAAAACCCCAGGTGATTCTGAATGTAATGCTTTGTGTGCTTCACTCTGAGGAACTAACACTGCACCTGCTGATGTAGCAAAGGAAAGAGGTATCGTCTCTGAGCTTGCAGATGGTCTTGATGTAGATGCTCAGTATATGGAGAAGAGAAGTAGTTAAGAAGATAGAAAAGGTAGGAAAAGGAGTTCCTTCAAGGTATATTTTGCTGTTGCATGTTATCTCTGAGATATCAGAGACCATATACATGTATTTTGTGGTTGTTTAAATTATATTGTGAATTCCTACCTATTGCTAACAAAATAAATCAGGAAAAGTGGTCAAAACAAGTAGCAGCATAAAAACATTATAATTCCTTTAGAAGGGTTTTCTATATTTACTTTCACAAACAACACTGACAATTTCCGACCCTGTTTTAAAATATTATTTCAACATTTATGAAGATACAAAAATGTGTCCACTCTTTCCTCTGGAGATATAAACAACCTAATCTTATCCTACAGAAATACATGACTCATCAATCAATAATACTTATTGAGCAATTAGCAATGAAGACACATAATTAAACAAAGTAGACAGAATCCCTGCTCTCATAAAACTTATAGACTAATGGGAAAGTAACATTAAATGCAAAATTCTAAGTATGAACATTATCATAAATATAAGTAGAAAGTGCTATGAAAGTATTCAAAGGAAGGACCTAATAGTTTAATGCATGGAATCATGGGATGATTTCCCAAAGAAATGTGTTAAATCTGAGACCTGATGAATTAGTAGGAGTTTGCTAGGAAAAGAGAGGGTACAGAGAAAAGCATGTGAAGGAAGAACACACAACATTCAGGGACCAGAAAGCAGGCCTCTGGGGCTGGGCAGCAGAGAAGGGTCATTCTTTAGGCTAAGTTAAGGATTATGAACTTTACCCTAAATTCAGTGTGAAACTATTAAAGGGTTTGAAGCAGAACACAGGACTGATCTCTTTGTTGTTTTAAAAGATCACTTCTAGCAGTAACGTAGGGATAGAATTATGAAAGGGCAAAAATGGATGCTGGGGGATTAGGTATAAGGCTCCTGAAGCGCTCCAGGTGGGAGATACTGGCAGACTGGACTGTGGTCATGGCAATGGGACAGGGAGAAGTGGGTGGATTCACAAGATATTTAGGAAGTAGAATTGGCAAGAATTGTTGGATTGGTTGGGTCTGGGTAGAATGAGACGTCAAGAACACTCAGGCTCTAGCTTCAGCAACTGGGTACCATCTCTTCAGATGGGAAAAGGTAGAACAGGACAACATAGTGATTCAGATAAATGACTCTCCAGTGGAAATTCAAGAATATATGAAATGAATTTAATTTAATTGGCAGCCAGTCACATGAGTACCAGGCAAAAAAAAATATCCACCTCTCTCATTCAGTTCACTCCAACTATTATCATTTCTAAAATATCATTTAACATGAGACTCCTCGATCTAGGAGCCAACACATGCAAAGCTGCATAACAATTCTCTGCCCAAGTTTCCACTTCCACAGAATCCTGAGCTTAGAGCCAACAATCTTCCAACCGAAACCATACATTAAAATCAAGCTGTTCACAGATTATGTCTGTAATGATACTTGGCCTGCTCTTTTATTATATCTATGATAAACTCTTTCAAGAAGGCCAAGATTGAATCAATTGACCACTGTATATTCAACATGAATATATCTCAAAAAGAAATATAGAAATACTTAAAGTTGGAGGTCCCTTTAGCTTGGAGGTCTCTTTGAATATAGATGTTTCTACATTCACTGTACAGTTATTTATTGTCTTTCTCAAATAATCATTCTTAATAATCCAAAACTATAATCCAGGTCAGTCAGACTACCATTTGGTAGGACTTAGAGTCATATTGGGTCAGAAAATATCTAATAATATATGCAATTCACTGAGTTCCTACTTCATGATATGTATTAATATTTTAACTTCATATCTTTCAACAATCCTAGAGACCATTTGATGGTTAAGGAAAGTGGAGTTGAGTGAGGCTGAGCTGGCCAAGGTCACATGGTAAGTAAGTGGTGGCGATCAAGTTCACACCCAGGTCTACCTGGTATCTGAGCTCTTTGAACTTCTCCAAGATGCCTCTTGTGAACTCAACAAACGAATAAAGGCAGGTGATATTTTCAGGTTTACAGAAAAAGTTTAATTATCCCCACCCTGCAATTGGGAAACAGGTTCTTAAGACGCTCACTCCTCTTTATGTGAATAACATCTGGAAACTTCTTAGTACACATCATTCATTTATCTCAATGCCTTCATGGTAAATCATGTGAAAAAGATACTTTTGATTTATCTCAACCTAATTGAAGAAGAGCCTGTACAGAAGCATACCTTTAAAAGAATACTTAAATTGCCCCAAACTAGAAACCATCAATTGTTCATCAACAGTAGGATAAAGAAATTGTGGTGTTTTTTTTTTAACATCTTTATTGGAGTATAACTGCTTTACAATGGTGTGTTAGTTTCTGCTTTATAACAAAGTGAATCAGCTATACATATACATATGTCCCCATATCTCTTCCCTCTTGCGACTTCCTCCCACCCTCCCTATCCCATCCCTCTAGGTGGTCACAAAATACCAAGCTGATCTCCCTGTGCTATATGGCTGCTTCCCCCTAGCTATCTATTTTACATTTGGTAGTGTATATATGTCCATGCTACTCTCTTACTTCGTCCAAGCTTACCCTTCCCCCTCCCCAAGACCTCAAGTCCATTCTCTATGTCTGAGTCTTTATTCCTGTCCTGCCCCTAGGTTCTTCAGAACCAGTTTTTTTTCAGATTCCATATATATGTGTTAGCATACGGTATTTGTTTTTCTCTTTCTGACTTACTTCATTCTGTATGACAGACTCTAGGTCCATCCACCTCACTAGAAATAACTCAGTTTTGTTTCTTTTTATGGCTGAGTAATATTCCATTGGATATATGTGCCACATCTTCTTTATCCATTCATCTGTTGATGGACACTTAGCTTGCTTCCGTGTCCTGGTTACAGTAAATAGAGCTGCAATGAACATTGTGGTACATGACTCTTTTTGAATTATGGTTTTCTCAGGGTATATGCCCAGTAGTGGGATTGCTGGGTCGTATGGTAGTTCTATTTTTAGTTTTTTAAGGAACCTCCATACTGTTCTCCATAGTGGCTGTATCATTTACATTCCCACTAACAGTGCAAGAGGGTTCCCTTTTCTCCACACCCTCTCCAGAATTTATTGTTTGTAGATTTTTTGATTGGTGTGAGGTGATACCTCATTGTAGTTTTGATTTGCATTTCTCTAAGGATAGTGATGTTGAGCATCCTTTCATGTGTTTGTTGGAAATCTGTATATCTTCTTTGGAGAAATGTCTATTTAGGTCTCTGCCCATTTTTGGATTGGGTTGTTTGTTTTTTTCATGTTGAGCTATATGATCTGCTTGTAAATTTTGGAGATTAATCCTTTATCAGTTGCTTCACTTGCAAATCTTTTCTCCCATTCTGAGGGTTGTATTTTCATCTTGTTTATGTTTTCCTTTGCTGTGCAAAAGATTTTAAGGTTCACTAGGTCCCATTTGTTTATTTTTGTTTCTATTTCCATTTCTCTATGAGTGGGTCAAAAAGGATCTTGCTGTGATTTATGTCATAGAGTGTTCTGCCTATGTTTTCCCCTAAGAGTTTTATAGTGTCTGGCCTTAAATTTAGGTATTTAATCCATTTTGAGTTTATTTTTGTGTATGGTGTTAGGAAGTGTTCTAATTTCATTCTTTTACATGTAGCTGTCCAGTTTTCCCATCACCACTTATTGAAGAGGCTGTCTTTTCTCCATTGTATACTCTTGCCTCCTTACTCAAAAATAAGGTGACCATATGTGCCACGGGTTTATCTCTAGGCTTTCTATACTGTTCCATTGATCTATATTTCTGTTTTTGTGTCACTACCATACTGTCTTGATTACTGTAGCTTTGTGGTATAGTCTGAAGTCTGGGAGCCTGATTCCTCCAGCTCCGTTTTTCTTTCTCAAGATTGCTTTGGCTATTCAGGGTCTTTTGTGTTTCCATACAAATTGTGCAATTTTCTGTTCTAGTTCTGTGAAAAATGCCATTGGTAGTTTGATAGGGATTACACTGAATCTGTAGATTGCTTTGGGTAGTGTAGTCACTTGCACAATGTTGATTCTTCCAATCCAAGCACATGGTATATCTCTCCATCTGTTTGCATCATCTTTAATTTCTTTCATCGGTGTCTTCTAGTTTTCTGCATATAGGTCTATTGTCTCCTTACGTAGGTTTATTCCTAGGTATTTTATTCTTTTTGTTGCAATGGTAAATGGGAGTGTTTCCTTAATTTCTTTTTCATCATTAGTGTATAGGAATGCAAGGGATTTCTGTGCATTAATTTTGTATCCTGCTATTTTACCAAATTCATTGATTAGCTCTAGTAGTTTTCTGGTAGCATCTTTAGGATTCTCTATGTATAGTATCATGCCATCTGTAAAGAGTGATGGCTTTACTTCTTCTTTTCCAATTTGGATTCCTTTTATTTCTTTTTCTTCTCTGATTGCTGTGGCTAAAGCTTCCAAAACTATGTTGAATAATACTGGTAAGAGTGGACAACCTTGTCATCTTCCTGATCTTAGAGGAAATGGTTTCAGGTTTTTAGCACTGAGAACGATGTTGGCTGTGGGTTTGTCATATATGGCCTTTATTATGTTGAGGTAAGTTCCCTCTATGCCTACTTTCTGGAGGGTTTTTTATCATAAATGGGTGTTGAATTTTTTATCATAAATGCGTGTTGAATGGGTGTCAAAAGCTTTTTCTGCATCTATTGAGATGATCATATGGTTTTTCTCCTTCAATTTGTTAATAGAGTTTATCACATTGATTGATTTGCATATATTGAATAATCCTTGCATTCCTGGGATAAACCCCACTTGATCATGGTGTATGCTCCTTTCAATGTGCTGTTGGATTCTGTTTGCTAGTATTTCATTGAGGATTTTTGCATCTATGTTCATCAGTGATATTGGCCTGTAGTTTTCTTTTTTTTATGACATCTTTGTCTGGTTTTGGTATCAAGGTGATGGTGGCCTTGTAGAATGAGTTTGGGAGTGTTCCTCCCTCTGCTATGTTTTGGAAGAGTTTGAGAAGGACAGGTTTTAACTCTTCTCTAAATGTTTGATAGAATTTGCCTGTGAAGCCATCTGGTCCTGGGCTTTTGTTTGTTGGAAGATTTTTAATCACAGTTTCAATTTCAGTGCTTGTGATTGATCAGTTCATATTTTCTATTTCTTCCTGGTTCAGTCTCAGAAGGTTGTGCATTTCGAATAATTTGTCCATTTCTTCCATGTTGTCCATTTTATTGGCATATAGTTGCTTGTAGTAATCTTTCACAATCCTTTGTATTTCTGCAGTGTCAGTTGTTACTTCTCCTTCTTCATTTCTAATTCTATTGATTTGAGTCTTCTCCCCTTTTTTCTTCATGAGTCTGGCTAATGGTTTATCAATTTGGTTTATCTTCTCAAAGACCCAGCTTTTTTTTTTTTTTTTTTTTTTTTTTGCGGTACCTGGGCCTTTCACTGTTGTGGCCTCTCCCGTTGCAGAGCACAGGCTCCAGACGCGCAGGCTCAGCAGCCATGGCTCACAGGCCCAGCCACTCTGCGACATGTGGGATCTTCCCGGACCGGGGCACAAACCCGTGTCCCCTGCATTGGCAGGTGGACTCTCAACCACTGCACCACCAGGGAAGTCCAAAGAACCAGCTTTTAGTTTTAGTGATCTTTGCTATTGTTTCCTTCATTTCTTTTTCATTTATTTCTGATCTTATCTTTATGATTTCTTTCCTGTGGCTAAGTTTGTGGTTTTTTTGTTCTTCTTTCTCTAATTGTTTTAGGTGCAAGGGTAGGTTGTTTATTTGAGATGTTTCTTGTTGCTCCAGGTAGGACTGTATTGCTATAAAC
Organism: Tursiops truncatus; assembly: GCF_011762595.2. Classification (NCBI taxonomy): domain Eukaryota; kingdom Metazoa; phylum Chordata; class Mammalia; order Artiodactyla; family Delphinidae; genus Tursiops; species Tursiops truncatus. Next base: position 96,365,049 of record NC_047038.1, read on the forward strand.
TTCCCTCCTAGAACTGCTTTTGCTGCATCCCATAGGTTTTGGATCATCGTGTTTTCATTGTCATTTGTTTCTAGGTATTTTCTGACTTCCTCTTTGATTACTTCAGTGATCTCTTGGTTATTAAGTATTGTATTGTTTAGCCTCCATGTGTTTGTATTTTTTACAGATTTTTTCCTGTAATTGATATCTAGTCTCATAGTGCTGTGGTTGGAAAAGATACTTGATAAGATTTCAATTTTCTTAAATTTAATAAGGCTTGATCTGTGACCCAAGATATGATCTGTCCTGGAGTATGTTCCATGAGCACTTGAGAAGAAAGTGTATTCTGTTGTTTTTGGATGGAATGTCCTATAAACATCAATTAAGTCCATCTTGTTTAATGTATCATTTAAAGCTTGTGTTTCCTTATTTATTTTCATTTTGGTTGATCTGTCCATTGGTGAAAGTGGGGTGTTAAAGTCCCCTACTATGATTGTTTTATTGTCAATTTCCCCCTTTATGGCTGTTAGCATTTGCCTTATGTATTGATGTGCTCCTATGTTGGGTGCAAAAATATTTACAATTGTTTTATCTTCTTCTTGGATTGATCCCTTGATCATTATGTAGTGTCCTTGTTTGTCTCTTGTAATAGTCTTTATTTTAAAGTCTATTTTGTCTGATATGAGAATTGCTACTCCAGCTTTCTTTTGATTTCCCTTTGCATGGAATGTCTTTTACATCCCCTCACTTTCAGTCTGTATGTGTCCCTAGGTGTGAAGTGGGTCTCTTGTAGACAGAATGTATATGGGTTTTGTTTTTGTATCCATTCAGCCAGTCTATGTCTTTTGGTGGGAGCATTTAATCCATTTACATTTAAGGTAGTTATTGATAGGTATGTTCCTATTACCATTTTCTTAATTGTTTCGGGTTTGTTATTGTAGTTCTTTTCCTTCTCTCATGTTTCCTGCCTAGAGAAGTTCCTTTAGCATTTGTTTTAAAGCTAGTTCGGTGGTGCTGAATTCTCATAGCTTGTACTTGTCTGTAAAGGTTTTAGTTTCTCTATCAAATCTAAATGAGATCCTTGCTGGGTAGAGTAACCTTTGTTCTAGTTTTTTCCCTTTCATCACTTTAAATATGTCCTGCCACTTTATTCTGGCTTTCAGAGTTTCTGCTGAAAGATCAGCTATTAAATTTATGGGGATTCCCTTGTATGTTATTTGTTGTTTTCCCCTTGCTGCTTTTAATATTTTTCTTTTATTTAATTTTTGATAGTTTGATTAATATGTGTCTTGGTGTGTTTCTCCTTGGATTTATGCTGAATGGGACTCTCTGTACTTCCTGGACTTGATTGACTATTTCCTTTCCCATATTAGGGAAGTTTTCAACTATAATCTCTTCAATTATTTTCTCAGTCCCTTTCTTTTTCTCTTCTCCTTCTGGGACTCCTATAATTCGAATGTTGGTGCATTTCATGTTGTCCCAGAGGTCTTGAGACTGTCCTCAATTCTTTTCATTCTTTTTTCTTTATTCTGCTCTGCAGTAGTTATTTCCAGTATTTTATCTTCCAGGTCACTTATCCATTCTTCTGCCTCAGCTATTCTGCTATTGATTCCTTCTAGAGAATTTTTAGTTTCATTTATTGTGTTGTTCATCATTGCTTGTTTCATCTTTAGTTCTTCTAGGTCCTTGTTAAATGTTTCTTGTACTTTCTCTATTCTATTTCCAAGATTTTGGATCATCTCTACTATCATTATTCTGAATTCCTTTTCAGGTAGACTGTCTATTTCCTCTTGATTTTTTTTTTGGTCTGGTGGGTTTTTACCTTGCTCCTTCATCTGCTCTGTGTTTCTCTGTCTTCTCATTTTGCTTATCTTACTGTGTTTGGGGTCTCCGTTTTGCAGGCTGTGGATTCATAGTTCCCATTGTTTTTGGTGTCTGTCCCCAGTGGCTAAGGTTGGGTCATTGGATTGTATAGGCTTCCTCATGGAGACGACTGGTGTCTGTGTTCTGGTGGATGAGGCTTGATCTTGTCTTTCTGGTGGGCAGGACCACATCCGGTGGTGTGTTTTGGGGTGTCTGTGACCTTATTATGATTTTAGGCAGCCTCTCTGCTGATGGATGGGGTTGTGTTCCTGTCTTGCTAGTTGTTTGGCATAGGTTGTCCAGCACTGTAGCTTGCTGGTCCTTGAGTGGAGCTGGGTCTTAGTGTTGAGATGGAGATCTCTGGGAGAGCTTTCGCCGTTTGGTATTACATGGAGCCAGGAGGTCTCTGGTGGACCAATGCCCTGAACTCGGCTCTCCCACCTCAGAGGCAGAGGCCTGACACCCAGCTGGAGCACGAAAACCTTGTCAGCCACATAGCTCAGAAGAAAAGGGAGAAAAATAGAAAGAAATAAAGAAAAAAGAAAGAAAAAAAGAAAAAATAATATTAAATTAAAAAGTTATTAAACTAAAATCTAAAAAATATTATTAAAAATTTAAAAGTAAAAAAAAAAAAATTAAAAGTAACAAAAAAAAAAAAGAAAGAAAGAGAAAGCAACTAAACCAAAAAACAAATCCACCAATGATAACAAGCAGTAAAAACTATACGAAAAAAAAAAAAGGACAGACAGAACCCTAGGACAAATGGTAAAAGCAAAGCTATACAGACAAAATCACACAAAGGAGCAGACACATACACACTCACAAAAAGAGAAAATCGAAAAAATATATATATCTTTTGGGAAATCTGAGGTCTTCTGCCAGCATTCAGTAGGTGTTCTGTAGGAGTTGTTCCACATGTATATGTATTTCTGATGTATTTTTGGGGAGGAGGATGATCTCCATGTCTTACTCCTCCACCATCTTGAAGGTCTCTCCTGAAATTCATTAATCAAGGTAGAAGGAGGGGGCAGCTTGCCAACTCTGTTTCCTGTCCTCTGAGGATTGGACAGTGTCCAAAGCAACAGAAGGTCACGGTTCTTACTCACACTTGGATGTGGGTCAGAGAGTGGCCACAGCCACCACCGCCTGCTTTGATCACTTAGTTCCTGTCCATTTCTTTCTTCTGAGGACTTTCGTTTACTTTTCTCTCTTTTACTTTTTCCTAGTTCTTCTGCCTCTCTCAAGGTTTTAAGGTCTGTTCTCCAGGAGGAGGATGGAGACAATTGTTGTGTTTTAAACAGTTGAATACTCTATACCAATGAGAATGAACTTAATATAACAACATGGATGAATCTTGCAGACATGATGCTTAATGAAAGAAGGCAAAGACAAACAACTACCCACAGTGTGATTTCATGCATCTAAAGTACAAAAACAGGCACAAGTAATTTATGCTCTTAGCACACAGGCTATTGGTTACCTTTGGGAAGGCGGTGACTGGGAGGGGGCACCCAGGGCGAGGAGGTCTGGGTGCTGTTAACACTCTGTGCTGGTACACAGATGTATTCACTTTGTGAAAATTCATCAAGCCTTATATTTCTGATTTTTGCACTGTTTCTGTATCTATGTATTACTTCAATATAGTTCCATAAAAAGTTTACTAAAAGATATTTTCATGACTTTCAGGTTCAGGTGAGACCCTAGATATTTAGAGTACTCTAATCAATAAAAATACAAAAAATTCCCTATCATTAAGCTCATACTTAAAAATTATAATATATATAATGAAAAGGATTCACAAAAGTATAGATTTTTAAAAAAACACTGAATACTAATAACAATAAACAGCTGAAAATACTTTTCACAAAAGATTATTAATACATTTCAAATACTGTCTAACTAAAGGATAAGACCACAGAGAGACTTCAACCATATGGAACCTTGAGCGACAATTCCCATTGTAATCATGGATAAATTACTAAATTCTTCAGTTTCCATGTCACCAACATCTAAGAGCAGGATAATCCTTACCTTCCTCACAGGGGTGTTTCACTGCTTAATTAATGTTGGTAAAGCACTTTCTGTTCCCTGGGTGAAAGGTATCATGAAAGAGCAAAGCATAATTATGTTTTAATTGCAGGGCTGATTTTGAAGACACAAAACAAAAGTGCTATGAATTGCGGTTTAATCAGATCACTCCATTAGAATCAGTCATGATTTATGCCTTCTGGTTTCTGCTGTACTTGGGAAAATAGCTTTTTAAATTTTTAAAAGTCTTTCTGGCTCAGCTTCTCTGTCTGTAAAATGGAATAACATGCTTTCCGTGATCTGCAAGTATTTCTTTACTCTTTGCAAAGTCCTCCAGCAATCCTTAGATGAAAAGAAGGAACATATTGCTATGGAAAGAAGAAATGCAACCTCGTCCTCCTGGGATGAATAGAATTGCTTTTCTCTGGGGGAAACCAGAGTACCAGATGTCTTTCATAAAGGCCACCTAGGGACTGGCCCCGAAGAAGGAGTCTGAAAACAATCAGTCTGCAGGAAGTCAGGATGCCAGATGAGAATTTTGGGAATTTGGTTTTTGGCATTCAGGGTGGTTACATTCCATTCTCTCAAATGGACAGTTGAGTCTACTGTCTCTTTTGTTGAGGACATCTTCAACCCTGCTTTTAACCAAAGGGTTTATACTTACACAAAGCCAGTCATTAGAAATCTATTGATAGGTATGACTCAAACTAGGACCTTTCATGTAATATGAGATGACCAATCAAATTGAGCTGTGTGATCTTGCTTTCTGGGTCTTTCATGGATCTAGACTTGAGGAGATCAGATAATTATGTCATTATGGATTAAGTGTTTTAGAAAAAAAGATGTATAGAAAAAGAAATTCTGGGCTTCCCTGGTGGCGCAGTGGTTGAGAGTCCGCCTGCCGATGCAGGGAACACAGGTTCGTGCCCCGGTCCGGGAAGATCCCACAAGCCGCAGAGCAGCTGGGCCCGTGAGCCACGGCCGCTGAGCCTGCGCGTCCAGAGCCTGTGCTCTGCAGCGGGAGAGGCCACAACAGTGAGAGGCCCGCGTACCGCAAAAAAAAAAAGAAAAAGAAATTCTAACTATATTTTCCATTTCTCCTTGTTAACAGGCTAAGTAAAACATAAAGAGACTCACAAAAAGGTTTTTGATTCCTCGATGAAAATAAAAGAACTTCAAATTATACATAAACAAAATAGAGTTTTCTGGCATTTATTTCCCCCAACATGTGGAACTTCAGTTATCTGTGTCTTCTATGTCTTCTATTTAACTAATATATAGAAATATTCCTTATCACCCCTCCTTGAGTAAAGAACATAAATGTCTGGTCAGACCACACATTACTCCCAGCTGCTGGTCACATTTTTCGGCAATATACTTTTATTTCTGTATGAACATTCAAAAATTAACCTTTTCTCTACTAAGATAAATCATACAGAGGAACTTTAAAAATAAAAAGCAGTATAAATCTTGATGACAGTAGCTGTGACTTTTCAGCAGCTAAAATTCCCTTGAAAGATGAAGATGTCTGTTTGTATACCTCTACACCACCAACATCTTTCAGGGAACAATACTGATGAATTCCCTTAGGAAAATATAAACCAGTCAAGTGCACTGACTTAGTGATTAGAAGTCCTGAGAGTTTTCTGAAATCATACTTGGTTATTTGATGATCCAATTTTAAATGCTCAACAAGCTATTTACTACAACTATACAAACATACTTGGGGAATGTCTGTGTACATTTTATGGAATTTTAAAGGAATACACTAAATTGTCAACACCATTCAAATCACGCCATGTCCAAAAAGCACATATGCTGAAAGTCATATTGAGGGTGAGATGAGAAAGAGAGCAATGAAGGGCCAAAGTAATGGTTTTATATATTTTTTCTTTCTGGAAGAAAACAAAAGCTCCAGTCCTTCTGCTGTGTTGTCACAATGGGAATGCTTTTAATGCTTTGGGCTAGAAAACCTTTAAAAGCTCGCTAGGCTCAGCTGGCCAAAGGGCAACTCCTACTGGACAAACAGGGCCCACTTCCTCAAAGTTCATGTCCAAGCATGTGGTCTTTGATTCCCTGGCTGTCAACCTGACTGGTCATATGAATTTTTATCAGTCATTTCTTTCTAAATTTCAATTTAAGGTGGACTGATTCAAACTCCTTCTGCAGTATCAATAAATTGAAAGAGATTCTCTAGAAGTTAATGTCCTAGTCTTTACAGTTATCCACCAAACGTTTCCAACTCTCTGACTTCCGGGCATGGTAGGATTGTACGAAGCATAATCTTTGTAGTAGTTTGACCTGGCCACATGACATTTGGCCAATGAAAGGTGAGCAGAAATAACATGTGTTATTTCCAAGGCGGGGTTTGAAGAGCCAGGGAGCAACTTGCCATAGCTCTCTTTCCCTCTATCCCAGCTGTTGGCACTGTTCCTGGCGGTGCCTGCTTTGTCAGTTGAGATGCTGAAGTGATGTTGGCACAAAGCAGAGCCTGCAGTTCCCACACAATGGACATGTGTGGTGCAAGGAAGAAATTAAATCCACTGCCTTAAGACATGGAGATTTGAGGGCCATTTGTTTCCATAGCATCGCCAATCCTCTCTGGCTGACTCAGCTTTTCACCAGGGTAAAGCCCTCCTCAGAACTTGTGGGAGGAGGACAGAGGGATGCATGTAGTACTACTACAATTTCACCCTCCCCTCAGTCTCATTCAGCCTGGGCCTGTGCTGTGATACCTGTTTTCTTTGGGTTCTGTTATCCCTTGGGAGACTCTCAGCATCACTTCCCCAATGTCCACAGGAGGGTCACCCCTTCAAATCACTACAGGGGCAGTCAGGTGACCTAAATGAGTAAAAGGCCGATGCATTCATATCAAAGGTTTTTTAACACCTCACTTTTCCCTCAGGAAAACTCTTTTCTTGACACACGAAGTGCTCCCGGCCTGGCTTTCTATTCAAAGGAGCAGTACAAGTGTGATGATGAATTGTAACCACAGCTCTATGACAGCATTGGGAAATAACAGGGGCCAGAGGCAGCAACATGCCCCTTGCCTTACACCGGTAGCTGGGGCATGCTGGAATGCGTACCGAATATTTTCAGGTTCTTTTAGAAGATAGAATTCTAGATTTTTTTTTCTAAATTTCCCAATTTTCTTAAGACACGACTCAGGCCAAAAAAAATCACAAGTGGGTTGCACTCATGGCTTAGGCCCCCTGTCTGCATACCACAGGCACCCGCAGGGGAACCTTGTTCTGTGCCTTTGTGGAGACAATGACTGTTCTCCACTTTCAAAAAGCCCCAGATTGTTGAGCCCAAACCCAGGCCAGGACCAAGCTCAATTTGGGGGAAAAGTGTTCGATTCCACTACCTTTCTTATGGAAGACATTTCCTTATCTTGCTAGCAAAAATTACACTAACCAAACCCGAGTCCAGGTCAGTACCCTAATTTGACCTCTCAGTTGGTCTTGCTGACAAGCTAGCTCTTGAATACTCTGCCTCTCTTTTTTCCTGATTATTAAAGTACCACGTCATCATGACAGAAACACAGCAAAGTATTAATTAAGAGAGCAAGAGGCACTTAAGTGATACCCAGAGATAATCAGTGTTGCCATATTAGCATAATCCTTCTGGAAACAATGTTTAAAATATATTTACGTTTAGAACTTTGTATTTTTACCTGTTCTGTATTCTAATTTTTTTATTAGTTTTTCACTTCTTCATAGATTAGCCAAGTTTCAGATTTTGACTTTCTTTTTTCAGTTTCCAGAAAGAGAAGTATGTTCTTAGAATATTCTTTCTCAAGGTGCTTCATTGATTCTTGCAGCAATTCTATGGCAGAGCTTATTCCTAAAGAGACAGTGGGAAGTGTCAACAGTTTGGTCATGAATAACTTGTCAAGAAATGAATAGTTTAATAATTTACTTTATAAATTTTAGTAAGTATACTTTTTCATTAAAGAGTAATTCATATTAATTATAGACAATTTGATAAATATTAAAACATGAAGAAAAGAAAAGGTATCCCTAATCCTGCAACCAAAAGATAACTAGTAGTATTATTTTGGTTTATTTTCTTTCAGTCTCCTTTTCTTTATACATAGGGTTTAAATATGTGTGTGTGTGTGCATATGTGCATGTGTGTGTGTTATATAGTGATATATATATATCACATTTGATGATATAACTGTATATTTAATTATATATATGCATATATAGAGAAAAAGAGAGAGGGCACTATATATAATACACAGATGTTATATATACAATTACAAACACATATTTTTGCTATGGGCTTTTTTCACTTATTACATAAATGTTAGCTGCGGAACACAACTGTGCTATTCATATTTCACTTGAAGGGGAAAATGCTCCCTTATGGGGAAAATGTAGGAGAAACACGTGCAGTCTCACTGTCTATGTGCAGGAGTGATGGATCTGATTCGTGAGCTGGTGAATCTGACGTCCATTGTGCCACTGGTCCACATAAAACTCCATTTGGGTGGAGTTAATGGGGTAAAAACCTCAACACGCAAGTTTTCCACCTCCAGCATCTGTATGATTGCATAAGCATATATCCTGGTTCCTCTTATCCTGAGGCAACATGGCTTATAATTCTGGGCGAAAGAGTTTAATTCAGGAAGGGAAGTGACAGAAAGCTTGATTGTGGCCATAAGTCGAGTTGCTTCCTCCATTTTAGCTTAACCAGTAATGTAGCTAAATTTCCATGTTATGACATATCTTTGTAAATAAATAGCTTTTTTGATAGGTGGATAAGACCAATGAGAGGGTTTATCCAGACATTTCTCTATTGTTGACTTTAAATGAGTAATTTAGTATTCATACCCAAGCCTCTTTAACAGTTGGTAACTAAAAAGAATTCTGTATAGTATTTGTTGATTGGGTAGGTTTGATTTTTTTTTAAATGGCAGATTTTATTTTCCAAAGATGACCACAGCAATAACTCCCATCCCACGTTTTTTATACCACGTGAGAGTACCACTCGAGTAGTACTCTCCTTGAATTTAGGCAGGCCTGTGACACACTGGTATCCACCAATAGAGTATGGTGGATGTGATGCTGTGTGATGTCTGAGTCTGAGCAATAAAAGGAGATGCAGCTTCTGCTCTATTCATTAGAACTCTTGTGCTTGGAGCCCTGAGCCAGCAGGTAAGAAGCCTGATTACCCTGTAGCTGTGAGGCTCAAACCACAAAGAAAACCCATAAATAGGTGCTCTAGGTGGCATTGTCAAGTCAGCCCTGCCCAGGCACAAGGTATCTGAGTCAAGAAGTCCCAACCGTCAAGTCATTCCAAGCCGTCAAATCTTTTCAGCCGAGGTTCTGCACATGTGGGGCAAACACAAGCCATCTCTGCTGTGCTTTGTTCAAATTTCTGAGCCACAGAATCAGTGAATAACAAAATGGTTGTTGTTTTCAGTGACTACCTTTTGGAGTCACTTATTGTGCAATATTAGTAGCTAGAACAGCACCTATTTTACAGGTGTAGCATCTCACTTTCATTTCCATAGACATTCACTGACTATCTACTATTCACCAGGAAATGAGCGAGGTTCCTAAGGTTCATAGATAAATCAGACAAAATTCCTTCCCTTAAAATGCTCACTGTGGTGGGAGAGACATAATCAGAGTTGCCCTTTAGAAACATGAATCCAACAGCATTGGTGTGAGGGAGACTAGAGGCTCTCTCTGCTGGAGGTCAGCTGGGCAAAGGATGGTACCTAAGAGATGGAAGCCGTGGATTAATACACCTGTAGGCTGATTTCTCTCTGTTCCGTGGCCACTGTCACAATTTTTGCTCATAAATGGAACTGAGGTTAGTGTGCTTCCTAAAACGTAATAGGTTCTCATAAATAGTTACCATTTGAATTAAATTAAAGCACATATCTTACAAATTAGTCATTGTTATGGACTGAATTGACCCTCCCCCATTCATATATTGAAGTTCCAACCCTCAGTAATCCAGAACGTGACTATATTTGGAGATAGTCTTTAAAGAGGTGATAAAAGTAAAATGAGGTCATTAGGATGGGCCCTAATCTAATATGATTGGTGTCCTTAGAAGAAGAGGGGAGATGTAGACACAGACAGGTGGGCACATAGAGAAAAGCCATGTGAAGACAGAGGCAGAAGACGGCCATCTACAAGCCAAAGAGAGAGGCCTCAGAATGAAACCAGCCCTGCTGACACCTTCATCTTGGGCATTCGGACTCCAGAACTGTGAGGAAATTAGTTTCTGTTATTTAAGCCACCTGGTCTCTGATATTTGTTATAGCAGATCTAGCAAACTAACACAGCTATCGTAGGGTGACTTTCATGTGCCACAGCTGAACGCCACAAGAGGTGATGGTAGAAGTGGCACATGCAGTGGTGGTAACAGCAGCTGTAGAGGCGGCGAGGCTGTGGGGAGGCGGGGCCACACTCTTCCCTTCTGCTGCCATCTTTCCTTAGAAGAAAAGTTAAGACAACCGGCTATCGATGAAGAGGCCAAACTAATTTTTACTTACATAGTACAGTTGGCCTCCTTGTCTTTAACTTACACTGTAGTTAACCTTCTCTGCTGTGCTGCATTATTTAATTTATAATCTTACATTATCACTTTCCACCTGAATCACTGATATAAACATTGCTTGAACTTTAGCCCCGATAAGATTAGCCAAGAATGTTTGTAGAAGGAACATTTTCATGACATTTGAAGAAACTGCATGTCTAATAATGGATTACCCAAGAAGTACACAAGAATTGAAATCTCTCTGAACAATTCTAAAGGGCAATTTGAATGAGGACCCAACCTGAAATTAAATAATGGGGAAAAAATACCAGAGCGTATCCCTAGCACTTATTAAATACTGAATGTTTGCTGAATCAATCAATAAATGAGTAAATAAATGGATGGCTGAATGAATGAATGATGTTTATGTCAAGGGTCAGCAAACTTTTCTATAAAAGGTCACAGAGTAAATAGCTAAGGCTTTGTGGGCTGTACAGCGTCTCTGTCACAACTATTCTACTCTCCCACGTAGCTGAAAGGCAGCCATAGACAATACATAAACAGGCATGGCTGTGTTCCAATAAAATACGACAGCAGACTGGATCTGGCCCACTGGCAGAAGTTTGTTGATCTCTCGTTTAAAATATTCACTCCCCTCTCAAAATTTTTTTTCTCACACCCTATCCTACCAGTTCCAGAGCACACTATCCATTTGGGATTCAATCTCCTACACAGCATGAACCCCCGCTGCTTCCCCTGCCTTAGCTACCATTACTCGGAAATACATAATCTCCATTCTGAAAAAGCTAGACTATTATTTCTCCACATTTCCCACTTCCTCACCTTGCTCATACAGTTCCCCTGATACCGTTTTAGATTTTCTGCTACAACAGGATAAAAAAGAGCTCTGACCGGTCTCTGTTTTCAATGGATTCCAAGACTTGCTATCTCTGGACTATCTGTAGAGGCAGCTTCTCTGTGGGGTCATTAATCTGGCAGGAATTGAAATAACCTTATCTGCAACAGAACTTTAAAAATGCATTAGGGGGGCTTCCCTGGTGGCGCAGTGGCTGAGAGTCCGCCTGCCAGTGCAGGTGACATGGGATCATGCCCCGGTCCGGGAGGGTCCCACATGCCGCGGAGCGGCTGGGCCCGTGAGCCATGGCCGCTGAGCCTGCGCGTCAGGAGCCTGTGCTCCGCAACGGGAGAGGCCACAACAGTGAGAGGCCCGCGTACCGCAAAAAAAAAAAAAAAAAAAAAAAAAATGCATTAGGGAACTAGAATTCTTGGAGCCAACTGTCCTTTTAATTAACTTCAGTCTGGGAGCAAGGAGCTAACAGCTTCCTCAGTGGCTAATCTTCTAAAGAGGTTAATAGGAATTGAGATTTTACCTGTTGTATTCCTAAGGACCTGCTTACAGATTGTTTCCTGTAAGTGAAAACTTTTGTTCAACTCAGACATTTCTCCAGTGCCTGCCTGCAATGCAGAGGGCCCTGGGAGAAATGGAAAGATGAATAAGACATGAGCTGTCCTGATACACAGGAGTTAACAGTCTGGTCAGGGAGACAGACACAGATCCAAGGTCTGAAACATAAAGCGGGCTGTGATGAGGGTTATAATAGAACACGGTGAGATGATATTGCAAAGACAGACATTAATTTTGATGGAGACAGGGGACAAAGAGACCTCAGAGCGTGGATGGGGTTTGAGCAGGAACTTGGTAGGAAAACAGTGATAAAGACGTGGATATTGTGATATCTTGGTATGTTAGAGCTGCAATGACCTCAGACAACCCTCTCCTTTATAGATGAGGAATGTGAGACCCAGAGAGGAACTGTGACCTCAGGCAACCTACTTGCTTCCCTTTAGAACCATCTATGTGCAACTTCGAATTCACAGGCGGGGTAGAAAAAAGAATCTTAGACTAAAATATCTTCATTCCTAAGCATCTGTGACAAATGTCAGAGGCAGCAATTGGTAGTCTGACCACACAACAAGCCCAAGGCCAGGGCAGCCTCTGTCGGAAGCCATTGCCTTTGGTAGTTATCAAGGGACCAGATTTAGCTGCTAACAAAATCGCACCTGGGTCTTGTAACTGACGGTTATAGAACCCTGGCAATAGAATAAAAGCTTGCAGTGAATTGGGGAAAGATCAGAGGGAGCTTTAAACTCTGGGTAGGAAATCTTGTGGAAGAGTCCAACTTTGATGCAAAAGAACAGGTCTCAAAAGTAACCAAAAGAATGATGATTTTTGCCCTAGAATTACAGGGTACGCCGTATCACAGGGCCAGGCAGGGGTTTGCATTCTCACAGGGCGTGTGTTTCCCTGATTGAGTCTGGGAAGATAAGTGCAAGTGTCCCAAGTCCCCCTCCTGCCCCCCACCACCCCCCCACCACTTAAGTTTTCCCGCTGTCAAGGGCAACATGACCATCATCGTTGGGCTGATGCCAAAGACGAAAGCAAACTTCTCAGGGTGAGTCAGAGAAGCAGCTAAGGCCCAGAAGAACGTCCTGTGACAGTTTAATTTAAATAGACTATTCAGTTCCCTTCACTCTCATGACTAACATGGATTATGTAACTGAATAATTAAACAACAAATCCTTATTTATTTATTTTAGATTCACAGGAGCAGCTGTGTCTTTTTTCCTTTCGAAAGGAAACACAGACTTAATAGGGTCCATTGTGTTCCTACCTAGTTCTCTCTCCTCTGTATTTTTTCAACCCTACATACCAACCTCACTCCCCATTCCCACCATGGAAATATGATGTGCCCATATTAGCCTACTGAAAAAACCCGAAAATATACTGCCCCCAGATAGCAGATGCAGTAAAATGGTCTGATTAAATGCTGAGGCTTTATCTCTTTTGAAAAAAGTTACACTAATTTTCTATACATAAAACACCCAAGTTAAAAGAGACATGAGAGTAACATCACACAAATAATCCATTCAAGTAGATTTATTTTCCAGTAACGGAAAAAAGTGTGTTTTTGAAGCATCTTTTACTATCACTTTAATACAGTTTACATCAGTTTACTGCAGTCTGAGGGTATAGAAGGTATCACTTTTTCCTAACAAAAATTGCATATTTTATAACAGAATGCTATAGCTAGGGGAAAGGGCAGAAATTACAAGCAACCTCTAGACCAACCATTCACTTTACAGATGGGGAAACTGAGGTACAGAGAAACCAAAGGATTGGCCCAGAGTCAGACAACCAGGACAAAGCCTCCCAGCAGGTTAGGGAAATTCCAATCTAGAAATCCTCTGTTCAAGGTCTCTTTGCACTGCTTCATTAAATCCTGTCTCTGTTTCTTTAATAGTAGCCTCTGGCATATATATTTATATGCATGAGATACATACGATATGACATATATATATATATCAGGGAAGGCTGATACTTGCTGAACAGAATCTAGTATTGAGAAGTCTCAGTAGCATATGATACTAATTCACTAAGGAACTCTTGTCCCAGCATTGTCCAAATCCCAAACCGAATGGCATCCTACTGGGAGTGTTACTTAGCTTTCTATCAAGGTTTCCATAGAGACAAAGAGCCAGACTCTGTCAACATTGAGATTTTTTGCATAGGAACTAGCACAGGGCATACAGTAGGTTTTCAGGAAATTCTCATCACCTTGCTGTAAAGAACCTGGAATACACGTTTAGGACACAATATGTAATAGTTTCCAGAGTAGGACGTCCATATGGACAACCTAGCAAAGTTAGGAGAATGCAGGAGCCAGCCATTGGATGGAGGAGAAGGAAGAGGAAGAAAGAGATCTCAGCTTCTCTTCTGCCCCAGACACTGGAAGGTGCATATCACTTTCACACTGTCGTATAGTCGAAAAATCTAAGTCAAACCATCGTAAAGTCAGGAACAGTCTGTATTGGCTCAAGGTCTCAGGCACTCAAAAATGATTTGGAACAAAAGGACTTAAAAACTCCTATTACCTTTTTGCTTTGTTGCCTCACTCAAGAGACTCAGGTAAATTAAAAAGCCATTTAAAAATCCATTTAAAAAGCCATTTAAAATGTGTCCATGGAAGATGCCTAATGTAGCCTCCTCTCCATTATTCACCAAATGCTGTGAAATGTGGTTATAGAATATTCCCCTTATATAACATTTCTCATTATTGAAATGAGGGAAACTCTGGAACCTGAGAATATAATTGTTCTATGAGCTACTAATTATACTGAAATGTGCTCAGGACACCCTTGTATTGAAAGGCCTCTGTTATTACTGACTTGTTCAAATGCCCACATTACTAAAATAGCAGTAATGTGTTTTAAAGGTGAATTCAGAAGCTGTGCTACTCAGCAGAAGCCAGAGAAATACAAATTGTCATAATAGTTATATCTACTTTTCTTCAAGGAGACTGAAAACTTTACAAATCTTCACAAATAAAAACCTCGTTATTAAATAATTCTAGTCTCTATCTGTCTCAGGTTGTGGCTTGAAGAAATACCATCTACAAACAAGGCAGAAAACTGGATAAAGTAGTTTAGTGTTATTGTTCTTATAACAGTTATTGTCCCTCATTAACAATGGAAATACCATCTTAATCTTATTTGATAGCTTCCCTCATTGAATCAACTTAGTGACTATAAACAAGCCAGAAAACTCCTGCTATGTGACTACTCTCCACCCCTGTGTTCCTCTAGCACCAGAAATGCTTTCAGGGAATTGCTTCATTGCCTGAGAATTCAAGGAGACAGTTCTGTGTCAGCTGAATTGCCATTCTTCTTGTCCCCAGTCTCAAAACCAAATCACCTTTTATTCTCCCCATCTTTGTCAGCAACCATGTCCGTTTCATTACTAAGACCTCCATGTTTTTCTTTTGATATTTCCTTCATTTGGTTCTTCTCCTCTCTATCCTACATCATCCTTCCATCCACATTTAAGTCCAGTGTATCATACATGGGCTATCACAACATTATTTAGCCAACCCCTACAAATCAACTTCTCCCCATTCCAATTCAACCTGTTATACCTATGCCAGGCATCATTTTTAATACTCATATTCCTGCCTAAAACTTATCAAAAAAATCAAAGACATCTAATTTAGTTCCAGAGGCTCTACCCTACTTCTGAAATCATATTCTCTGCAAATCACTTTGTAGAATCCTCTAATCCAGGTAGGCGAATCTCCTCACTGAGTCATGAACTTGTGAGTTTATTCCTGTCTACATCCTTACTCATGGGATTCTGCTTGACAAGATATTTATTTAAAATCTCTGAGCCTCAGTTTCTTTAGCTGAAGGTGGGGACTATAATACCAGACAGGGTTTTGGTGAAGCTCAAATAAGAATAATTTATTTACAAGTTCTTTCTAAATTGTTAGGTTCTAGAAAAGTTGTTATTTATTAATCTTCAGCTGCATTCACACTTGTACCCCAACATTTGGTACCTAACCATCACACACTGAAACAATTCCATTATTGGTACAACATGTTTTGCTACCAAACCTGACCATAATCTGTTTGAAAGCAGCACTTCATTTAGTTACTAATCATCTTGAGTTTTTTTCCTGAACAGAAGGATCTGGTGGGATGAGATTCATTAGCCAGCTTTCTTGGTCCTTTTCAAGATCCAGCACAAAGTAGACAACAGTACACATTCGTCGATTGCTTTAGTTAGAATTGAAAATTAATAAGGGGGAACAGCAGAATCTCATCTCACTGGACCAACTTTCCTATTAAAAAACAGCAACAAAAATACATGGTGATTGGTGAGAAAATATCTGTGAAGTGCTAGAAATTGTTTGAGAAGCATCTGCCACAAATAGCAACTTCCTACTCTGGGGGCTTCAAAATGACTTTCCAAATGGTGATTTGAAATTCAAACTCTGCATTTTGCATTGTATACACGCAGGAAAGGCAGACAGCTAGAGAAGCAAACAAATGTCATGAAAGGCAGGGACACTCAATGAGTCCCAGTGAGTGTTCAGAGTGTTCTAATTTAAAGGCAGTCCAGGGGCTTCCCTGGTGGTGCAGTGGTTAAGAATCTGCCTGCCAATGCAGGGGACATGGGTTCGAGCCCTGGTCCAGGAAGATCCCACATGCCGTGGAGCAACTAAGCCCGTGCGCCACAACTACTGAGCCTGTGCTCTAGAGCCCGCGAGCCACAACTACTGAGCCCGCGTGCCACAACTACTGAAGCCTGCCCACCTAGAGCCCATGCTCCGCAACAGGAGAAGCCACCGCAATGAGAAGCCCGCATACTGCAACGAAGAGTAGCCCCCGCTCGCCGCGACTACAGAAAGCCCCCGAGCAGCAACAAAGACCCAACGCAGCCAAAATAAAAATAAATAAATGTATTAATAAGTAAATAAATAAATAAAGGCAGTCCAGATTCCCAGGGTTTTTGCTGTGTCGTTCCCTCCTTTCCAATCCCCTGCCTTTACCTAGAGGATTATACATGTGATTTTTTTTTTTAAGCTGCCAAAGAAAGCAGGCCCTTAGTTACACTCTCTAACAGTCCTTTGGTTATAAAACTATGATTTATGGTTAGCAAACTTCAGTGAGTTAATCTTTCCCCAGATTACCCAACTTACCCCTACTCAAACATCTTCTTTCCTTTCTTTTCTCCCTGGGGCCTCCAGCTGCCATCTCTCTTACACAGTTATTCCTCCTACACAAAGATGACACAGCCCACATTATTTATAACTATCCATTTTTGAAGCACAACTGTGCACCATGTAAATGGGAATGAGGCTCAAGGTAGCCAAGAAATATAGGACTATCAGAACATTTAAAGTCATCTATGATAGGTTTCTAGCTCAGTTAAAACCTTTACAGAGAGACAAACACTCTTGGTCAGTTTAGAGATTTTCTGAAGAGGTAAGGACACTGTATAAAAATTCTGTAACAGCCTATCACCTAGAAAATTAGCAGGGATTTATTTTTTAATTGTCAACACTCACTCTTGGAAATGATGTGACAAAAATGGCCCCTTTTGTACGTTACAGGAGAGAGTATAAATTTGAAAAACTCTTTTGGAAACAGAATGAGCAAAATGCACCAAGAACCTCAAACTGTTCTTATCCTTTGATTCCGTAATTCTAGAACAGGCTTAAGGATATAAAGCTGAAATACTGAAAATGTCTAATCCCTCAAATATTTATTAATTATAATTATTATAATTGTAAAAAAGGGAAAAACTTAAATGTCCAACATCATGGCCTTGTGTACACAAATTAAGATATTACATCAAACAAATGGAAATTGCAGTCACATCCCTCATCATGGAAGAGAGAGGGAGAAAAGTGAGTTACAAAATAGATTTACTGCCATAGCTGATGAAGCATCCACCAGAAATCCCAAAGGAAATTCGACAGCTTTGTTTGTTTGTTTCTGGGGCTGATGATACAAAGATCTGGTAGGATGAGATTCGTCCCATTTCTCTTGGCTTTCCTCAAGCCTATTATAAATTAGACAACAAATACAAGTTTGTTCATTGTGGTCCCGGTGAATTTAAGGTTCTTGCTTTGTCACAAAAGAATTTGGAGATGAAGTGATAGGTAAAAAGTGGGTTTTTAATTAGAGAGAAAAGTACTCAACAGACAGAGCATGGGCCATCTCAGACGGTGAGAGAGCTCCTAAACCTGGCGTGATTAGTTTTTATGGGCTGGGTAATTTCATAGGCTAATGAGTGGGAGGATTATTCCAATTATTTGGGGGAAGGGGTGGGGATTTCCAGGAATTGGGCCACCGCCCACTTTTTGGCCTTTTATGGTTAGCCTTAGAACTGTCATGGTGCTGTGTCATTTAGCTAATGGATTCCCATGAGCGTATAATGAGGCTCAAGGTCTACTGGAAGTCAAATCTTCCATCATCTTGGACCTAGTTTGTTCTAAGCAGTCTTTGTCAGGTCCTACGGCTATGTCATTCTTTTAAAGGTTGTACCCTGTCCCCTTCCCTCCTGTTTCAATTGTTTTAGTTGGTCATTGAAAATGAAAAAGGCAGATAAGTAGAATCTCACCAGAGAAACACTATTGTTAAGGAAAACAACACCTGATGAGTGATAAAGCATACATTGAGTGGTCGGGAGTCAAGATGAGCACTCATAATCTATTCATTTCATCTCCAGGTCAATTCCTACAGGAACTTAACTCTAGACACTGTGGCACCACACTGAAAAATATTACATCTTATCAAAAAACTGTGAAGCTTAACCTTCTGCTCACATTCTTTACTTTTATTATATTAAGGGATTGCCCTTCTCTTCCCAGTATTCATTGACATTGCAGCAGGCTTCCTCCTTTTTAGTTCAGTCTAAGAGTCCCAGACTCTAGGAATGGGGACATGGAAGTGGAGGGGCAACTTATCCCACTATAGATTGTTATGTAATCATTAAACTAAGAGGGGGAAAGGCAAGATAAAATTATAAATGGGAGCATGGACGACTTGCTACCACTTTTTTTTCTACTTTTCATTATGTTCCCTAAATTTTCTACAAGAAGTAAGTGGTGTTTTAAAATTTTAAAGAATTCTAAAGGTAAGATATTTTAATAATAATTTCATTCTTAGCGGCAAAAGTTTAACCCGGGGTACCTTCCTTGTTTCAACAAAATGTTAACTGCTACCTTTGCCAGGCAGTGTGTTGGGTAAAAAGCTGAGGAAGTCATGGCCCATGATCTCGAGGAGGTCACAGGTATCTGAAGGAAAAGAGAATGCTATGGATTCAAGTGGTGGTCCCAGGGGGTAAGTCTTGCAACCTAAGAACGTGGAGAGCACAGCAGGCTCACAAGAGTTATGAGTCCTGCCTGGATTAGGAGTGTGGGCTTCACAGGGGGCTTCACAGGAAAGGGAACACTCAACTGAGCTTGGAAGAAAGTTTCACTTCCCTATCTGGGGGTAAATGATGGAAGAAAATTCCAAGCAGAGAGAATAAAATGAAGAAACATGATCAGGCTTGGAACTCATGAAGGTATACAATAATCAAGAAAAGGATGATGAAGCTGTAAGCAAATGGCAGCTCCAGAGAGAATGGCAGGCAGGGAGGACTTGAACGACCAGCCAGAGGTAAAATCATAGGATTTAGGGATGGATTAGCCATGGGCGGTAAAGGGTAAGGACTGGAAAGTAACTCCAAGTTCTGTAGTTTAGGCAAGACTAACTAAACCTAACCTTAGAGTGAGTTGGGATAGTGAGGCCATGAACTAAGTCAAGAAAATAGGAGACAGGACTGGTTTGGCAGAGAGGGGAAATAGAGGATAGGAATTTATTCTGAACATCTGGAGTTTGAGCTGCCTCTACAACTGACACCCACAGAGTAATGTCTAATTCAGGAAAAGAAATGTGCTTCTGGAACCCAGGACAAAGAATAAAGGTTAGAGGTTGACATTTGGGAGTAGAGGTTATTGTCAAAATAATGGGTAAAGGTAAGAGAACAGAAGCAGCCTCCTGACCGTTCTCCCCTGTTCCAGATCAGCCTTCCCCGCTCCCATCCTAATCTGTTCTCCATATTGTAGCCCCGGTGAACTTCCAAAGTAGAAATCTTACTATTTGATGCCGCAGCTTAGAAGCTTTCAATGCACCCAACCTCAATGGTAGTCAGAGAAATGTCAGTGGGAAGGACAATGAGATTCTATTTTTTGCCTGGTGGACTGGAAAAAATTAAAGATTGATAATATCCACTGCTGGTAAGCACATGGGGAAATGAGCACTCATATATTTCTGGTAGGAGTGCAAATTGCTATGATATTTTGGGACATTTTTTACGATTTTAAAATCTCATGACTTTCAGTCCAGAATTCTCACTTTTAAGAATCTCTTAGAAACAAAAGCAAAGTACAAAAGGATAGATGTACAAAGGTCTTTATTACTGCCTTGTTTGTAAGAGTAAAGACTTAGAAACAACCAAATGCCTATTAAAAATGTAATGTTCAAACAACTAATTGGCAATTCATATTAAGTAGTAGTAGACAGCTGTTAAAAATTAATAATAATATCTATATATGTTTGGATTTGGATCTAGAAAGATGCTTGTGAGAGATTAAGTGAAAAAAAGGTTGCTAAGTTCTATATGATGATTCTATTTAAGAGAAAACAAAGGGAAAAAAGTGAAGTGACATCTCATAATATGAATAGAGTGCTTACTTTTTTTTTTAAAATGAATTTATTATTTATTTATCTTTGGCTGCATTGGGTCTTAGTTGCTGCACGCGGGCTTTTTCTAGTTGTGGCGAGCGGGAGCTACTCTTCGTTGAGGTGTACGGGATTCTCATTGTGGTGTCTTCTCTTGTTGCGGAGCACAGGTTCTAGGCACGTGGGCTTCAGTAGTTGTGGCACGCGGGCTCAGCAGTTGTGGCTCATGGGCTCTAGAGCGCAGGCTCAGTAGTTGTGGTGCATGGGCTTAGTTGATCCGCGACATGTGGGATCTTCCCGGACCAGGGCTTGAACCCATGTCCCCTGCATTGACAGGTGGATTCTTAACCACTGTGCCACCACGGAAGCCCAGTGCTCACTTTTTTACCAGGTTTTATTTTAAGTGCATCACTGTGCTCCTCATTTAATACAACAATCTCATAAGGTAGGATTGTTATCTACCCCATTTTACTGATAAGGAAACTGAGGCCAAAACAGATTAACTAGTGCTGGTCACACAGCTAGCAAGTGGCAGGCAGGCTTTACACCAGGCTGTCTGGCTGAGAGCCTATACTCTTGACTCTGCACTATTCTATGATACAAGTTATTACAGAAGGATAGGGTTGGAAATTGTTAATTTTTAAAATACCATTGTATTCTTGGACTTATTAAGAAATATGTTATTTCTATAATTAAAAAAAAAGTTCAGTAGAAACATATGAGGAAAGAGACTCTGAAGGCTCCCGATTTGCCCTGACAGCAAAAGTTCATACTTCTCACCTCGGCTCCTTCTTACAAGCAGTATCCTATAGGCCCATTTGTCTAAAACACTGGGGAACTACAGGCTGAGATCTAGCCAGCTGGGGATCAAACTGCTTGCACGTCTTGGACATTCATTTTATACAAGGCAATGGCAATCCACGTTCATAAAAGTCTTTAAAACTTCCGAGGACCTGGCCTTGTAGAGGGAGAAGTGGGGAGAGAGGAGCTGGGCTTAACCAGTTCACTGTTAATGCTTCAGACCCGGATGGCGCCTCAGAAGGCAAATCCATCATTAGCGAGCACAAAGGGGGCTGCCTTGTCGGGCCGACAGCGAGCAGACTGAGAGGAACAAAGCTCTGGTGCCTTATTTATGTGGCAGCTCACAGCTGCTGAGGACGGGCCTCCTGTTCGCCCAGAGCTGGCAAGCCCCTCAGGAGGTCGTTCTCAGGCCCTCAGGCCCGCTGGGCTGTGGTCACCTGCAGCCAGGGGTGCAAGGAAGGGACCCAAAATGAGTACCCAGAATGCTCTTCCTCGGAGACCGCAGGACTAGCTGCCTCCTTGCAGTAAGGTCAAACCTCAGTTCCACCGTCTCAGAAAATTGCCCACATCAGAAAGAGCCGTCTCTCCTGCTCTCCTCCCCCGTCACTCTGCCTCAGCCTTCCTCAGAGAGCTTATTCTTCCTGACCCAGCAGGCTCGTTCACCTCCCTCACCAACGCCACCCCCTGCCAGGGCCTCCATGTAGCTTCTGTAAATGGCACCCACTTGAGTCGTGTAACAGGGCAGCTGGGCCCCCTCAGCTGAGAGCAGAGGTCCATTTAGATGGGACTTGCTTTGCTCCAAAGGCACAAAGTAGGTGTGCACTGCGTACCCATTAAACAGACGAATGTGCTGACTTCTACCACCGCTCCTCTGGGGACTCCAGCAGAAGTCTCTCCCAGCCTTTTCTGTGTCCAATCCAAGCTTTCTCAGTTTGGGATATCGAGACACATATAGACAGCCTGCATTACAAGAGATTTTTCTTTTTCACTAACAATTACTGATAATTAATAACTGAAATGATAATGCCAGTCTCAGTCGTGGGCATTCCAATATGGTTAACTTAAGTGAGCAAGGGGTAGAATTTTATAATGTTCATAACACACACACACACACACACACACACA
Organism: Tursiops truncatus; assembly: GCF_011762595.2. Classification (NCBI taxonomy): domain Eukaryota; kingdom Metazoa; phylum Chordata; class Mammalia; order Artiodactyla; family Delphinidae; genus Tursiops; species Tursiops truncatus. The sequence goes on from NC_047038.1 coordinate 96,387,441, forward strand.
ATTTAAGAATACATACATTTATTGAGAATCTTTACTCAAGTATTTTTTCTGTAGGTAGGGGAAGACAGGAAGAGATATGGAGATATATGTATATGTATAGCTGATTCACTTTGTTATAAAGCAGAAACTAACACACCACTGTAAAGCAATTATACTCTGATAAAGATGTTAAAAAAAAATTTAAAGACTTGTAGCTTAAAGAGAGAAGGGAGAATAATGCAAAATTCCTTTCAGAAAAAACATGGGTTTCTCTCAGAGGTAAATCCCTTAGCAACAGCTATCCTGGCTACAACCAGATGAGGAGTAGCCCTTTAGGCAATTCCCATTAGAGAGAAAGAGAGGCATGTCCTGGGGCACCTGTCATCCTGCTTATTCAGAAATCTGCAGGCACAACTTTTCCTCAGAGTGAATTTCCACCACTTAATGTGTTGGTTGCTTAACATATTGGTGTCTTTCTCTTGGTAATTTTCTGTCCATTTTCTGACTAGTAATGTCCCAGGGGTTCTGAGTTCTGGTGTAGATCAGCACTGTCTACCACCCTGCCCCTCGGAAAGACGGAGAGAAGTTTTGTAAGTTTACGGGAATGACTTCCTGCCACAGGGAGGCATCACTGACCTAACGCCAAGACCTGTGGTTTTAAACCACTCATCACCTAAGATCCCCATGAAACTGATTCCCTGATAGGCATTCAACAAAGGTCAGAAAACGGGGACCTATTGTGATCTGGGGTTGGAGAGGGTGCACTTCCAGCCCTTGAAGGACATCCTTGATTAAAGACTTGAAATACAGTTTCCTGTGGGCAACAGCTGCAAGTGGGCAGCCCCTTTTGTTGAACGGGTAACAAAGAACTGCATGGGCATGAGGCTAATTTATCTTCCCCACAATATAGAATGTTCCATCTGTTTTGGAAGTAGACTTATTGACTAGATAAGCCTTGAAACATGATTGTTACAGGCTAGTAAAAATGTCAACAGCATCCCCTCTCTTGGTACTGCTGCCCGGTCAGCCCCTTTGGTGGGTATGTGGTGCCAGGGGGCCCGATGCCTCGCATCTGATGTCTCTATATGTTGATTAGTTCCGTGGACACAAACTCTACCAATGATGCTGGCCGTGCATATAGCCAGTTTTGTATAAATGCCAGGGACTGGGATATCTGGTGACTCTGGATATCAGCAGGTCAAAATACAAGGTCAAATTTTCAAGAATTATTTAAAAAATTGTTTCAAGTATTATTAAAAATGTTTGGTTTCCTGCTGTGTGTGTTTTTTGTTTGTTTGTTTTTGTTTGTTCAGATCTAGCTCACAAGTTATTTGAGGCTCACATTTCTCTCCTGAATTCCAGAACGTATGCCATCCGCTAATCGAACATCTCCATCTGCAGGTCCCAAAGATGCCTCACTCTCAAATTGTCCCAGACCACACTCTTTCCTGGCCTCCAGAATCTGCTCTTCCTGCGTGTTCCCCACCCCAGTGAGGACATCATGGGGAGTGGTTTCTAAGCCAGAAACCTTGTGTCAACCTTGGGCCCTCTCTTCAATGCACTTCTTGCATCCAATCAGTCAAGTTTAGTGAAGCATGGAGTGGAGGTTAAGAGTTCAAAACCTGCCTCTACCACTTCCTAGCTGTGGATCCCTGAGAGAGTAACTTAGCAACTCCATGCCTCAGTTTATTCCTCTGAAAAACACCATCATCATAATAATATCAACCACATAGGGCTGTTGTAAAGATTCGAGGAAATAACGAATGTAGAGCGTTGAGAACAGTGCCTGACAAATGGTGAGCACTCAATAAACATTAGTTATTTATCAATCTTGATTACCTCTTTACACACAGCACATCTTTCATACGCAGCCTTTTCTCTGTAATGTCACTACCACTCCTCCACAGCCCCCAAACCAGGCCTGTTTTCTCCAAACTTCAACTTCACTCTCCTGCCGTTCTCACACTGCTGCCACAGGGATCCTTGTGGGCCCAGCCTTGGGTAGGGAAACTGACCATTGCCCGGGTTCACGCTTGGGGAACAGAGGGTAAGGCTAAGAGTGAGCCACAGAAGCTCCATCTGTCTCATTTTTTTCCCCTGAATATCATTAAAATTCAATTTTGACAGCTCCATCTTAAACAATGTCCCAACAGGCCCACAAAATATGCCAACAGCACAGTCTTCTTTCAAGTGCACATACCACGGGCAGCCCCCGTACTGGTAGACTTACCCCTTCCTACAACCCCCTAATCTTCTGGGGGCTGCCAGGTACTAAATAATGAACGAATTGAGAGCAGAGTCTGTATCATTTATCTTTGTACCCCCACCCCCAGTATAGTTTAATGCCTGGCCATAGTAGGTCTTCAAAAGGTGCTTGTCGAATGGCTAGTTGGATGGCCGCTATTGTGTAGGTCCAGGTTAACTCACTATTATTTGACAATAGAGCAAGTCAGGGCTCTAGGACAAAGGTGAAACCAGAGGCATTCTGGTTCTTAAATCCTCAGTACACTAGCCTTTCACACACGTATCTATGGAAGATAATAATGGTACCTGCCTTGTAAACAATAGGTCACACAACCCCACCTATGTTTTAACATCCTAACCAGGAAGACTAGAGGAGGGTTTGCTACAGTCTAGCAGGAAAATGATTCTGGAAGTTTAAGAGAGCAGCCAACGCACTGATCCATCCAGCAAACATTGGTTGAGTACCTACTATGTGCCTGGCACTGCCCTCATGGGGCTCCAGGACTTCTGAGCTGTACAACTCACGGGATGCTGTTTATGCCCCAGGGGAAGGTATGGGTTAAGGCCCCGTCTAGTGCATATATAGCATCACACAGTATTTGGAAACTCTGATTCCTCTCGATAAAGAAATCAGTTTTCTCCGAAGGAAATTTTTCATGATTATTTCTTCTGACACTTTGTTGATGATAACATGTCCCTTTCAGTTCACACAATGTTTCATATTTGAACAGTCTGACTTTTCTCTTTTAGTCCCACAAAGACATACTCGGATCTTCTTGAGCACCACAACTAGGTAATTAAGAAAAATGGAGTGTCTGACACCACAGAAAAAGTATCCATCTTTGAGGAGAAACCAGCTTGCTTTCTGTCCTGGAAAACTGGGTGTTCAAGTGAATAAAGCTCCAGTTAATGTTCTAGGTCCTAAGCTGTCATTGAGTCATGTGACCTTTGGTGGGTTGAGTGTCTCCTCTGGGCCTCAAGTCCCTTCTTCTTAATAGGTAATTGATATTCCCACCCCTGGGCTACAATAAACAAGGGGCCACCTGCCCTTTTATGACTGACCACCAGCAGCAGAGAGAAGATTCAGGCCTTGGTTTAGAAATGCCTAGGAGTTTGAAAGGACCTAAAGATTGTGGATGAAAAAATGGCTTTTATTTATTTTTTTAAATTAATTTTTATTGGAGTATAGTTGATTTACAATGTTGTGTTAGTTTCAGGTGTACAGCAAAGTGAATCAGTTATACATATACTTATATCCACTCTTTTTCAGATTCTTTTCCCATATAGGTCATTACAGAGTATTCAGTGGAGTTCCCTGGGCTGTACAGTAGGTCCTTATTAGATCTATTTTACACATAGTAGTGTATATATGTCAATCCCAAAATGAGTTTTTTTTTTTTTAAAGATCTCTTGGTTTTCTGTAGGGAAGGAAGGATTCTCCTCTTCTCTTCTTGCATATATCTTTCTTGTCCCAAATTCTAAGTATTTTATTTAAAATGCTTGGAGTAAACCCTCCTCCACAGCCACATACACTCAATTACTATTCACAAACTGCTTTGAGTATTTTGCAGTGGAACCAGCAGTACCCACGGAACTCCCATACTCCACAGAGGTTCATTGGCTATTTCATGGCGTAGTGAAGAGTTGTCACACTTGATGAATTTCATAGTCCTCTTTTCAAGAATACATGTCCAAATTTTCTGTTTTCTGTAATACAAGAGATTGCTAACCCTGGTAGGTATCTAGAAGATATTCTTTCAAAACAATAAATCCACCAATTAACTTTCCAAAGATTTAATTCTCTTTATTCTTTTCAATCTCCCCCTCCATGGTAGAGGAGTATTTCAGTGATGAATTTAAAAATGCTTTTTAAAAAGGAGAACATTTTGAAAACAGATGTCTAGAAATATTTCCATGATTACGTGGTCTTGTTGTCTGAAAACACTATGTCTCACTTAAAATATTATCTTATCTGCTCTTTTTAAAGATTTGCATCTATTTTCAAATCTTCCAAATAAAGACATTCAGTAGGGTTTGAACCTATTTGTTAGGTGAGTGTGAGATGAACCTATTTGTTGAAAGTTTAGGACCTTGACATCATCTGGTTAGTTTAGAAGAGCAACTGATTGACAAGGTTAAGGTGGAAATGCATTATCTGAATGAGATTATAAACTCATCTGCAAAATTAGTAAACGGGATTGGAAAATGAAAGAATGTCCTAATTCCGTAAGCATAGTCAAGGATGCACTTCTTTCTTTTGGATCTGCATAGCCTTGTGAGGTATTTTTTTCAGCTACAATAGCCATTAGAATAAAATATCTAAATCAACTCAACTTTGAACCAGATCTTTAACAAAGTGTTAACAAAGATCTTTAACAAAGTGTTAAAGCAAAAATTTTAAACTAATGAAGCATATTCAATCACATTGCTTTCACTAAAATAGAATAATTCTTAGTAGGAATAAAATATTTTTATATCATTAGTAATATAAATTACTTATAAGATATAATTTCCCTTCTTAACAGTTAATTTTGGTTTCTTATTTTGTGTATCATATAATGTATATAATATATTGGCGTAGTGTTATGTGTAAATATTTATGAGTAAACATATTTTGTATGATATGCTCAAAACATTTTGCTGATACAAAAACAAAAAATTTGGAGAATGCTGCTTGTATTAGTTTTCTGTGGCTTTCTAACCAATTACCACAAGCTTGGTGACATAAACAACAGAAATTTATTCTCATAGTTTTGGAGGCCAGAAATCCAAAATCAGCATCACCAGACCAAAATCAAGGTATCAACTGGGATTTTATGGGAAATCTGGTGAAACTGAAGAAATGCCATTATTATGGATAAATCAAAGAAATGTCCAATTCTAGAAAAGGTTCTCAATGTATTTTTCTTAAAGTCGAAGTAAAACCAAGGACAGATTAAATATATATATATATACACACACACACACACACACACACACACACACACACACACACACACACATACAATATATGTATGATTGTTAGGACCTTCCCATTTCAGTTTAGTAAAGGAGTGGTTGTCAGACTTTAGCATGTATCAGCACCCTGGAGGGCTTGTTAGAACATAAATTGCGGAGCTCTACCCCAGTAGGTCTACGGTCGGCCTGAGAATTTGCATTTTTAACAGGTTTCCATGAAATGCTAATGTTCCTGGTTCAGGGCCAAACTTCGAGAACCACTGCAGAGCATTTATTGAAGGCCTACAGCGCCAGATACAACGAACCAGAAGCTAAGGGCACAATATGAATAAAACAAGTCCCAGGGCTCAAGGAGTCAATGGGCCAAAAACACGTAACATAGATCATTTTACTATATAGCAGATGTCTGATAATCCAGTATTTAGTAACCCAGATACCCCGATAGTTCAACTTTAGTCCAAGGTAGAGTAATACAGAACATCTTTACTTCCCATGATCTTGGTAGTCACAAGGTGATTGTTAGGATGGATTTCCTTAACTGGCCAAGTGAATCTATCATTAACTCAAAAATCTCTCGAGAAATACAAAAGAAGAAATTCCTAAGTACAATAGCCTATCCTCAACTACTGTTTATAATGTTTATTCAACGTTGTGCGCCAGTCAACAAAATATCTAGGAGCTAAACTGATCTCCATCAGAAGCATACGTCAAAGCATCATAAAGAAGGCATCCAACGTTCTCCTACAACATCTGTATCTGCTACTGCTTCAACTCCAGGTGACCCTGAGTCACCTCTGGATGGAGATGCTGCTGGAGATAATGCCGATGAGTGTGCATTCGACATCGTCATTTGACAAGCATCGTCATTCGACAAATACTTACTCTGCACAATCTGATCTTGTAGTTAATGTTGTTCCAGTGGCATGTGTAGCTATTACCAAATTTACAGCATTGATAGCAGTTTAAAGCCATCTTTTAAAAAGTTTACGTAGTGCCTTATATTAGGCTATGTTTTGAACCTCCCTCATACTAGGGTGTGGTTGTGTGATCAAATTCTAGTCAACAAAATTAAGTGGATGTATTGTGGACTCCTCCAGGTCTGACCCATCAACAGCTCCAGTGCATAATACTAACCCTCTTCTCATCACCAGCTGAATGGACAAGTCACTGAGGCTCTAGAAGAGCCACAAGATGGACCCTGAGTTTCTGAATGGCTGAGTAGAACATCTCCTCACCCCTCCCATCTGAATAAGAAACACACATTTTATTGTATTAAGTTATTGAAGTGTGGGGTTTTTTTTCATACAGCAGTAAGCCTGCCCTTACTAGTGAGTATTACTACTACTATTCATAAAGTGAAAGTCTTAGAGAAAGCAAGGGATATGAGTTAAATTACATGTATAAGTGTGTTTTAAGTTTCATACTGATAAAAATAAGATACTTGGAGATATCAACAGAATAATGTCTACTGGACTGGAAAATCAAGCATGGTCCCCTCTGCATTGCTGCTTCAATAGAGATAAGCACTGGTTGCTAGGGCAAGGGAGAGGAAAGAAACCCAAATCTGAGACCCCAGGGTGACATTAAATTAACATATGATGTGATAAATACAATTTTTAGAAGAATCATAATATACTGGAAAAGCATCTTAAACATTGATTCACTTAACCAAACCTGAAAGAAATCTAGCTGTTCAGACCATAAAAATCATAATTCAGAAGCAATTATTCACTTGATCATTGAGCATGATTACAGGACCACCACACATTGGAGGAGACAGAACAACTTCTAAACCTCTAGCCTAGAAAGTCCAAGCCTAGAAAGTCACAGATGTCTCCCTTTCACTCACACTCGCCTACCTTTTCTTGCATGAGAAAACAGAGAACTCAATACCACAAGGTGACAAGTCACTGTGGTAAACACAGACCAAAGCTGACTGCACGGACACAGGCAGAGGGGAAATCTGTAGCTGACACCTTAGCAGTATCACAAAGCATCAGGCGTTGTCATGACCCCGATGCTGTGTGATGATTCCCTCAAAGCTCTTCAGGGCACTGGGAGAGGGGAGAAATCAATGGTCAGGTCCTCATCCAGGATCAGCCCTAGTTCCCTCCTCATGTCAAAGTCACTTGCTGATGAATCATCGAGAGCCAAATGCTCAGGCTGTGTTTCTGGGAATGAAAATCAATACTCTTGTTAAGGAGTTTATTCTTTTGCCAGGGTTGGGGAACATGGGTATTTCCAACGCTTCCCACGGCTTCATTGCCTCTTGCCTTCCCAACCTCCACACAACTGTTTTTCTTTGTTTCTGTGAAATACAAAGAGAAAGAAGCTACTTCTTAAATTTCAGCTTCCATTATGTGAACATCTGTGAGCAAATAAACTGTGAATGTGGTTTCCATCCCTTTCCCTGCTTGGGACCCTACATTTCATTTCCAACCCATTGAGGCCCAATGCACCTGGCCGAGATGAGTTCGTGCTCAGTGGGGTGGCTTTAAATCCATAAATGATTCAAAGGCAATAAACAAAATAAGGATTTTGACTCTTTCACAGAGGGAGGAGACTGTATTTAGGAGATTATCACCTTAGGCCACAATTTAGGCAATTAGTTTTCGATCTCAAAAGAGCTGATAATGTAAGGATGACATAAATTTTTCCTTAGAACAATCCCTGTCATTTTCTATTTTGAGTCCATGTTAGTTATCATTAATAGTGCTATAAGAACTTAACCAAAATGCCATACTGAAAATTCTGGTAAGCACTGTAAATATAAACACATACAAAGTTTAAGACAAAATAGCATCTTCGTCCAAGAAAATACATTTCAAATAACCTATACAACTTGGATGCTTGGGGGGAGTTATTCTCCATGCTTGGGGGGAGGTAGGCTCCCAGGGCCTTCCTGCACAAACTGACGAGCAACAGAGGTACTGGGGACACCCTGGTCTGTTGGGGTCTTGTCATTTTTCCTTTAAGATAAATGGTTGAACCAAAAAAATAAGTCACCCTAAATGCTCATAGATTTAGTGGGACTCACTCCCTTGCTTCTCAGGATGCTAAAACAGACCTGAAAAAGAGACACTGGGCTTTAGATAAGACAGTACAAATAACCCATTTCTGAAGATGGTCAGCATCAGGTAGCAGCCTTAGGGGTTAGATCCCAATTACCCACTCCCATTGATTTTAAAGCGTCCCTTAAAAACAGATACTTTATTTAAAGAGCTATGAGTAAGAATTTCCCAAATTCAGGAGTGAGATTCTCCCAATTCATTCTTATTTGCACTTGGAGCGTCTGAAGGCAGTCTGGCTATCTCGGGCTTGGAAAGATGCAGGATTCAGCAGAAGGAGCCTGGCAGCAGAAAAGCACTGGGACCCTTGAACACCATCTCTGCTCTCAAGCAGTGCTCTTCTAGTAAGAGCTGTCTTTCTCTTGGTTCCTTCTGGTTGCTCTGTTCACAAATGTGAGGTACATTTGGGTACACTTGGGTACACACAAAAGTTACAAACCCTTGGTAGAATCTTTACACATAATTCCTTTTGGGTAATGACTGTAAGAAAAGCTCTGGGACTGTTCATTTGTTTTTTCAAGCATTCATTTATTAAACACATAGACTTATTAGACACGTAAGACATACGGCTCCAAGCCAAGACTACTCTTTGTGCTGAAGATAGATCTGTGAACAGATGAGAGCCCTGTTCTTACGATGCCTGCATTCTAATAAGAGAAATAGCGAATGCAAAACGAGTCGATAAAGTATTGCTGATTGTGACATATACTATCAAGAAATTACACAGAATGCAGAGATAGAAAGTAACAGGGAAGACTTACTTCAGATGGAGCATTCAGGGAAAGGTCTCTCTGACATTTAAGGTGACATTTAAGCATTTAAGACTTGAGGCAAGAGAAGGAGCCAGATATGCAAAAGCCAGGAGAGGAGCATTCCAGACGGTGCGACAGCAAGCTCTAAGGCCCTGAGGCAGCAGAGCACTGAGCAAAGGCCAGCAGGCCTGGAGCAAGGCTGGAGAAGAGACAGGAGCCCAGACCTGCAGGGAGCGAGGAGCCCCAACCAGGCAGGCACATTGTATTTCAAGGCAGTGGGGAGACTGAAAAGTTTTAAGCAAGAAAGTGACATAGTCTGATTTATGTTTTCAAAAGCTCTCTTAGGCTGCTGTGTGGAAAATGGATTGGACAGGGTAAGAGAGGAAGGATGTTACGCTAAGGTGCAAAATAAGTTAAAACGTGGTCTGTGCGGCCAAAGAGTTCACATCTGATGTGAGTCAAAGGCAGGTGAGTGAATGACTGCAGTACGGCAGCCGGGGTATGCGTGCCCAAGGCACCAAGGAGGAAAGGTTGGGTTTGATCCTGTCACTTATCGAATAAAGTCAAATGGATGTAGAAGACATGACTTTGTACAATTAAGGCATTGAGTTTGTGCAAAAATTAGTACAACTTGAAAACCACTGAGCATTTCATCAGAAACTAAAGACTCTATATATGGAGGCACAGGAGATTGGGCTAGGGATTCCCGACTCAGGAAGAGCTTGTTTCAATAACTTATTTGGAAATCTTTGGTTTGGAACAGGTTCTCTCCTGAAAAACTGTAGCATGAAGTTTTTTTTCTGAGTGTAGTAAACTTTCAACGGAATCCCTGCATCGGTGATGACTATCGAAAAACAGCTGAGTACACAGAAGGATTCATCCCTCAGATCTGTCAGGCCCAGGAGTCCGGTAAAGATGACTAACATCATTTTCTATTTTTTTCTCTCTGGAGTTTGCTTTTTTGTCTTTATTAAAGTTGCGGGGGGGTTGGTTTTGTTGTCGCTGTTTTTGTTTAAGACAAGACACCAGGCGGGTGGCACTGCGCCGGCCGTTGAGCAGGTACTTTGGTGCCTGGAGGCGCAGATGGCGCAGTGGTGACCTAGAGGCTGTCCTCCCGCTTCCCCGCTACTGAGGAAGAAATCTAAAGTGATTTTTCTATCTTAGGGAGTAAACAGCGGTGGAGCCTCTCGTAGGTCCAATTGAGCAGTGAGGCTCTGCGTGGCATGCGAGCAGAGTTGGGAGGTGAGAGGGGAGCTGTGGGAACTGGGAGAAAGTTACAAAATGAGAAATTAGGAAGGGAGGATGCCCACTTTCGTCCCCTCCCCCCCTTCCCCTCCTACAGTGAGGAGGCGGACTCTGGGTGTGGCAAAAGGACCTGGCAGCAAAGCAGAGGAGGGGGGTGGGCTGGAACCAAGGTGGCAGGATGAAGTTTTCCCCTTCCTTCCTTCGCCATCCTTACCTCCTGGTGCTGGACAGGCACTGTGGAAGCCACATTCTAGGCATCACTGCCTGTGCACAAAGCCAGTTTGGCTACTTACTCACTGGATAGTCTCCGGTTAGCAACTTCTCTGATCTTTAGTTCCCTCACCATCAAATGAGGACAGCACTCCTTCTTCGGATGGTTTCGAAGATCAAACAGCAGGTGAGCTGACTCTACATCTACTCTCCCTTACCTTCCTTACCCCACTCGAGAGTCTGTACTGGTCTCCAGGGCCCAGAAACTGATCCTCACAACAGGGGAAAAAAAAAAACCAAAAACATGGATGCAAAAGGAGAGGCCGTGTGTGCTGTCTGCTGGGTGGACAGCAGTGACACAGAAGGGAGAAACACGTTTAAATTAGATGCTCCTAAAGTCAGAGATTGCCCTTTGTGCTCAAAACCCACAGATCTGCTCCCAACTCTCCAATCATTGTTCTGACATTAGCATCTGTCATTTCAGTTCCCCCCAAAGCAATTTCTGCCACCTAGTTATCTTACGTCTGATAAAGGATGAACAGATATTCATACCTTTGCCGACTTCCTTTCACCTTGTAGTGATATTCTAAAAATTCCTCACTATTATTAATAGTTTTTAGAATGGGCATCAATATAAATCCTACTTTAAGAACTCTCTTCTTGTTAAGTTCATTTGATTAACCACCACTCTTTTCATATTCGTTCTGCCCGTATCTGCAGTAAATTACAAAGAAACATAGCACATGATTGGAATCCTGTAACTGGAAGAAATTTTCCACCTATAGTACAACGAAGCATGTATTTTCAGAGGTTCCCAGGGACCTCAAAGTATTTCCATGGCTCTTTATCCTCAGTTCTCCTGGGGTGCATTATCCTCAATTAACTGTTCAATCTCACTGAAGTCATGTTCTAACCTGGTAACGCTTATTCCCTTTTCTCTGTTAGCAACACAGACGAATGCAGTGGTTAAGAGGGTGGGGCTGAGAACTGGACTGTAGGAGTTTGAGTTTTGGTGCCACCATCTACCAATGATCCCGCGCAGGTTATTAGCTCTGTAAAATGAAGACAATATTAACATCTACTTCATACGGGTTGTCACGAATTAAAAAATTAATTAATACATGTAAAATGTTGAAAACGATGCCTTGGCAGCTACTAAGCTCCCAATAAATGCTAGCTATTCTTATTAGACAATACGGTGAAAAGCTTTTACATCCCCTCCCCAATATGGACAGCTGCATAAAGCACAAGAAAACACTGTCTACGGTCCCCTGCCAAAAACCTCAAATGATAAATGACGCTTTTTTTGAATGCTTGATTCAAAATGAAATTTAAATGTAGGTTTGTAAGTATCCCAGACAAGGGTCTGAGCAACGTGTGTTCTGGAAACAGCTAGCCAGGATGGCCCAGCTTAGGACTCTCACCTTCTGCCCTCGCTACAAGAGATGAGAATGGCAGGCCAAGGTGAGCTGGGAGTGCTTCCTCCCTGAGTGACAGCTGGTGCTGTCAGAAGTCGTTACTGCTGGTGCGCACAGCCCTTCTGGCAAAGCCGGGCAGAACAGAAGAACTGCAGTCTCCCTGCCCACCTGTCAGCCTCGTCTGGGAACAGCAGAGAATCTGCTCTTTTCTTCCTTCAAAGGCTCCAGTAAGCCCCAGCGCCTTCATTAATGCTCATCTCCTCAATCCCAGCCGGCCTCGTCACCCTCCCCGAACACATACTCCCCAACCTATTCTTCCAAGAAGGGGATTAGCCCAATTAATCTCTGGACAAATGTCAAGGAGTCTGGGGGAGGGGCCACCTTTCAAGCATCGCCTCCCCGATAGCAAATCAGACCAGACGTGGACCGATGCCGCATGGCACACGGGTGAAGCTGAGCAGCTGCCGGCACAATGGTACCGAGGTCCCCTTAACCTCAGGCTGAGCTGCCGAGGGGCTCGCTTTCGCGCCAGGCCGTCCTGACAGACCACAGCTCTCCTCCCACCATCTGGGATGTGAGCTGTGACAAGGAGCTGTGGGATGAGAAGCCATTTGTGAGGCAAGCACTGCCCTCCTCTCATCTCCCGTGTCTCCGCATCACAGGCTTCTGTCATCCTTGTGCTTTTCCCTCCCACTTCCCCACCCTCATGTCAGCACTCACGTCCAAAGCGTGGTTGGAAAACAGAAAGTCCTAGGTTCAAAGTAAGGACGTGCAGAAGGCAAAAGAAGCCATTGTGAAGGTAGCTGGCAGGATGGGAGTGGATTATTTCCCTCCCAAACCATAGATTTCATTGGCCTAATTCACAGAATTTGGGGGGAAATTCCTGGGAAAGAAAAGTCTTTTCTTTGCTCTAATCCCCAGAAAGACCTCACGAATATCCAAGGAAGTTATGTTCTCGTAAGGCTTCTCTGGAACAGAGGCTTGCCAATCACTCCGTAAGGTCATTCCAACATTTTAATTTATAAGGCATTCTCCCTCTCTTTCTCTCTCTTTCTCCCTCTCCCTCCTCTCTCCCTCCCTTTCATTCTCTCTCTCCCCCTCCATAGCCAGCAAAAGCTGGCTTAACCAGCAGGCTATTAAACAGCACTTCCACATGCTCCAGTCCAATGATTCGGTAATTAATTTTCATAATGATGATCTGGAAGGATTTCTAGAGCCCCCTGGAAGATCCCAGAATTATCTCTACCCTACTGGTTTTGCATATGCTTTGGGCGGAAGAGACAGTCTTGTGTCCAGTCCTGGCGGTGCCACTTACTAGCCATGTGACCTTGGGCAAGTAACTTAACCTCTCTCCCTGTCACCGCTTCCTCCTGGGGATACAAAGTTTATTAAGAAAGGTAACAGTTAACACTCTAGTTACGGAATGGGTCCTGCAAACGAGCTACTGTGCCAAAGGACTTACCTGAATTATCATATTTAACCCTCACAACAACTGCTGAGTCGGTATTAAGTTTATTTCATTATAGTCTAATTTATTCGATACAGTAATGCATGTATGGCACCTATATTGACAATATCTGGTTAATATAAAAACCTCACTTCCTGACCATCAGATTATAGAACCGGTCTACCTCAGGGTTACAATTATTATCCAAAACTCTTCTGTTCAGATTTGCTTCTGAAATCAGAATTTTTTTTGGACTTTTAGAAAGATAATATAGCTCATATAACAAAGATGACACACTGGTTTGAGGCATCCTGTAATTGAATATGTTAAAATTTCTGTAATAAAATATATGAATATTCTCCCTAAAGAGGACAATAAAGAGCTTCACATCATCTCAAAACAGGTTTTGTTACCAAAGTAGCTCAGGGCAGGTGAAGTTTTGCCACCAAGTAAGTTAGGGGAAAAAAATAGACTTCTGTTGTTTTTGTTTGGATTTCAGAATTTCAGATAAGGAGGGGATTGTGAACTTTACGACACAAAAACACTTGATAAAGAAGCAAAATTCTACTCCTGGTTCTGTCAGTAAGTATTGTGTGATCTTGGGCAAATCACCAAAACTTTCTGGTTTCAGATTCTTCATCTACAGAATGGGGGACTGCTATTGCCTCCTAAGTTATGTAGAAGTAGCTGTAAAGGTGAAATGAAACAGAATTTGCCAAAGCATGTTGAGTAAGTGAAGTATGTAGCAAATTCAAGCTGGTTATTACCTTTAAAGATTAAAGAATATTATAGTTATGGAATTTTTTAAAAAAATCTTTATTGGAGTATAATTGCTTCACAGTGGTGTGTTAGTTTCTGCTTTATAACAAAGTGAATCAGCTATACATATACATATATCCCCATATCCCCTCCCTCTTGCGTTTCCCTCCCACCTTCCCTATCCCACCCCTCTAGGGGGTCACAAAGTACCGAGCTGATCTCCATGTGCTCTGCGGCTGCTTCCCACTAGCTATCTATTTTACATTTGGTAGTGTATATATGTCCATGTCACTCTCTCACTTCGTCCCAGGTTACCCTTCCCCCCAACCTGTGTCCTCAAGTCCATTCTCTACATCTGTGTCTTTATTATTCTTGTCCTGTCCCTAGGTTCTTCATAACCATTTTTTTTTTTTAGATTCCATATATATGTGTTAGCATATGGTATTTGTTTTTCTCTTTCTGACTTACTTCACTCTGGATGACAGACTCTAGGTCCATCCACCTCAGTACAAATAACTCAGTTTCATTTCTTTTTATAGTGGAGTAATATTCCATTGTATATATGTGCCACATCTTCTTTATCCATTCATCTGTCGATGGACACTTAGGTTGCTTCCATGTCCTGGCTATTGTAAATAGAGCTGCAATGAACATTTTGGTACATGACTCTTTTTGAATTATGGTTTTCTCAGGGTATATGCCCAGTAGCGGGATTGCAGGATCATATGGTAGTTCTATTTGTAGTTTTTTAAGGACCCTCCATACTGTTCTCCATAGTGGCTGTATCAATTTGCATTCCCACCAACAGTGTAAGAGGGTTCCCTTTTCTCCACAGCCCCTCCAGCATTTATGGTTTGTAGATTTTTTAATGATGGCCATTCTGACTGGTGTGAGGTGATACCTCATTGTAGTTTTGATTTGCATTTCTCTAAGGATTAGTGATGTTGAGCATCCTTTCATGTGGTTGTTGGCTATCTGTATGTCTTCTCTGGAGAAATGTCTATTTAGTCTTAAATTATGCACTACTGCTTCCTGTTTGAAGGCCATGGTGTTGCTTCTACAGGAAGGGATCACACTTAAATCTCTTTCTTGCATGCATCATGGTCGTTGCTTCTTATACATCAATAAACATCAGCACATGCATGATGACTGCACTACCACAATATTTTTCTGACTTTATCTATAAGAATCACCTCCAGTAAATAATGACAAGCTGCTGTGTCAAATCACTGCAGTCACTGAACACCTCAAAGACCTTCTGTGCTTTGAAGAAGCAAGAGTCAGGTTGCTCCTAACCTGATTTCACAACTTCTTAAAAATCTGCCTATGTCTCCCTTTCTCTAGGGTCTATGGAGAAGGCACCAGCCTGAGAGTTTGACCACCCAGTTTTTAGTCCCACCTGGCCTCTAACATTCTGTGTGATCTAGGACAAGTCACAGCACCTCTCTGATGTGCTCCGAGTCAGCTGAGCCTGGTTGAATTTTAGACACAAAGAGAGGGCTTGCTGTTGCTATTTGGTGTCCCCCAACAGATTTTCTTCTCACAGGCTCAAACCCTGGTTGTCCCTGCCACACACCCTCAGCTGGCTGGTGCTGTCTTTGCACTGAAGTCAATCACATGCTGCAGATGTCAGCCCAGCTGTGACAGCTGAGTCCACGCCGCCCACAGCCAACCCAGTGCGTCACAGCTGCCTGCTTTCTCCTGGCCATGAACTTCCTCAGAATCCCGGGGCAGAGCCCATGACCTGCTTCCCTCTTTACACCTCTTTATGCCCTTTCAGCTTGAGGAGTCTCCATGGCCGAGCGATTTGTCCCATTAGCCATGGTTCTACGAAATTAACCGTGCATGTTCTCCAGTGTCCATGGCAACCTTTCCTCCAGGGAGCAATTCTAACTATAAGCAATCCTCTTTTGATGTTAACTTCTGGAAACAGATCCTCCCTGTCCACTAAAATGCAGTTGGGAGGGTGTCTCATAAGAAAGCAAATGTCCTAAACATTCTCTTCCATAGAGAAGAAGAATACACCGAGTAACCTTGACTGTGTGATAAAGCTAGTAATTCTCCTCAATGGTTGAAGGGCATTCTGTGGTTTAAACCTCCCAGGTCTACGGCATGTATGAAAATCGCAATGTAACACAGAGAAAAAAGGCACTTGACCTGGAAATGGAACTTTCTCTATCCTCAAGGAAGCTGCACTCTAACAGAGGAGACAGATAGATGAAACCGATTATTATATTGCATTACTACATTTACTATGTAAGATAATGTGTAGAAGCTAGGATAGTCACAGGTTGCTATGGGAGACGTAATGGTGCCTACCCCATCCTGAAGGTCCAGGGAAGGCTTCTTGGAGGAGGCAATATATTAATGTTAAGTTACTTAAAATCTCTAGATCTAAGTTTTCTCATTTTTAGTGGAATTTAGAATACTACACCTATACTAGTGGTGAAAACTTCAACATGTAGATACAACTTGCTATAACATTCCTGGCTCAAGAAATGATAGCTACTGGTCTCTCATACTGATATCGAAGCTAATGAATGTCCTTTTCTTAAGATTTAATTTAATTTTTACTTTATATTGGAGTATAGTTGATTTACAACACTGTGTTTGTTTCAGGTGTACAGCAAAGTGATTCAGTTATACATATACGTTTTTTAGATTCTTTTTCCATACAGGTTATTACAGAGTATTGAGTTAGAGTTTCCTGTGCTATACAGTAGGTCTTCTGCTAATGAGTGTTCTTAAAGCAGAAAACCCTTTTTACCCAAATGTTCCACCAAGAATTTCTTGCCTTAAGTCATTTCCTATTGGGTTGTTGTTTTAAGACATCCCAGAGTCTGAAGATGGGCTGATAATTGTTCTGAGCAGCTTTGCTTTTCAGTAACTTCTGGCAAACAAGTTCTCCCAGGTCAAAGAACAAGCTGTGTTTCTAAATGCATTTTTCTTTCTTTCTCCCCCCCTCCTCACTACCATGTCTGGAGCTCTTTATGTTCCGGAGGAAATATTTGAGTGTTCAGAACTCGTACTGTGTGGTAGCAGCCAATAGCTCAAGAAGGAAGCAATAGGTAGATAAGCAGATCAGGTGGCTAGGAGCTAGGGCAGACTGGGGAAAATTTTCACACTAAATGAATTACTCAACAAGCATTCACTCTATACCAGGTGTTGTGAAGGATGATAAAGAGTAAGAAATAGGGCTTCCCTGGTGGCACAGTGGTTGAGGGTCCGCCTGCCGATGCAGGGGATGCGGGTTTGTGTCCCGGTCCGGGAAGATCCCACATGCCGCGGAGCGGCTGGGCCCGTGAGCCATGGCCTCTGAGCCTGCGCGTCCAGAGCCTGTGCTCCGCAACGGAAGAGGCCACAACAGTGAGAGGCCCGCGTACCGCAAAAAAAAAAAAAAAAAAAAAAAAAAAAAAAAAGAGTAAGAAATAGGTCTTCCCTCAAGGAGTTTGTGAGATACTTGAAAGACAAGACTAACACAATTGGAAAAATGAAAGGGTAATAAAATGCAGTGTATAATGAAGTACAAAATAACGTGAAATACACACAACTTAATAGTTTAAAGGAAAGCAAAGTATTGAGGAGAACACTGGGCAGCAGGAGGCTTTCAGGCTCTGAGGAGGGAGGATGTGAAAGGTGGTGAGAAGTAGGTCCTGCAGGTGAGGGGATCAGCAAGGACGGTGGCGAGAAGGCATGATCTGTCCTCAGGCCGTGCATAGACCGGCGCGACTGGAGCGCAGGGCTGCGCTAGGTAAGAGAACCACCATGCAAGGCTTACTTCCGACTCCAGGTGAATCTGAGCTGGGTAATTACCTCATCCCTTGTCTGACTCTGTACAAAATTCTTTCCCACAGATCTTTAGATCTTACCTAGAGATCTAAAAATAGATAGCTAGTGGGAAGCAGCCGCATAGCACAGGGAGATCAGCTCGGTGCTTTGTGACTACCTAGAGGGGTGGGATAGGGAGGGTGGGAGGAAGATGCAAGAGGGAGGGGATATGGGGATATATGTATGTGTATAGCTGATTCACTTTGTTATACAGCAGAAACTAACACACCATTGTAAAGCAATTATACTCCAATAAAGATATTAAAAAAAAAATACTGTCAAGCCCCTTGATTTTTAGTGGTTCTCTGTGTGATGAGTAGATGCAAGGTGCCCCATTTACTTTACATCCATGGTCTCAGTACATGGTCAGCAGTACTGATGACTTCAGCATCTCCAGGTTGCTCTCTCTCTGCCTCAGATGGAAATGCAGCTGTGCTAAAGCCACTTGGTAGGTTTCTCTGTCCTCAACCAAGAAGAATGACTATCAACCAGTTTCCAGTTGTAGTGTGAAAGTTTCACAACAGGACGCAAAGTTATTTGAGTTGGATATTATATTAAAAAAGAAAAAATAGAGTCATAAAGACTCCAAACCTCAGAACAACCCTCAAGTTTTTCTCTCCTCCCGCACCTCTTACCCCATCAATGATCAAATCTTATCAATTCTACTTCCACATCACCCTCACGCATCCACTTGTAGCTTCCATTTCAAAGTCACTCAGTTCAAGTCTTCATCTTTCTTCTTAACTACCATACAGTATAATGATATATAGATTTGCTATGTATACAATCTATAGTAGTATTATAATAGTACCCTCTATCCAGACCCTCTTCCCCATCTCTAAGTTCAAACAACACAATTTTACCTGTTTTCCTAAACACCTAGTTAAATCACTCACTGCTTTGATGGCTTTACATTGTACCCCCCTCCCTACACACACACACACACACACACACACACACACACACACACACACACTCATTAACCAAGAGTTCATCACTCTACACTACTTGGTCTTATTTACCTATTCTTACTATTTAACATCTGGGGAGAATTCAGAGGCTGTTTTTCTACTGCTGGTTTAGCATTTGATGTGTCCTTTTTAGAATGCCAGCTTCTTCATAAGAAGAGTCTCTATACATAAATCAATGGTATCCTAAGATTCCCTCAGTTTTTCAGACCACAGATGTTTTAGCCTATGATTTACCCCTATGAAAAGAGTCTAAAAAGTAAGCCTAAAATTATGGTAAAGTCCAAAGTCTTTGATCTTATGTGGGATTAACGATAATTTAAGAGTATTCCTATCCTGATTCTGAGTAAATTCAAGGTGAAGAAGAAAGATCTCAATTTTTTACTTGAATTGAAACAAAGGGAGTCTATCACCTGGCCTGGAAGAGTGGCCAGAACTTGGTAGCTCCATGGATCTGTATAGAACTTCCCAAGGGACCCAGCTTCGGTGTATTGATATATCCAAGTGGGCATCTTTCCGATCTGCTGCATGAGGGTCTAATAATTCTGTCTCTGGAGAAATGTAAGACATTGACCCTCAAACTCATCCTGCAGCAAGTCATCAATCCAACTGAACTAAAATGAGATTGTAGTAAAACTCCTGATTCTAATGATCCAAGAGGGGGCTATCCCCTATAAAAACAGATTTTTATAGGGGCTGGGCCCGTGAGCCATGGCCGCTGAGCCTGCGCATCCGGAGCCTGTGCTCCGCAGCAGGAGAGGCCACAGCAGTGAGAGGCCCGCGTACTGCAAAAAATAAAATAAAATAAAATAAAATAAACAGATTTCCCCTTTCTAGAAAGTCATGAAGTCACCAGAGTATAATAGTAGAGGAAGTATATATGAACTTAGGAGTGCAACAACTTTGATTTAATTGGTAGATTTGTGCTGAGGGACTTAATATTGTGACATGCAGCCTGTATGGTCCTCAGTTTCCTCATAGATTGAAAAAAAGAAAACCAGGTATAATTATACCAAACTCTATCAGTTATGGCCTAAATAAGAAAAAAACAAATTACTTCAATTATTTTTAATAGAGGGAGTTGAATGCAGGGAACTGGTTATATAGGTGATGGAGACTGTAAGCCAAAGAGCAGACAATGGTGTAATCCAGAGATGAACAAGAGCAGAAAGTTCTACCAACCCGTGGCTGGAGGGACGAAAGGAGGAGAGAGTGTTACTGGAGCCTAGGGGTGGATCCACCAAGTGGAAGCTAGAACTGTGGTCTGCCAGAACCATGGGAACTGGAGCCATAGAGAAGATGCAGCCCAAGGCAGAGAGAGATGGGAGAAATACAACTTCTCTCCCCACCTCACCCTACACCTCCACCAGTGCCTCCCAGTGCCCAAACCCAGCTGGAAACTAGTGGCCAGGAGAGGCTAGGAAATACAGCTCTAAGATCCAGGCCCCTGCAATACAGAGCAAAGCAGAGGAAGGGCAATATAGGCTCCAAGACTCCATATAATTACTGTGAGGATTAAATGAAGCATTATATAAAAGCATCCATCAGAAGGCCTCATACATAGTGAGCTTTCAATAAAAGTTTGTTTGTCCAGTACTATACCACTGTGCGCACAGAGGACTTGATGACTTACAATGTTACCAAATCTATAGGTACAAAGTAACACTGCTTGTTATTTTTATTTTTCAAAAATAGTTACCAAAAAACAAACTTCAGCAAAAGTGCATTACCACCTACCAAAGGAGAAGCTGCAGGTGGTATTTATGATTTTCACAGAGCCGTCTCAGTTAAATGAATTTACTTGCCTATTAAATTCTTAAGCTTCCAGCTCTTTCTTCTAATGTGATCACTTCAAGCAGAAATCAATAATCAATTAAATCAGAACAAATGACCAACTGATCTCCAAGGTTGCTTCTGGCTCTACCATTCTGATTGCTCGATTCCATCAGCTGATAAAATGATGAAAGAATTTGAGGTACGTTCTGCCCTTAGTCAGTTCTGAGTATCACCTGAATCATTAACAAAAATACAGTTTCTTCCCCAAATTTCAAATACGCATGGAGCAAAGTATAAGGCATTTAATTCTCTCAGCTCTGAAAAGGCACTTTTCCAAGATGATTTACTTGAGAAATGCATTTTTCCATACCATAAGTGGACATTAAAGAGACCTACAGTTTGTCTTAGGTTTTATCTGTCTGTGATATAGACATTTATGTGTTCTGGATATAGTTCAGTGTAGATTTCTTATTTATAAACTGATAGGGGAATATCTGGTGAATAATAATGCTCTCTACCATACAGAGTAATAATAACAGGACTTATTTATGTGGCACTTATAATTAGTATCTGGTATTGTTCTAAACACTTTATATACATAAAATCATTTCATTTTCCTAACAAATTTATGAAGTAGGAACTATTAATATTCAGCATTTTACAGATTTAAGAACTGAGGCACAGAGAGGTTAAGTAACATACTTATGGTCACAAAGCTTATAAGTGGGAGAGCAGGGATCTGACCTAGGCAGTCTGGCTCCAGAATCCATGTTCTTAAACAGTACTGTGCTGAGGACAAAAAGACATTCTAACAAGAAAAATGACAAGTCAGACTCCTCTCACTTTTATGTGGATGTCTTTCCTGACTCGCTCCCACCTACCCCTCCAACCTTAATTTGTCCACCAATCCCTCTCGTAATCCTCCAACCACATATGGCTTTCATTCACCCTCATCCTCACCAAGCTCCCTCCCACAGGACCCTTGCATGTGCTGTTCCCTCCACCTAGTATGCGCTCTTGTCCCCCTTTTACCTAGTGAAGCTCTTCCATCCCTCAGATCTCCAAATAAGCTCTCCCTGGCTATTAAGCTTGGATCATAGGCTCTCGTGGTACAGAACACCTCCCTTTCCTAGCCTTCTTCAGAGTTATAATCTGACATTTGCTTTACATGATTTGTGTCTGCTTAGCTTCCTGGAATATCCCCAGTGTCTGGAACATAATGGATGTTCAATAAATACTTATTGACTGACTTATAGGTTGACTAATATTTGTCTGTGCCCTGGACTGGGTGCTACATGAAGGAGGAAACCACGTGTGTTTATGCTTCTGCTACATCCTCAGCACCTAGCTAACTGCCTGACACAAAGCTGATACCTACTGAGCAAACACGTAAACCAGAGCACAGTTTTATTATCTCTACAGCCATTATGGAAGTTTCCTATGACCCTTTTAAAAAAGTAAACCTCCGATCCTGCTAATTTCCAAACAAAAACTTCAATATGATCAGAAGACAGGGATTTCACCACTCTGCCCATGTGGCCCTCAGATGTCACGGGGCAGGCAGAAGCTAGATTTCTGAGGCAGGCTGCAGGGCTCACCTGTCTCCTCCAAGGGTGGCCCACCTCCCCGAACAGGAACTTGGGCACCACATCAATGCAGGTGAGTTCGCATCCTCCAACTTGCCATCCTCTGACCCCTCACCCCTCCAAGGTCCACCTTAGACTATCCACATATTGCTAACAACTGTAATTCTGGAAGAAAGAAAAGCAATGACCAAAAAGGTAATCACTTCCCCAGGCAACTTCCGACAACTTACTTTTTTCTTCAGGTGAAAGGAATGGTAAAGAAGCTCCCTCCTTCTTGGATGGTCCATGAGATGATGCTCTACGCCTTTGAGACCTGTCACCATTGTCACATCTTCTCCTGAAAGCTATAACCACCTGCTGTCACTGGGCTCAACCTTTCCTCTACAACTGAGAGAAATCAAAGCTGTCTTTCCACCTCAATTTTCAGGAAAGCAATCTGCCTTCCCCACATCAGCAGGAGGCAGAACGTGGTCACTCAGGGTTTGAAACCATCCTTGACCCCTGACCCAAAGGAAGCACAGGGCTTGGAACTCTGACATCCCAGTTTAGAAAGGTTGCTAACCTCTGGCCTAGAAAGCATGCAGCCACTTCAACCCACTGCCAGAGTCAGTGATTAGGCAGGTTCTTGTCATCCCTCCCTCTTCTTTGAGCAAAGACTGTCTTAGAAATAGCTAGACAGATAAAGGGGTTGCTAGCAAAAACTAGAATGCAATCTTTTTTAAAAGGGGGGAGCTTTAAATAAGCCATACACAAAAGGACAGATACTGCAGGATTCCACTTATATGATGTATCTAGAGAAGTCAAAGTCACAGAGACAGAAAGGAGAATGGTGGCTGCTGGGGATTAGGGAAGGGGGAGCGGGGAGTTATTGTTAATGGGTACAGGGTTTCAGTTTGTGATGATGAGAAAGTTCTATAGATGGATGGTGGTGATGGTTGTATAACAGTGTGAATGTGCTTAACGTCACGGAAGAGTTCATGTAAAAATGGTTAAAATGGCAAAGTTTACTACAACTTTTTTTCTTTCTTTTTTTTGCGGTACGCGGGCCTCTCACTGGTGTGGCCTCTCCCGTTGCGGAGCACAGGCTCTGGACGCGCAGGCTCAGTGGCCATGGCTCACGGGCCCAGCCGCTCCGCGGCATGTGGGGTCTTCCCGGACCGGGGCGTGAACCCATGTCCCCTGCATTGGCAGGCGGACTCTCAACCACTGCGCCACCAGGGAAGCCCACTACAACTTTTTTTAAAAGCAGAAGTTTTATAGGGCTTGGCCTGGGCATTTTAATATCTTTTCAATCTTTTCCTACACTTGCTGGCCAGCAGTTCCTATGGTTAAAACTAACAAACAAATTTCCAAGTCTTTCCTCTCAAGCAACTTCCTGTGTCATATTTCTACTATCCCTCAATATGGGAGCTTTAATATGTTGATTTTCTCGTCCATCAGACTATGTTGTCCATCCAAATAACCCATAACTCAGTAGTTTCAAATAACAAAAGAAAAAAAGTATTTCTTGTTCTCTCTACATGTCCACAGTGAGTCTATAAGAAGATTTCTTTTCAATTCCATACTGTCCTTGAGCTCAGAAGTTAGAGGATCCCACAGCATCAAAGGACATATAATTATATGCTTTATTTGGGGAGGTAAAAAAATTTGGTCATGGCCTCAGAGGAGTAAAACCTTTCAGAGGGAATAAGCCGATCTTTGAGATTTATTTATTCTAGACTATCTGGCCTGAGAAGACTCTGACAAGTTGGAACAGATTGTAAAGGTGCTAGAGACCCCATAAATCCACATGCACGGCCTTCACCCACTGACATTGTGAGTTCAAGTGCAGAGCCCCAGGCAAGACCCCCTGACCACTTTCTAACAGCCAGATAAACATCCCTGTCAGAGAAGAGTCACTCCATCTAGGCCCTAGGAAGGACAGGGCAAGCTCAGACAGTAGTTAAGGCCAAGCTATTCACTCAGCACACACCGCTTCTCAGAGGCTGGGCATCACATTCAATGTGCAGGACAGAAGTTAGTAGAAGATGTGTACATGGGGACCCCTTTATATACATACATTCGAATGCAAATTAACAAAACCTTCATTTGTGGTCCTCCTTTCCTTTCTGTTTACTTTGAAGCAATACATCAATGTTAGAAAACTCAGGTATCATCGTGTCTTGTATATTCATACAATACGCTCAGCTACTGGTAGGTAGAGAAGTGCTGGCTGGCCCTGTCCTGCATTACTTGCTAATGATAGCTTTGGGAAGATTTTCAAGTATCTCCGGCAGATTGAGCAAAATGTTATAACAATCATTAGCTAAAACAGAAAAGGAGCGGGATAAAGTATAAAATCCAATTTTCAGTGTTGACAAAATAGCAGCCCTGGTGTATGAGTGAGCACATGAGCATATTAGGCCACTGTTTAAATTTTTATTGCTACTGCCTCCTCTTGTGATTCATCGGATAGCATAAAGAACATCTCAGTCCCCAGTTGTAAAGTCAGCTTTTGCTTGAAGTTCACGTATGCATTGGCAAACTCTTTGAGAAAGACTCATTTTTAAAGAAATCAACCACAAAAAAAATTCCACATCATTATAATGACTCGGGTTCAGATTCTAGGAAGGGATAAACCAGGAGACTGAAAAAGAAGCAGAAGTGAATTGTTTTTTCCTGGAAGTCTATAAACCAGAGGCAGTGGCTCAGGGATAGAACCTTGGATTTTAAAGTCACAGATCTAGATCAACCCATTGCTCTATCATCTACTATCCACAAGATAATGCCCATGTCACAAAGCCACAGTAAGTCTCAATTTCCTCACCTATAAAATGAGGAAAACAGCATCTACTTCCTGTTCAGGATGTGACAGTGAAATGAGACAAACCGTATAAAGCCCTTAGCAGAATGCCTGGAATACACACAGCAGTGATAGTATTTGATAGAATTGTAAGGAAGGGAATTCCCTGACTAAATTCAAGTCATATCTTAAAAGTTGCCTGGGTGTCCAAGTTGCAGAAAGACCTTGTGAACCTGACTGACATTGTCTTGTCCAAACCCTCAGTGGCATAATTTTCTGGTTTCACAGTTTACTCACCTGGACATCAGGGGTGACAGACCAAACAGCTTGGCTTTGGTGTCTATCTTGATGTGCACTGAAAGCAGTGGGGTTTGTTTGTAGTGATTATTCTGTTGTTGAACTCCAGGGAGAGCCAGCTGTGCCTTTGGCCGCCGGGCTCCCTGAGCATCTCTTAGTGTTTAAGAGAGGGGGACAGTAACACACCTTAATGCCAACAGACTGACGACAAGAATGAAACTTGGAAGAGATCAAGTGTTTTCTGTGGCCTCCCCTATGGACTCAGAGCTCTTGTTGCTGCTGTTTTGTAAACAGAAAGGCCTGCATTTCGATATTTACTTCCAATGTCTTTTCCTCCTTTTGACTAATGGTCTCACTATAACATGTCCTTTCGTCTGGCCCAGTAGCCTGAGTCCTCCTCAGTTTCTCATTAGAAAGTAACTCTACACCTTCCATACTTAACCTCGGTCTTTGAATTAGAATCATCTGGAGGGCTTTTAAAAGTCCTGATACACAGGTCACACCCAGACCAATTGAATCTGACTCTCCCACGCATCAGGGTATTTCAAAGCTCCCCAGATAATGGCAATGTACAGCCAATGTTGACAACTGCTGTTGGACTAAACAATGTAGATATCCCTGAGTATAACAATACATTGAGAAACAAAGAAGCCAACATAGAGGTCTGTAATCAGCTAATTCTGAAGATTTACCTGATAAATTGACCAGATAGATGTTGCTGGCAATCAGTTGTTGTGCACAAACAAAAGTTGAGAATTTATTGCCAATAAACCTGTGCTACAAGAAATGGTAAAGGAAATTCTTCAGGCAGGATGATATCAAATGGAAATTAGGATACACACACACACACGCCCTTCTGCTTGCCCCAGTTTGCTATGATTTCTAACTGAGAGAGGTATTTCTGCCCCTCTCTCCTCTCAGGAAGTTTACTGTCTGTGCCCATCTCATTCCCTCAACATCACGGTTCAGGAGATTAAGTAAGTCCTCACAAAAGAGATAGTAACCTTTGAGATACCAAAAAAAAAAAAAAAAAAAAAAGGCAGGGAGGGGATTTTCTCCTTATACAGCAGACGAGGGATGGAGTGGCCAGGAACTGGGTGCTCCCAAAGTCACACGACAGCAGAGAGGAAATTAGAAGGAGCGAGAACCCTTCCATATTTGCTATGTGAAGCCTTCAGATAAGCAACATTAGGCATCTTACAAAACGAGAGAAGAGAGATTTTAATCTAAACTTGTTTTTTGAGGACTCCAGTGTGATGAAGTTTGCTGTATTCTGGTTTTATTTTTCAGTTTTCAGGCTCCACAAAGATACTCAAAGCCAGGGATTCCCTACATGTCTACTTCAGAGCCACAATCACATGGATTCCCCAATTCTCTCCCTGTGCTCCAGCTCAGAAGCTAAGACTCTGGATTTGACTCTCACCTCCCTTCAAATCAGTTTGTTTGCATAGTTTTGCCTGGTTGAAAACTGTCTTTGTATTTTCACTGGCCCAGTTCTTGGCAACGGTGTCTCTTGTGACTGGAGTTAAGAATCCCACTACTGGGCATATACCCTGAGAAAACCATAATTCAAAAAGAGTCATGTACCAAAATGTTCATTGCAGCTCTATTTACAATAGCCCGGAGATGGAAACAACCTAAGTGTCCATCATCGGATGAATGGATAAAGAAGATGTGGCACATATATACAATGGAATATTACTCAGCCATAAAAAGAAACGAAACTGAGCTATTTGTAATGAGGTGGATAGACCTAGAGTCTGTCATACAGAGTGAAGTAAGTCAGAAAGAGAAAGACAAATACCATATGCTAACACATATATATGGAATTTAACAAAAAAAAATGTCATGAAGAACCTAGGGGTAACAGGAATAAAGACACAGACCTACTAGAGAATGGACTTGAGGATGTGGGGAGGGGGAAGGGTAAGCTGTGACAAAGGGAGAGAGAGGCATGGACATATATACACTACCAAACGTAAGGTAGATAGCTAGTGGGAAGCAGCCGCATAGCACAGGGAGATCAGCTCGGTGCTTTGTGACCACCTAGAGGGGTGGGATAGGGAGGGTGGGAGGGAGGGAGACGCAAGAGGGAAGAGATATGGGAACTTATGTATATGTATAACTGATTCACTTTGTTATAAAGCAGAAACTAACACACCATTGTAAAGCAATTATACTCCAATAAAGATGTAAAAAAAAAAAAAAAGAATCCCGAGGCAGAGAGAGCCGTTGAACATGGACCAGTTGAGTCTATAGGACTTGGCGTTGGTGGGCCTGCTTCAAAGGCAGCAATGGAAGCCGGGGAGGGGGCCCAGCAAGTGTGGTGACTGGGACAGACATCAGCTAGGAATGGCCTGGGACCCCAAGTGGTTGTTTGGCTGATTCAGCTCACATATGCGTTAGTGAAAAGCAGCTACTCATAGAAGACAAGGTCGCAGTTTGAACCTATGTGTAACAGCAGCCTGTCGGCTGGAGGTGGGGGGGAGGTAGGTGGGGTGAATTCCCTCCGAGGACCCCAAAGAAGATGTGAGAGTTTTGGGGGTTGGGCGCCAAAGCCCTGAGGGCTTGCAGGCCACAACAGATGGGCATCCCTGACAGTCAACAGCATGACTCTGCATCCTCTTGCACCCCTGCATCTGCGGTCCCTTCCCCTTCTCTGTCACTTCCTTTTATTCTCAGTGCTTTTTCAAGGTTTGTACTCATTAGGCTGACTTGAGGAAACAGACCAAATGTGTTTTATTTTCAAGGTTTAGAGATGGTCCTCTAGCTCTAAATTCCCTTTAATAAGTAAATATTGGTCTAATTTTATAGACTGTAGACCTATTTCTTACTTTTCTTCTTTTAAGACTAGTATTTCGCCCTCTTAAAAAGGTTGTTCCTCTAGTCTCATTTCTTGCCCATTTCTCCCGTCTGCCAGCTCTCAGTCACTGTAACCAGCTGCTTATTTCAATAATGGTGGGACTACATTTTCTTACCCTATTGGGTGTTAGGTGCTCTTTTTTTTTTTAGTCAATTCCCTCTCTGTGACTCAGTTTCCTCATCTGTAAAAAGGCGTAATAAAAGTGCCATCTTAGAGGGCTACTATGAGGATGAACAAGTTAATTTACGTAAAACACTTAGAACAGCGTCAAACGATGTTAGTTATTGTTACTTACAGTTTGTTGTTGGCTTGGAAATGTAAGTGGGGTCAGAGGAGAGTGGAGGGGGTGGACAAAAGGGAGACCACAGTGATACTTAAAGCTTCTCCTTTATAAATACCGTCATCCCTCAGTATCTGGAGGGATTGGTTCCTGGGCCCCTGCAGATACCATAATCCATGCATGCTCAAGCCCTTCATATAAAATGGCATAGTATTTGCATATAACCTGTGCACATCCTCTTGTATTCTTTAAATCATCTCTAGATTACTTATAATACCTAATGCAAGGTAAATGCTATGTAAATAGTTGTAAATACAATGTAAATGCTATATAAATAGTTGCCAGCATGAGGCAAATTCACGTTATGCTTTTTGGAACTTTCTGGAAGTTTTTAAAAAAATATTTTCCATCCCTGGTTGGTTGAATATGCAGATGCAGAACCACAGATACGGAGAGCCAGCTATACAATCCATAATTTTACTGGATGAGAAGTTCAAAATCCAAGATGGATATTTTGAATTACTTCCCTTAAGGCCATTAATCACCTGGTATTTGTCTAAATTTTAGTAGTTTTCAATCTCCTGCATTCAACCTGGAGAAGCTAACCTTGTAATTTAGAACCCTGAGTTTAGTGGTTCATTGGCTGGAAGTGCTTAGTGTCATCAGAGCCGGCATTGAGGTAAGTTTCTCCAGCTCTTGAATGCTGTGCGTGTCTTCTGACCCACCAACGCCGGAAGGGTCAACTGACTCCCTAGCTGACTGCCTGCCTCTGCTGATTAAAGAGACCTTTTATTAGACCATAGCACCTTCTAAAATGTGCTCCTTTAATCCTTTTTTAGCCACATAATTTATGGTCTGTTCATAGCCTCCTCCACACTGGGTGTTTTCCTGGCCCCTCTCTTAGGCTCACGCCTCATTTTTTAGAAGATGTTTTTTCCATCTACTCTGATGACCAGCTGCCCTCTGCCAGCTGGCCCCAGAGGCCTGTTATCCAAACACCTGGCTGTTTTGATCTGCACACATTTTTCCAGGACTTGTAATAAAGCGTTTAAAAAAATAGTGGTCAGATGTTCCTTTTCATTTTCTCTTCTCAATGGCTAAGACAATTGCCCCTTTTTGAGTCCTTTAGGAAAATCAAATCTGCAAAGAACCACCCTCAACCTCAAAGAAGAGCAGACTACTGATCAGACTCAGGGCATCCAACTTTCCGAACTTTTTTTCCATCTTAATTTACATGAGCTTACAATATTCTTTTCCTGCCTATAATCTTCTATTAAATGAATATCACATTTTATCAGCAGCCAAATGTGCCAGCAATCCTTCATGCTATGTCTATATGGAGTTTCCCTTATGCTCCTCTAAGCATGGTGCTAGGAGCTGGGGACAAACCTGACATAGAGTCTGCTCACCTAGAGCTTATAACACCACCCTTGGCCTCCAGATAACTTTGAGAAAAACAGAGAAATTGTTTTCTATTTGTAATGTCAAAGAATGTGTGACTTTACATCCTAGTTCTGCCACTTCCTATTTGACTTTTGTAGCTTCATTAACTTCTCTGATGCGTTTCTAAAAATGTCCTCTCTCTCTAAAAGGGGTAGTACCATCTACCTCACAGGGTTGTTATATATATCTGATATTAATGTATTTCAAACACAGTGCCTTAGCAATGAGCAATAAATAAGTGGTAGGCGATAACTGACTGGTGTCTTCATTACAATGTGTGGTAAAGTGTAATCGTAATGAAAAGTACATCTGAATCCCACACGTTCTGAGAGTGGTATACAGGACCAATTCACTTAACTAGTGAATAAACTTAGTTACCAGCCTACCAGCTCTGCTGAGTTGCTACTTCTCGTTAGTGACTGTTAAAGTGGCAAAATCTTTGTTTCTTTGTTAAGAAAAAAATGTCCATCGCATGATAAAGATAAATGCTTATGTCTTTCAGTGAAAATGTAATTTGGGAGAAAGCCAATGAGCTGTTTAAATACTTCCATATTTGTAATTTTAGGGAATATTTGAAGATCTTAAACATATTCCCTGTAGATACCAATGTTTTGTGACACTCTAAAAATCACATGTTATTGTTTTACAACTCTTATAACATAGACAGGTTAGCTTTTTTTTTTTTTTTTTTTTTTTGGTGGTACGCGGGCCTCTCACCATTGTGGCCTCCATTGCGGAGCACAGGCTCCGGACGCGCAGGCTCAGCGACCATGGCTCACGGGCCCAGCCGCTCCGTGCATGTGGGATCCTCCCAGACCGGGACACGAACCCGTGTGCCCCGCATTGGCAGGCGGACTCTCAACCACTGCGCCACCAGGGAAGCCCGAGAGGTTAGCTTTTGCTAAGTGAAAAAGTGAGACATAATTTCCAACTGAAGAAAGTGATAAGACCAGGAATCAGTTGGCAAAATGAGAAAAATAGTGGCTCCCACTTCCTCTTCTTTCTTAAGATTTGATGGTTAGGGGAGGAATCAAGGGCTCCACAAACAAACAGGAACTTCTTCCACACACAACTCCTTAAACCTCAGGAAAATGAGCCACTACTCCAGGAAAATGAAATGGAGTTCTAATCTTCTAGCTGCTAAGACACCTTCGGTGGCTTTGTGAACTGTCAGCTTTGGTGGCACAATCATTCCTAGTTGATCAATAGAGGATCAGCTGAGATATTTCCAGGGAATATTTGTCATGGCTGCCATGGAAGTGTGCACTCAAATCCTCACCTAGGATTTAGTTGACTTGTGGCTTCCAGCTCCAACGCCGTGCTTCCCCACAGCCAGTTACTGAACATGGTAAGGGGAACAGGAATGAGAGCCAGCCCATTCCTGCCCATGGAGGGATTCTTCTAAGAGACACCTTTGCTTAGGAAACCCATCATCCTGGCTGAGACTTTCTTAGAACTGGGCTACATTCAGAAGCCCTACCTATCCAATCCTTCCTTTCTTTCACAAGTGGCAAAGCTGCACTGTACTCTGAAGACCCTCCCTTTCTGCAACAGCTCCCTTTCTCCCTTCCCCTTTATCTTCATGGGCATTTTCCCCAATAAAGCCCTTGTAGGTCTTATCCCATCTTGGCTGCTTCTCAGAGGATCTGAAAAGACATACAGTTCTGTCCACCAGGTGAGATTCACAAAATAATTGGGTATATTAGCTTCTGGAATGACAAATCAATTAGTGGTTGCCTGGATCACCACCTCATGAGGGTTTCTGACTAATTCTGAGCCCCTAGGAAGGTGTGCTACAATTGATTATCAATGTCTGCAATGGGCACAGAGTGGGATGGGAAGGCACATATTTCATGTATTTGTCCATCATGATCAGAGGGGTAGTCCAGGATTTTAAATAGCCTTACACAGGTAATTCAATGCTGTAATATTGAAAAAGTTGCAAAATTGCAGTTAAAATGCAGAACTCTGACTAAATATCGGGCCCTCTGAACTTAACATATTCTCCTCTGAATGGCAAACTAAAAGAGAAGAAAAGTACCTACTTTTAAGCCTCAGTTTCTTCATTTATAAAATAGGACTTAAATATTTCCTGCCTCCTGAAATGATTATGAAGTTTAAATGAGATTATACTAGGAAATTTTATAGGATACTATTTTGTGAGAATTCAATAAATGTTAATGTGCCACTTGGGACATTAAACCATAATTTTAAAGTGCATATCTTTTTACTTTCATACTGATTAATAGCTTGTTCAAGGCAGCCCAGCATGGCTTGCTCATGCATTTAACTAATGGATATGACAAACTCAGCCAAAGTAATAACATGGTTGGATTCTTCCCTTTCCTTTTGTAATGTGGGAGGGTGACAGGGGTCAC
The DNA here is from genome assembly GCF_011762595.2 of Tursiops truncatus. Lineage (NCBI taxonomy): Eukaryota > Metazoa > Chordata > Mammalia > Artiodactyla > Delphinidae > Tursiops > Tursiops truncatus. Next base: position 96,419,722 of record NC_047038.1, read on the forward strand.
ACTGCTATTAAATGTTCAGGTCATTTACATAGTGTATAAATGATGGTGAGACAAATAACATTCTTTGAATTAGGGAAGGATAGCCCTTTAAAAATATTTTTTCCTCACTGATAGTCTCTCGGGCATAATATCATAAGTCAATAATGACCTTATGGCACTCCCTATGTACTCAATAAAAAGTTCTCATCTAAATAAATAAACTCTTAGAATTCATAAGGGGCACTAACCTTAAACTGATAGGACTTCCTTTTCTAAGAAAAGAATAATGTGCTTCTGGTCAGCTCCTTCTCTCAGGTCTCACCTGGAACCTTCACTCCTCTTCACGAGCACACCCCCTGGCTTGTCCAAACCACTCCCTACACACACACACACACACACACAAGTTCATAAACAGGAACTTCTAGCTTGCCACTATTTCACTGAGAAAATTAAGCCATCAATCCTCAACTCTCTAAAATTTCCTCCCCACCCCTATAAATGTGTCTACATCCACACCCATCCCCAATCCCTTCCGGGCCCTCTTCCAGCAAGATTAATCCTCCTTCAGGAAGTTTGATCCCTTCCTGTAAGCCAGAATCGGGTTCAGCTCTCATTCTTCCTCCTTTAATTTAGGTTCCTCATTATACCGGCCTCTTACTCATCATCTCTTATTTTGAAGAGCTTTCTTTTGACCCCATGTCTCCTTGCATCCTGTCTATCTTAGGCCAGTTCCTCATAGCTTCAGGCTCTACTTTTACCTGCCAACTGTTCTTTGAACACTGCAATCTGATCTCTACTATTACAGCTCAGCCCTCTGAAACCATCCTGACAAAGGGCACCACTGACCTTATTACCAAATCCTATGGACATTTTCAGTCGTTATCTTACATGATTGCTTGGAAGCTTTTGACACTACGGACCACTTCCTTCTAGAATGTCCTTCACTGGTTTCCATGCCATCACTCCTTCCTTGTACTCTTTCTATTTCTAATATGATGCTTTCTTAGTCCTCCTTGACAACGCTTCTTCCTCTGACCATTCTTTCATAATTCAGCCAACAATTAGTTATCGAGCACCTGCTACGTGTCAGGCACTCTGCCAGGGACTGGTGTGAAATGTTGAACCAGACACAGGCCTTACCAGCAGGACTTAAGCATAAAGGAAACAGAGAAGCAAAAAGTCCATTTTACTTAATGTAGTTATCCTAGGAAAGCACATGGAAGAGGCACTTTACCTGGGGAGGGGATTACTTTGGAGGTGGGTCTTAAGGGACCAATAGGAGTTTGCTAGACACAGAGAGTTGAGCAAGAGAATGAGGCAGGGGACAATCCTGACAGAGGGAACAGCATGTGCAAAGCCTCAAGGTTGAGATAGCATGTGTGTTCAGAGAACCTCAAGTGGTTTAATTTGACTGGTATGTAGATTGCTGAGAGCAAGTGGTGTGAGATGAGGTCGGAGAGATAAACCGTGCCCTGATAATAAAGGCCCACTAAAACACGTGCTTGGATCTCTTTTCAATTTCATCCATTCCTGCTGCTACAGCTAACCTGTTATGTTCCTGACCCCTAAATCCATAGCATTGGTCACATCCTCATTCCTCAGCACTGAGGCCACATGTCCAAAAGCCAACCATATACCTTCATCTGTATGTCTTACAGGCACTCTCATACATTGGAAACAAAACTCATTATAATTTAGCCCTTTCACTGCCAAAACAAACCAACAAACAAAAAATAAAGCAAAAAGCCTTATACTCTTCCTTTACTCCTATCTCAATGCATAGCATCACCCTAGTAATAAAGCAAGAGGGCTTCCCTGGTGGCGCAGTGGTTGAGAGTTCGCCTGCCTATGCAGGGGACACGGGTTCGTGCCCCGGTCCGGGAAAATCCCACATGCTGCGGAGCGGCTGGGCCTGTGAGCCATGGCCACTGAGCCTGCGCGTCGGAGCCTGTGCTCCGCAACGGGAGAGGCCGCAGCAGCGAGAGGCCCGTGTACTGCAAAAAAAAGTAAATAAATAAAAACTAAAAGTAAATAAATAAAAATAAAGCAAGAAACCTGGGGGTCACCCCTGAATTGTCCCTTTTCCTCACACAGTAAACAGGTGGTGACTAAGGTTCCATAAAGTAAACTTTAATATTTCTATTATTTGTCTCTTCCTCTTTTTTTCTCCAGTTCTGGTGTAGTTCAGACCCTGCCATCATTCCTCACCTGAGCAATGGCTCTTCACACATTCATCTCCCTGCTTCTAACTGGAGAGTGTCCAGCCTATCCTTTACAAAGTTCATAGAGTGATCTATCTAAAACAGTGCTTCTCCAACTTAATGTTACCAAAATATCATCTACAGAGTTTACCAAAACATGAACTGCTGACTCTGAGACTCTGATTCAGTAGCTTTGGGTGGGGCCTGAGAATTGACATTTCTAATAAAGCTCTCAGGTGATGGCAATGCAGCAAGTACACAGCCCACGCATGGAGTCAGACTGATCTAAAACGAACCTGATATGGCTACTCCACTGCTGACATGCCTTGATGCCTCTCCATTGCCTACAGCACAACTTACAGATGCTCCACTTTGGGATTTAAGACGCTCATGATCTAGCCACTGCCATCCTTGGCCACCTTCTTTTTCATCCCACCCCTCCCCACCACACGTGCCATTCACTGCTATTCTGAGCTACTTAACAGCTTCCTGAATTTACTCTGCCTTTGTTCATTCTCATAAGTCAGCCCAGAATCCCTCTCGCCAGCACCCCTGGCCTCACTGTTCTCTCCCTGGCAAACACCTAATCACCTTTTAAAACTCATCTGTGATAGAGCACCCACCATGGATCCTCTATAAGCCACCTTCCACCTTGTTCCAAAAGAACTGACAACCATCTCTTCTCTGACTCCACTCTTTCTGTACTTATATTTTTCATTAACCCATACATACTTCACTTTATACATTTATGTAACTGTCTGTTATTTGTCTACTTCACTATGTTCTTCAAGGGTGGGGAGTATGACTCATTCATATTTATATCCACATACACAACACAGTACCCACTGCCTCGCAATTGCTCAATAAATGTTTGCCGAATAACCAAAAATCATAACAATTACAATTTATTAGGTTCTTACGATATGAAAACCACTGTGCTATGCACCATACACACACACACACACACACACACACACACACACACACAAATTAATTTAATCTTCACAAGCTTATGAGATAGGTATATAATAATCCCCATGTTACAGACAAGGAAACCAAGGCTTATAGAATTTAAATAGTTTTCCCAAGGTCACAGATCCAGTAAGTCACATATCTAATAAGTGACAGAACCATAAACTGAACCCATGTCTTATTCCAGACTCCAACCACTCACTCCTCTGCCTTCCTGAAGTGTAATTATGTCAGCATGTTGCCAACGATTCCATCTCAACATCACATTATCCTATAGTTAAGAAACTTGAACATTAAATTAAGAAGGAATAACCTGAATATGAGACTCCACTAAATAAATCCACAAAACACCTCACATGGCTTATACAGGTTTTTATTGCTTTTGTTTTCAGCATTTTCACTTGAAATTTTAAAATAAGAAATTAAGAATACCAGCAATAAATAGCTAAGCCATCACCCTATATTTTTTAAGAGAAAGCAGAAAGTCCTCTCTAATAATAATAATTATTATAATGGCTTTATTCTACCCTAGCATTTCTCAAAGAAGATTAGCTCTTGGACATGCTCCAGGAAAAATAAACGGTCAAATAAATTTAGAAACTCTGCGCCACAGTCTGCCTCCTGAAGATTCACAATGAATGTATGTTAAGAACTTTCAGAAATCCCGCAGTTTAGGTTTAAAAAAAAGTGAAATATATTCCTTGAGTGTCCCACACATATTTGAACATAGAATCCTTTAAGAACTAATGCCCTATGGAATACACTGCAGGGAACACTGATTCTAGCCATGTTTTTTTTTTTTTTTTTAACGTCTTTATTGGAGTATAATTGCTTTACAATGGTGTGTTAGTTTCTTTTTGACTTAAAATAAGTGGCATGAAGCTGAATGGCAGACATTCTTTGCAACGTACATATACTTTGAACTGAGCCAGGCCCACTCATGGGCTCCTTCGTGTAGGCTCATTACTTTCATTTTCTTTAAGCATCAGAGCTATATTTTTACTACTTTACTTGCAGACTCTTACGTGCACATCATTTCTTCAGATTAGAGAGAAATTTTTTGTAGTCACATAAAATCACATTTTTATTGTTTATGCCAATTTTGTTATTATGTCAATCACAAAAGGATGTAAAATTCTTGAAGGAGCTGGTACATAAGGTAAAACGGAAGGGAATATAATAAAGCCAAGGGTAAATTAGCATTATACTAGTTAGAGCTATGCCCCAAATTTAGCTCTAACTTTCTAATGGCTAAAACAAAGAACAAAAGACATGTTACAAGATGAGTCATGTCTTTAAGGGGAAAGCAAGTCAACCACCCAGGAGTAACATGGGTTTTCCTGGTAGTGAGACCAGAGAGCGACGTCACCTGTGGGATCTCAGAAAGGGGACATTGTGGGGTGTGGTAGAGAAGGCTCTCGAACATATCTCATAGCAAAATCATCAGCTGTTGCTGATGAAAGCCTGTACTGCAAGCCAAGAGCAGTTCAAATTCTTTTTTTTAACCATTTTTAAAAATTGAAGTTTAGTTAATTTACACTGTTGTGCTAGTTTCAGGTGTACAGCAAAGTGATTATATATATATATATGAGAGAGAGAGAGAGAGAGAGAGATACTCTTTTTCAGATTCTTTTCCATTATAGGTTATTACAAGATATTGGGTATAGTTCCTTGTGCTATACAGTAGGTCCTTGTTAGTTATCTATTTTATACACAGTAGTATGTATATATTAATCCCAAACTCTAGTTTACCTCTCCCCACCCCACAATACCTCTGCCCCTGCACTATCCCCTTTGGCAACCATGAGTTTGTTTTCTATCTGTGAGTCTATTTCTGTTTTGTAAATAAGTTCATTCATATCATTTTTTTAGATTCCATATATAAGTGATACCATATGGTATTTGTCTTTCTCTGTCTGACTTACTTCATTTAATATGATAATCTCTAGGTCCATCCATGTTGCTGCAAACGGCATTATTTCATTCTTTTTAATGGTTGAGTAATATTCCATAGTGTATATATACCACTTCTTTATGCATTCATTTGTCAATGGACATTGAGGTTGCTTCCATGTCTTGGCTACTGTAAATAATGCTGCAATGAATGTTGGTGCATGTATCTTTTTGAATTATAGTTTTGTCTGGATATATGCCCAGGAGTGGGATTGCAGGATCATATGGTAGTTCTATTTTTAGTTTTTTAAGGACCCTCCATACTGTTCTCCATAGTGGCTGTATCAATTTACATTCCCACCAACAGTGCAAGAGGGTTCCCTTTTCTCCACACCCTCTCCAGCATTTATTATTTGTAGACTTTTTAATTATGGCCATTCTGACCAGTGTGAGGTGATGCCTCATTGTAGTTTTGATTTGCATTTCTCTAATAATTAGTGATATTGAGTATATTTTCATATGCCTGTTGGCCATCTGTATGTCTTCTTTGGAGAAATGTCTATTTAGGTCTTCTGCCCCTTTTTGGACTGGGTTGTTTGTTATTTTTTTATGTTAAGCTGTATGAGCTGTTTGTATATTTTGGAAATTAATCCCTTGTTGGTAGCATCTCTTGTAAATATTTTCTCCCAGTCTGTAGGTTGTCTTTTCACTTTGTTTATGGTTTCCTTTGCTGTGCCAAAGAGAGAAGTTCAAATTCTGAAGTGCAATCCAGCTAAAGCACTTCAACAAAGGCTGATAATAAAGGTGGAGGTAGACGGTCTTCTTCATCCAAGGGAAAAGCGTTTTATATCTGGAGCAGTGGGTGGATTGTAACACCCGCAAATGTTCTGTTATAATTACGATTTCTTGCAACCAAGCTTTTGGCAGGGATTAGACCAGAAAAAGATCAAGTACTCAAGGTTAGACAATCTGTGTTGTTGATTCAAAGCAGATCTATATGCTTTGACATTGAACAGTGGCCCGGGGTACATGAGAATAACAGCCAGCTTCAGGAAATATCAGTATGGATATAAGGAACATGAGTCCATTTGAAAATATTCAAGACCCCCAGATACCTGGGGGAGGTGCAGGGAGGGAGGTTCCACTTAGCTTGCAGAATCTGTGCTGGGTGAACCTGTCCCCTTGACAGCCCATGAGTCAGCTGAACAATCTTGCTTGCTGTGCACCCCTCATCTCTGGCTCTGTCCAATAACATTTCAGTGGCTCTCCAGTGTTCCTTCTGCCCACACTGTTTGACTAAACTCTTTGATCCAGACCAGCACAATTAACTTTCTGACAACAGCATCACTGACAATGTATAACATGAAACCACACGGAAGAAAATAAGAGCAGGTTATTTTCTGGCCCTTTAAAATTAAGCCTGAGAAATGCATGTTTTATTAGCACCCTGGCCCTCTAAATGCCTCACCAGCTGACAGAGGCCGTGCTCAGGTAAATTTGCTTTGGCTTTTTCTATGCAGCAGTTTAAGACAGCTCTGAAGATGAAAACTGCACCATAAATAATTTGGAATGCTCCTGATGGACAATTTGCAGAGCACAGCCTGGACCTGATATGTTTAAGAAATCACTTAAAAGTGAGACAATCAAGTCTCAGGAACTAATTCGAAAAGATACATGCACCCCTATGTTCATAGCAGCACTATTTACAATAGCCGAGACATGGAAGCAACCTAAATGTCCATCAACAGAGGAATGGCTAAAGAAGATGTGGTGTATATATATATATATATATATATATATATATATATATATATATATATATATATATATACACACACAATGGACTATTACTTAGCTGTAAAAAAGAATGAAATAATGTCATTTGCAGCAACATGGATGGACCTAGAGATTATCATATTAAGTGAAGTAACTCAGACAAAGACAAATATCATATGATATCACTTATATGTGGAATATTTAAAAATGATATAAATGAACTTATTTACAAAACAGAAATAGACTCACAGACATAGAAAACAAACTTACCATTACCAAAGGGGATAGTAAGTGGGGGAAAGGGAATAAATTAGGAGCTTGGGATTAACATATACACATTACTATATATAAAATAAATAAACAACAAGGACCTACTGCATAGCACAGGGAACTGTATTCAATATCTTGTAATAACCTATAATGGAAAAGAATCTGAAAAAGAATATATTTATGTATATATATATTTACATATATATTTGAATATAATATATATATATAACTGAATCACTTTGCTGTATACCTGAAACTAACAAAATATTGTAAATAAACTATACTTCAATAAAAAATGGTTTAAAAAAAGTCACACAAAAAATAAAAATTAAAAAAGGGAGAGAATTGAGTCTTAGAAACCAAATAGATTGGCCTCATAGACTTTTCTTAACCTAAATAAGTATTTTTCAAGTTATCTCACCTCTTTTCTCTGTCTCTATCAACTTCTCAAGACAAGCAAACAGAAAATAGTGTAAAACATAAAGGCTAACTCTGAGCTAGTTAGGTAATAGCAGTTCACTAAGAGAATTTTATAGGGATTTAAAATTCTCCATGACAACTGTCATTCAAGATTTCAATTTGTTTCAGCCACCAATCCTGCTTTTAGTGGATTTGGTGCTTATAGAACTGGGAGGTAGAGGCTTCTACTTTCTTCTCTCACTTGCTGAAAGGAAAACTCTCCAAGTCCGTTTATATTTATATAATATTTATGAGGGATTTGAATATAAAGCTTTGATGAACCGAAAATGGATCCTATGGCATGTGTGAAAAGGTTAATGAAAGGCCGGCTGTATCAGCAAACAGAAGTTTACTATGTTGCTGGGAATGTCTTAATGTCACATTTTCATTAAAGAAATAATCATGAGTATATCATGACTCATTTGCAATTTGGTGGCATTAAGGGAGAATTCATTACTTAGATCAGGAATCACATCTGTCTTGCTTTTTCTCCAGCTCCTAGGGATTTATTTGACATTAGAAATGGAAAAACCAGACTGTCTATTCCTTTTATTTAAATAAGCATGCACAAAAATAAATAAGCAAGCAAACGCCTTTTCCTCAGGGGAAAAATCTCTCGTAATTAATCATCATTAAGTACATCTTCTGCAATCCCAGCCCTGACTGGTCACTTCTCATGGATATTTCACCTTGTTTTATTTTTCATGGTAAATTGTGATAAAAATGAACCTCTTCTGGGGATATATGTATAGGTATAGCTGATTCACTTTGTTATAAAGCAGAAAATAACACACCATTGTAAAGCAATTATACTCCAATAAAGATGTTAAAAAAAAATGGACCTCTTCCTTTTTTTTTTCAATGACTTTTAACTACACTTTACTTGAATAATCCTTTCTGCCACCATAATCTTTTCTTCTTCTGATGCTGTTCCATCTCCAAAATGTCACATTCTGACCACGAAATACTATCCCACCAGCCCTCAAATCCCTAACTCTGAATACCTTTGTATTTAGACTTCATTCTGATTTCATATGGATTGACTTCTCACTTTTCTCCTCCTAGCTTCATTTCCTGCTCCCAGGATTGGCTCAACAAGCCATGACTACTTCAACTCCTCACTGACTACCATCTATAATTCCTTTACCCACTTAAACTTTTTCCTTGCACCTGCCCTTCAAATTCCTTAATTCACAGACCATCTGCTTCCTGTGTTCCTCTCCCCAGATCATGGATCACTTTTGGAAAAGATTATACCATAATATCAACTGGTACAGCTTATGGTTCCAAGCTTTGCAGACTGTAGGACCACCCAGCAATTCTTTGGCCTGAGCTAGTGAACTTTCTCTTGCACTCCACCCAATATTTCATCCTTATATTAGAACCCCTTATCCCATCCCTTATTTGCTGCTCTCAGAAGAAGAGCTTTAGTCTTACTTCACAGGAAAAGAGGCCACCAAGCATGAATCCCCTCAATGTCCTCCTCTTCCACACCATCACCAGAACTATCCATAGTTATGCTTCTCCCAACCTCATTCCCTGTCATGGTTGAGGACTATATATTCCCCTTTCTGTGCATCAATTTTATCTTTTCCAACATTCTTTGGGCCTCCCCATGCCTTTTCCTCCCATATTTTAAGCTTTTTTTTCAATAGCCCCTTCCTCTCAACCTACAAAATTTTCTCATCCCTTTCCAATTAATAAAAACCATCCTTCAAGTCAGTGCCTTCCTCTAGCCAATTCCCCCATTCTCTCAACTTCTTCTGGCCAAGCTCTACAAAGAATAATCTACAGACACTATCTCCATTTCTTTACTGCACATCCATTCCCCCATCCACTTAAAACCCTTCCAGCCTTTTAGCCACTTTCCTGAGACTCTTCTTATTCACATCCACCAAGGGCGTCTTTACTGACCAGTCTAGCGACATTTCTCAGTCCTAATCTCACTGGCCTTGCTGCACCCACTGTCACAGCAGTTAGCAGCCCCTCCCTTCCTAACCTCACCCCCAGATTCCGTAACAATACTCTCTCCTCGTTCCCCTATCATTTGATGTACCGTTTGGGTTTCCTTCTCTTCTGCCTGACCTGTTGGTGCCCCCAGGGTTCTGTATTAGCCTTCTTACTTTGTACTGTGCCTGCTCTCTTGGCCTGTGCTGCTCATTCTCGGAATCACCTTCTACTCTCACTTGTACACAGTTGATTTCCAGATCTGTCTCCCCAGGACAGAGCTCCTGACAGAGACCCAGACTTATTATCTGACTGCCTATTACATGTCTCAACTTGGATACTTTCGTTCAACAGATTTGAAACTTATGATGCCTTCCTACCTATTTTCTGCCTCCTAAATTTCTGAGTTTAGTTAATGACCTCACCATCTACCCAATTCCAAAAATTAGAAACTTGAAGGAGTTAACTATGACCCTCGAATGGATCCCCCACTCCAATTGGTCCCTATATTTTTGTAATTCTACATCACAAGTATCTCTGAAGTTCTTTTCTCTCTATCATTACTTAGTTCATCAGATACTAAACGACCTCCTGATTAACTGATTCTGATTGGCCTCCCTTCCTTGAATCCCTTGCCCCACATTCCCACTCACACGTAACATGGTGACCTTTGTAGCTCGACCCTGTGCTGCTCCTCTAAGCTCCATATTCGTATATCCAGATGTCGACTCCACGTCACCATGTGAATGTCTCAAATGCATCTGAAAGTCAAGATGTCCAGATGGAATTTATGATTTGGGTTCAATAATCTTGTCTGCTACATCAGTGAGTAACACCACTTTTTAGCCATTATGCAAGTCAGAAACCTAGAAGCTGTCCTTGATACTCCTCTATCACCCCATATCCAACCCATGACCAGGTGATTTCTATCTTACCTCCTAATTGTTTTGGGGGATTTTTCAGATGAATTTTTATTGTGGTAAAATACACATAACATAAAATTTAACCATTAACCATTTTAAAGTTCAATAGTAAGTACATTCACATTCCTATGCAACCAATCTCTAGAACTTTTTCATGCAAAACTGAAACTCCATACCCATTAAACAGTAACTCTCCATTCCCTATTCCCCCCAGCCACTGGAAACCACCATTCCATTTTCTGTCTCTATGACTTTGACAACCCTAGGTACCTCATATAAGTGAAATTATACAGTATCTGTCCTTTTGTGACTGTCTTATTTTACTTAGCCTAATGACCTCAAGGTTCATCCAGAATTACTAGATGATGTAGACGCTCAGAATTACTTTTCTTTTTCAGACTGAATAATATTCCATTGTATGTATATACCATATTTTGTTTATCCATTTATCTGTTGATGGATGCTTGGGTTGCTCCCACCTTTGGGTACTGAGAATAATGCTGCTATGAACACAGGTGCACAAATATCTCTTTGATTCCTAGTTTTCAATTCTTTTGCACACATACCTAGAAATGGAATTGTTGGACCATGTAATAATTATATTTTTAACTTTTTTTTATAAATTGCTACACTTTTTTCCCATAGTGGCTGCACAATTTAACATTCCCACTAGCAGTGCACAGGGTTCCAATTTCTTCACATCCTTAAACAACATTTATGATTCTCTGGTTCTTTGGTAGTAGCCATCCTAATGGGTGTTAAGTGAACCTCTTAATTCTAGAATCCATTTTTTCCATCTCCACTGCCACAAGCCTGGCTTGTAGCAATCCCACAGAAATGCATACGCCTGGATCTACTCTATGCATCCTTTAATCCATTGTCCACACCACAGATAGAGTGATCCTTTCAAATACAAATTTGATTATGTTACCTGCTGAATTAAAAATCTCTCAATGATTTTCTGTTGCTATCAGGATTAAGATACAAATTCCTGTCCTAGTCCACACTCATCTATTCCCTGCCCACGTCTCCCACCTTGCTGCATGTCAGTCTCCGTTGCTCTCAGCTCTCCAGCCACACAGGCCTCCTTCAGTGCTCCAGTGAATGTGGACTATTCCCTCCCACCCAGATGATGTGGGTAGAGGGTTGAAGGGAAGGGAAAAGGATGGGAAAGGAAGAGGGAGAGGGAAGTGTTCAGAGGACTAGCTGATGGATCATAGTCTAGCTGCTCTTCTTTACTGAGACTAATACTCTTTTGGCTAATATTCCTTGATCTGCTTCTTTGCTTTGCTGGATGGACTGAAAGAATACATTCTAATCATATTTTCTTTTACATATGGGGTGAAGGAAGACTCTGGGCTAAGATTTGTAGCCCATTTCATATCACTCTCAACTGAATTGGTAGGTGTACCAGTTGGCATACCAAGATACCATATACCATAAACTGGGTGGCTTAAACAACAGAAAATTATTTTCTCACAGTGCTGAAGGCTAGGAGTCCAAGATCAAGGTGTCGGCCGTGTTGGCTTCTTCTGAGACTCCTCCCACTGATGGCGATCTCCTCTCTCTGTCTTCACATGGCCTTTCCTCTGTACACGTCTGTATCCAAATTTCCTCTTCTTATAAGGACACCACTCACATAGGATTAGGCTCCCCACCAATAACTTCACTTTGACTTAATTACCTCTTTAAAGACCTTGTGTCCAAATATAGTCATTTGTAAGGTATTGGATATGAAGACTTCAACACCTGGCTTTGGGGGTGGACACAATCAGCCCACAACAGAAGGTGAATGTGTAGCTGTGTGGTAGGAATCAGCAGGGTCCACCCTTTCCCTTCTCTTGAGATGTGTCTTCATTTGCATTCCTCACAATGATGCCTGAAGAATTTCAAGCGAGCTAGTTTCTAAAGCTTGGAGTCTTAATTTAACGTTACACAAAGTCCTAAAGTTTTCAGAAACACCATGGAGTGTTTTACACACTTACTGGAAAAAAAAAGAGACAACTATGTGGATGTCATTTTCTTGGCAATCTCATTCATAAATTTATTTTATTTGTGAACGTATTAATAGTACATCTGTTTTCATGGAGGACTTGAGAGTCTACATCATCTAGTCATTCCTGTGGATTGAGCTCCAGGGAAGAGCTGCCAGAAGTGGTCCACCCAGGAATCATGGCCGGAGCTCCTTTGCTTTGTGCATGAAGCCTGCCCTTCTGCAACCACCAGGCCCACTGCCAGCGGGGGGTACATTTCACAGCTCCTCTTGCCTTGCCCAGCAGCAGCAGCCTCTCTGGCAAGAAGCCCCTTTGGCTTCTGAGCAGCATATTTGGGGCAATCCCTTGCCTGTTGCCACTGTAACAACAGTGGTGAGAACCACATCTCACAGCTGCAAAGCCCCAAAGTCCTTTCCCTACTCCTCTGACCCACTTGGCACTTGGGCCCAAGACCTTCTCCATTCCAGCAGCTTTCTGTGACCTCTACAAACACACGCACACACACACCCCTCAGACAGGGAAGGATGCTCAGCCAGTATCTTCCCCTCAAAGAACAGACACTGCGATTTCTCTGGGACTTTAAAAACATCTCCCCTCTAATTTCTGAATGGAGTCAACTGAGGCACCAATCACCATGTTATCAGGAATAAGCGCCTACTTCATCTTCACCAATGAACAGTCCAGGGGTCCAAGGTCTAGAAGTAGGAGAGGGGGCAGAACAGTTCACGCTTTCCTCATCTTAGAGCTGAAAGAACTCAGTAGACTATTAGGACTCAAAAGAGAGACTGACAATAAAGACTCAGGCAGAGCTGGTACCCACCTCCTGCACTGAATTCTTGCCATTGACTTGGGATGGCTTGTCCAAAGGGCTGTCTTCCAGCCCCGCAAAAGGAGACATCTGTGGAATGAGAACTTTCTTAAATGTTAGGGGAAGATATTAGCAATATTTACTGCACTTCCTCTATAAGAGAAAATACAAAAGTATTGACATGAGAAAACGAAGTGACAGAATCAACAGAAACCCATTTTTCCTGCACAATAACTTACTTTAATTTCACGAAACTATTAGGCGATATAGAAATGCACCAGCTTCTGGAAATACAGAGTGACATTAAAGTGAAATGTCTGAAGGTTATCCCTCTGAATATCTGTGAACTTTGTCCTAGGCTGTAGATTTCTATTTCTCATTTCCGATCCACTTGTCCTTTATATGAATTTGAGGAAAAGCTATTTTATTCAGTGCTATCCTAAACAATCATACTTGGAACCATCTAAGCATAGATTCTTTTTATACAAGTTCCCTTCCCCCAGCCAAGGGCATTTCACAGGAATAAGTTGTTGGGGTCTGGGTAATGGGGACCCCTTAGACTGACATGAAGACTGCTAACAGCAATGTAAAGGTGGGTATGCACAGAAAATATAAGACGGAAGGACAACCTTTGCCAGATATAATTTGCATGAGCAGCTCCTCGGGAGAAGGCAGGCCCTTTAAAATAGGCAGAAAGAGCAAGCTGGTTTTTTGCCGTAAGGAAGAGAGGTGCAGCAGCCCAGACATGTGACAAGGCAGCCAGCCGGGGGAGGACCCTTTCTGTCCCAAGTCCAGCAGGTTTTCCCAAAGGCATTGCCCTTCTCCCACTGCACATGCACACACACCAAGGGCAACAGATTCCCTGGACCAGCTCAGCCTTATGAAGGGCAGTGGGGTTCAACTAAGCCCTGACAGAGCTCACCCTAGTAAAGGAGATGACAAAAAATACAGTGAGAAGGATGTGTGTAAAGATCGTGTTCAAGAGCTCATGCTCTGCAGAAAGACAAGCCTTTGCAAGAAAATGAAAGAGAAACACTACCCGGAGCGTTTCTGTGCTTACTATTTTTAGTGGCGCAGAAAAATATTTACTGTGTTCAATCACCAAGTCTATTAAAGACAATTTATGTGCATTAAAAAATAAGCTCATCATTTAAAATTGTAATGAGAGACATTGCAACTACGCACGCAGATGTGATTGCACAGAAGCCTGCAAGATTTGGAAGAATCCAAACACTCCCTGCCTTATCCTGGGGAGCTCCCTACTATTTACAGCTGTGTAGAGTCTTTATTCAGCATCCTTCGGCTTGTCAGACACCACCTGCTGTTCATTTCCAAATGGGAAACTCGAGTGGACACAGCAGCACTGTGGCATGTGTAAGTGCTCTGCCATTTGAGTACAGCACAGGGAGTGGGGAGCACATTTCATTAAACAATTTGATCATTGTTTAATCTGTTGTGTACTCGAGGTGTCTTGATTAGGTCCTCCTGTAAAGAATGATGAAGTCTCTATCCAGAGAAACAATATAAGCAGGTGAAGCTCAACTTCTTTACAGCCAAGGTGTCTGAAAATCCCAGATAAACACACCACGTGGAATATTTTTAAAAGCTCCACATAGCCATGGAATCTAGGATTGGTTCTGCTCCTCTCCAGACATCATTACTAAAGGCTCTACTCTACAAGGAAACAGGAAACAAGTGCACAGTTTACTATGCAGAAAACGGTACCAGACGTCTCCAGATGTTTCCGAATACGCCTTGGGGAGCAAAATCGCCCCTAGTTGAACCACTGACTTAATGGGGTTGATGCAGCCTTTTAGGAAACTTTTTATTTCTTAACATGGGGGTTCTTTTATCAGGTTTCACAACACAACTAATGGCTTCACACAAAGATGCAAAACTATTGGTTTCTTTTATGTAACTTCAGTCCTATGCCAACCCATCTCATTCCATCCAACCCTCCTCCTGACATTTACTTAACATTTTTACAGACATGGCACTCTATTTAAGTCCTGAAAATACAAAAATAAATAAAATACAGTCCTTTCCCTAAAGGAGTTAAAAATTTCAAGGGAGAAACAGACTTTTAAACAAATAGACACAAAGAAGTCCAAACGCCCTGCAAAACTTGCTATATTATCATTCTTCCATATTCCCTTTGCTTTTGGGCCCTCACCTCATCTATAAGGCTTATGACTTTGTCTTACCTCGGGCTTGATTAAGAAATTTTGAACATGCAGCATTTGAGTATTCCATCCATCATCATCCATCCATCCATCCCTGATTTTATCTCGCAGCATAAGAGAACATGGACTTGTCACCGACATCCATGAAAATTTCAAATGTGTGGTCACAAGGAATTTTGATGACCCTGCCTTCGCACAGCTGTGGTCTACTCAGGCACTTACAAATAAAAAAGAATGTACAGAAATCCAGGAAGAAGGATAAAGAAATTAGTTTTTAAATGTTCATATTCATTTTGCTATTTTATTCCAGCATATGGTGTGATAAAGGATCACACACGTGGATATCGATGTGTGAAACCTGATCCTTAGTCTCTATAAAGGTCTGGAAAAGAGCCATTTTTACCTGCATAACAAGACCAGTCATGGACAACTACTCTTCCAAGTGACTAACAATTCACAGTTACTAAATGGAAAAAAGAACCATAAACCCTTACCGCTCCTTACCTTTCCTGCAGAGAGAATAACTCATCAATAGTGGAGTTTATGAACGTGGAGTTAGTACCCTGCTTCCAACCCCAACCCAATAGAGAGCAAATGTCCTACAGTTCGATGGCCTCACCGGGCACTAATAAAATGCAAAGATCACTTTTCTGCCTCATTTTATTTTCCCTCAGCAGCATTTTGTACAGTTCCACACACTTTCTTCTTTCAACCTTTGTGCCATGGCACTCTCCTGGTATTCTTTTTTTTTTTTTTTTTTTTTGCGGTACGCAGGCCTCTCACTGTTGTGGCCTCTCCCGTTGCGGAGCGCAGGCTCTGGACGCGCAGGCTCAGCGGCCATGGCTCACGAGCCCAGCCGCTCCGCGGCATGTGGGATCCTCCCGGACCGGGGCACAAACCCATGTCGCCTGCATCGGCAGGCGGACTCTCAACCACTGCGCCACCAGGGAAGCCCTCTCCTGGTATTCTTATTCCCTCACTGCCCTCTGCTCTTCGGTCTACTTTACCATCTCCTACTTACTCTTCAGGTTGGTCTCTAAATACTAGAATTCCACAGGGCATGCCTGGATTCTCTTCCATCCGCTATCTCTACATTTCCCTATGTGATCACATGGGTTTAAACAGTGGACATTGAGGTTGACTCCCCAAATTGGTTTCACTCCAGGTGCTTTGTCTAGGTCAGTAGTAGAAACCCCAGGACTGTTGCCAGTGACTGGTTCAGGAATGGGCAAGTCTAAGCCAGTTCGGACCAATAAGGTGTGAGCAAAGGTTTGCTGGGAGCTCCTGGGCAAGAAGTCTTTTTTTTATTCTTAAGAGAGAGCCATAGGGCTTCCCTGGTGGCGCAGTGGTTGAGAGTCCGCCTGCCGATGCAGGGGACACGGATTTGTGCCCCGGTCCGGGAAGATCCCACATGCCGTGGAGCGGCTGGGCCCATGAGCCATGGCCGCTGAGCCTGCGCGTCCGGAGCCTGTGCTCAGCAACGGGAGAGGCCACAACAGTGAGAGGCCTGCGTACCGCAAAAAAAAAAGAGAGAGCCATAGTTAGCCACTCAATGTTTGTCTGTCTCTCTGTTTGTCTATCTCTTCCCTTTCACATAGGAATGAGGAAACCCATAGCTCTGATGTCGATCATACAAAACCAACTTTGGGAAACAGAAAACACTGGTGCAGAGCAATAAAGAGACAGAAACATTTGGGTCTTTGAAGACATCATTGAAGTGTTGAATAAACCAAACCAGAAGCTTGACCTATGTCTGGGCTTCCTCTTCAAACAGAGCAGGACCCTATGGGGCCTTCCCAGGACAGACCCCCACCTGCACTGTGTCCTCCACCTGCCTGTTGTCTGTAGAAAAACGTTAGCCAAAGAATAAATTTAATCAGAGAAGTGAGAAAATGCAGAAGCAAAGGAAAGTAGTCAAACAAGACCAAATAATGATAGTTTAGTCATTAAGAAAGCTCAAGGACGTTTAGCTCCTCCTCAAGGGCTTTACATAATATTCTGAGCCAAATCCTTCAAGCTGTTTTGTAGAGACTGAAACTCCCACCAGGTGGAAGAAGTTAACTACACGATGGCCAGACTGCAGCCATGACATAAGCTGCTCTATCTTGCACGATTACAAGAATTGGCCTCAAAGAAATGGGAACAAACCGACACTGGAACTGAAGACTAACAGTACTTAAAACAATCAAGATGCAGCCGATCAGACCACCACATGACCAATTTCAAGATGACTGTCAGAGCTGACTGTACTGCTCTGTATATAGCCCCCTCCCTCTGCCTCTATACCCCTGAAAACCTCCCCTTTAAAAGCTCTTGCGCCCTGACCAGCAGGGGGAGTTGGCTTTTGGAGACAAGTCCGCCTTCTCCCCAGTTGCCAGCCTCTGGAATAAAGCAACCTTTCCTTTCTTACCAACATTTGCCTCTCCAGTATTTGCTTTTGAGCCATGAGCAGCCAGACCTGAGTTCAGTAACACTCTTATGTGTCATTATCATTTGACCTCGTTGGATCTGGGTTTCCTGTTACATGCAGCAGGAAATATTGTAATTGATACAATCACCTACATGCAGATAACTCTGAAATTTTTATGTCAACTACCACATCCTCCCTATAATACAGATTCATATCTATAGCTGCCTACTTGACATCTCTACCTGGATATGTAATAGTCATTCAAAAGCTTGTCCAAAATAGAGCTCCTGGTCATTTCTTTCCCTCCCAAATCTGCTCTCATCTGGGCTTTCCCACCTCTGTAAATGTCACCTTGTGCTCAGACCAAACCCGAAGGAATTGTCTGGGATTACCCTTTTCCCAAACCCCATATCTAATCTATCCACCAGTTCTGTCTACCTTGCCTACAAAAGTAAAATCCCAAAACTTTATTTATTTTTCTCCTCTCCACTTCTAACCCCTAAGCCAAACAACTGCCTCCTCTCACTTGGACTCATGCATTGGCCTCCTAACTGCCCTCCGCCTGCCTCTCTATTCCCTTCCATAATCTCCTCAGAGAAGCCAGAGTAATTATGTCAAACAGAAAATCAGATCAGTCACTTTCCTATTCCAAATCCTCGACGACTCCTCACCAAACCTAGAATAAGACTTCAATTCTTCATCTTTGCCTAAAAGGCCCTCTATGTGCTGTCCCTTGACTAACTCTCCGACCTCCCTCACACGGCTTGTCTGTAAGACCCTTTCTGCACACTTCTATGCATCCCTCGAGCCAAGCTCATTCCCACCTCAGGGCACTGCACTTGATTTTCTCTCTGCCAGGAACTCTTGTTCTCCCAAATCTTCACGTGGCCAGTTTCCCTCATGATTTGTGCCTCGAATCAAATAATACCCTGCAAAGAAGCCTTCACTGGCCAACCCAGGCACTATCACCTCAACCAGGCTTATTATCTTCACTTTCTGGCTTACCGGCTTATCTGTGTGGCTCTGCATGCCTGACAACCAGCCTTAAGGACAGAAATTCTCTCAGTCTTGTTCACTGATATGTCTCTACAGCCTAGAACAGGCTTACTGCATGGGAGGCAGTAAAGAAATATTTGTTAACTTGGTTGAATGAATGCATGGGTGGATCTAAGGGTGGACACACTTTTGCTTTATCAACTATCTAATTTTCCTCAAAAGACAGTTACAAAAACCATCTTAGGAGAGTGTACACAGTAGAGCCAGGCTCTGATCATACTCCCTGAGGGTGCTGGGCAAGACAAATAAACTTGTGTCTGTTTTCTCATATGTGAAATGAGTTAATAATAGTATCTACTTCAGATGATTATTATGAGGACAAAATGGAATAATATCTGAAAAGGGCTTACAGCAAGGTCTGGAACATAATAAATACCGTATGCGTTTGCCTATCATTTGGTATCGTTATAATAGTTATTCCAGAGCACCTCTCTAGAGAAGAAGCAGGTAAACCATGGTCCAGGTGTCAAATTCAGCCCTCCACCTGTTGTAGAAATAAAGCATTATTGGAACCTAGCCACACCCATTCATTTTCATACTGTCTATGGCTATCTATGCTCTATAATGGCAGAGTTGATTAGTTCTAACAGAAAGGCAACAATGCCCACAAAGCTTAAAAAATGTACTATCCGGCTCTTTACAGAAAGTTTGTCAGCCCTTATTTTAGAGCACAGGTTTAGATAAATGTGCACAAGAGAGGAATGATGACTATTTACAGTTACGTTTTGCTGAATTAAAGACAAAAACAAAAAACAGCCCTTAACATCTGGACCCTGGTTTGATCTCTTGAATCTCCAGTTGTCTGGTGCTATGTAAAAGCAAAAGGCAAAGCTGTAAGTACCCAAGGGCAAGGCCAGCTTCTCTGCCTACAAGAGACTGAGTAGGAAGTCACATGACCAGAGAAAAACACTGCTAACGGTTGGGCTAAATTTTCCAGTAATCCCCTTTTTAATCGATAGACAGAATCTCAGTAATTACTTATGGTTCACTGTGGAACAACGCATAAAGAAGGGTTTATAAAGAATTTCTTAAGATTAAAAATGACATGGCTGTGCAGGTATTGATTAATCAAAGCTTTCAACATCACCATCCACGCTATGCCTCCAATTTCTTGTGACAAGCACTGTAGGCTTTGGCTTACGCAAAACCCAACTCAGTCTTAACCCCATTCTCCTTTGCTGGCCTCTACTATAGAGATCGGAAAACAAAATGAAACAAAATAATTCCCCAGCATCTCTTTCAATGAGAGATATTTATAGATCACACCTCTGGACAAAAAGATGTAAACGGAAATTGGTTGGTACCACCTTTCCAATTTTTGTCTTTTTGCCTTGATTACAGACGTGGCATCTGAAACGGCCACAACAATCTCGTGATCATGAGGGAACAGAGACATCAGTTAGAATAGTTTTGAGCTTTTAATCTAAACCAACATTGGCAGTACCTACCTCTGCTCTGAACTTGTGAGAAGAATAAGTCACTCTTTATGTAAACCACAATTATTGTGTTTTCTGTTACTTCTAACAAAACAAATCCTTCCTAAATGAGGTATTTCCCAAACTGAAAACTGAGGGACTAATGAAGGCAAGATGTTATAAGAGAAAAGGTGTAGGAGTCCAAAGAACTGGACTCAAATTCTGACCATTCCATTTATTAACGAAAGGGCTAAACGGCACTAGGAACATTTGTCTCCTCTGTAGTTTCAACTGTGTACCTACCTCTTACAAGGGTTTAAGGCTCAAGTCAGGAAACACATGTGAACATGCTTACAGATAAACTATAAAGCTCATGTAACAATATGATTAAAGACATACCGCCAAGGAAAATGATTTCAAATTTTAATCCCTCAAATTCAGTACCCCAATGCTGGGGAATATAAGTTTAATTTATTTTATATTCTCTCCCTTGGGAGTTTACTTGGGTCATCAACAGAAGTAGCTGGTCAGAGAAACTAAATGCCCCTGTCAGTTGAAACAAAAGAAGTGAATGTTTAAATGGCGTTAATTATGCTTGGTTAGTGTTGCAAATAAAGCTTTGCCTGCTTTGAATCAGACTATGGTCCTGACTACCTAGCGCTGAATCTGCTTCAACATTTTTACAGATAAAATGTTAGGTTTTTTTTTTTTTAACATGTGGAAAGAAAAAGCACATTAATAAATATAGCATTACTGTGGCCATGAGAAATTAGGTAGAATTCTCCCAACTCTCGCAGAAAATATATGCTTAAATTAAAAATGAAAACACCATTCAAGACTTAAGGCTGTATTTAAAGAAAACACTATTTTCTAGCACTCATTTAATCAAGAATATACATTCCCAATTAATTACCAGATGAGACAATGTAGGGGAAAAAATTCTGTTCTTAACCTATCTTCTATGTATTAATTCATGACATATACTTTATCTATACAAAATTTAACATGTCATGAATTTTTATATTTGAATATCTAAATACCCATGCTGTAACAAACCAGCTTAAGAAATAGAACAAAAGGCCTTTAAGTTCCCCTGTATACACTTTCCCAACTTAATCTCCTGTCCTCCCCACTAGAGGTAAACTCCATCGTGAATATTTGTTAATCACCCCCTTCTTTTCTTCAGGGCTTTATCACAAATGTGTGTGTGCTATGCGCATGTGCATCTGTGTGTGTGTCTATCCCTAAAAGAAACCATTTAGTTTCACTTGTTTTTGAACTTTACTTATGCAGAAGCATACTGTATATATGCTTAACATTGTTTCTTTGATAGTCATTCATGTTGATAGACATAGCTGCATTTCATCCACTTCTACTGCTGTATAATACAGTATTTCATTTATTAATACATCTATTCTTTGCATTGTTAATTGAAATACAGTTGACGTACAGTATTGTTAGTTTCAGATGTACTACACAAGGGATTTGACATTTGCATACATTATGAAATGATTACCACGATAAGTCTAGTAACCATCTGTCCCCTTACAAAGTTATTACAATATCATTGACCCTATTCCTTATGCTGTATATTACATCCGTGGCTCATTTATTTTATAACTGGAGGTTTGAAAGTGGAATTGATGGATCATATGGAAGGTTTAGCTTTAATTTTCTGAAGACCCTCCATACTGTTTTCCACAGAGGCTACACCAGTT